>NC_081405.1:671598676-672228676 GCF_030272615.1 Cryptomeria japonica
ACACACAACAAGAGGGAAAATGTTGGGGGTTGTGTTTTGGATCTTGCCTAAGTCAGACCCTCATTTTGGTGTTTTCACTGCCACAAACAACCCAGATGAAGCCACGAGGAAAAAAATGATGAAGATGATGGAAAGACAATGAAAGATAAAAGAGCGATAATGCGTAAAATGAATGAAAAAGAGAATGACTAAACTCCCCTTTCTGAAATGCTATGAAAATGGTGTTATGAGCTATCTGAAGAGCTACAACAATGGTGGTCTTTGTGAGAAAAGATATGAATGTTATCCAAAGAGATTGCCAAAATCTCCAACCT
The DNA here is from genome assembly GCF_030272615.1 of Cryptomeria japonica. NCBI lineage: Eukaryota > Viridiplantae > Streptophyta > Pinopsida > Cupressales > Cupressaceae > Cryptomeria > Cryptomeria japonica. The sequence goes on from NC_081405.1 coordinate 671,598,991, forward strand.
GCCAGAAGTGATCTTAAAATGCCAAAAGATCCCAAAGATGCCTTCAAACGGAGAGAGATATAGGCCCTAGAAGGAAAACCGACATTGGTGGGTGCATGTATTGGCGTTACGATTTCTTCCAATCATAGACGTAACACTCAAACGACCACATGCGGACTATCAGATTCGGGGGACGCTAGCGCATCACGCAAACATCTTTGCACCACACTATAGTTCCAAAGGTGACAGGTCAACAAAGTTGGTGAAATTCCAGTTTGAAGCTGACAAAGCGATCTGAGTGGATAAAAGGACAAAGATGGTGGTACACGACCTTCGATGATGTGGAGAAAGGCACCATTTGTTGCGATAAATTGTACAAGGTGTAATTTTTTATATTACATTTTGCCCCCACTTTAGCAAGCATGTCTATGCTAAGATATGTGAAGCTAAAGTAAAGGAAGATAAAGAAAGGAATCGTGAGACGAAGGCAGAATTTCATAGATCAGACGTGGTTACCCCCAGCAATAAGTTTTAAATAGATATCGCTAACTGATACATCGCAAACATGCTAGCTGCAAACTAACATGTCGGATGATAAGATAATGGATAGATGATAGATAACATAGAGTAACAGAAAAAAACTCTGCTTGGAGGAAAGCCCCTTATTACGAAAAAGATACAAGATAAGCAATCGCGGTAATATGAGATGTGTCAATATGGATGGCAAAGTGCATTATGATAGATAGTCATATGATAGGGCAAGATTGCGTCAGCATGGGTAGTGATACACTAGATAGCCATGCAATAGGATGATGATTTAATCCAGTATGGATAACCATGCGATAGGATGGTGATTTATGACAGTATGGATAACCATAGGATAGGGAAATATTTTACTCGGCATGGGTAGTGAGACGCTAGATAGCCATGCGATTGGGAGAGATTAAAGATAGATTTGATAAGTACTAGATTGGCCCCTATGAAGGCAAATGAAAGAGATAGATTGAATGGTTTGGCCCCCATCTAGGAAAACATGAAAAGGAAAAGATCAACAAGAATCATGCAAGGGACTAGATAACAAATGCATATCATGCAGAAATGCAGATATGATGCCCCCCCCCCCTTAGGATGATATGCATGAAAGGCATGTTATTCTAAGGAGAAGAGTAGTTGTGTCACGTCAACATAGCAAGATGTTTCCGTGGAATGCCACTAGTAGTTGGTGGCACATAAGTGTCCACAACATCGATGATGAATGCAAGAAGATAGGAGGATCCGATAGTTTGGCATTAGAACCCATAGCAGTGAGAAAAGATATAGCTAGCATTGGATCTAAAGAAGAGCACATGAAAACAAAGATAAAATAGAAATTTGGGTCAACATGGAAGAAGGCTCAAAATGCCTCCAACGCTTTGCATCGTCCTTGTATATCAAAAAAGAAAGATATGATGGATAGAAGAAGTAGCTCCAGACAAATAGAAGAAGATATATGACAGAAAATATCTCGTATCCGAGCACCTACAGAGTAACTCGGGTCCTTCAGGAGAGAACAACAGATAAAGACAGTCAACCTCATGTATCCAAGTACCTACGAAGTAACTTGGGTCCTTTGGGAGGGAAAAAATATATAAAGCAAGCATGGGGGAACAAAATCAAGCACACACACACAAAGATGGAAGTAAGAGATAATCATCCTAAAGGTCATCCCATAGGAGATCATCATCCTCCCAATATAGATCATAGGGAGAAGGAGGACAAGATCAGAGAGGGACCACTGCAAGAGCTTCACCGAGAACCTCACCAACAGCAAGGGCAAGGGACGAAGCAACAACAACTTTTGAGTCCACGGGCTCGAAGGAGGAAAGGGTCAATGATCGTGCGAAGATTGTAGACAAGGTCGGGATGTCTTCCAAGGAGTTGAACAAGCAGGCCTCCATAGAGGAAGCAGGTGACTAACTAGGAGAAGATAAATTAATAACATGATTTCTATCCTTTGGGAGAATGGCAGCAAAAAACTCAGGAGAAGGAAGAGCCTACTCAATCATACACATAAAGACAGGCAAAACAACAGGAACTGAAACAAGCAGAGAAAAGGATGAGGAACATACATGCAAGGATTTCCACCATCGAAACTTTGGAACGGGGCGCTGCTCAAGCTTGTGTTTGGGTCGAACAGGAGAAGTGGGTCTCCTATCAACCGTAGTAGGTTGAAGGACTCCAGGGAAGCTCTGATGCTAGAATGGCTGCAAAACAGGGGGAGCAGATTAAGCTATGTTGGACACTACCTACGTATGCAACATATCAATAGGCCAAGACAATAGAGGTATGTCTAGCAAGGAGGTGATGAGGGGTGGCTCCAATGAAGGAGAAATGAAAACCTGCACCCGCTTAGGTGGAGGCTCATCAATAGGCCCCGAAGTAGCGGGAAGTAAAAATGAAGAAGATGTAGAAATAGGAGCATCAAATGAAGCAGGAGTTGATGCGACAGAGCTGGGAGTTGCAGATGCAGCAACAGCTTGCAGAGCGACATCGCGCTCTTGAGCCAAGGTTCGTCAATAGCATTTATGTTCATGTGCACGATGATTATGATGGAGATGAAAGCCACCAACTGAAGCCCGAGAGGATTCAAGAGAATCATGCTCCATAAGAGAGGCCTCCAAAACCATGTCAGGGACAAGAGAAGGCTCAATCGATTGAACATGAGGTGCATCAGAGATAGGTACTACATTCACAACAACAAGCGCCCTACCTCACTTCACTCGAGGAGTGGATGGAGGGACAGAGAGTGTCATCGCAGGCTATGAAGAAAGAGCAAGCGGTAAAAAACGTACATGGGAGGAGCACTTCCCCTTTTCATAACGAGAGGGTCGAGGAATATCAGCCATGATCGGTATCTCGAAGGGAGAGCAGGCCACAAAATTTGACAACATAGGTGCCTTTCCTTTGTTTTCCCTAGGTGCAATCGTAGGAACAAAAGATACCACTGGAGGCTATGCAGTCCTAGGTGGATGGGATGGTCTATTCTGTGGAACATGCTTAGCCTCGACCCCTGATGATGACAGGACATGGGGCACAACCCGCTCCAACACGAGAATAGATAGAGTAGAGGTTGATGTAGGAAGAGGAAATGAATAACTAGACTGAATAGATTTAAGGGCCAACTCCCCCATCTTATATTCATAATACACGGGATACACCAAATCGCCACAAGGAAGCATGGGCCCACCGGATCAGACCAAAAATGATCCAACAAAAAATCCCCATGGGCTACCAGCGGTCGATATCCAGTATCCTGGATGACATGCACCGAACCCTCATGAGAAAATTTAAGACATTTATGAATCACTGAAGGGACCACATCCATAGCAATCAACTAGGGAATACCTAGTTTAACCCAAAATAGGTTTGATTCAGTAATGATCACAAACATAGAAGACACAGCTTTGAGTCCCACGAGGACCATTAAGGCGATGCTATCCAAAGGAGGGATAGAAAAATCGTCATGTGTTCTTAGGGTTGCCATACATTCATCATATGTGGGTCTATGTCAACCATTCATGAATAGATTCTTATATGTGATAACATCAACTCTGCAAGATGGGTCAACCATCACACCTATGACAGTTTGATCACTCAACTTAGCAGGGATGTACAAAGGAGCGGACTCTACCTAGTATGGGTTATCCAAAGGGGTGAAAGACACGTCAAACACCTTCTCCTTCTGGCTAGGAGGTGAACAAATAGGAGTGATGGTGACCATGTTCACAAATGGACCATCATCCAAAGAAGGACCGATGTAGAAATTAAATTCGTCAAATGTGGGGGAAACAGATCAGTGTAGATCTACAAATCCTTGTTAGTTTGATCAACAGATTTGTTTGACTTATCTAACTTCCATGCATGCACTTTGATCACCCCATTGTCGATGTGGTCTTGGACAATATTCCAAAGATGATAACATCGCTCAGTGTCATGACAACGGTCGAACATAGAGGAAGGGTAATCATATTATCTTTTAATAATCGCTACATAATGCTCAAGTAAGAATCATTCAATTTGGTGAAGGCTCTATTATGTTGTGATCCTTGCGAGATAGCCACAACATTAGTGACAACCTTGTTCTTTCTAGACCCTTTCGTGGATGTGCCTACGAAAGACCCACCATGAGAGTTTGGAGTAGAATCTCTGAACTGAGTCATGGTGTGTTGGTAGTCTATAAGTGTGAAGCACATATTAGCAAAGTTATAGTAACGATTAAGAGATATTTTCTTCCTCATTGTCGCTTGCAAATTGTTGACAGACATCCTTTGCAAATCACTATCTAGCAGGGCAAAGGGGATTCTAGTAGAGATCGATTGATACCTTGAGATAAAATCTATGATCTTTTCGTTGAGCTTCTACTTACAGTGAACAAGGTCTATGATAGTGACCTTGTTGCTAATGTTAGCCTGAAACTGTCTAAGAAATATATCCATGAGCTAATCAAAGCTACGAATAGAATGATCTAGTAAGGAGCTACACCACTCTAACATGATTCCCTGAAGGGACCATGAGAATAGTTTAACAAACACAAAGTCCAAGTTGTGGTAATCACTACACATGGTCATTAAAGAATCAATGTGCACATTAGGGTCCCCATCACCATTGAACCTATTGAACTTCAATGATTTAGCCATAGGAGGAAGGATGGTGTTCACGATAGTGATATCGAGGGGACTCTTCCTATAATATGCAAGCATAAACGATTGACCAGAAGCGGAGGCCAAGTTTGTGAGTTGTACTTGTAATTGCCCCATGTTTTGTAAGATGGTGTTCAAGACTAGATTAGCTGGTGGAGGATGTAGAGGTGGGCCAGATGGACCACCACCTCCATTGACACTTCCAAGAGAACCACCACCACCACCGGCACCACCAAGAGAACTAGTGCAACCAAAGGAGGTAGTACTAACATTGACCATAAAGACCTGATCTACAAAAGAGGTAGAGTTCGAACTACTAGACATACATGTATACCCCAAGGGAGTGGACGAGGCATTGATGCTAGGGAGGGTGGGCCTAGGGTAGACCATGTGTACTATCAAATCAAGTATGCAAACAGCCAACTGAGAACCACAAATGTCAGACTGGACATCCTGTGGGGTGCATCTGCCAAGGGTACATGGTTTTTGACAATGATAGATAAGCCCTCAGCATCTCTAAACCTTTCTTATCTGAGATAAGCATGTCTCTCAAAGTATTAACTAAACTCCCAGCTTGAGACAGGACATTCTCCCGGTTGAGGAACCCTTCAAAATCTCTCAGTTTCTCCTCTAGAGACTGAATCCAGTCAAAGTCAATAGTGACAGTGGAATCATGGTAAACAATAGGAGGAGAAGGTGATGGAGAGTTCATTAGGGAATTATTCTGAGAGCTAGCAGCTAACGAGCCTCCCATGAAAGGTGTCTGGAGAGTATAAGAGGGGAAAGGCTTGTTGGAGTCAAGCAAAGGGTTTTTGATCATTGCGTTGGATCGAGGAGGACTGTAATGATCAAGAGGGAACTCTGTCTAGATGACCTCCTGACTATGGCTCCTGTAGTAGTCTAGGTTATAAAGCTCATAAACAAGCCTCACAACACTAAGACTACAGTACAGGGAAACAAAGGATTTTGTCTTCTAGTAAAGCTTGCTACTCATAAAGATGAAGAGGCTAATGCAAATGTTAGAACAAAGATGCAAACTATGTTTTAGATTTTAAAATTTTATATTTTAAATGTATGCAATGAGCTATATGATAAAAACATGATGCAGACAGAAAAATGAGTTCACGTCAGGTTCACCAAAATGTAGTGGAGGAAATTTGTCACCCCAAAGATGATAAACCCAAGGGGACAAACTGATCCTCCAGTACCTCACTTAAACTGGCGCTAAGGGTGAGCCAAGGGATAAAAGTAACAGATTGAATTGATAGACTGCGATTTGAGATTCTCAGACAACTCTGGTAAGCCTCTGTCCATAGGATGAGTGCACAAGTTTGGGACACCAGCACAACGTGCTTTCATATTGTATGGATGAGGTACAAAGATTATACATAAAATTCTAGACACGATTGTAATATGATAAAAACACATAAAATGATAAAATTAAGCTAACTAAATATAGAATATGAAATGACTAGGATAAAATAAAAGGAGAAAAGATGAGAGAACTCACAGTTTGTCCATGATTGGAGGCTCCCCCAAAGTGACTATTCTTCCATGACTATTCACCTACAAACAAACAAAAGGGAAAATGTTGGGGGTTATGTTTTGGAGCCTGCCTAAGTTAGACCCTTGTTTTTATCTTTCCACCACCAGGGACAACCCAGATAAAGCCACAGGAAAATAAATGATGAAGATGATGGAAAGACAATACAAGATAAAGGGGAGATAATGCATAAAATAAATGAAAAATAGAATGATTAAACTCCCCTTTATGAAATGCTATGAAAATGGTGTTGTGAGCTATCCGGAGAGCTGCAACAATGGTGGTCTTTGTGAGAAAAGCTATGAATATTGTCCAAAGAGATTGCCAAAAGTTCCAACCTACGAGAAGTGATCTCAAAATGCCAAAAGATCCTAAATCTAGGTACTATTTAAGTATGACTCTGGTAAGACTCTTGTACTATCCAAGTACGTCTCCTTTGTTGCTTACTCTTTTAAATAGGTGTTAGTTTGCAACTTATATCATTTTTCTCCTCATGATCTCTTACTTATCTTGATGATGAATCACAAAGTGTAATCTGAAATGTTGATGAAAAACACTCACACTATTGAATCCAAAAGTAGCACATATCAATCACATGGATTGTGGAAATCTATTAACATTAAATTAAATTAAACAACTTAAATTAAATTAATTAACTTGAAAATTAAAAATTCAAGCAAATAAAAAAAATTGAACTTTGTTTTCACATCGTTCAACCAAATAAAGTAAAATTGAAAATTATAATCTTATCATGCAAAAAGAAATTGCTAAGTAACTTGAGTAAAACCCAATTTAAATAAGAGATGAAACATGTGTTTTGAAAGGATATTAACAAATTGTAACTAACAAAAGTTTTGGGGTGAGTCAAATATAGTTGTCAGAAAGGGGCAAAAATAGTAGCCCTACCGAGCTATAAAATGGAATTAAACTTCCTTTTGAAAGCACAATGTAGTAAGATTATACAAGGACAACAATAGGAAGTTCTGGCAAAATAGTGAATAAATAAAGAGTTTTTGAGGTTTCAGTTGGGTATAGAGAGAATCTTGATTTGGCACGTCCAACATATCTGAACATAACGTTCTTGGTGAACTAGTATGTAGATCTACCTCTCTCTTCTTTTCTCGCATCATTTAAAAAAATCCAAGAAACGTGTATTTATTTGAAGCAATTTTCATGAGTAGGTATAATATACATATACCAGATTGTAATTTTTTTTGCTAAATTTAGGAAATTAAACATAGATGGGGTTAATAAGAATATTTAGATGCATTGAGAACTACATGATACAAGAAATTTTAAAATGTGCTATGTAGGTAATGGTGGGTGGGAACCGCCTAATACGTTCTGGTTTAGCGCAAGAAGGGCAGTGTTGTCACAGGGATTTGCCCCCGATGCAAAGATGAAAAATCTGCAATCCCATGCAACATGGGACTACTCTCAGGTTGTGGGTATCCTATGGTGAGATTAGACCTCCAAATTATGGGTTGACTCCCCTTTTGATATCCTAAAACGCTAAAACTTGATAGGGAAAAGGGTAAGAATGATGTGCTTGTAATTTTAAAACCTAACACTAAAAGGTGATACACCAAAGAAAAAACTTGATAATGTTGTTGAAAGTCACAAAACCAGTCAATTAAAGAAGCCACACTAGATCTCACAACTCAGCTTCACATGCTTGCAAAAATTATTCTTATGAAAGGTTTTAGCCCTCTGATATTCATAAAAATGAAAACAAGAAAACAAATATGTTTCACAATTTTAATGCAACAAAATAAAAAATACATTCACATACCTGCACTATAACATGTCACCTTTTGCATTCAATATTGAAGAAATTCTGATAAAATAAAGGAAAATGCAGTATTTTAATCATATGATCCACTAACAACACTCAAAAGCCAAAGATAATTGAGGAGGAAACAATCTTCTTCTATTGAAAATTAGGATCTTCTTGCATTCCAAGGCCAAAATGCTCTACAAAATGATAATTACTCATAAGAAAATGAGTTACAAAGTGTAAAGTGGAAAATTGGATCCTAGTGACTCCCCACCTAGGAGAGAGAAAGGAAGCCACTAGGATAATTTTCACTTGGGAGGAACTTTACATTCAAAAGAGGGTTTGAATCTGCTAGATCCAAATTCAAAGGAAACAAGGATGTGAATTCTGAGTGGATTGCAAGTGGTTGAAGTGTGATTTACCCTCTTTTGTAAATGAGAAAGTTGACTTGTTGACTATGTGGAAAAGAGAGAGGAAATGGGTGAAATGAGGTGCTACCAGTTCAGGATCGTGTTGTAACTTTGGATCTGAGCTAGTTAAACTGACGTGGATCTGCCTTGCAAATTTGGAGAAAATTCGTCGGGACCGTGGCGGGAATGTATATATGGTCCGCCACAAAATCCGCGAAATGAAAAGGGTTCTTTGTCTCTGAAAATGAAGCCCAATCCTACAATTACAGCTGCACACCTGCAACCTACACACAGAAAAGAGAAGAAAGGGGGGTTGTGGATAGGGGTTTTCCTCAGTCAAACCCCAGTTGAGGAATCAACCTAGAAAGAAAGTAATTGCAAATGCTTGAATGTAAACAATGGAAATGTATACTGAAAGGAAATACAAGAGCAAGGAAAAAAAAACAAAATCCAACTAAGTTTATTGATAAAGTAAATGTTACCAAGAAAAATGCAAAAACCTTGGAGCAATCACCCAAGTGTGAAGAAGGAGGCACAAGAACTTTTGAAAGTGGAAAAGCAAAGAAAAACCCCTTGTGTTATTATGAATGAGGCAATGCTTAAAATGAGAGAGAGAGAGAGAGAGAGAGAGAGAGAGAGAGAGAGAGAGAGAGAGAGAGAGGCTCTTTACAATAATGTCATTAAGAAGAAATGAGAGAGGAGACATCTCTTAAATAGAGATGAGGAGAGGAGTTACAAAGTAACTCCCAAATCCATGAATGCCACCATTCATAAAATGTGTGTGCCATGTGTCTGCATCCTCTTATGGAGGAAATCTAAAATTCCTTAATAAAGGAAAATAAAAGAAATGACTTGTCCTCACACATGTACAAGAGGACAAATTACAAGTAGGGATTCCAAAGGAATATCCCAAATTAAATACAAATAAACCTAAGACAAGTAAAGATTAAATATTATAACACCCCCCCTTAAGCTTTGCTTGGGGAGTTTACATCAAACCCTTCAATGGGTTGCAAACCAAGATTTTTACAATGAAATTGGAACTTCTCTTTACAAAGTGGCTTGGTCAAAATATATGCAATTTGGTCTTCCCCCTTCCAATAGAGGAGTGAAACTTGCTTGTCTTCAATTTGATCTCTAATAAAGTGGTGTTGGAGAGCAATGTGTTTTATCCTTGCATGAAAAATATTTTTAGCCAAGGCAATGGCACTTTGGTTGTCACAATACAACAGAGTTGGTTCATGTTGAGGTAGACCCAAATCTTCAAGTAGACTTCTAAGCCAAAAGGTTTCTTTGGAATCATTACTGCATCGTTTGTACTCAGCTTCGGTGGATCCAAAAGAGGTAGATTGTTGCATTTTACTATTTGAATAAATTACTCCTAAACCAACAAAAAAACAATAACCACAAGTATATTTCCTATCACTGGGATCTCCACCTAGATCGGAATCAGTAAACCTTTTAAAGTAAAATCAGAATTTGCACCATAAAACAAACCTACATTAATAGTTCCTTTAATATATCTTAAAATTCTTTTAGCAACTTTAAAGTGTGTTTGTTGAGGTTTAGACATGAATCTTGAAACCAAATCAACACTATAGGCAATATTTGGCCTAGTAAGAGTTAAATAATTCAAACTTCCAATTAATTGTCTATACAAAGTAGGATCAACAAGTGGAGTTTGCATATCAAGCATTAACTTAGTGCCTAATTCAATAGGAATTGAAACATGGTTCAGGGATAACTTTAAGAAACCACCCTCCGGCAAAAGTGTAAAATCCTAGCAAATCGAACATTATTTTTGGGGGGAAATTTTCATATTGATGGCGAAATTTTTTTTCAAAATAGGAAAAAAAATTATTTTGTATTGCCGATTCTTTTCTAGGGTACGAAAATTCCATAAAATTCTGGTGAATAATAACTTGTTCTATGGGTAAAATATATATTGTAGGAGGTGAATATTTTTCGTTTAAAGGAACAAATATTTAATTGTATGGGTGCAAAATTTTACTCCGAAGGAAAAATTATTTTAAGTGTATTGGCGATTTTTATCCACCGCTTGAAAATTATTTAATTTGTTTGGCTAATATTTTGTTATTTATGGAAAAATATATATTTTATTGGCGATTTCATTAATTCATTGCCATTAATAGACAAGGCACATCACATCACATCAGTACATCACATTGAGTCCGGACTCTGCATGATGTATTGATAAGCACGACCTCTTTGACGTGTGAAGGGTGACACGTACCTAAAATCCATCAATGATTTTAAACCATTCGATGATTGTAGATCAATGGCTAAAGTTTTATTTCGGCCCAAATTTCTGAAGAGAACATAGTTCACCAGAAAGTGCCCGGAATGAAATTGGATTCAATAGACACGTATCAAATGTCACAATCGATAATGTTGGTCATTTAATATATGTCTAGTCACTAACTGCAATCCACTCTATCCCCATGACTTCCAATGTGGTACTTGCCAACTTGGTACTGGTTTATAGTTGTTTCCAATTTCGCACACTAGTGCATTTATGGGAAAGATTTACAGAGATATACGAAATATTTAAAAAAAAATTTAAAGAAATTAATACAGTTAGAGAAGTAATTATTATAATCAAGAGCTTCAACTATTTATATACGATCTTTGCTTCTTTCATCTTCAATTAGCCTTTGGTAGATAAATCGTCGGAGCTCATGGTATTTAAATTTTGCCTCTGGTTTAGGTCTATAGGCTCAAGTTGTTTAATTTGGTAATTTGATTTCTCAAGATGGACACTCCTATCCGCTTGAGAAGCATTTCTGCGGAGGACCAGAGGGCCTTTTTGGGCTCCATTAAAGACCCAACCCTCCAATCAGTTTGCAAGGAGGTTGGGATGTTCACCAATGAGGCTGTGAGGATGGTGTTGGGTAGAGACTTTCTGCGTAATGAAAATAGATACCATGTTAACACGGACATTATGTCTCTTCTAGACCTCAGAGGAGACAAGGTGGATATGTTGATGTTGTTAAGGAAGGTGTTTAAAGAAGACTTCCTTGGAGACGACGTTACTGTTGTTGTCCTTACAGAAGTAGGGGTGGGGATCCCTTGGGCGAGTGAATTAACCAAGCTTCTCCTCCTTGACCAAACAATGCCAGTGGCTAGGCAACTGTTTCTGTTGAACCTGAATGCGGAGCAGTTGACGCGTCATAGGAAATGGGCGTGGATTGGCAGGGACTTTCTCCGAAAATGGTTCCTCCTGGATGACTTTGCAAACTACAATTGGCTTGAAGAATTCTCTCAAGTTATAATGTCTGAAGAATTCTACATGGAGGGAGGGTCAGATTCTTAGGGTAAACCATGAATGTGTCCACTACCTGTGCCCTAGCCCCGACCCCCTAGTAGTTTTTTTTTTGGCTATGTCCTCGTAACCTCACAAGATCAGTGGCTCACTCATTTTGGCTTTAAATTTTTTGAGGGACTCAAGTCTCAGACATGTAAAAATTGTAAATTTCTGAAACATAAATATTAATGATAATTTTGCAAATTCCAATTCGTTTCAGTTTGCCTCTTATGGATATAAAAATTATTTCTATTTCATTTTATTAATGATATTTTTGCAAATGCTTTTTGTCTATGAGCTACATTATTTCAATATTTTGTTAAATAATGGAAATAAATTTAATACTGTGATCTTTTTTATGTAATCCTTCTTCCTCTATATTTAATATATATAAAAAAATCCAATTCGTTCCATTAATTATTTGTACATTGATTATGGTTGATTATAATTTAATAGATATATAAAAAATATATATGTTTATCTCACGAAAAACAAGTGAAATAAAAGTTCAACTTACTTTTTGTTGAAGTTTTGAACTAGTGCATGTGTGGGTTGGTACGTGCTATGATTTATAGTTACGATTTTGTCATTATGAAGAAATTTGAGACATTTATGAATGGTGGATGGGATCGTTTTCATGGAAGAGAACCAAGGATGTCCCAACTTCACACAAAATTGATTGATGTAGGAATGATAGCAAAAATGACATCTAAGCACTTAGTACCAACCTTAACGGGAAGAGTAATAGAACCTATAGTAGGACAAGAGAAACCATCAAAGATCTTAACCACTAAATCAAATTTATCATATGTTAATTCATGCAATTGTAAAGTATAAAGATATTCTTAAGTTATTACATTCACCATACATGTTGGATCAATCATCACTAAGAACCCCTCGTGAGAGTATGTCTTTGATCTTTGCAGTGATATATAGTGGGTCATCAGGTGTTTCAATAGTCTCGCTAGGGTCAAAGGTAATGCCTATTACATAGGTCCTTAGGAGGTGCAGGTTTATCAATAAGATTCACCACATTATTAGACTCAAGGCTAAGGTCATTAGAAGAAAATTCAAGATTCTCAGACTCAATTAGAGAACAGGATTAGACTCAATTAGATCAACAGCTTAGGGTGGATTTCGGCCCGAATGTGGGAAGTAAACACATTTGTGAGAACTTCACCTGAAATTGAATGTTTTACATTTAATTAAATATAATTAAGTCTATAAAGTTCTATTTCGGGCCGAAGTTGAAAAGGATTAAAAAGACTTCAAAAACAATCTGGAAAAGTGACTCGAGTGTGGTGACATGCCCGAAAAATGGCAAAAGTCATGGGACCCACGACAACTGACAACAGATACCATCATCCATTGGATGAGCATAGATCAACGGCTTAGGGTGGATTTCGGCCCAAATGTGGTAAGTAAACACATTTGTGAGAACTTCGCCCAGAATTGAACGTTTTATATTTAATTAAATATAATTAAGTTTATAAATCTCTATTTCAGGCAGAAGTTGAAGAATTAAAAAGACTAAAAAAATAGTCTGGAAAAGTGACTCGAGTGTGGTGTCATGCCCGAAAAATGGCAAAAGTCATGGGACCCACGACAACTGACAACAGATACCATCGTCCATTGGATGAGCACATATCAACGGCTTAGGGTGGATTTCGACCCAAATGTGGGAAGTAAACACATTTATGAGAACTTCGCCCGAAATTGAACGTTTTACATTTAATTAAATATAATTAAGTCTATAAAGCTCTATTTCAGGCGAAAGTTGAAGGATTAAAAAGACTTAAAAAACAGTCCGAAAAAATGACTCGAGTGTGGTGACGTGCCCGAAAAATGGCAAAATTCATGGGACCCACGACAACTAACAACAGATACCATCATCCGTTGGATGAGAACAGATCAACGGCTTAGGGTGGATTTCGGCTCGAATGTGGGAAGCGAACACATTTGTGACAACATCACCTAGAATCGAACGTTTTACATTTAATGTGCTCAGAATTTAGACTGAAGCAATGAATGTTTTGTCCTTCGGCGGCGAATAGATATTAATAATTAATAAAATTACAACAGGATTCTAGATATTTTGCCCTTTAGGTAATACTTTTGTACTTTTCCGTGTTTTCAAAATAAGTGACTCATAAATCATAATCGTACTTCATTTCATGGGCAAACCAGTAAGTCGAGGGAGATTCAGAAATGGCTACTGGATTGAGGAATGCAAGTTGCAATAGAGTCTGTCTGCGCCAATCTAGTGAAATAGAAATTTCGGGTAAAATCTAGAACACCTACATCCCATGTTTTTTACTTTTTTTAATCCCATGGTTCAATTTAAGGGATAGCATTTTCAAGCTTGTATCTAACATTATTTTGAATTATTAACAATAACAACGATGGGGAAAACGGGAAGTGGTAGTTCAACAGGAAGCCAAGTGAAAAAAAATGTACCTAACTAAACTGGTTAAAACACCAGGTTTCACTGATGAATACCATGATATTTATGACCCTGTTATCCATGGTGAAAAGCGTATCGTAGATATTAGATATGCATTGTCTAATAAGGCGGCAGATCCAAGCAAGGCAAAATTTACTGTTTTCAACACAATGTTAAAACAAAGAACAAATAAAATTGCATCGTGGGATGCTGGATTGGGAAGCATAGTGTTACCTGAAGTATTCCCTTGCCTTGATTTTGTCATGGTCTGCCCCAAAAATTATGATGAAGATAAAAAATCAATTGTCAATAAAAATACAAAAGAGGAAATTCTATCCATAAACGTGGGAGAATTTGCTCATTTGTTGAACCTAGGGTTTGAAGCACAAACCTCAAATGTCCACATTGACCTAGGAAAGTTGGCAGAGAATTATGAGAGTCTCGATCAAGGTCATAGAGATTCATTTATGAGAGCTCTAATAATGTGTGGTACTCTGTTGGATCCGAATAATAAGCCTCCTTATGATTCTAACATTTTTGTTCCATGGGTTCGAGATACTATTTCATTGCTGACATTTTGCCTAGGATTGGAAAATGATAGGTAAGTGGGTGCTAACCTTCTTGAAATGATTTTTAATATCCATTGTGTAACTCAGCCAGTAAGATATAATTTTGTTGAGCACATTGTTCAATCCATGCAAAAACAATTACTAATGATCAAAAAAGGTTCCTGTAAGACATTTAGGTTCTCATCCTACTTGTGCTATCTCCTTCTATCTAAGTATCATGCAATATTCGAGACCAACAATCTTAACATTGTGAACTATAAGATTGATGAGAAGACTCGAAACAGAACAGAGTGTCCAATATATGAATGGACACCAAAAATAAGGATGCATGATAATAGAAAGAACTACAACCATTTTGTAGACTTCTTTTTGGCACCAAGGTATAATGAAATTACAAGCACTCCAATGCCTAGATTTTATGTATCTTGTAGAGATTGCATTCAACTCTGAAGTCAAATACAATTGGTTGACTGGTTCTTCATGGAAGAATACATTGTGTTAAGGTTTTACGGATCAGCAGTAAAACCCTACAAACTTCCAATACATGTGACAGAGAGGGTATTTGCATTGGAATATGTACGACAGTTGGAGAGCACGGATAGGCACTTCCATGGTCAGCAAAAGAAGAGCATATTGATAACTCAATGATGAACGGATAGTACTAACCCAGTACTGAGAGGGGGGGGTGAATCAGTGCAGACAAAAATACAGTTCTAAACCGGTTTGACAACAAACACTTCAAATGATTGGCAAACAGTGACACCAGTTTGAAACAAAGTGCAACCGGTAAAGCTAAGAATGACTTAGACAAGCATTAATCGGTTACTCGCTTAGCTTTTCACTCAACTCAAGACTACGCTACCATTTCACCCTTATGCATAAACATATAATCTATCATCAGACCATAATAACTAGTTCAACATGTTTTATTGACAAGCATAAAACACAAAACCATCATATGCTTGACAGACAATAGAAAAGCATCACAAGATAAAAGCATCACACATGACACACATATTTTTCATGTGGAAACCCAACTAGGAAAAACCACGGTGGGGATGAATACCCACAAGCTGTTTTTGAACTCTTTAGAAGTCTGCTCTGTTAGGAGCCTTGTCCGGTTAGAGACATTACAATAGGTTCTACTAGGAACCGATCCTGTTAGGGAATCACCCGGTTAAGGGATGGCTAGAATACCTGGTTAAGGGTTAAACCATGTTAAAGGTTACCTTGTTAGATGATTTCAAGAACTCAATAGCTAAAGGATTTCGAACTCAATAGCTTTGAATTACCCTGTTAAAGGATTTACAGCAAGTCGGTTAAGGCTACCCTGTTAAGGGATTTTCCAACTGTTGAGGTGGTTAGAGATCAACAGGTATTACAATGATCTGGTAACAGCACTCAATGCCAATGCAGATCCGCTCAAGCTCCTCTTCACCTTCTGCACTTACACTCTGCAGGTATCACTTCTCTCCTTTTGGTCTGGCAAGAATCACGTATCCCTTCTCTTGGATACACACACACAACTTTTGCCAACAACCTCAGAAAGAGACACAATATCGACCTTGTAGGAAAACAGATAGGTCGGTAGCATAAACCCTAAACCCTAAACCTGTTAGGTTAAGGAATTCAAATGGTTCAATCCTGACCATTGAGCACACTGCATTAAATGCAGCAGTTCTTGATCCAATCTCAAGACATTCTCCATCATCCATTTCCACCGATTTTATGACGGCTGATAACCCATCACACGTTATCGCTGTTTTACAGACTTCTCACATTCCCGAGGTAGATAGGAACAATCTCTTTCATGCAAGATCCTTCACGTGCACAAGGCTTACGTGGCAACACGATCTGTTCTCTGTTACCATGCTAACTCATCACACAAAGTCACCAGTTGAGCCACATAGGCTTAAAGCACTTAAACCGGAAACCCTGAAGTTGAGACTACCAACCGGTAGTCATACAACACTTCCATGTGTCGGTTCCCATAACTATATGTCGGTTCATCATGAACAAACACACCGCTTCACTTTGGCATAAATGTCGGTTCACATTGTTCTATCGATTCTCTGATATGCCGGTTCTCACTTCTTCAGCATATTGACATCAATGACAACATACAATGTCATTATGTCCTCATACCGGTTCACATAATGCCAACACATATTTCCTTCCTTGCATTTCTCATGTGGAGGGTTCACATTTGAGAGAAAAGCATTCAATGTGGCACATGATTTTTTGATAGTTATTAGCTTTGGTGATGAGGGTCTCTGGTGGTATGATCCAATTGGTGTAGTTCAAGCAAGGTGTAAGAAAAATGGGAACTCTTTAGCGTTATGTCAACATGAAAGTAAACCATTGCTAGAAAAGCTTAGAAACATGGACTCCTAGGATGAGGTAAAAAAAGAGATGGAGAAAATTGTCGCTAACAATAACATTTCAACAGAAGAAATGTCATCACAGATTATGGCATTGCACACACAGAGGACAACAAAGGAGGGGCAGGGCATCCAAAATAGGAGGTCCTACAATTTCTACCAAAAATCTACTAATCCATCTAACAAATCTATTCCCAAAACAATTATGCAAGAATGTAAAGACAATTATTGGACTCAAACCAAAATATATGATTTTTGGACTATGAGGAAGAATCTCGGTGAACCAAAGACCGGTCCAGAATTTGAGTCCATCAACGAGGATGAAGAGTTTAGCAAATTGTGGAATATAGAGCATCCCACAACAACATATGACAGGAGTGAAGATGAAAATGAGTATGAGGTTGAGCCCACTCCAACAACTACTACAGTCCCTAAAATATTAGGTGGAGTCAATGACTCCATGAAAGAAAAATATAGCAAAGGGGCAAACATTGTGGAAAAAATGGGTTTTGAAGGTGGTGGTCTAGGTCCCAGAGGAGAAGGCATTTGGTATCCACTTGAGGTACAAATTCCATCAAATTCAAAATCAAAAGCTCTTGTTAAACCAGACATTGGACTTGATTCTTCAGATTCATCACGAAAAGGTACTACTCATTACCCTCAAGGTCCACCTGCATTTGTTTCAGGTTCAAATCCACAACCACCACCACATCATGGTATTCCCATTGGTGGTGAATCAAGTGCCACTGCCACTGGTGGGGAATCTGGAGATAGTATTTCTATTAGTGTTCAGTCAAGTGACATTGCGATTGGTGGGGTTGGCATGGGTACTACTACTGATACTAGTTGTCTTGGTGTTGGACAAGGGCAACAACAAAATATCTCTCGCAATTAGTAAGTGGCTTCGCGAAAAATGTTTAGAAGTTGTTTCTTAGACCTAAACTAAACTTGTATTTTTCATGCTCAACTAGCTCCCTTATGAAATGATAATTTATCTCAATGTGTCTGAATCTCCCTCAAGTTTTTTTCTTTCTTAGTATTAGAGAGGAAAGAGTGGGGCATGAACTCTCACTATCATTGTTGTTTGACTATGCAAAAAGTCTGTGAAGTTGTTTGGACTCTGCAACTACAAGTTGTGCAAGACTCTAGAGCTATTCAAAGAACTATTTAATTGTTGGTTGTGAACTCTAGAGTTGTCTATTTGGCTTCATGTCAACATTTGATGCTCTCTACAGTTGACTACTCGGCTACATACCTATTGTAGATGCACCTTGCTACTCTTTGGGCCCTTCTTTATCTTTATCATCATCTATGGGCAGTCTAACTATAATACCTGAAGAGGTGTCCACCATTCCATCCCATGACTCATTTTTTATGAACTCAACATCTTTGTTGATCACAATTTGCTTAATATTAGGGTTATACATCATGTATGCCTCAGGCACTTCACTATAATCTACAAAGATGCATTATTCTATAAGAACTAAAAATAAAGAATCGATTTCTTTAAAAAACTAAAGAAAAGTTTACTATTATTAAAATCTAAACTCATGTGAGTTTTGGAAAGTAAAAGTATAAAGTTTGTTCTTATTTTAAATACATGCTTTTCACCACTTAAGTTGACTTCTTAATTTAGAAAGAAAGTCAAAACTCAAACAAAACAAATAAAATACTCAAAGAAAAGTAAATGGAATCTTTTTTAAATCGATATGCTTTAAAAAAACCGAGGAAGATTGGGCACGCAAAGTTAAGATTGAGTCTTATTTTAGGGAGCCAATTTTAGCTCTATCGAATGGAAAAAAAAACTGTGCTTTTCGAGCGGTATTAAAGGTATACAAGTAAAACAGAGAGTAAGAAAGCAAGTAAGTGGAAAGGACAGTTTTGGTAAGGAAAACTACAGTTTGCATGGAACAAGACTAAATGAAAATCAAAAGAGAGAAGTCTTATGTAATCTTGGAGAGGATGAATAAATGCATCAGATTTAACAGTTTCTTAATTTATCTTCAAAAAAATTTTAATGTCCGATCTCGTAATAGTGATTTTGACTAGAAGGCTTATATATGTGAACGTATGCATTGACATGCTATTTGTTTCTAAAACAGTATAGATGACACTTCAAATTATAAATAAACCCTAAAAAAATATAGTAGGTAATATATATATTAGTTTAAAATGTTTATTATAAAAATACAAATTTATTTAGAATATTTTGAAATGGAAGGATTTAGAATATGGAAGGATGTAGTTGTTTCTAATTTTATAATATTTTAATATGATTTTTTCAGAATAGTTCTATTTTTTCATATGAATTTAGAAACTTGTCATAATTGAAATGATAGAATATAATTGATAAAATATTTTAATATGAATTTTTACAATATATTCTATTTTTTTATATATGAATTTAGAAACTTAGTCAATTTAATTTTTTAGATATATTTAATAAGATTGTTATAGAAACTTGTCATAATATATAATTTTAAAATTTAAATGTTTATTATTACTAAATTAGTAATTATTAATTGATTATCATTTAATGTTAATATATAATATATATTAATGTATTGATTTAGAAACTTATTTAGTAAATTAAAGATTTTTGTATATATTACTAATTTATCATTATTTTCTCATTAAGATAATGATTTTCATTTCTTCCCAAGAAAGATGTGCATTGATTTTCATATGACAGGTAGGGGTGACCGTCAAATTCCAGGCCTGGATGGGATGGTCGTAGTTTGCCATGACCAGGTAAGATCACACACCTTGATTGCTCCAGCCTTTGTTCATAGGATGCATTATATAGTTTGGTCTCTTACGATAGTTTGGAAATTAATTGATCTTAGCATAAAGGTACGATTCATTGTAGTATTAATAGTGGCTTGAATATTCTATCGCCCTTGGTGAAGGTAGTATGCCTTCATTAGGTAGTCACATATCTTCTTGCTCGTAGGCATACTGCGAACTCAGGTAGGAAATCTGTTGTGCTATCAATGATATTGAGGTTTACATTAAAATATGTATAATATTGAAGCAGTTTCTTTTGTGTCCTAGTTAAGGCGGAGTTACGGATGGCTTAAATCACATAGACTAAGCTTTGATTTCTATATTTTGAAGTGCTAAACATTCAGAGTTGGACTGACATTCTTTAGACTTAATATGTTGCTTAGTGTGTTTGGTTTAAGGCTGGCCATGAAGCTAACTCTTGTTAAGGTTCTTTTCTGTAAACAAATCATTGGTTTTTTTTTCTTATTCATTCCTATCATGCATACAAAGCAACCCAAGTCGTTTTCTTATCTTGGCCTCCAAGTCGAATTATAGCTAAGTAAGTGTGTATAGAATCGCAAGGAAAGGTAGTAATGCTAACCGATGTCTTTAGTACAGGGTTGAGTTTCAAGATCAATTGTAAGAATCAACTAACCCTTAGTTGTTTCTAGTTATGTGAGAGTAAACAGACATTGAAATTTTGTTCACAATTGTATTATTGGATATATATATATGTGTGTGTGTGTGTGTGTGTGTGTGTGTCATTTATGTTATTGGTCAAACCACTTATCATTGTCATCTTAAATAGTATGTTCACAGTCATCCTATATATTAAATCTTGATTATGTTTAATCATCTTGACATAAGTAAAGGTTGCATGTGTTCAATATTGAGTTTTCATCTCTATAGAGAGAGAGAAATCTCATCAAGTGTAATGCTTATGGGCTTGAAAAAGGTTAGAAGATAGTAAAATAAATATTTTCTTCTATCCTTAACATCTTATAGGAATGAGGAAGCAATGCATCTAGTAATGATGATTTGAGTCTTTTAAATTAATGACCACATGTATTAAATGCATTAGTAAAGTGTTGATTGAACTTTCTTGTACTTACTCATAAATTGTTGCTTGACTACCTTTCTAATAATTGTAAATGTATTAGAAATATTAAAAGGATATCAACAAGATATTGCATGAGTTGATTTTCTTTCTTTTATATGCAATCTTGTAGTAATGATATAGCTTGAATTACAATTTGATTTTATCAGTAAATTATTTGATTCACTATCTTTGTCTCTTATATTGAAGGATTGTAACACATCAAGAGGCAATGTGTGAATGAAATGTTCTTTGACAACATTGACTTCAAGATAAAAAAAAGGTACGTTTATGTTTTGGTGTCTTCCTTGACCTTGTTTATTATTACTATGCTTTCCATGTGTTTGAGATGGAAATAGACTCTATGAAAAAGGCATCAAATGGCAAATATTACTAATTATTTCTTCATATGTATACTATATGCATCTTATGGAATTGATGTAGCATTACATTAGCAATAGATGTAGATATGTTGCATTGCACAAAATTCAATTACTCTTGCTAATATCACATTGTTAGTCTTCCTTGTACTGGGTTGGGTATCTTTCGTGTCATGAAAGATTCCAAGGAAATGTAACTACTTTGTAGTAGGGTGAAAACGCACTCTGACAATGTTCTCGCCCGTGATGTGCTCAAGGGAGACAAATGTTGGGAGTTCCTGTCATGGTGGCCTTCATGTTCAATACATTGTTTATTCATTGCATTCGAACTCGTGTTCTATTATAATGGTATATATTTCAATATGTTATTTCTTGTTATTGGTTTATATACTCAATCCTTATGTCGAAAAGTACTTTCAAATCTCTAATCTTGTATATTCGAACGCATGCCCTTACTGTATGCTTGTTTATGTGCTTTTTGTGATTTATATTTTTATGTTGTATTATTGGGGTCCTTACATTAATACCTTGATATCTGCAAAGTTTACAAATTCAATGGAAATATACTCTCCCCCTCTATTTGACCTATGACCTTGATGAAGTGTCCACTTTCCTTCTTGACTTGGGCCTTGAACACCTTGAACTTCTCAAAAGTTTTGGACTTGTGTTTCAAAATATAAACCCATGTCTTCTAACTATAGTCATTTACGAAGGTCTGAATTATTGAATTTTTTTAGCATTTGTGGACTTTAATTGGAGGAGTTGGGCAACTTTGTTGGTACTCATAGCGCATGACTAATGGCACAATTGTGTACAAGTATTAAAAAAAATTCAGGTGGTTGTAGTGCATGGTTATTGGAGCATATTTAAATAGGTTCAGGTGACACTTTGAAATAACCACTTTTTGACCCTTGTGTGTGTGCATAATGGATCCCACAACATGTTTGTTACTACCCAAAAAACCAATACTATAGCATCTGATGTACCATTTAAGATCTCTAGGTGCGCGAAGTTAGCTGTAACAACTACTGGTCTGCTTCCCACTTCCCGCCTCCCACTTCCCATATTGCTGTCTCACTCAAAAATTTCCTTTTAAATTAAAATTTACCCACCAAGATAAATATTGCATATTGCTGCAGGCATCAGAGGAAAGCAAGTGATCAAGATCCCAAAAAGATTTCCAACATACTTGAGAATAATAAATTCCAACACTAATAAATATCTATAATTGAGAATAATAAATTCCAACACTAATAAATATCTATAATTGGAAAAGCTGGAAACTGAATGAATTTTATCTTAAAGCTTCACATTTTGAGCTTTTCGGGTTGTCCTATGATAAGCTTGAGAATAATAAATTCCAACACTAATAAATATCTATAATTGGAAAAGCTGGAAACTGAATGAATTTTATCTTAAAGCTTCACATTTTGAGCTTTTTTATTGTTATTGTTATTCAATGGAAATGCAATTTCAATAGTACATTATTCGAAAGCTTCGTAACATGGGAGCATAGAATTCAAGGACAATTGCACCTTACGAAAGCAGCCTACATTTAGCAATTAAGCATAGCAAGGCAAGAACATATGCATAGCCCTCTCAGATGGACTTTGCATCAAGATAAAGTCTGGAAAGAAAAGAGAGAATAAATAGATAGGAGTCACCAAGGAACAGATCGAAAAGTAGAGGGGAATCGGTAGCCATTGTTACTCTTGAGGTAAAAAGAACATTATTCCAAAGACACCAGAAAAGAAAGGAATTTTCTGACTGGTGAAGGTAAATCTGGTGAGCAACCCTGGAGCATCATAGTCTTGTTTGGATGACCTCGTCAATTAAAAGCAACTTTAACTATTAAGTAATGGAACGTCTTCTTTATAGTAGTTATCAGACATGATACAATATAACTGTAAACAGATTTATAGATGTTACTTATAGCAGGGGTTTGCCGATGCCTTTGTTTAAGAGGCATCCCATACCTGAAACATAGAGCTTAGGAATGAGATCGTAATGGATGCCTGTATAGTGAAGCAATTGAAAAATATTACACCATTCAATAATCCAGCATGCTTACTCAATAAAGCGGGCAATATGATAGATTTGAATAGTAATCTAAAAACTATGATATCACCGGTCGAACATTTGATTATGCCCCTTCGGGAATAGTTAAGTCGGGGTGAATATTACCATCATCTCAGCCAAATGGGAGGTGGCCCTTCGACATAGTCGAAAAGTCACCTTAATCGCCTTATTGCAAAATAGATGATGAAACAATTAATATATAAAATCCTTCGTCTTGATCAATTGATCAGTATTAAGTCCCCAATTGATTGACCACACTGACAACGGTACAACCAAAAGAGAAGAGTTAATGGAGATTTATGTAGATTTACCGGTGACTAAGCTATTTCCTAGATATCCACCTACAGAATATTGTTTATGTCTAGGCTTAATAGAGTTTACAGGTTCTGATCTTTGGCCTTGAATAGTCATTAATAGAACTTCTGTTTTTCCATTCAGACTCTCCTTATAATCATCCCTTTGCCTTGCATGTTTGCTTAATCCCGGAGTTAATTATCCTGAACTATTTTGCAATTCATTAGAAGGTTATTTTTATGAAAAAAGCTCAATTGTTGTATTAAAACATTTTTAATATTTGCAAAGCTTAAGGGGTGTGATATACCAGATTTCAGGTCGGGTACAGAATTGTCCATAGAAAACTCTCTTAAAAGTAAGAAACAGTTGACTCGGGCAAATTTCATCGTGGCATTGGCCAACGGTGCTTGTTAACCAGTCTTCAATCACACATTAATAGTGACAACTCATGAGCTTCAACAGGTCACTCCTATGGATATGCAAAATGCTTCTAAATCTGTATCCAACTATAATTTTTCATTTCAGTTTTGGGCTTTGCAGTGTTTCCATTGAGGGATCTTTTTGAACTTTTCGTGTTAGCTTTTTTCTTTTTCAACAGACGAGTTGCCCTGGCAAATCAAGGGTTCCAATTTGGGACTTCCTTTTTTCCCTTTGTAAGTTCTTGATCTAGTTATCAATTTGAAAGCTTCATCGGTTGGTGTGAGAAGTATTATTTCCTTTGTGGTCCGAGGGTAAAAATTCTAAATAATTTTTTATTACCTTCTCTGTTTCTTCAGGTTTGATGTATCCACTTTGTCGTCTTCTTGCGAGGCCAAAGCTTAAGAGTTTTTTTTATTTTGATCGGTTCGATTTGTGTGTGTATCTGCCCCTGGTGTTAATCGTCAATCTACACGGTCTTGCCTTTGTGATTGTCCCTCGTTTTGGAAAGATTGCTAATTGTAATTGGGATTCATGAGAAATTGTTGCCTCAGATACCTTTGAGTAGCCTCACTATTCTTATGGATGACGTTCAAGCAAACCCTAGTTAAACGGCACTGTTCATAACAAAGTCTTACACCAGAAAGGGAAAAACTTCGTACTCTAGAGAAAATTAGAAATTTAGCATAATCGATGGATTCAAATGCTATTATGTACTCCCCTAATGCTCCTCCAATTTCTCCAACGATGGATTCCTACCACTTTCAATGGGAAGCAAGAGTTCGATTCATACCTATCTATGCTCATACTATCTTCCATGGGATTAAAGGTATAACGCCAATTCTTAGTGAACTTAATCTTTCCATAGCATCAACACAGAGCTTTGCTTGTTAAAGACAGATGATTGGTGGATTCAAATAATCATACGCTCAATGCTCCTCCAATATCCCTGGGAACGGCTTCCTGCCAGTTTTGCTAGGAAGTAAGAACACCTTTACTCTTACTGCAACTATGTTCACTTGATCTTCCATGGGATTTAAGTATAAAGCAACCATGCTCAGAGATGTTTTGTGGGATTGACGGTATAATAAGGTCAATGCTTTGTGAGCCTGATATTTTCATAAACGGGGAAGTCTTTGAAATAATCACAACCTTTTCTTCTTTGTTATACAGAATACAAGATGGCCTTGATGTATTCCTTTGGTATCGTGATAACATATCTACATATTCTTAAGGTTTCCAATTTAACTTTTCAGAACTTCCGATCCAGGTGAACCCACACACCTTTTCTTTAAGCAGGCGATCTATTTCAATTTTATCTTTGGCAGGATTTCCATCCTAAGGTTAACAACCAGTTTTCCCTTAACGAAGAAAAAAGGACTGATAATATTTCTATGGCTGTCGTAACGAATATATTGCAAAAAGCTTTCAACGAATCTGATTTGTGGTATAGGAGACAATAAATCTAAGAAGTTTGGATTCTTCGGAGAGGATGCCATGCATCCTTCCCCTCTGAGCTTGCCCTTCCAAAAGGGATAAATCCTTGTTCCAATCAGCCTAGGACTGAGTTGGGGGATGATGTCAATCAACAGTGCGAGATTGTTGGTTCAATGGAGACAAGGGCATAGAACAGTCTAGAGATTTTGTAAGTTACCAGCAATCACTCTGAGATTTCCATTTAATTGTTAATGTAACCAAATATAAATGATTACAAGAAATGGTCCAATCAAACAATTGTTGATATACTTGCAAATAATAGGCAAAATTACAATAGAAGGTTGACGAGTGTCATGGCTAGATATAATCAAATAAACCTTGAGTTTACTAGCATCAACCTTACAAAGACCTTGACGCAAATACCAGACATGAATAAGCACATGCACCCATATAATTCTGTTTGTGTGTGCGTGCCACATAGTTGCAAATAAACATTAAACATATGCAAAGCAATTGCATACAACAAAACAATATGGCAAAAATTAGTTCCAAGTAAATCGTTCATTTCCGTACAATGTTTTGAATCATTATTTCCATTTCATCACTTCAATTGTTGGGGAAGAACACAAATAATATAAAACTGCATCGAAAACAACCAGAAATTGAGATTGGAGATGGACATCATACAATCATTAATAACAGTATACTGAACCACAACAAAATTTTAACATTTTGAACAAGGGGATGTGTGAATTAGAGAAGGATTTTTTATGTGCGTTTTGGGTTGCCATTCAACAAGATATGGCTGGTAAGTAACAATTCATGGTTTCGGAGCAAACCTCTCTCCCTCGACTTACATTGATTTAATGAAATAGCCACATTGCATGCCAGCCAGATTTGAAATTGACTACTACAAAAAAGCACACCAACTTGTTGAATGACTCCAGCCACCACATTGAGAGACAAGAGACCTGTGTAAACTTATATAAAGTTTCCCATCCTGCGAGACTTAGGAGGGCTTGTGTATCAATTACTCGAGACAATTCCTTTGACTCGGCCAGATATGGCTAAGTGAATGACACGCTATATCAAAACGAAAAAATAATTTTTAAAAGCCAATAAAGAGACGAAATCAGGCTTTACTAACTAGCAGGAAAATCGCTTCTACCCAGCCTCGAAGCAGATTCAATTTGGAAATATACTAAACCGTTCACCATGAAAAAATGGATATCATGATAAGACATCTAAGAATCAAAACAGAATAGACACAGAGAGCACTTTAAAATAGTGTCACTATAAACCAGGTTATTCGCTTAGAGCAGGCACTATACTCCAGTATCCAATAGAATACAAGAAGTCATACATAAACCAAACCAGGATAATATATCAGACACTTGAAATCCAATCAGCCCTAAAATTGGTATTTGAAAAACAGTTCAGATATCAGAATTTTATAGATGCCACAAAAGAGATGAAAATACAAGATTCTATATTTCCATATAAACATCATCTATACGGATGAACACAATATTCTACATCTTATGCCACAAATTTGTCAAAACACTGGACATGCAATATTAGATATCAAGTATCTGCTGCTTTCTATCCATGATCAGAGTCCATTAATAAGACAGTCACTTCCTATATTTACTTCGTACTTGGAAACTTGTAATTACAAACATTTCTTGCAGTTTCAGAACAAATAAATCAAATTGGTTTTACCTCCATAGCTATCATTATGCAAATCTCATGTAGAAAATGTCTTCAACCATCTATTGCAACTAAAAGAGAATGCCCATCCATGAACCAATGAAACCCAATTGAGACAATTCAAAGTCCATCATATTTATGATAATAATGGCACCGAATAAAAATGACCCAAAGGAAGTCATCCGCTGTACATATTTTCTCTACAAAAGCTGGTAAGGCATTCCCTGCTTCCATATCATCCACTTCCAATGCTGCTTGTTCTTTTCATCCTAAACAACAGCTTAGGTTTATTCAGATAAGAGAATGAAGATAAGAATATTCATGCCGTCTTCTATATTCAAGCAGGCTGCCATATGTCCGATCAGCCACACCAATAAATAGAGATTCAGTGTCAGGACTAAATGACATCCCTGCAATTTCACCAAAGAAATCTATCTCTTGACTCTTACAATAGTTCTGCTTTGTGTCATATATATGAACAAAGTCGGCTGGTTCAGCCATCGCCATAAATTGACCATCTGAAGAAAATCTTATAGATCGTATGGCACCTAGATGGCCCTTGAGAACTGCAAATGAGGTTGAAAGATTTCTTACATCCCAAAGCCTGCATGTCATGTCTTGATTCCCTGTAGCAAATATTCGTCCATCCGGATGCCATGCAGAAGCAAACGAGTAATCCAAATGACCTCTAAGAGAAGCAACAGTCTGCAAACAGTACACCTCAACATTAGCATATGTATTTAGACCCTACTTATGAAGCAGATATTCACCCCTTCATCAATTGTACTTAGCTCATGATGCTTATGATAGCATCTTACATACCTTCCCAGTTTGACAGTCTGAAAGAAGGCCATTAGCATCATCCCCTACAACAACAAGTAGCTTTTTATCTGGACTGACAGATGTGTGCTGCAAGACATATAGATCATGTCTTAGACTTCAGAAAAAAACTTGAATCCAAAACAATAATGTTGACTAACAAGCATTAACTCTTTGAACTTCATGTACCATTACATAGCACTCACATTCACTGCCCAAGGCAAGGAGAAGTGTTTCATCAATGCAAATCTTTCAACATCATATGTCCGTACACCACAGTCATTACTTGAAGTCATAAACTGAGTTGCTCCACTGTAGATTAAGAAAAAAAAATCCAAATCGAGCATAGGCCTTTGGTCAGAAGTCAGAGCACATGCAAATGCTATGAAAAACCCTTGTGATAGCATGATGTTTATGTTATTTAAACAACTGATAATGGCATTGAATATTAGTTATTTTATTTACTAAACCACAAAAAAGAAAAGATGTGGAATGCACTGCTTTAACTGCTAACAAGACCACATACCTAGCACTGTGGTAAATTTCTACTGCATTTGTAATTGCGTTGTCATCGTAAGTTATCCTTGCACAGTGACTCACAGCTGGTTGATCCAAATACTACATCAAAACACAACACAACACCAACACCAATATCTGATGAGCAAAGATCCTACTATATAATGTAAACACTTATAGTTCAATCCTCAGCGGCAAACAAAAAGCTACCTTACAAATTAGCTCTCCCTGAAACCCACCCGCAACTAGTAAATTCTCCTTCACAGCCATCGTACTAATCTGCACTTGGGACAGACCTTGGCTTATAGTTCCTGGGTGGCCCTGTTTTACAAGTCAGTCATAAGACATCTCCAGAGTTATTTTTTAACCAGCAAAATTTATTTCTATCATCACAAACCTGAAATATAACTAAAGCGATAAATGATATGCTGACACCAAATTTCACAGTGCTTATGCATTAAGCAAACCATAGAGATCTGGTGACGGTTGAGAAGTACCTCTGATGGTACGATGGACCCAGCAACATTAAGAAATTCTGTTGGCTTACGAGTTAATGCAGACCAGTGTACAATTGAATAGTTCGATAAAACATATACATCATGCTTTGATGTTGCCCACACTAAATTCCTCAGCTGAAATGTCCCAATGTATATCATAATTAGTTCACAAATTCAACCATGTAACCTTGTATCTTGAAAATCAAGAACAAAACACCTTGCCTCTCTACATGTAAAACTGATCTATAAATGTTACAAACCCCTTTTTTTGAAAATCAACAACAAAATACCTTGCCTATCTACATGTAAAACTGATCTATAATTGGTACAAACCCTCATATCTTGAAAATCAAGACCAAAACACATTGCCTCTCTACATGTAAAACTGATCTATAAATGTTACAAACCCCTTTTTTTGAAAATCAACAACAAAATACCTTGCCTATCTACATGTAAAACTGATCTATAATTGGTACAAACCCTCATATCTTGAAAATCAAGAACAAAACACATTGCCTCTCTACATGTAAAACTGATCTATAAATGTTACAAACCCCTTTTTTTGAAAATCAACAACAAAATACCTTGCCTATCTACATGTAAAACTGATCTATAATTGGTACAAACCCTCAGTCTATAATAGGTATTAGTTATTAATTAATATTGTATTGGGTGCGTATACTTTATAAGCCACCCCTATGGTAAATTAGAATATAAGTATCTATTCCAAATGCATGGGATAGTAATAGGTGTCTTTGGCAAGACTCTTTATATTGTAATAACTTACATAGTGAAAGATATCTTGCATATTTGAACTGGAATGTATGCTACTGGGAGGTTGCCCTCTCAAAGTAAGGCTGTGAAAATAAATATAAAGCACCTTGTTGATATCTTTTTTTCCAATGTCCATGTGCATTGTCTTCATTTCACTTGCAAGCTCCTTACAAATGATATCAGAGCTCTTTTCACGGCCATTTTCTACAACGTTACAAGTTTAGGGATTTTTGCAACTGTCCACTGCATACTCTCACCTCGCCCTCTTTAGACATTGATGAACAAAAAGTGGCTACAGAAGTAGTGGCACTAAATCTCTTGCCCAACATTTTACATTTTTTTCCTCCTTGCAAGTAGTTTTCTTTCTTTTTTTAAATTTTTAGGTTAGAAACCCTATGTCGAGGGTTTACAAAGATCCTCAAAAGAAATATCATTCTTGGCTAAAGCTAGAATCCCCATAAAGGGGGAGTACTCCACCTTCCCCCGGATCTATCAAAGACCCCATTAGATCTTTTTTGAAACCTAACCCTAGGCAGCATTTGGCCATCTAAATTTTGTGATGCACTGATAGGCAATTCGCCTCAAGCAGTTACACAGTACCTCAGAAATTAGACAGTGGACAACACGTGCAGTCTATCCTCCATAGTTAGTGCACTAAAACATCAGGCAAACACTCTTTACAAACAAGATTAATACATTTACAAGCTCACAGACCAGACAGGCTCTATAGAAGCCTTCCCTCCTGCACCTTACCCTCTGCAATTAGATTGGGCATTCGCAATCACAATGAGACGATTGAGCAATTTTATGATATCACATCAACGGAACAGCATGCCAAAATGTTATGAAAATAGCAACCAATCTTCAAGTTATAGGGCCTTGAGCAAGATAGCATAGCAAGTTCAAGTCGTATACAGTCTACAAGTTTAAAAGTTTTCCAGGTTCTGAAGCCAATTTCTCTCAACCCAAATAACAATTCAACCAATCTAACTGCAAATCCTACCTACATGGTATTAAAATTCAGAAACTATTTAAGTATAAAGAAAAAACAAAAAAAGATTGGGCCACATTTTATCTCAACCAAGCGATTATCCCACTGAGAACCTTTCTTTGACCTCATTGTTTTGGCATATAACTTGGGTAGCCTTTCTTGCACCAGCCCACCATTTACCTCATTCAAGAACCTTCCCCATTGTGATTGTCTCTTTGCCCCAATCATTTTGCCATATAGCTCTGATAACCCTTCTAGTAACTCTAGATACTCACTAGGGATGGTGGAAATCCACCAATTATAAGAGTCCAACAACTGCAATTTGACTGGGTTGCCAGCCTCTCCAAGCTAGAACATCTTAACATTCTAGTTGATCTGGGAGATAGGTTGGGGGCCCTCAATTCCATTACTATTTCCATTACCAACATGCTTGACAAGGTTGACTATTTGCACGCTAATAGGGATCAACACTATAAACTGAGGGTTTTTACAATTCTAGAGTTAGAGCAGGCACCAATGCCCACCTAAACTAGATTTCCAAATTTTGATGGTAAAGACCCTACCAGTTGGTTATACAAAGCAGAGCAATACTTTGCAGTCCATCAAATTCCAACTAATCAAAAGCTCTCTATAATTTCTTGCCACCCAGAGAATGAAGCTAGTCACCAGTTTCAATGGTTGGGAAAATCTCAATTGTTTCTCAAATGGACAACTTCCATAATGCAATCATCAACCATTTTTGGTCTCAATGCATATGAAGACTTTATAGGAGTCCTCACTAATTTGTGCCAAACACATTCAATTGAGGAAAAGCCAAAAAAGTTTGAAAATTCAGCAAATCAAACAAGTGGCAACAGCACAAAAAGAAAGACAAAAAGAAAACCCGAGGTTCCAAAGAGAGAAAACAGAAAGACAAAGAAAGCCCGGGAGTTCGAGAACCCGAGGTCCCGAGTTTAGACCGCTAACAGAACTAGCAAATTCGGAACCCTGGGATACCGAACTCAGCAACAGCACAATAAGGGACCACTTCGGGAACTCGGGAAGCCGGGTTTCCGAAGTGGTGAAACAGCACAAAAAGGGACCACTTCAAGAATTCGGGAACCCGGGTTTCCGAAGTGGTGAAACAGCTGACTAAAAGGGACCAAACCCATGACTTCGGTGTTCCGAGGTGGGACTCTAACATGCAACGCGGAACTTCGGAGAACCAAAGTCCCGGGGAACTACAAAGATGAAGCAGGAAAGGAGCTCGGGAACCCAAGATACCGAACTGAATAGACACGCAAAAAGGAAACTAATTTGGGAACTCGGGAACCCAAGATACCGAACTGAATAGACACGCAAAAAGGAAACTAATTTGGGAACTCGGGAACCCGAGTTTCCGAATTAATTTAATCTAAGACCTAAAACCACTAAAACCATCATTTCGAGAACTCGGAAACCAGAGTTTCCGAAGTGATGGAGAACAAACATAAACCTACGACCGCTATTTCGGTGACTCGGGAACCCGGGTTTCCGAAATAACAAGGAAAAGACTATCATTTTGGGAACTTGGGGACCCGAGTTTCCGAAATGAAAAGACAATAGAAAAAAAAAAAAAAAAACCTAACCCGGAACTTCAAGATCCCGAGATTTCGAGGTTAGGGCAAAACAGAAAAAATCACAAGGAAAACACACAAGACAAGCAAAATCAAGAAATCTAAACTAAGCCAAACAAAATCTATCCTAAGACGCACAAAAATCCGCACGAAGGAGGTGAGAAGACCACCTACTTGGCACGAAAAATGAAGACGGTGTCGGATCGGGCGCGTGGGAGTTCGAAATCGCGAGGTGAGAGCTCTGGATTCGCAAGAGTGAGTGCACAAATGAGCTCCAAAATGACCT
Source organism: Cryptomeria japonica (assembly GCF_030272615.1). Taxonomy (NCBI): domain Eukaryota; kingdom Viridiplantae; phylum Streptophyta; class Pinopsida; order Cupressales; family Cupressaceae; genus Cryptomeria; species Cryptomeria japonica. The sequence continues at coordinate 671,631,754 of NC_081405.1, forward strand.
CCAATCCTATTTATGCACCAATCCAACACCGCATTAAATGCGACTCCGGGAACTCGGGAACCCGGGTTTCTGAAGTCGCAACACAGGCGACGAGCTCAGAACCCGAGTTTCCGAATAACAGAATAGAAAAACAACCCAGTAGTTTAGGAATACAAACTTCCAGGGCGAAACCAAAAAGGCAAACAAACACTTCGGGAATCCGAGAACCTGAAGTTCCGAAGTGATGCTCCGAACCGAAACAGAAGCGAACTCAGGAGTTCGGGAACCCGAACTTCCGAACAAGGAAACAAACAAATGACCCGGAAGTTCGGAAACCCGAACCTCTGGGGGCTGCACAAACAAATAAAACAGAAACGAACTCGGGAAACCCAGACTCCCGAGCAAAGAAACGGAAACAAGCAAAAGCCCACCCCGGGAACCCGAAAACCCGAACTCCCGAGTGACCAAAACAAAAGCTAAAAAAAAAAAGCAAAGGGAAAACTGACAGAAAAAGACAAAAAAGGGGGACCCATATTCTCATGGGAATGAAAATGATGGGAGTAGATATGCGGGGCATAACAAATAGCGACTATCTGGGAAAAATGACTCTAGGCAGTTTAGAACTTCAAAATATTTGGCTTATCCGATGCCTAAGGCTGCTATCATTCAAAACAATGTAAAGAGCAAAAAGATGAATGAACTAATGAACAAGCAACCGAATCTAGAACTGAACAAGATCAACTCTTAAGTGTGTGCGCGTGATTCATTACCCCGTCGTTCTCAAAAGTGAAGACAAACAAAGGAAATTGGGCCCAAGCTACATAGGTGAAGTCAATCAACGTGTTTCGTGCAAGGTCATCCTGAGCATAGCTCTGCCTCTAGCCGGGCATCCATAGCCCCGACAGAGATACCTCTGTCTCCCGTCAAGCAATGCTCCACTCTAGCCAACCGTCCATAGCCTCGGTGGAGATTACTTGAAACACCCAAATTTAGTTGCTGCAAGTGAGTTATTTATTTTCTTTGTCTTTGTCTTTTAGATCATTTTTCACCTCATAGAATATAGAATTTTATTTTTTTGTAACCTTTGAGAAACTTTCAAATATTAAAGTCTGATTACTGGGTTGGGAGCCACGGTGGACAACGTGAAACATCCTGACTTCTGATTTTCCACTTGGAAACAAGTTCATCTGATATCTTACAAAATTTTCTGATGTAACTTAGTGTGATGGTGGTGCTGAGTAATCAGGTTAGCCTTCTCCAACTAAGAGTCAAGAACTCAAATCATAATTAAACCATTATATATCACCTTGGACGAATGTAGACAAAGATTTCAAGATTAACCAAGCAATAATGAAGTTGTAAAGAGCAAAGAGTCGAAGTCTCTCAATATTTTCCCAACTTGTTATGCAAAGAACATCTTTTTCTTAGAATCCTTGAAAATAAACATGTGCCCTGACACAACAAGACGAAACGAACAAAACAAAACAAACGAACCAAAGAGAACCAAAAGGGAAACAAACAAGCAGCCAAAATAAAATTGAACAACCAACAGGCAAGCCCAAGAAAACAACAAGACAACAAACCCAAATAAAACGACTAAACTACTATAGTACAAAAAATCAAGCTCCATCGAGGATTAATCAAAATAATGCTTGAGGAACTGACCATTGACGGGCAATGGTACAAGTTCTCCAGTCAAGGAGCTCAATCGAAAAGTGTTCTCTCCTAAGATTTCAGCAATCTGATAAGGACCTAACCACAATCTCTCAAACTTATGATGATCACCCTTCTTTTCCTTGGCCTTGTACCATAAAAGAACTAAGTCAGAGATCCGAAAGGCTTTCACCTTGGCTCTTTTATCAAACCATCGTTTAACGACTGCTTGATGTTTAGCGAAGTGTTGCAAGGTATTTATCCTTTTCTCATCAAGTTTCAATAAATTTAGGAGGCGAACTTCTACCTGGTCCTCAATTTCAAGTCCTTTCATCAGTTGGAGACTTGCATGTCAACTGCAAGTCCTTGTTTTTGTAGCATTTAGTTTAGATAGCTTTAATTCCTAGAATTTAGGACTTGAAACTCTATAAATTAGAAATTTTGATTCATTGTAAGGGTTCGCGAATTGATGATTTGAGGTCCAATTTAGAGATTTTATGCAGATTTTTATGAGTTTAGAAGATTTTGTGATACTCTTTGAGGTTTAATACAAAAAGCAACTTGTGGATTGCTTGATCTACTTGTGTATTCTATATGGTTATGTTCTTCGTTATCTGGTAACTTCTATTATTTGAATCAACAACTACTTCTTTTAGATACTTTGTTATTTTATGAATCATATTGTGCATGTAAATGGTATATGAGGATTAAATTGATAGGGTGATGGTTGGTTTGATGATATTCATTTCCGTTGGTACATGAAGTTGTCTGACTTTATATATTTTCTGGAGTTCGTCATTTGAATGCTGATTTAGTGATATTGATAATATCGTGTGGATCATTCAGTTGTTATTGTGTTGATTTCATTGTTATTTCCTTGTTCCCCTGATATATCTTTTGCTGTTTAATTTTCAGAGAAACTAAATCAGAAAATACTTCAAAAAAAAGTAGGTAATTTGAAGTTGTTCCAACCAGCAGGCCCCTTGACAGGTACAATCGCAACAACTACTGAGCTGCCCATCACCGTCGAGACCCGACTATAGAGACCTTGGAGTAGCTAGTTTCCCGAAACTTGTTGCTTTTCAAGAGAGGTGGTGAGTGTTCACATAAACTACTTGACTGTTGGTGAGTGTGTCAAGACACACCCGTCAACAGAAACTGGTGCTAGGAGTCATTCTTTTCTTCTTCTTAGGCTCTACCTTCTTCGGTGCTTGCTCAATCTCTTCTTGGTCTGAGTCCGACTTCACATTATGAATAGTTACCGTTTCAGTTGCAAGAGTCATTGTAGGCGCAGGCATCTATGAAACAACAAAAGATGGAGTGACCGTTGTTGTAACCAAAGGTGGAGGCGTTGTTGACATAGCTGGTGCAACAGATGCAATTGATGTGGTGGCAAGTGTTGTTGTCACAGAGGTAGTAGCAGTGATGGTAGCAGTGGTGGTAGCAGTGGTAGTAGCACTAGAAGGTTGAGCCTCTTAAGAAGGTTGAGCCTCTTAAGAAAGTTGTTCTACCGTTGCTGCAATAGCTGGCCTAACAGGATGAATTTCTGCTTGTGGTGTGGCCCCTAGGCCGGCAGTAATCCCTAAACTCACCTGTTTTGCCAAACATTCGGCCTCTTTCATTTTTTCATTTAACTTTTGCCTTAGTTCTTCTGTGGTGAAAGGAGTTTCAGCTTCCCTCTCGAGGTCTGTAGATGTGTTCTTCCTCGACTCTGATCGTGTTCTCCTTGTATATTCCTTATGTATCCTCGATTCAAGATTGTCAGTCAGGATATTCTTTTGTTTTCCTTTGGAGGCAGCTGGTTTAATCCTTAGACTTAACCACCTCTTGGTTCTATCTATTACTGGCCAAGAGATGGTATCAATGTCTACCACTTCTTGCTACAACCATGTGATTGGGGGGAGAGGCCTTTTATCTATTCCTAATTTCCTATTTCCTTATACATGGGATCCAGCAAAATACCATCATCATATAATTGTTTGGGTAGGTTGGTCTCAATACCAAAATCCCTTATTTGAGGAACAGCGAGGCGATGGTAATACTTCTCCCTTGCCTCAAAGCTATCCTAGAGATTGGCCCAAAAATCCTCCAGGGCAAGTTTATGTCCTTCATACACTTTAGGCATCAATTTTGTTTATTGTATGGGTCATTAAATTTCTTGGCAAAATTGAAAGGCTTCAACTGTAGTTCCTGCAATTCTTGCTCGGCAGCCTTTGCCACATGAATCTTTGGACATGAAAAGAATGATAAACTTAAGGGGAAATCTTCACCTATAACCCCCGTCTTATGCCTTGAGGACAACAAATTTTGCAAATGCACCATTTGTCTTGCATATTCTAACAAAATTATTCTATCTGTACAATACCTGGGCAACAAAAATGGTTCTCCAGTGAACCCACTCACTCTCAGAGAAGTAGATCGGGAGTTTTGTATAAACCAACACCCCCACTTCTTTACTAGCTCCATTGCATCCTTACTGAGCCTAAATCCAATGTCACCTGTTAGCCTTATAATGATTGGAAACAAAAATGCGTCATTTATTCTCTTGTAGTGTAGCCTGGATTCTTTTAGCGGCAACTGGGTGTAGTATTCCCACACGGCATTCATCATAGCTTCAAATAACTTTTTTGCAACAAAGGATGTCATCTGCCGAACCACAAAAGTGGATAACTAAAATGCTAGGTTATGATTATGAGAAGGGCAAAGAATGTGTGGCGGTAGATACACTCATAAAAAATATGAAAAAAAAGATTTGATGGTTTCTCTTCCAATGCTAGTACTCACCTAAATGGAAGCGATTAGTCAAGAATAAGCAGCTAACTCAAAACATTCAACCTATCATCCATTGGTTAGGACACAATCCCCAGTTTGTGTCGGTGTTTCAGTGGAAGGGACAAATGCTGAAATAGTGTGACCAAATTTATTTACATTTATTAATGTCTCCACTCCTTGTTCAAGCCTCAATTACTCAAGGAACTTGATTCCTCTCCGATTGTAAGTCACTCGGGTTTTTTGACAACATATGAACATGTCAACAGGATTTTATTTAGGATGGCTTTAAGCAGGATGTAAAAACCTTTCTGGTGAAATGCAATGTGTCGGCAGACTCCTCAAATGAAACCATCAAATTCTCAAGGTCTCTAAATCCCCTTCCTCCTCCCTACATGGTGTGGGCACATATCTCTATGGATTTTATTCTTGGGCTTCCAAAGTCAGCAAGTAAATTAAAATAGGTCATTTTGATCAATGCTGACCATTTGACTAAGTATGCTCATTTTTTTATCCTTGCCTTACCCTTAACAGCCACTACTGTAGATCAACTCTTCTTGGACTTAGTCTTCAAGCATCATGTTATGCCCTATTCCATCATCAGTGATCATATCCTGCTTTCACCAGCAACCTGCACCAAGAATTGTCTAAGCTGCAAAGCACTCACTTTAACATAAGCTCAGCCTATCACCCTTAGACTGATGACCAAATTGAAGCTGTCAACAAATGCCTCAAGAGTCAAGACCTACCTAAGTGTCTGGGCAGCAAGTGCAATGAGCTAGGAGGTTGCCTCTAACTGAATGGTTGCCTAATACCAATTATCATAATGCCTCCAAGATGACCCAATATGAGGCTCACGGTAGTCATCCCCTACCTTCATTGGCTACAAGTTCATACAAGTTTGAAGCAGTTGACAATTCCCTTGCCAAACAAGAAAAAATTCTCAGAGCCCTTAAAATCGATTTGGTACAAAGACAGAATCACGTGAAAACAGCAGTTGGATCAGCATAAGGAAAAGTGAACCTCTGCAAATGCTGACTGGTTATTTTTACATCTACAGCCTTATAAGCAGACATCCTTGTGTGACAAGGTGGGTTATAAATTAGAATCAAAAGTTTATGGCCATTATCAAGCAGTGCAACACACCAGTGAGGTAGGATACAAACTTGCATTCCCATCCTCTTCAAAATCAACTCAGTTTTTCCTGTCTCTTGCCTCAAGAAAGTGATTGGACATGCTACAAGAGTCCCAACAAAACAATCCACATTCATTGAGGAAGGATCCATTTTTTTTTGAACCAGAGGCTATGTTGGACAAACACAGCAAGCAACTGCACACTTGTTCTATTGACAAGATTTAGTCCAATTTGACTTGTAATTATTTAAGCATGGATAAAGCACAAACAAAGAAAACCAAACTGTGCAGTCACAGTAAGTAAATAGTTTGCAATGAATTCTATAAGGGCAAAAGCCAAATGCAGAATGGAAATTATAGTCTACAGCAACAGTAAATACAACAAATACACAGATCAGGAAGAGGCATAATCATCAAGGAATATACTCCTGATAATTATCTTTCACGGTTGCAACTTAGTAAAGATGGGTAACATTTTGCCTTTAGCCAACTTAGATGCCAATTTCTGAGAGCCAAAGTGTGCTGTCACGGTAATCACATAATTTGTCATGAATTCTACAAGGGCAAAGGCCAAATGTGGAAAGGAAATTATATAGTCTATAGCAACAGAAAACACAATGATTTACATAGACCAGGAATAGGCATAATCATCAAGAAATATGCTCCCGATTATTATCATTCTTAATTGTAACTTCCTAAGTAAAGATGGGTAAGGCTTGGCCTTTGGCCAACTTAAGAGACTTAGATGCCAATTTCTGATAGGTTGGAAACAAATCAGATTCGTCTAAAAAGAATGCAAAAGATAAAGCTTCAAATAGGTACTTCAATCTACAAAAAATCCATCAGTGACAAGTGACAAAGTCATTGCATGTTCAGTCACTTCATATGTCATTGAAGTAGTACAACAGATGAGAGTATTTAAGAGTTACAACAATCTTTATAGTGATGAATCTTTTTCACGATACCACTTATATGCTAATGGAAGACATAATTCCCTTTAACAATTTGGCAATCACTGATACATTAAATATATTTATTAGCACTACGCCTACAATCAGAAAAAATTTATATCCAAAAAGAAGTAGAGATTGCAAAGATTGCCAGCTTTTTATGCATTGTTATCAATTGCAGATTGGAAGCTTTGCATTTAACAAATATTGCTCTAAAAACTACCTAGAAAGCAACATAAATATGCTACACAGAAACAAGCTATGCTCTAATCTCTTGAACTCATTTCCATTTTTCAGATTTTGAAAAAGATCCCAGAGCTCTAAATCTAACTATGCAGACCTAAAGCACTCATTAAAACATTACACAAATCTATTATCAGATATATGCATCATTCAGATTCTGAGGAGTCACCTGAAAATGAATAATTGTACACTTCACGTTTCTTGTGTTAAGGAAGAAGTCATAGAAATTCCCTCCTTTCTCAGCATGTTTGCATACCTATACAAAAGATTGAAATTATAAAAATGTCAATAAAACTACTGAACAATAGATTTTTCATAAAAAATAGCATGCCAACTGCCAGAACATGCCTACCTCCTGTAACCCATCATGAGGTTGAGCAATATTTTCATAGTTCCTGTACTGTTCCAAGCGTGTTTCTCTGTATTTTTCCCGTGTAAAGTTCAGCCTGTCCCAAGGTATACCCTGAATATCTCTTCCTCTTCGGGCATCCGCTGCATTCGTGTCTTTGGGCCTAGTTATCTGAATGACAAAATCAGTCCGATACGTTAAAATATTTAAAATATAAAAACTGCCAAATTAAAACAACCTTTAAACAAGCAAATCATCTAATAAAACGGTAACAAACACGCAAGATGGAATTTCTGAAGCAGAGACACAAAACTGAAACAGATGAAAAGTTCCAAACAGACCAGCAGAGAATGCATGCAAGTTAAAGCACAGATTATATTTCATCATCACAATTAAAAGATAGAAACATGTAGAGCCATCTGAAACTTACTGCCTCATAATCATTGTCTGAGTCTGAATCCACATCACCTCTACCTTGATTTTGATATTCATCATCTAACTCATCAAAATCAGTCATTTCATGCTCATCCACCATGTATTCATATTCATCAGCCACATGGCGGGCCATCGGTCTCTTCACAGTATCAAAATTCCTGCAATATATCATCTCACTATATTAGAAGAAATAAACAATTCAAAAGCAAAATGTCTACCCACAGCAATTTGTGTGTGAGCATCCATACTTTAACCCTAAATATGAATAAAAAAAGAGGGTAAAGCTTACAGAGTAACACTGTAACAAGAAGATCAAAATAAACCCATCTCATGTGGTGCAATACAATACAGAATCTATGTCACGAGAAAGGAAGTGTTTAAGGTATATACCACACTGAGCAACCTCTTGAAGTTCAGTTTACAAGAACAGGACAAGCAGTGATTTTCTTAAGTAGATGGATGAAGATGGATAAAGATGTCAACCTAGTGGATTTCAGGCTTTTGGCCTTTACCTAATGGCTTTAAGCCATTCAAAGGTGCATCTAGAGATGCAACCACAGCATTTGAGAAGTATCATCATAATGAATGGAGGTAAATAGAGAGATCTAAGTAACTGGTAGTCATCCTCTAAGCCACATTATAACAGAGCGTGTGATAAGTCTTAGTTTCTATAGTGTGCCTGATCCAAACATTAAAGTATGGGACTGTAGACTTTTATAACTCATTTAAAGAGCAATTTCTCAGACAGTTAAGCATTGGCATTAAATTTTTCCAGTTCTTATGGTGGATTGATCAAACTTTTTGGAGAAAACCATGTATTAGTTTTTTACATCATTTCAAATCATACTCCATGGTCCATCATCAGAATGAATTAACGCAAAAAATGTAGAAACTTTCAATAATCCAATTTCTCAGGGATTTCACAGGTTTCACTTGAAAGCTTGAGTAATCCAATTTCCCAGGGATTTCAGCACAGAAAAGCAGCCGGGTGGAAGCAAGCCAACTTAAGAAATGGAGAGAAAAAATCAATGTATTTCACTTAAGACACGAACATTTTGCCCCAAAGTTAAAGGAATGCTCATTTGTATGTGGCACAAGCAGAGGCTTACAGTACTTCTCATTTACAATTCTAGACATTATCTATGATTATGCTCATAGTTCAAGCAGAATGTAGACCATAGTATTCTCTCCAAAACCCCGGTATGGGTAATCCAGATTCCAAACAGACCACCTCCCACCATGATGCAGGAGAATTGCACCAATTCGGGGGTATGGCATGCCCACAGCTTGGAAAAGTTAGGATTGAAAATTAGTGGTTCGGAAGTTTTGGAAGGCGTCTCCCTCAGAACAAGAGCACTCACATGAGATGGTTGTGGTCCTATGGTATTGTTTTAAATAGAATTGAAAAGCGTTTTGGGTTTAATTCAAGGATGAAGGTGTTCTCTAACTTTTTTAATCTATGGTAATTTGCCGCTAAATCTATCACAATTATATGAACAAAACAGTTGACATTTTCCAGAATGTTGAGAGAGTGTCTATGTGTTGATTGATGAATGATAGGTATCTGAAGGGATTGTTTATTCCAATTCGAATTTCTAATATTTCCCAGACTTCTCACTTGATTTGAGGCATAGAGGAACTCCATCATATCATTGGTTCCCATTCTTTCCCTCACCAAAGAAGGGATTTCCACGAACTTGAATTCCAGGTATATGCAGCATGCAACAGAGTAGATCATTCCGAGTACAATGAGAAAATAACTCTTCTCTTCCTTGGGACTTTCCACACATTCAAATCAGTGTTGAAGGAACAATTCATCAAACAGATACTCCATCAACCACGACATAGGAAATAAAAATGTGCTTATGCAGGTAACTCAACCCCATTCCACAATCCCACTATCTATTATATCAAACTCTCTAAATCCTATCCAGAAACCCACATCTAAAAAATAAAAAATACTTCAAATTCTTCAATTACCCTGACAAGACTATTATCTCCCTACAAATGTTCCTCAAACCCTAATTCTTATGAAAAAATTAAAAAAGTCTAACATACATAAATATCATATAGCCCCCAACTAAATGCCATTAGTTAAGAATAATCACAGCACTGGAACACACACGGTCTACTGTACAAGTCAAAGAATGTCACATACTTAACGACCTAACAGTATGTATGAGTTGGATGAGCCATCTAATCCAGACAACCTACTGCTATCATCTAAAAGAAGGCGTCCTGTTATAAGTGCCCCTCACCACCAGAACACGATCTATGGTACATGCCCATTAGAAATGTGAAGGACAGAATCTATCCCACATACCGCTCGGACACCAAAACCGAACCCACGTCCCTTGATTTGTCTATGCATAGAGATGTCGCATACTCGTCCCATTCACAAATTTTGTATTTTGTATTGAATTTCCATGTGATTTTACAGATATTAATCTTATACACCATATTTTCTCATGTACCCCAGCTCGGTTTACAGGGCTAAATTTTGTGAAGCTACAGAATTTTTTTCTTGAAAAAGTTAAAAGACAACAGAAACCCATTTCGTTTAGCAGACAAAGCCCCAATTTTGTTTACCATATTTCCACACACACCCATTTCACCTACAATTACTTCTTACAGACCCATTCCACAGAAAGGACAATTACCCTAATATAATATAAGTACAAATCAAAGAAAACCCAAAAAAAATCAGACGATTGTTTCAGTAAACAACTAAACAGAAGTTCATCAATATATTTCCGTGCACCCACTGAAAAAACCAACCCCTGCACTACAATCATGAAAACGTCCAAAGTTCTTGTTGGATTTCTTTAGATTAAAAAACATATACAGTGAACATAAGCACTTACCAGCAGCTCTGAGTACAATCTTCACGCACTTATCTGCCTGCCGTTTGCCTATGTACAATCTTCCCGCAACTACTGGAAAAGAATATACACAGTTTATATACGTGGAAAGTTAACTTTTCTAGAAGACCAGGGCACCTAACACATGTCTCCCAATGCGAGGTTACACGGCCCGAATTGAATTTAAGTCTGTGACTTTGTCTGTTCCCCTATCAGGAAACCCACCAAACAAGCTATCCTCTTAAATAAATATGAAGTATGATGTAGACTTTAAAGAAAGGAAGCTGACATTACATACACACTAAGTTATAATCGGTACACGTTGAATCCAGGATAGTAATAGGCATGGGTAATGTGATGTTTAAGAGTGCACGTTTTAATGGTAGGAAGCCTCGCATAGTATGATTTAGAATCTATTATTACTAGTACTTGTTGTTAGGTACTACAGATGAATTTATGTCATTTTTATGTATTTTTTTGTTTGTTTAAATAGATTTATAAGCAATTTATTTTTTATTTTTATTTTTCTTGTTTTAGATGGTTTTTTTTAAGTTTATATATTATAAAAATCGATAATATGTTTTGGGTCTGTTTTTTTAGGAAGGTAAATATTATTTATTTATTTTGGCAAATATAATTATTTTTTCTAGCAAACACAATTATTTGTTGTCGGATTTAGTTCTACTATTTTATAGGATATTGGTTTGTAATACAATTCTAGAAACTTATTTCTACTATTTTATAGGATACCTGTTTGTACTTTTTGCTATTTTTTAGGATATTGGTTTGGGCAACGGCTACGCAGCGGACAAAACGGCCCGCCCCATGCCATGCCCCCATGTGATGACGTGACCGCCCCGTCCAATCAAACAAAGGACATGTCATCACATGGGGGCATGGCATTGCATGGGGCGGGCCATTTTGTCCGCTGCATAGCCATTGCCACGTCATCACATAGGGGCATGGCATAGCATGACATGGGGCGGGCCATTTTGTCCGCTGCGTAGCCATTGCCACGTCATCACATGGGGGCATGGCATGGCATGGCATGGGGCGGGCCGTTTTGTCCGCTGCGTAGCTATCGCCATTGGTTTGTACTTCTTGTTTTTAAACTGAAAAAATGAATTTGTATTTTTAGTGTTTAAATAGTTATTAAAAAAAATTATTTTAATCAATTATAAGAAAGTATTTTTTGTTTTTAAATTTTTTTCTTATTCTAAAGTCTAGATATATGTTGTTTAAGTTTATAAATTATGGAAATTATTTTTGTTGACAATAATTGGATAATATATTTTGGGTTTTATACACAAATTTTTAGGAAAGTAAACATAATTATTTTCTCTCAACAAACACAATCATTTGTTCTCGGAACTTATTGGTTCGTAATTCTTGTTTTTTATGCTATAACAATGAATTTGTATTTTTAGTGTCTAAATGGTTATTAAAAAAAAAAAAAATCAACTAATTATAAGTAAGTAATTTTTGTTTGATTTGGAGATTGATGTGGTCTGCATCGGCAAGAGGAGTTACAGGCTAGGAGCGAGAAGCCCTACCTATTCGCAGAACCTATTTCTTGGGGTGCATGTGTAGGTTTGGGGGTGATTTTGTTCATAGGGAGGTGTGTTTTGGGGGTGTGGGGTCTGTTGTTTGGTGGTGTGTTCTTTGTTTTGTGCTTAGTTGGGTGTGTTCCAGGGGTTTGGAGGTTGTGCATACTCCAACTTGCCTTGCATTGGTGTGTGGTGCCTGGGTGCCTTTTTCTTTCTGTGAGGTCTTGTTGGGAGGTCTAAAAGCCCTAGTTTGGGTGTTTTTTTCTTTTTCTCGACTTAGGGTAAGTGGCTTTTCTTTTTGGTCTACATGGATTTGCATGTTGAACCTCTATCAAACCTGAATTAATCTTTTAAGGACATAGTTCTAGGGGGCTCCTCCTCTTCCAAAATGGTGGATAAGTTAGGAGTGGGATTGAATAAAGGTAGTGATAAGAAAGGATCTTCCTTTAACAATGATTATCGTCCATCTAAGGTTAATGATTGCTTGGCTAGAAGTGATCGCAGACGGGTTCTAGTTATCCAACTAGAGACAATTACTGAGGATGTTAACTATATTTCAAACTAGGTTCTGATCTACAAGTTCATTGGAATTCGGGTATCTCTTCCTTTTTTGGAGTCTTAGGCCCGTCAAACATGGAATCCAAAGGGTGAAATGGAGGTAATGTTGATAGCGAATAGTTATTTTTTAGTGGCTTTCTTGAATTTGGTAGACAGCATTAAGGTTTTTGAAGGAGGACCTTATTTATACAATCGAGTTGGTTTGTTCATGAAGTCATGGCATGTTGGTTTTAATCCAACAGAGGAGATGTCATCTCAAGTTCCATTTTGGGTCTATCTCCCATGGTTTCTACTAGAATTGGCATGCTAAGCCTCCATCAAATCTGAATTAATCTCTTAAGGACGTAGTTCTAGGGGGCTCCTCATCTTCCAGAATGGTGGATAACTTAGGAGTTAAATTGAATAATGGTAATGATAAGGAAGGATCTTCCTTCATTGGTGATTATCGCCCATTTAAGGTTAATGGTTGCTTGGCTAGAAGTGATCATGGACAGGTTTTGGTTATCCAACTAGAGACAATTGTTGGGGATGTTAATTATATTTCAAACCAAGTTCTTATCTGCAAGTTCATGGGAATTCGGATATCTCTTCCCTTTTTGGAGTCTTGGGCCCGTCGAACATGGAATCCAAAGGGTGAAATGGAGGTAATGTTGATAGTGAATAGTTATTTTTTAGTGGATTTATTGAATTTGGTAGACAAAATTAAGGTTTTTGAAGGGGGACCTTATTTCTACAATCAAGCTGGTTTGCTCATGAAGTCGTGGCATGTTGGTTTTAATCCTAAAAAGGAGATGTCATCTCAAGTTCCAGTTTGGGTTCGTCTCCCATGGTTTCTATTGGAATTTTGGAGACTAAATACTTTCCACTCAATCGCATTCTATAGGGGAAGTCGATGGAGCGTCAACACAAACTATGGACAAAAAGGTAATCACTATGCTTGTATCTGCATTGAAATTGATCTTAGTAAACCTTTTATCATACTCTGTGGAAATTCAGTTGGGTTCTTCTTCTTGGATCCAACAAGTAGATTATGAAACTTTACCTTTTAGATGTTGTATTCGTCATGAGTATGGGCACCTGTAGAGAATGTGCCCCAAATCTAAACAGATGAAACATTTGAGTAAGGAGCAAACTAATTAGTGTTCTAAGAAAGATAAAGGGAAAGCTCCTATGGCAGAAGATAAAGAGGGTTTTACTTAGGTCAAGGCCAAAAATAAAGGAAGAGGACAGAAGCGAACCTGGAAGGAGAGACAAACTGATGAAATGTTTAATATGTTTGATGTTTTAGAAGAGGTGGACCAATTTGATGAAGCACTTGCCAAGATGTCTATAGGATAAGAACCTTAGATTTTGGAGCATCCACTTGAAAATCAAATTAATGATCCCCCTAGTGTTTTCTGGGAGGGGTGCGTGGACACCAAGATGGCTATGGATACTCCACTTGTGACTCCAGTCGAGGTAGAAGAAAGTGGTGCTATGAAGATAATACCCATTCTAAAGGTACTCAATGTTGAGGGTAAGCCTTTATAAGATCCACAAATTAAGGGCAAAGGTAGGGTTAATGCTCTTACTCTAGGGATTCAATAAAAGGTTCTCAAAAAGAGTATTCCAAAGAAGATGCCTAAGTTGGGTAGAAAGAAAGACCAAGAAAAAGTGAAGTTAATTGGCAAGACTTTGGTTGAATCTGGTTCTATGAAAACCATAGATTCCCATTTTAACCCATCTCATAAATGATTGTTCTCTCATGGAACGTAAGGAGTATGGATAACATCCCTCGACAATAAGCTTTTTGAGGGTTAATTCAGATTCATTCTCTTGATATGGTTTTAATTTAAGAGACTAAAATGTCAGTGGAAGGTATGCTAAGTTCAGACTCTAAGATTTAGGTTATAGGAAAGTGTTAGTGTATTGGGGCAGTTGGTAACTTGGGTGGCGTGGCGTGCTTTTGGGACCCATGTAAGATTGTGTTGGTGTGGTGGATGTTGAGTAGAGCCTCTTTAACCCTGGCTGCTACTAGTTTGGATACTAGCAAGACCAATCTTCTCACCAATGTGTATGCTCCATCTAACGTAATAGGAAAATTGTTGCTCTGGTCGCATATTAGATTGGTTAGATCTCTTGCTCCTTTTCTCCCTTAGATCTTGGAAGGAGACTTTAATGTTGTTCTAAGTCTAGAGGAAAAGGGGGGTGAGATGAGTGGGCTTGAACAGTCCTCAAAGATCTTGAGAGACAACATTAATTATTTGAACTTGGTAGATATACAACCATCTAATGGTTTGTATACCTAGAATAATAGAAGAGTGGGTGATGAGGCTATTTTTGAGAGGCTTTGCAGGTTTCTTGTCTCCAGTTATTGGGTGGGTGATAGCTAGACTACTAGCTCGGAGATTCTAAATTGGAGAGGCTCGAACCATTGATCAATCAAACTCTCTGTTGTGTTTTTCGATACTTCCAAAAGCCCTCCTTTTTAGTTTCGATTAATGTGGCTTCTAGATTCTTCCTCACATGATTTGATCATTGATTGGTGGACTAAGGGGAAACCAACTTTTGGGACGACTATGTTCTCTTTTGCTAAGCAACTTCAAATTGTAAAGTATATGTTGAAGCGCTTGAACAAGCAATGTTTTGGAAACATTTATTCTGCTAAGGTGGCTACCCAATCTTATTTAGATAAGATCACTCATCAAATTTGAGATTAGGGACTCACTACGGATTTGTTCAGTCATGAAGTTGAAGCTATTAAGGATCTAGAGGAGTGGGAATTAAGAGAGGAAATTTTCCGAAAACAAAAATCTTGAGTAGATTGGCTTCATGAGGGAGATAGAAACACAACTTTCTTCCATAACTCTATTTGGGTTAGGAGGCAATGAAATCTTATAACTTCTCTCAAAGCTATGAACGAGAGTCAATTATCTTCTACTAGGTTGATTTTGAATGAAGCCACCTATCATTATTCCACCCCCTTCACAAAGGACTCTCCTGTGGCTAAGGAGGAAAATCTTATTTCAGATTGCATTCCTTCTTTGGTCTTGAATGAGATGAATGCACTAATAATCAAATAGGTCACTATGGAGAGAATCACGTTCCAGATGAAGGGGAAAGCCCCTGGTCTAGATGGCTTTCCAACATAGTCTTTTCAAGAATATTGGGACACGGTTTATATGGATATCTTGGAAGCGGTTTTGGAATCTCAAAAAAATAAATGGATGTTGAAGGCTATGGATGCAACTTTCCTCAGGTTCTTATCATAAAAAGGTGTGGTGTTGACTCTTTGGATCTTTTTAGGCTTATTGCTCTATGCAACATGGTTTATAAAATCATTATTAACTTGATTGTTGAGAGTCTTGAACCTTGGTTGTGTCTACTCTTTTAAAGGAACAAGGAGGTTTTGTATCTAGTAGATAGATTTTGGATGGGGTGGTTTTGGCAACTGAGGCTATTCATTCCATGACAACTTCAAAAGAGAAAGCTGTGTTTATTAAGTTTGATATGGCTAAGGCATACGATCAATTCAAGTAGACCTTTTTGTCTAGAATTCTTGAAGCTTTTGGATTTTGCCAGGATTGAATTAAGTGGGTAATGAGTTGTGTCACCTCTACTTCTTTCTCAATGCTCATTAATGGAAAACAATCAGGACTATTTGGAGCTACTTGTTAGGAAATAATGCTTTAAACCCACATATAATCAATCTATTTCCTACATAACCCATGAGAGAAAATAATGCATACAAGCTTACAAAATCACCATTATGCAAAGATCAAAATAGACAAGCAACAAGATAACACAACATATATCTTGGGAAAAACCCAGCCTCCAAAAGCATCAATACCCCATTGTATTAATCATCCATAAAGCAACATAGAGCTACAATGAATAACTTTGAAACATCAAGCCCTCCAATGCATTCCCACGTGTCCAAGCATGAATCCACACATCCCATGCCATGATCCACAAATGCAAACCTCCAAAGGACTCAATACAATGGCAGGCCAAAACCACCAACCAACCTTAACCACTAAACATGTGCTTTCTTATATAGACCCAAGCTCACACAAAAATAACTAGTGGTAAAGTAAAACCATGTGCTTACCTACCCCCTTGACCCCACATTTAATATTGTGTACTAAGTTTTCTCTTTTTAAATATTTTGCCCAATATTAAATAAATGCAATATAATAATCCCAATGTTACAATACAACTCATCAAGTGGTCCCGAGAATATTTCCAAAGAATCTCTACATGTTATACCTTCATGTGCAACATCAAATGAATAAATATTACATTACATGTCCATGAGAAACCACGTAATAAATAAATATTACAATTACAACATTATTCTGCAAGGTGTACAACACCTATTTTCCCAACACTACTCGGGGCCTCTAACAAGGTGATCCTTTATCCTCATATCTCTTTATTCTGATGGCTAAAGGTTTAGGAAGATGGAGTTTGGTCAAATGGTCCTTGATTTGCAGACGAAAGAAGGAAGGGGGCATTGACCTTCACCTGACAACCCATAATGGTCAAGCTTTGGTGTCTAAACTTTATTGGAGATGGTGTTATTGTCAATATCAGGATTGGGCCAGGATTCTCAATATGAAGTATTTGAATGGTGTTGAAAGTAATGGTGCGCCTCGATACTGCATTGAGGGTAAGAAATCTATGATCTAGTACACTCTCAAGTGTGGGGCTAAGCTTATAAATAAGGGTATTTTGGATTTGCAGCAAAGGATTTGAAGCTCTCTTCTGACTTGATCCCTGGGATGGATTTCTTCCTATCATGTATGTTTATCCTCATCCAAGACCCTTATGTGATATTTTTTTGAAGGTGGGATGGTGTAAAGTGCAAGATTTTAAAACTTCAAAATGGAATGATCAAGTTGTTACGACTAGATTGAAAGAGCCCCATGACTGGCCCCCAAGAGGATCAAATGAGGAGTAGCAAGAGCTTCGCAATATGCTGTCTAGTAGGACCTGCAATTCTCTAGAGGAGAGGGATTCCTTTGCTCGAGGTCCAAACCCAAAGGGTAAGTTTATTGTTTCTCTAGGCTATCAGGAGTTGGACATACAATTTTATGGGAGAGAAGGGATTTCTTGGTGCAAGAAGGTTCGAAATAGATTTGCTTGGCATAAATGTAATTTCTTTATGTGGTTGGTTGCCTGGAACCACCGTCTCACTTGGGATAACTTGAGAAGGAGAGGATTTCGTGGTCCAACTATGTGTTTCCTATGTAAGCAATATGAAGAAATATATTCTCATCTCTTCTTATATTTCCCTTTCGCTAAGGAAAAATGGCATTGTTGGTGGAGGGTTTGAAATCAGCCTCGTTTCCATGTTTCCTCCCTGATTGAGTTTTGGGATCGTGTTGGGGATCCTCCAACCAAGGCCTCTTTCCTCCATATTGTTTGGACATAGGACTTTGTTTCATTTTATGGAAAATATCGTTAGAGAGGAATATAAGGATCTTTCAAAGTAATGCTTAGCCACCAACTTTGGGAGCATATTATGAGTTGTTTGTAGGAAATTATTTTAGCTAAATATGATTTGTTTGGTCAGGTGGATGTTTGAGATCAAGTTATTGTTCGGAGGTTGGGACTAGTTGGATGTCGAGGAAAGCCACCCCCATCTAAGGTCAGTAATCGAATAAGGAGCAAGGTTAGACGTGATGGTTGTTGGGTGCCTCCTTCCTTACGGGTTTTGAAGATTAATATTGATGGTTCCTCTCATGGCAATCTCGGGCATGCTGGAATTGGGGGAGTTGGTAGAGATAACTTTGGGGTGGTTCATATTTTCTTCTCCTCGTATAAAGGTCACTAGACTAATAACTTGATGGAGGACCTAGCTATTCTTCATGCTTTGGAGATAGGTTGATCTTTGGGCTGGAGAAGAATTGTTGTTGAATCAAACTCACAACTTATTGTGGAAATGCTAAATAGACAGAAATTGGAGGGAGTGAGTTGGCAATTGGCTTGAGTGACAATACATATTTTTAGGCTTTGTGGGTCTTTGGACTCTATTACCTTTTGTTGTGTTCCTCAAGAATGGAATATGGTGGTGGATTGCTTGGCTAGATGAGCTTTTGAGCATGTTGGTTAGTGGCAATTGGAGGATTGAGCACAATTGTCCGCAGATAATTCTAGGGTGCTAGAGGACGTAGCTATAGAGGATATGTGTAGGTATGTGGGTATATCGGGAGAGACTCGATCCTCTATCTTTCTTGTCTTTCATATTCGTGTGGCTTCCTTGCCTTACTGGCTTTGTAATCTTCTTTGCTAATTAATAAATTGTCACCTCTTTCTTTTAAAAAAAAAAGTATTTTTTATTAAAACCAAAAAAACTTGTCCTAAAGTCTAAATGTGTGATTTTAAAGTTTATAAATTATGAAAATTATTTTCCTTGACAATGATTAGACAATATGTTTTGGGTCTTATACACGATTTTTAGGAAGGCAAACACAATTATTTTTTCTCAGCAAACACAATTATTTTTTCTCATTTATTCTCTTTTATAGGATAATAGTTTGTAATTCTTGTTTTTTATCCTATAACAATGAATTTGTATTTTTGGTGTTTAAATAATTATTGAAAAAATTTATTTCAATCAATTATAAGTAAGTATTTTTTTGTTTTTGAAAAAGAAAATCTTGTCTTAAAGTCTAGATGTATGTTTTTTAAGTTTATAAATTATGAAAATTATCTTTCTTGACAATGATTAAAGAATATGTTTTGGGCTTATACATGACTTTTTAGGAGGGCAAACATAATTATTTTTTCTCCGAATTTTATAGGATAATGGATTGTAATTCTTTGTTTCATGCTATAACAATGGAATTGTATTTTTAGTGTTTAAAAAGTTATTTAAAAAAAAAATCAATCAATTATAAGTATTTTTTTATTTAAAAAAAAAAAATTATTATTTTTTAATCGATAATATAGGTTTTTATTAATATAGAAAATGGAAAGTTACATCTTCAAATGGAAAAAAGCAGTTTCAGCATAAAACCACCCATCAAAAAAACCATCCATCCAACCCACCCACCTAGCCATAAACTACCCACCCAAAACCATCTTTACAACCACCACCCAAAAAAATGTCTGCAATATCGCTCAAAATAAATTCACTACTAGACGATATTATGCAGTATTCCACACATTGAGTATGTCATAGACCAAAATTCATAGAGAAATAGGGAATGAACTCCCAAGCTAAAATGGTACTAATGCTAAAGCAGATTAAGAAGAACTACCCGGGGCAATTGTCAGGGTCTGCCCGTTGGTCGCCTTTTGCTTCCTCGGCCTCAACTATCTGCGTGCCAACACTCTCTCCTCCTCTTTAGCAAATGAAGGTTGCTTTAAGAGTAAATAAATTATCGAAACAAAATATTTCAATCAATTATAAGTAAGTATTTTTTTTTGTTTTTGAAAAAGAAAATCTTGTCCTAAAGTCTAGATGTATGTTTTTTAAGTTTATAAATTCTGAAAATTATCTTTCTTAACAATGATTAAAGAATATGTTTTGGGCTTATATATGATTTTTTATTTGTATTTTTAGTGTTCAAATAATTATTGA
This sequence comes from Cryptomeria japonica, assembly GCF_030272615.1. NCBI lineage: Eukaryota > Viridiplantae > Streptophyta > Pinopsida > Cupressales > Cupressaceae > Cryptomeria > Cryptomeria japonica. The sequence continues at coordinate 671,651,802 of NC_081405.1, forward strand.
AAAAAAATATTTCAATCAATTATAAGTAAGTATTTTTTTGTTTTTGAAAAAGAAAATCTTGTCCTAATGTCCCACCCTCTCCTTGCCTCCTCTCTATATCGAGCTTTCACACCATCTTCCCGCCACCTCACAAAGGGAATGTAATTCCCCCTGACCACTCAATGAAATTTCTCCATACCCTCACAAACGTTGAACCTAGCTTCAAGCATTGCCCATTCCAAAAATGGCTTCATGTCCAAACGAAACTCTACAAGAACAATGGCTTCCATCACCCTTCAAACCAATTCAATATAGTTCTCTAGGTCCAAACCCCACACCATGATAAGGGAGTATACGTCCATGTTAGTCCTGTATCGATGCCTCACAACCCCCATGTCTTCACCCAAAATAAACTGTATGCTCTTCATTGAACATGAACATATTCCTCAATCTCCTTTCCGAAACAGGACCCAAAAATAGGCACATTTGATTCTTAGTTTTCAACGTGATGTTAACCTCCATTGCACCCTGTTTTGTAGTAATGGCACCTTCAAGTCCCCTACACCCGAAAAAAACTCCACAAAATATCTAAATTTCGGGAAATCTTGTTAATGAATCACTCTTGGAGCTAAACACAAAGATCAACAAACATTCCATTAATGCAAGTCCCATCACTAACCGTCGCCATTTTAGGCTAGGTTGACATTAATTTGGAGACTTCCCAAAGCGATGAGTTAATACAAATTCATTAATATCATGTACCTATGACAAGAACACAAACATCCTCTGCCAAAGTACAAATATGGAGTCCTCGAACTAGGCTAGCAAAGGTACTACCGTATCATCACTACCCCACCATCTGGTCACAAAAAGATCCAACTCACATGCCACATTGGACAATAGGTCCACCACCCCATTCCCTGCCCTTCTTATATGTGAGATTTGAAAATCCTAAAAAAGAACGTAACTTTGAACAGATAATCGAAATGAATTTGTTTATACTCCAGCTAGGTGAGGAACCTTTCTCAATTGCATCGACGATGATTTTAGAATCACCTTCTAAATGCACCCTCAGAATGTTCAAATTGCTAGCCAACTCAACCGTAATTAAAGTTGTCTGTGCCTCCACCTCATTATTTGTGCCATCTTGCAACCTTTGAGCTCCTTTGAGTAACACCTTACCATCTGCATCACAAGCCAGACATTTGGCACCTGAAATTCTTGGGTTTCCTCTTGAAGCCCCATCAAAATTTATCTTGACCCATCCTTGCTTCGGCTTAGCCCAAACGCCATCTGAGTCCCTTCCACCGCTAAGAGTAAGATTTACCCGGAAAGCCCATAAACTAGCCTTTAAAAAATAAATGCTTGTCCTAAAGCCTAAATGTATGTTTTTTAAGTTTATAAATTATGAAAATTATTTTTCTTAATAATGATTTGAGAATATGTTTTGAGTCTTATACATGAATTTTTAGGAAGACAAACATAATTAATTTTTCAAAAAAAATCTTGTCCTAAAGTCTAGATGTATGTTTTTTAAGTTTATAAATTATGAAAATTATTTTTTTTGACAGATTGGATAAAATGTTTTGCAACTTATACACATTTTTTTAGGAAGGCAAACGTAATTTATTTTTCTAAACACAATTATTTATTCTCCAAACTTATCTTTGCTTTTTTATAGGATACCCATTTGTATTTCCACATCTTTTTTACTTAATTGACAAAACATTAAATCTAAAATTGTTGATGAATCTGCACTAGCTTGAGGGTGGACACGTGCATCCCTCGCGCACCTTCTTGGCAATATCTCTAGGTTAAAAAAATAAAAAATTGTTGATGAATAAATATTTTACATTCTTTGTTGGAGGACGTTTATATAATATTTTAATTAAATTAGAAAGAAGATCATAACTAATTACAATATATTTAATTAATTAAAATAAAATAATTTTAAAAATTATTATTAAAATTAAGTTGAAATACTTATAATTTTAAGATTAAAATAAAATGGGGTTAACCATACAGCCTAACGCTTTGTCACGAGCCTATTGAAATACTTATAGAGGTATAGGTTCTATGGAGAGGGTGCAAAAAAGATATAGAGAAAGATAGCAAGTTGGAGTAGAGAGAAATAGAGAGAGAGCCATTTAGAGTAGAGATAGAAGGAAAAATAGAGAGGTGATTAGAGGAAGATCCGATAGAGAACTTTTGAACCATCAATCAAGAAAAAAGTAAGTTGATCTAGAGGAGGCACGCAAGAGTTCACTCCAAGCCAATATCAAAGCCTAAGGAGGTAGGATCTTCATTTCGTTTTGGTTAATTTGCTAAAAGAAATGGTTGTGAAATAGTGTTATGGTTGTAGCATAAGATTTTATTTATGATATTTTATGTTTGTATTGAATTTATTTTTATTATTCTTTGAATGGTCATAGAGGGAAACCATTAGGTGGTACATGGAATGAAATAGCTAAGAAATGCATTTATATTGTTTAAGAATGGTAAATAATGCTAATGGGTTAGGATAGATATTCATTTAAAGAATGTGTACTCAAATTTAACTCATTTATATGAAAAGAATCATACTTGCGTTACACCTTCTTCTTATTTTTGTGCATAGTTGATTTATTTGATGAAATATGTTTGCTTATCAAAATTGTGAAATTGTTACTTTGCGAAAGATTGTTTTCAAATAGGTGAAAGTAATGAAATAGTGCTTTATTTATGAAAGTATTAGGAAAGATGTTAATACTTTTAGTCAAAATATTGTATTCTTTATGGAAATGTATTATTGTTTTATGAGAACCAAGCTAGATAGGCTTGTGTATGGAAAGTTACCTTCCGGGACGGGTGCCGAATATGGAATCCTAGAGAGAATAGTTGCTTTTTCCAAACTATCTATTTTTGCTATGCATGACATTATACTCGGTCGAGTAATGAATTGAATTATCCATTGAAATAGATGGAATTATTTTATTTATGCTCTCTACCATATCCTTGATTGATATTGCTTGTTTCTTAAAAGAATTAGAAAAATGAAAATGCTTGTATCATCTAGGCACGCACCAGATTCCATCTTGTCTTTCGAAATCTTTTGTTAAAGCAATTCATGCAATGTCGGGTATTCTTGATTGACCAAGAATTTTGGGGAAGCGTAAGCTTCAAGGTTGGGCAAAAAAGTACCTGAATCTTGTTCTCGTCTTCATTCGATGGACTGAAAGGAAGCGAATCAGATTGGAGATCAACGGATGTATCTCACTTTCTTTATGTTTGTTTAAAACTTAAGGCATTAGAAAGCCTAAGTATGGTATAATGATATGTAATGAGAAATTTGTACCTTCCATTGCATATTAAAATTTTATTTAACTCCTTGATATCTATGATTGTTATAGCAATTTATTAAACTTAGACTTATTAACTGATTTATGAGTTTATTTATGAATATAGAGTAGATTGTGTCATATAGAGTAATTTACGTCTTTACATTTTGGTATCAGAGCTCTTAGGTTGTATAACACTAGGACCTATGAGTCACTTCCCAAATTGAGTATTGAGAATAGTAGTTTTTGGTTGAAACTTACAGAGATGGTGCAAACAAAACAGACGGCTCGTAAGTCAGTAGCTGGGTATGCTCACTATCTAAGGGTCAGAAAGGATCCTATATCTTTTGTCATGCCTGTTATGGATAACCATCCAAGTGGAGGATGGATAAGTGAGGAGGAGAATGGTCCTTTCGTAGATAAACAAGTTACTGATGAACCAAAAGAAAAAGAAAATATTGAGATAGGAGTAGTCCCTACTGAATCCCTCGATGAAAAGACTATCCCTATAGAGGAAGAGGAGCCTGAGTTAGAATATTCTCCCATTAGGCCAATTGTGATTAACTCCGATGAATCAGAGGGATATACCTCACTCGATGATGATGAGTCTGAATGTTATACCCCACTGAGTTCTAGTGAGTCCGAAGGATATACTCCCACGACTCCACCAGAAGAGTAATAACACTTTTATTATCAATAAATAAAGATGTATTTCCTTCTATAATAAAATTTGTGTTGAATGTTTTATTTTTGTATGATTCCTATGATGATAAATATATACTTTGGACCTTAGTTTATATTATAAACTTGGATGATATATATGTGCAAATTATCTAACTATGTCTTATTATAGTACTATATTGTTTCCTTCTAGTAGTAAATATGGATATTAATCTCTATAGTTATATTGTAAAGGTAGATTTTAGGGAGCTTTGATTAAATAGAAGTTATGGAAATCATAACCTTGCAAATATTATTTCTTTTTCTCTAAGAAATATTAACATTCCCTGATGCAGAAATTGTTGAATAACAATGAACTCAAGGACCACAAGGGCTGGGTCTAGTAATGGAAATGAAAGACTCGACCAAATCCTTGATCTACTGAATCAGTAGAGTGCCAGAATGAATGGACTCGAGCAGGAGGTTCGAAGGGTCAGAGAAGTCCGAAATGAAGCTCCAAGGGTTGAAGAGCAACCCGATAACCAAGCAAGGATTGAAGGAGAGCTGGCTAAGCACTTGAAAAGAATAGCCCCACCAAAGTTTGATGGAAAAACTATTGGTAATAGTGTAGAGGCATGGGTGATAGAAATGAAAAATTATTTTGATCTCCATGACATGTCCAATGAAACCAAGGGAGTTTGGGCTGCTTACCAGCTTTTTGGCGAAGCTGCTACTTGGTGGGATAATGAAAAGTCCGAAAGGAAGTTGCAACCTAGAGAGATCACTTGGGAATTATTTTTACAATCCTTTAGGAAGAGGTGGCTTCCTTAGTTATTCTTCGATAAGAAGATGGCTGAATTTCAGAACCCAACATAAGGTGGCATGTTGGTAACTCAATACTGGGAGAAGTTTACCAACCTTCTTAAATATGTTGCATAGTATCAAATGGATGAGCGATTTTGCATCCAAAAGTTAATCTTGGGGTTTGAGAACTTATATTGGAGCAGAAGTGGATATTCATAATCCACTGACTATGGAAGAAGTATTTGAGAAAGCAACCAAGCAAGAGCAGAAGTTGCAGCAGTTGGGAAATTTTTATAGAAATGTGAATACCAGACCAAGTTTTGGAAATAGGAATTTCCAAAAGAACAACAACAACAACAATCGAAAAATAGGGAATTTGAAGAGAGGACTCAACACTGAAGAAAGGGGAAGAATGAACCAGGATGGTAATAAGAGAGCAAATAGTAACATCATCTACAATGCCTGACATAACTTGGACAGAGGTAGGTCAGGTGGCAATTTCGGACCTAGGGATGGGTGTTACAACTGTGGAGGGAGTCATTATGCCTCAAATTGTCCGTAACATACCCCCACACAAAGAGGAGCAAATGAGAAAGGAGCCTCACAACACCAGATTCATGCAGTAGTTGACAATCGTCAGGTTGATTTCCAAGCTTCACCTATTCAGATGATGAGTAAGATTTTTGAGCATTCATTAGCTCCTGTATCTATTAAAATAGAAATTGATTTCCCAAAAAGCTTACCCATCATTTGAATAGGTGAGGCTTGGAAATCAGCCTGACGGTTATCAACTGTTACATGAATCTGGTGTTATGAGGCTCCTTGCTGATTTTCTCTTCTTTGTGTGGGGGTACATTGCAGACAATTTGAGGCATAATGACTCCCTCCACAGTTGTAACACCTGTCCCTAGATCCGGAATTGCCACCTGACCTACCTTTGTACAAGTTTTGTCGGGCATTGTAGTTGGTGTTACTATCTGCTCTCTTATTACCATCCTAATTCACTATTCCCCTTCTTGAGTGTTGGGTCCTCTCTTTAGATTCCTTATTTGTTGATTGTTGTTGTTGTTGTTCTTTTGGAAATTCTTATTTCCAAAACTTGGTCTGGTATTCACATTTCTATAGAAATTTCCCAACTGCTGCAACTTCTGCTCTTGCTTTGTTGCTTTCTCAATTACTTCTTCCATAGTCAGTGGATTATGAATATCCACTTCTGCTCCAATATGAGTTCTCAAACCCCAAGATGAACTTTTGGATGCAAAATCGCTCATCCATATGATAATGTGGAACATACTTAAGAAGGTTGGTAAACTTCTCCCAGTATTGAGTTACCAACATGCCACCTTGTGTTGGGTTCTAAAATTCAGTCATCTTCTTATCGAAGAATAACTAAGGAAGCCACCTCTTCCTAAAGGATTGTAAAAATAATTCCCAAATGATCTCTCTAGGTTGCAACTTCCTTTCGGACTTTTCATTATCCCACCAAGTAGCAGTTTCGCCAAAAAGCTGGTAAGCAACCCAAACTGCCTTGGTTTCATTGGACATGTTGCGGAGACCGAAATACTTTTCCATTTCTATCAACCATTGCCTCTACACCTTCACCAATAGTTTTTCCATCAAACTTTGGTGGGACTATTCTTTTCAAGTCTTTAGCCAACTCTCCTTCAATCCTTCCTTGGTTATCGAGTTGTTCTTCAACCCTTGGAGCTTCATTTTGGACTTCTCCGACCCTTCGAACCTCCTGCTCGAGTCCATTCATTCTGGCATTCTACTGGTTCAGTAGATCAAAGATTTGGTCGAGTCTTTCATTTCAATTACTAGACCCAGCCCTTGTGGTCCTTGAGCCCATTATTATTCAACAATTTATGCATCAAGGAATGTTAATATTTCTTAGCGAAAAAGAAAGAATATTTGCAAGGTTATGATTTCCATAACTTCTATTTAATCAAAGCTCCCTAAAATCTACCTTTACAATATAACTATAGAGATTAATATCCATATTTACTACTAAAAGGAAACAATATAGAACTATAATAAGACATAGTTAGATAATTTGCACATCTATATCATCGAAGTTTATAATATAAACTAAGGTCTAAAGTATATATTTATCATCATAGGAGTCATACAAAAACAAAACATTCAACTCAAATTTTATTATAGAAGGAAAGACATCTTTATTTATTGATAATAAGTGTTATTACATAATACATCACTCTTCTAGTGGAGTCATGGGAGTATATCCTTTGGACTCACTAGAACTCAGTGGGGTATAACCTTCAGACTCATCATCATCGAGAGAGGTATATCCCTCTGACTCATCGGAGTTAATCACAATTGGCGTAATGGGAGAATATTCTAACGCAGACTCCTCTTCCTCTACAGGGATAGTCTTTTCATCGAGGGATTCAGTAGGGACTACTCCTATCTCAATATTTTCTTTTTCTTTTGGTTCATCAGTAACTTGTTTCTCCACGGAAGGACCATTTTCCTCCTCACTTATCCATCCTCCACTTAGATGGCTATCCATAACAGGAATGGCAAGAGATATAGGATCCTTCTTGACCCTTAGATAGTGAGCATACCCAGCTACTGACTTACGAGCTGTCTGTTTTGTTCGCACCATCTCTGTAAGTTTTTAAAAAAAACTACTATTCTCAAAACTCAATTTGCGAATTGACAAATAAGTCCTAGTGCTATACAACCTAAGAGCTCTGATAGCAAAATGTAAAGACGTAAATTACTCCATATGACATAATCTACTCTATATTCATAAATAAACTCATAAAACAATTAATAAGTCTATTTTATACATGATATAAACTAAGTTTAATAAATTGCTATAACAATCATAGATATCAAGGAGTTAAATAAAATTTTAATATACAATGGAAGGTACAAATTGCTCATTATATATCATTATACCATACTTAGGCTTTCTTATGCCTTGAGTTTTAAACAAACATAAAGAAGGTGAGATACATCAGTCGATCTCCAATCTGAGTTGCTTCCTTTCAGTCCATCGAATGAAGACGAGAACAAGATTCAGGTGCAGCTCACGCTTCCCCAAAATTCTTGGTCAATCAAGAATACCCGACACTACACGAATTGTTTTAACAAAAGAATTCGAAAGACAAGATGGAATCTGGAGCGTGCCTAGATGATACAAGCATTTTCATTTTTCTAGTTGTTTTAAGAAACAAGCAAATATCAATAAAGGTTATGGTAGAGAGCATAAATAAAAGAATTCCATCACTTTCAATGGATAATTCAATTCATTACTTGGCAGAGTATAATGCCATGCATAGCAAAAATAGATAGTTTGGAAAAAGCAACTATTCTCTCTAGGATTCCATATTCGGCACCTGTCTCGGAAGGTAAATTTCCATATACAAACCTATCTAGCTTGGTTCTCATAAAACAATAATACATTTCCATAAAGAATACAGTCTTTTGACTAAAAGGATTAACATATTTCCTAATACTTTCATAAATAAAGCACTATTTCATTACTTTCACCTATTTGAAAACAATATTTCGCAGAATAACAATTTCACAATTTTGATAAGCAAACATATTTCATCAAATAAATCAACTAAGTACAAAAATAAGAAGAAGGTGTAACACAAGTACGATTCTTTTCATATAAATGAGTTAAATTTGAGTACACATTTTTAAATGAATATCTATCCTAACCCATTAACATTATTTACCACCTAATGGTTTCCCTCTATGACCATTCAAAGAATAATAAAAACAAATTCAATATAAACATGGAATGTCATAAATAAAATCTTATGCTACAACCATAACACTATTTCACGATCATTTATTAATGCAAAATAACCAAAACGAAATGAAGATCCTACCTCCTTACGCTTTGATACTGGCTTGGAGTGAACTCTTGCGTGCCTCCTCTAGATCGGCCTACTTCTTTCTTGATTGATGGTTTAAAAGTTATCTATTGGATCTTCCTCTAATCACCTCTCTAATTTTCCTTCTATCTCTACTCAAAATGGCTCTCTCTCTATTTCTCTTTGCTCCAAATTGCTATCTTTCTCTATATCTTTTCTACACCCTCTCTATCGAGCCTATGCCTCTATATATACTATTTTCTCCTATGTAATCTGCTATATCTATGGCTCAATTATTGTTATGATTTTGTCATCTTGGATGCATTATAGACAGGTCTATTACTTAACTACTCACATCTTCTCCTTCCCAAGGTATTTCCAGTCTATCTGTCTCTCTTATCGACACATTTTGGAGTGGTGGGAGGCCAAGTGATGTTTCCTGAAGTGATCAGCCTTCGATCGTGGAAGAGGTGGTTGGTCTTCTCCACCATCACCGTGGAGACTTCAGTCTTCCAACTGCCTTTGTGGTTAATGGAGAGATCTGCAATTTCTTAACGCCATGGCACTACGTCCCAATTTACTCCCTTCCCCATCTATCACGAGCCATTAAGCAATGGTCGTTCTACAGTTCGGTGGAGTGATCTGTTGCTCGTGGGGAGTAATTGTCGTTTGGTGGGGAAGTCGACTTTACTAGTTGACCTATAAACCGCCATCACCACCTTTGGTGAAACAAACATTAATGCTAACTTAACATAAACGATAACATATTTATAATTAACACTTGCATTTTAATCATTAAAAGTTAAATAGAATTAAAATATAATTTGATCTTCTATGATATTAATAAACTAATAATATATATATATATATATATATATATATATATATATATATATATATATACACACACATATACATATATTGATCGCTTTCATTAAATTAAATATGAAATTTATACTCATAAACTATTACTTAAATCGACAAGACCATTATTCTCATTTTCAAACGAAAAATAACTTATAAAACAATAATCACCTTCATACGATTGCAATCAGGTCAACATAAAATTTGCATTCTAAATCATATTTAATAGGAATGTGAAGTCGCTAATTTATTAACTCTAATTTTTCAACTAATAGTCATTTTTATATATGAAATCAACGTAACGACTACTTTTTATTCAAATCATTTCAATTTAAAATAACGCATCGACGAAGTCATAATACAAACAATTTTTCTATTGTGGTGTGTGAGATTCCTCTAGTGTACCGAAGTCATAAGCTAAAAACAACTCTACCTGAGTTGTTCTCCCCTTAAGCTTCGTTCACCTATCCTTGCATCACTTGCACTCAATAGATCATCAATAATGATGATCCCCAATTAAGATAATACTAGCTATTTAATTGCATATTGCATGAGTAAAATGCATACATCATTTCTTATTATTTGCATACAAACTGCATTATCATCAAAATGAATGTTCATACTTGTTTCAATTTCAATTAATAAATAAAAACCTACAGTATTTCTCTTAATAACTCATTATCGAAAATACAGTTCGTGACATCATTCCCCTCTTGGAAGAGACATCATCTCAATGTCTTATTATCCATCAATAAGCACATAGCAATTATATTTCATAAAATGTTAACTATACGTCAAGTTTCAAATATAAATAATAACAATAGCATACATGCTATCCAAGTTCACGTCATAAAAATCAAAATCATTGTTTCAAAGATATCTCATATGATAAGCAACTATTTCTTAAGAAAGCAAATGAGGAAAATGGTAGTCAATCGTCTCAACATCCTCCCATGTAGCACTATCCTCTGAATATTGGTCCCACTGAACCTTATACTGAGTGAAATCTATGCTACATAGCTTCACGCTACGCTGATCTAGGATTTGGATGGGCTCCACTAGCGCCACCCCTGGATCTTGTACCTGTAAAAATTGCCAATCCAAAATATGAGATGCATCAACATGATAAGGTTTCAACAAAGAAACATGAAACACATTGTGGATTCGAGCTAGATCAGGGGGTAAAGCTAATCTATAAGCAACTAGATTAATAACTTCCAGTACATCAAAGGGTCCCACGTATCTTGGGGCCAACTTCGATGATTTTCCAAATGAGATAGAGCTCTTATGAGGTTTGACTCTAAAAAAGACTTTATCTCCTGCAGCAAATTATTTGAAAGTCCTATTTCGGCCTGCATAACTCTTCTGTCGGTCAGCTGCCTCCTTCAACCTACTCTTGATCAACACCATTTTCTCATCCATTTCCTTAAGTAAATCGGGACTAATGATGATCCTATCTTCCAGTCTATTCCAGCTGATAAGTGTGCGACATTTTCGCTCATAGAGTGCTTCAAAAGGCGCCATCCCTAAGGATGCATGAAAGGAGTTGTTATAAGCAAATTCAACCAAAGGCAAGTACCCCTCCCATTTGTACTGGTGATTTGTGTTGGTGTTAATGCCAAGGGTACTCCGCAGTTCTTGAGAACCGAGATGCCCCGCCAGGTTTGAGGTACATGTTGCCCCGTCAAGAGATGTAGATGGATTCGGAAGGATAAGGCACACATTTCCGGAGAAATAAGGAGTAAGGTAGCATTGGAGTGATAAGGACAGGTTGGGGTGATAAGGAGAGTATTGAGTGAGGATGGAGTGATAAGGAGCATGGAGAGATAAGGTGAGAATGGAGTGATAAGGAGAGATGAATGAAGATATATGGTGAGAGTAGAGCGTGCAAGATTCAGAGGTGTTAATACCTCACCATAATGTACTCGAGGATGAGGCCCCCCGGTTTGTGGCCTCACCTGGCAATTGGACCAGGCTAGAAATGCATGTCACTGATTAAAAAAAGAAGATAAAATTAGAATTATAATTATATAGATTATTGCAATTTTATAATTATATAATTTTAAAATTATTAAATTGCAATAATCTATATAATTATAATTTTAAAATTTTAAATAATTATATAGTAATAATGAACGTTTTCAACAATTATATTTTAATTATGATGTTAATTAATAATTATTTTAAATATTTTTAATTGAATAATTATAATCAAGATTAATATCGTGATTACTAATTGTAGTCACATAAATCTGTCCACTTAATTAAATGAATATTTAGTATTTATTTGATTATTTAACCATCAATTAATAATTAATTAAATTAATATATTTAATTAATTCATCTTAACCCTCTTCTCCTATTAATTAAATAAATTATTTGATTTATTTGATTTAATTCACTTAACCAAATTTAGACTATTAATTAAATAAATAAATCATATTTGTTTAATTAAATCTTCTCTCACATTTAAATAAATTAATATTTATTTAAATTACCCCAAAATCCCACCTCTCACATTTAAATAAACTAACATTTATTTAAATCACCTTTATCCTCTACCCACTTGTATTTTCTTACAAATGCAAGTTGCACAACTATTTTAAATAAATCATTTATTTAAATCACCTTTATCCTCCACCCACTTGCATTTTCCTACAAATGCAAGTTGCACAACTATTTTAAATAAATTATTTATTTAAAATCCTATTTATCCTCACCCACTTGAAACCTTTAATGGTTTCCCTTAAAGTCTTCAAACTTAATGGCTTCCTTCTAGAGTCTTCTTAAACCTTTAATGGTTTCCCTTAAAGTCTTCAAAACTTAATGGCTTTAAAATCTTCAAACTTGATGGCTTCCTTCTATAGTCTTCTTAAGCCTTCAATGGTTTCCTTCAAAGTCTTCAAGCATTTTAATGTTTTATCTTCCTTTTTCTCATTTGAATAAATTAATATTTATTTGAATATTTATCCAAATGCAAATTACACCATTTAATTGAAATAAATGATTTTATTTTAATTGAAAATACCAAAATTCCTCCCACTTGCATTTTCCTACGAAATCCACTTGCATGCCTAAAACCCCTTCTAGATTCTTCTAAACCTTTCCTAATTAACCTAATCCATCCCCTAAATATTGTCACATTCCTAAGCAAATTGGAGTCACTTCTCAAAGACTCCAAAGTCTTTGAAAAACAATTAATGATTTGTGTGTTCAACAAATTAACCTCTAAAGTCTTCCAAACCACTTATGGCTCTTACATGACCATTAATGGTTAATTCCACTTGCACCCATGGTTAAGAACTTTGACCCCTAACTTAACCCTCATGTAACCCATGTGTCTCTTCAAAGCATTTGTTTCTTTGACTAGGGTAACCATCATATCCCCTCAAGCATTTAATGCTCCTTATCTCTCCTCTCAAGCCACCTCATGGTGACACTTGTCAACATGGGATTGGGTTGAAAGTCTCACATGGATTGAATATCTTTCAATCCTAACCCTTGTTAAGATTACTCAATCTTAACCCTTCATTTCCCCATTTCTTCTATAAATAGAACCCTTCTCCTCAAGTAAAAGAGAAGCATTAGAGTATTGTTGTTATACTGGTATTAGCATAGAGCTTTTTCATAGCATCACTATCTACACTTGCATAGCATTTGCTTATCATATTCAACCATCTTGAATCTCCATATGGCATCCATGGCTAGTGCTAAAAGCTGAGAGCTACACTCATTTGGGACTTGGAGAGGGGAGAAACAAGGGAGAAGCATCGAAAGGCATCATGGAAGCATCTTAGGGAGGCTCTTCTCGTTTCTTTTATTTTGTTAAACTTCTTTCATGTTTTTTGAAATCTCTTTTGATATGTTTGGAATGGTTTTTTGTTTTTTGTTTTGTTTTTATGGTTGAAACTAACTTATTAACATTGAACTTTGTTGTTGCCTTGTCCCCATTTCCATGACATCATTTGGTGAACCCGACGTGAATCAAAGAGTAATCATTTCGAAGACTACTAACTTTTGAATGTTTTAATTGACACACAGATCATTCTCTTGCATTTTTGTTCTCAATTTAGCACCTTCGCAAATTGATACTTTAGCGCTATTGTCTATATTGTTGCTCTTTCATGTTAAATAGCACTTCTATTTTCACACAGAGTAGAGCTATTGTAACAGAGAATTGTAAGAAAATTCCTTGTAACCAAAAACCAAAAATTTTAGGCTTGTAGAAGCTCACCAAAACATGCGGATTTTTCTAACTAATTATCTTTTGTGCAGGTTTTAACAAACCCCTACAATAGGATTTTTTAGCAATTTTAGCTTAGGAAATAAATTTGTTCATATTTCTAACTTCGTCTTTCAAGTTAGGATAAAATAAATTCATTTTCCTTTTGGGTTAAAATCAACTACACATTCATTTGAAGTTTTAAAAATAATCACATCTTTCATTTAGAGCTCTAAAAAGAATCACACTTGTTCAAAGTTAAAAAGAATCACAAAAACAAACACGCAAATTTATTTTTTTGCAAAATTAGGAACAAATTCTTTTGGTTCTTAAAATCAACAAGGCAAATTTTATTTCTTGTATCAAGATAAAACTCACAATCCACACTTCCATTTTTGGTGCAAATAAAATTCACAATCAACTTGTCTCATTTTTAAAGCAATTTTACTTCATGCAAACGTGTTTTTCATTAAGTTGACCAGGATTTTCAAATTCTAGTTTACTCAAACAATTGCCTTTGAAAATTAAAAAGAACACCATGATTGTTGGAGCAACATCTCCAAATAGATAGAAAATCATTGCGATGACAAGTTAAAAGGAACAAGTGAATTTTGTGTTTGGCACACTTGTGCAAAAGAGTTGGTCAAGTGGTCCTACTTCTAACACACACTATCCTCTCCCTTGACTCTTATGGTCCTAGGTGCAAAAGAAAAGTGTTAGTAACACTCAAAAATTTTATCTTTTTAAGAGAAGCCTGCCAAGAGACACATCACTCTTGGGAATGACCTCGTGCGGTAAATCCTTCGACCCGCTATAGAAATCAGGTGAGAGCGAAAGTTGTAGCCTTGGGTATAGCTATTCCTACAGTGTAACTGGCCGAAAGGACAAATGGGCCCCACCACTAGTTACAAAGCTCTTAAGTGAGTCACTGCAGAATGAACTTATGTCCAAAAACATCGAACATGACTAAACACCTTTAAGTAGTAGCCCACCCATTTTATTGATTGAGGATATTTGCGATATAATTTAATGCAAGAACATAGATGGTTTTGCTCCCAAGATACTCACCCTACATATTTCCTTGAGTAGAAACATAGCTTTTTGAAAAGTCACTTGTGGCTTGATAAAAGTGGTGACTCCCCCATCACAGAGATCATCTATTTGTTATGCTCGTGCAAGACTTAGTATATCACATCCTTACCTGCCAAGGCGGGATTCATAAGGTATGTAGTACCAAAGTCGAAGAAATATCAAGATGTGGGATAAATTTATCACAACTAGCCATTTGACCTTAGGGATAAAAAGTGTTTGAAGTGTGTTCATTTTAAAGACCAAGTGCAAATTGAGCCGACTTCAGGCTTTGGAAATACACCTTACAATATATCTAAAGGAAGGGTCATATACAAGTCCAAGGATTGGGTTGATCTAGACCCATACTCATTTGTGCCTTTTTTAGACAACATTGTTGTGTTTGTGAGCTTGCTTTGTTTTCTTGTCAAAGAAAAATCAGAAAAATCACTTCCAAAAACAAAGTATTCATCCAACCAAACATTTCTCAAAACAACCAAACACTTCAAAAACAAAGTGCAAACAACAAAGAGTCAAATTTTATAACCATTCTTTACATCTTGCAAAACAAGAAGCATCATCAGAATATCAACTTGAAAAGAAGACCATTAAACTCAAAAGCTTTGATCAAAAGGAGGAAATTCTTCTATATAAATAGACAAATCTTTGTCTCCCATAGAGTTTTTCTGCGTCACATGTGTCTCTACCTTCAAGGCAAAACAAACGAATTTGATTCAGAATCATTGAACCGCAGAGCTTTTATGCAATATAGAGCTCCGAGTTATCACAAAAACCAAGGAGGTAAGATTAATCCCAACTTTTTCCCAAACGTCTATATCACATACAACACAGCTCGAGAAATACCACCAACACCCGAAAGAGAAGAGGTAGAGTTTGTCCCATTTGTGACACAAAGTTTTTATTGAAGTTGAAAACATTTCATCCATTGTCTTATGCATACATCATCACTTCATCATCAATCTGTCCCAACTCTCAAAACATTAAGAGGTTCTTGTCCCAAGTTCTCTTTTAGATATTGCTTGAAATCAAACACATCACATCACTTTTTAGATTGTTTCTACATCTAGGATAAGCTCATCCTAAGAGACACATCTACGTAGGTTAAAACTAGTTCATGAGTGAATCCTCTCATTACTAGGTAGTTCAATCTGTAACACATCTCAGATTTCTCTACACCTTACCACATCAAAACTTATCAAATAAGCAAGCAATTCAAAGAAGGAATTTCGGTTACATCTACCTTAAAAGTGCTAGAGATCTACATACAACACAATTCACCAACCATCAATCTCTCATTTCTTCAAACAACTCATCATCATCTTCACACAACTTCAACAAAGACTCATAAGCAAAATGGCTCAAACCCGATCACAATCAAGGCAACGAGAAATAGAAATGGAAGAAGAAGAAGAAGAGGAAAATCTCAATGAATTTCAAGAAGCACTTGGAGGAAATGCAAATGATGAAAACCCAAGTACTCCTACTCCTGCAACAATAGAAAGGGCTCAGCATAACCCTCTCTTTAACAGACTGTTTGACGAAACACTCAGAAGCAATGCGGATGCTCACTTCTTAAAGCTCGCTCAAGAAGGAACAAAACTCCCCTCTGACTTTGATCTTGCCCAATTAAGACAGGCATCAGAAAGACAAAGTCACCATGAAGAGGAAAGAGGTAGAGATCCCATCAGATATAACATTCCTCGAGGTAACCCACCACCTCCTCCTCCAAATGAAATGGAGATGTTGCGGCAACCAGTCGAGAATCTCGCCCAACAACTTCATAGTGGTGTCAAGACTAACCAATTCTCACTCAATGACATCTATCCTTATCCTTTTGATAGGAATCTTTATATGCCACCCTTTCCCCGAGGATTCGAAACACCCAAATTCGAAAAATATAGAGGAAAGGGAGATCCCCGTGATCATGTCAGAGAATTTCATTCCGCTTGTCTTGAAGTGGCATATGAAGACACCTACCTAATGTGCCTTTTTCCCCAAATCTTGGGAGGAACAACCACATCATGGTTTTCCTGACTATCAGGTGGCATTAGAACATTTGAGGAACTCATCCAGAAGTTCCTAGCTCATTACTCTCATAACATTGAACGCGACATCACCATGGCTGATCTGTGCAACACCAAACAAAAACTAGGTGAACTATTCTCAGTATTCCTACAACGATGGCGTCAAATGTCTAGCGGACGTTCTCTTCAGTTACCTGAACGAGAACTAGTGGAAATATTCATTTCCAACTTAAACGAAGAAATGGAATTTCACCTGGATGTCAAAGACACAAACTCTTTTAATGATATGATCACCAAGGGTTTGAAATGTGAAAGGGCACTCATCAAGAAAGGACTCATCAAAATCTATAATGAACCAAAGGATGGTCCTCGCCCACGCTTCAATAGTGATAAACCAAGCTTCTAGAACAAAAATAAGAATATTGTCAACGATGGGGTTGTGGATGCCCGGACTATCCAAAATGCACAACCTGTGGTTCGGTTTGTAGGACAAAATCCTCCACCTCAGAATAACACAAATGTTCCCTCTAATCAAGGTCGCATCACATCTCACGATGAACCAAGACCTCGTCAGCAAAAACAAAAACGCACATACACTCCCTTAAGGGAACCCATTGAAACAATATTGCAACAACTCCTTTCTCAAAATTTGGTCACTCTACCTAAAACATCAAACTATGAACCTCAGGTCAAACCTGCATGGTGGAGAGATACTGAACACTGTGATTTCCACCAAGGAAGAGGACACAAGACAAGTAATTGTCACCAGTTAAAAGATCTTATTCAGGATCTTATTGACTGAGGAGAAATTGAAATTGAAGGACATGACCCAAAAACAATAAATAATGATCATCTGATGTTCAAAAATTCACTTCCATCACAAGATCAAAGGGGTCCTTCCACTTCCAGGCGAGGCACTGATACCACAGACTATACACAGGCTGCGTATAATTACACTGTAAATCACTTGTATGATGCCAGTGAACAAGTTGCAACTATAACCTTCAAAAATCCCATCTCGAATTGCAATGTTGTTACACGACGTGGCAAGGTTACCATAAAAGCTGCTTCACAAGGCACCCCCGCCATACCAAAACAGTACAATCTTGTGGAACAATTAGACAAAACGCCTGCGCTTATATCCATTTTAGAGCTATTGCGCCTGTCGCCATCTCATAAAACTATCTTGGATCAAGCACTCCAAGAGGCGTCAGTCTCTGCAAATCTGAATACAGACCAATTTCAAGCCATGGTTGGAAGTCTAAAGTCATCACCTTGTCTCACTTTTTCCGAAAGGGACAACTCTTCTTTCTAGCAACCTCATAACGCTTCACTACACATTGAAGGCTTCATCAACCAACACAGGATCAAGTGAGTCTTGATCGATAATGGAGTAGGCCTGAACATTTGTACACTATAGTTGGTCACAGCATTGGGATATGCGGTAGAATCAGTGGATCCTCGTAAAAAGATCATAATCAAAGCATATGACGATGCGGAGCATTCATCCAAAGGAGCTGTGGTGCTACCAATCTGAGTGGGCCCCGTGGTAAAGCACATCATCTGTCAAGTTCTGGACCTTCCTTTGCCATACAATCTATTATTAAGAAGACCTTGGATACATGCCATGCAAGTCGTTCCATCTACCTACCATTAATGTATCAAGTTCCCATGTAACGGTGTAGAGATCGCAATCCTGGGTGATGCAAATCCCTTTGCGTATTGCCATAATATCAGCCATCAACCAGAGATTACCGTTCCTAATAATAGAGAAGCCATTTCCTCCACATCATATATAAGTCTCGCCTCTCTTGCCAGTTCGAACACCACTATACCAAAGCAAGAAAAGCTAAAATGAAAATAGCAGAGGAAGGTCCTGGGGAATACAACTTGAGTCAACTCTTTTGTGTGGGACAAATGCCCACTTCTCCTAAAACACATGGTAAACCACAACAGTTACTCCAGCAACCACTAATCACGCCCGCATGTGCTTTGACACCTTTCATCCTTGCAAAGAGTCAAGAAGAAGAAACCCAAGATGAGGACTTAGCAAAATGGATCTATAAAGATCCCATCACCACTGATCTACCACAAGTTAAACTTCCTACAGATCAGTATGGCAAAGGTCTCCTCATTATGCAAAGAATGGGGTATGATGGTCAGAGTGCTTTGGGATGTTGCAAACAAGGACGACATGAACCTCTGCTACCGGAATTAAAGCCCAAAGGTAATATAGGCCTAGGCTTTGAAAAAGAGATATTTCCTAAACTCAAATTCAAAGGACAACCCAGCAAACCATTATGTCAGCCTACTGCAAAAAAGACACCTTTTATTATTAAAGCAGCATCAAACACCATCCCAACTGCCCCATCGAGGCTCAAAACCCCAACACAACCATCACCAACGCCATTCATCCCACCAAGTGAACCAGTAATCC
The DNA here is from genome assembly GCF_030272615.1 of Cryptomeria japonica. NCBI lineage: Eukaryota > Viridiplantae > Streptophyta > Pinopsida > Cupressales > Cupressaceae > Cryptomeria > Cryptomeria japonica. The sequence goes on from NC_081405.1 coordinate 671,671,052, forward strand.
AATCCACAGCAGCCATCACATCAATTATACCATTAGCAACAGTAACCGTATCAGAACCCGCAGCAACATCTATGGCACCACCAGTTCCAGCAGAAGCCACCGAGTCAACACTGCCGATACTCCCTGTACCATATTCTTTTATCCCCATCAACCTCCCCGCAACACCGATCACTACAAAGGTACATCAACCAATCACACCTGCAGTATTTAATTCAAAAGACATCCCAGTATGGTATAGTAATCGGATGTTGGAAAGTGACTCAGAGACCGACTCACATGAGTGGGAATTTGATTCTGTACAGCTTAACACTTCAGATGAGGAAGATGCATCACCACCTCCCCCACGCAAAGACATCCCTATTTACGGAGAAGCACAGATAAAGACCACTTGGGTTCCTGAACTGGAAACATCTTCCACAGACCCTACGTCTCATCCTACGCCTGATCCTGAAAGGGAGAGTACCATTAACGACCTTCACCATAATGTCTCGACCCTCACTGATACATCTAACACACTTAACCTAATCGATGAAGTAATGCCCATTATCCACCCTAAACTCATCGAATGGAACCAACCAAATCCTCCATGTCTTGACTTCTTCCAAAACGATGAGGCCATCATTGACTTTTTGGAATTAAGGGATAACCTACCAAGCAGGGATCACAAAGCTGGATTCGCCATTGAACTTAATAGCGCAGCATACTTCGGGGCGGATGCCAAACCTTTCAGCTGCAAAAATATAACAATAAAACATGGATCTTCCAGTGAAAACCACACTGTGGCACTGTTTGATCCAACAAAAGTAAAAAAAAAGAGCGTATCCAATGGTGAAAACCTCTCTGAGGCGCTTGAGGACGAAGGGTTTGACATTCTCCCTGCTAGTACACAACAAGAACGATCAACGATTCTCATCGAGGAAACCAAAGAGTACAATGTGGGGACTCCTGAAAATCCTCATCTCATACATCTGGCATCTCTTCTCACTCCAGAGGAACAACCTAAATTTATAGAGATCTTCTAGAAGCGTCAGATCAACTTTGCATGGTCATATGTAGACATGTCTGGGCTTGATCCTGATTTAGTCATGCATCACCTCACCGTAGCAGAAGGAGCCAAACCTGTCAAGCAGAAGCTTCATAAGATGCATCCTCAAATTGCAGTACTAGTCAAAACAGAACTCAAGAAACTCCTAGATGTTGGTTTCATTAGGCCAATTGATTATGCAGAATGGATCTCCAACATTGTGCCTGTCGGCAAACCAAAAGGGGGCATCCGCATTTGTACTGACTTCAAAGATCTGAAAAAGGCATGTCCTAAGGATGACTTCCCCCTACCAAATATTGACATCATAGTGGATTTGACAGCAGGACATGCCATGCTTTCACTCATGGATGGTTTTTCAGGATACAATCAGATAAAAATCGCACAGGAAAATCAACATAAGACAGCCTTCACCTATCCATGGGGCACATATTGCTGGAATATAATGCCTTTCGGTCTCAAGAATGCAGGAGCAACCTATCAAAGAGCAATGACCACCATTTTCCATGACATGATGCATACCATGATGGAAGATTATGTTGATGACTTACTAGCAAAATCACTCACCAGAGAAGTGCATCTCCACATCTTAGATAAAATCTTTGATAGACTGGAACAGTACCATGTTCGACTCAACCCAAAGAAATGTGTCTTTGGAGTAACCTCCGGGAAGCTTCTAGGATACATTGTCTCAAGCAAAGGCATTGAGGTCGATCCAACAAAGGTTAAGGCAATCATGGACATGCCACCTCCAAAGAATATCAGTTAGCTAAGGACATTACAAGGGCTACTTCAATCCATCCGAAGATTCATTGCACAATTGGCTGATAAGTGTCACCCATTCACACATCTGCTACACAAGAACATCCGCTTTCAATGGGATGCCCGATGCCAGCAAGCATTTTAGACGCTTAAAGACTATCTCATGAATCCACCATTGTTGATGCCACCAGATCCAAGTAGACCGTTGTTACTCTATATATCAGCAACAAGTACAACATTGGGTGTACTACTGACACAACATAATACATAAGGAAAAGAGTGTGTTGTTTACTACATCTCTCGCACACTGGTGGGCTATGAACTCAATTACACACCTATCGAACGAGCTTGCCTAGCAGTAATCCTGGCAGCCACTAAACTAAGGCACTATCTGTTAACACACAAGGTACAACTCATTGCAAAGATTGATCCACTCAAGTATTTACTCAGCAAAGCAGCATTGACAGGCCGCTTGGCCAAATGAGTGATGATTCTAAGTGAATTTGACATCGAGTACGTGGACCATAAAGCTATCAAAGGTCAAGTTATTGTAGATCAGTTGGCCGATGCACCACTCATAGGCGATCATCCTCTCATTTCCAATTTTCCAGATGAAGAGATATTCATGATCACAACAACACAACCATGGAAACTATATTTTGATGGTTCATACACTAGGCATGGCTCGGGGGAGGCATTATGTTTATCACACCTCAAGGTGACAGCATCCCGAAGTCTTACAGGCTCACATTTCCATGCACTAACAACATAGCAAAGTATGAGGCCTTGATCACAGGACTCAGGCTAGCCGTACAATGGAAGTTACAAGAACTACAAGTATATGGCGACTCACAACTGGTCATTCGACAAGCAACTGATGAATATCAGACCAAGGATGATAAAATTATGCCATATAAGCAAATGGCGGACAATCTAAAGTCATCATTTACTACAATTTCCTTTGAGCAGATACCTAGAGATCAGAAATGAGCTGCTGACGCTATGGCTACCATCGCATCTCTCCTAGATCTTCCACAGAATTCAACACGCTACAAGTTCTTGGTAGAACAGCTTTGGATCCTCGCTTATGATATCCCAGAATTCGAGATGATATGTCGCCTTATCGGTTCTGACTCCCCATGGTACGGTGAATTCTACACCTATCTCCGTGATCACACCCTTCCTCCCAACCAATCGAATAACCAACGTAAAACCTTCATTCGCCAAACTGCTCGATATACCATTATTGCCGAGACCCTATACCGATGCAGTCTTGATGGTACTCTCCTTCGATGTCTGGAACAAGATGAGATAAAAAAGGCCTTAGAAGAAGTAAATGAAGGAATTTGTGGAACTCATGCAAGCGGTCTGTCACTAGCCAAGAAACTCCTGCGCAATGGATACTATTGGCCATCTATGGAAAAAGACTCCTACTACTTTGTCAGGAAGTGTAAGAAATGCCAAATTCATGGAGACCTAATACATGCACCGGCACAGGAATTGCAACTAATCACAACACCATGACCTTTTTGTCAATGGGGCCTTGACTTTGTGGGTAAGATTCATCCATCTTCATCCAATGGCCATAAATTCATTATTACCGCCACCGAATATTTCACAAAGTGGATCAAAGTTGTTCCACTTACCCAAGTCACCGACAAACAGATTGTCTCATTCATCCTCAATTACATCATCTGGCGGTATGGTGTACCCATGTCCATCATCACAGATAACGGGCTTCCTTTCAAAAATCAGGATGTCCGCGAACTCTGTGAGAAATTTTACATCCAACACCGCTTTTCCACTGCCTATTACCCACAAGGCAATGGTCAGGCCAAAGCATCGAATAAAACCATATTGAGGATCCTAAAGAAGACAGTCAATGATGTCGGTCATGATTGGCACGTTCAATTGAATCCAGCACTATGGGCATATCGAACTAGCATTCGAACCCCTACAGGCGCAACTCCCTACTCATTGGTCTATGGTGCAAAAGTTATCTTACCTATTGAAGTCGAGATCCCATCACTACGGGTTTCCTTGCACAATCTCATCGATGATGAAGCATACAGAGTATCCTATCTTCAGGACTTGGAGCTACTTGATGAGAAGCGACAAGCTGCATACAACCACCTCAAAGCCTATCAACAGCGCATGAGCAGAAGCTATAATCATCGAGTTAGACCTCGTACATTCGAGGTAGGTGATCTTGTTCACTGAGAAAATCCTCGTAACCAACCAAACAGAGAACATCAAGGAAAGTTTGAATCAAATTGGCTGGGTCCATATGTTGTCACTACTATATTTGGGTCAGGGGCATATCAGTTGGCTACTTCAGAAGGAGAACCGCTAGCAGATCCGATCAACAGCATGCACCTCAAACGGTTTTATACGTAAAGCTGTACAGAGTATCAGGCTCTCATACATATCAGAAAAACAATCCAAAAACATTCAGATAAAATGTCCTGAAGAAATACAAAAACATCCAAAAAGTAAAGAAAAATCATGCATCCAAACGGTGAACAAACCACTCCGGTGGCACCTTGGGTAAATACGATGGTGAAAACCTGGCAAACAGGCACCACTCGTAAAGGCTATGGCTCCATTGTCTTTCAAACTTGTTGCGATCACATCTACTTCATACATACATCCATCCATCCATCAACCATGACTTGTTATAAATCTACAAATCCAAGAAAGTACTGCATGCATCCTGCATCCCACTTTTTTATAGACATGTCTAAAAACTGGGGGCAATGCCTTTAACCTATTGATGGAAGTGGATTCTACATTGTCTTGTGATTCATTAAAGTTCTTCATTTAAAACTATCTCACAAAATCCACAAACATTCAAAACAATTCAAAATCCAAAAACATCCAAAACACTTATGTAATCACATAAATCTGTCCACTTAATTAAATGAATACTTAGTATTTATTTGATTATTTAACCATCAATTAATAATTAATTAAATTAATATTTAATTAATTCATCTTAACCCTCTTCTCCTATTAATTAAATAAATTATTCAATTTATTTGATTTAATTCACTTAACCAAATTCAGACCATTAATTAAATAAATAAATCATATTTATTTGATTAAATATTCTCTCACATTTAAATAAATTAATATTTATTTAAATCCCCCAAAATCCCACCTCTCACATTTAAATAAATTAACATTTATTTAAATCACCTTTATCCTCTACCCACTTGCATTTTCCTACTAATGCAAGTTGCACAATTATTTTAAATAAATAATTTATTTAAATCACCTTTATCCTCCACCCACTTGTATTTTCCTACAAAAGCAAGTTGCACAACTATTTTAAATAAATAATTTATTTAAATCACCTTTATCCTCCACCCACTTGTATTTTTCTACAAAAGCAAGTTGCACAACTGTTTTAAATAAATTATTTATTTAAAATCCTATTTATTCTCACCCACTTGAAACCTTTAATGGTTTCCCTTAAAGTCTTCAAACTTGATGGCTTCCTTCTATAGTCTTCTTAAGTTTTTAATGGTTTCCCTTAAAGTCTTCAAACTTGATGGCTTTAAAGTCTTCAAACTTAATGGCTTCCCTTAAAGTCTTCTTAAGACTTTAATGGTTTTCCTTAAAGTCTTCAAGCCTTTAATGGTTTCGCTCAAAGTCTTCAAGCATTTTAATGTTTTATCTTCCTTTTTCTCATTTAAATAAATTAATATTTACTTGAATATTTATCCAAATGCAAATTACACCATTTAATTGAAATAAATGATTTTATTTTAATTGAAAATACCAAAATTTCTCCCACTTGCATTTTCCTACAAAATCCACTTACATGCCTAAACCCCTTCTATATTCTTCTAAACCCTTCCTAATTAACCTAATCCATCCCCTAAATATTGTCACATTCCTAAGCAAATTGGAGTCACTTCTCAAAGACTCCAAAGTCTTTGAAAAGCAATTAATGCTTTGTGTGTTCAACAAATTAACCTCTAAAGTCTTCCAACCCACTTATGACTCTTACATGACCATTAATGGTTAATTCCACTTGCACCCCTGGTTAAGGACTTTGACCCCTAACTTAACCCTCATGTAACCCATGTGTCTCTTCAAAGCATTTATTTCTTTGACTAGGGTAACCATCATGTCCCCTCAAGCATTTAATGCTCCTTATCACTCCTCTCAAGCCTCCTCATGGTGACACTTGTCAACATGGGATTGGGTTGAAAGTCTCACATGGATTGAATATCTTTCAATCCTAACCCTTGTTAAGATTACTCAATCTTAACCCTTCATTCCCCCATTTCTTCTATAAATAGAACCCTTCTCCTCAAGCAAAAAAAAAGCATTAGAGTATTGTTGTTATACTGGCATTAACATAGAGCTTTCTCATAGCATCACTATCTACACTTGCATAGCATTTGCTTATCATATTCAACTATCTTGAATCTCCATATGGCATCCATGGCTAGTGCTAAAAGCTGAGAGCTACACTCATTTGAGACTTGGAGAGGAGAGGAACAAGGGAGGAGCAACTATGAGCATCTTGATTAGCTATTTTATTCTATGTTTATATGCTTTCTATTTCATGCTTAATATCTCTCTTGATATGCCTGTTTAGGATAATCTTTTGTTGCTAACACTAACGTTTGTTTCTTGTGCTCTTGTGTGTGTTGCTATCAAATAGATTTTCTAATCCTTTTTGCAGAACATCAACTTCAAAATCCAAAAACATTCAAAACAATTCAAAATCCAAAAACATTCAAAACAATTCAAAATCCAAAAACATTCAAAATAATTCAAAATCCAAAAACATTAAAAAACATCGAAAATCACACAAAAACATGGCAACACATTGTACATACTCGTCCGCGCAGATACTAAACAAGCATTGAAAAAATCCTCGCACAATGATCACTTCTCAAATTGACCAAAACAATCGATATCAACAATCAAACTGTTTTCAACAAGGATGCATCCTTCCTTACCAAAACAAAGACAAAATGACATTTTCTTTGACAAGAAAATTGTGTTAAGCTATCAAATACTTGGTCGATTTGTGAAGTAATTCATTCGTTTATATATCAGGTTCCTACAACATTGTTTGTGTATCTTCGGCACATTATTCCGATGAAGTTCTGGGGCATGTACTAATGGTGTCTACGTGGGAAGTTCACTAAGCTACGTGATCATAGGCAAAAATACAGTCATAGATCACTACGGCTTGCTAACTACAGCATATACCTCGACCATATGAGCATGAACCATTACCAAGGATTCATATTCTTTACTCTTTATGTATATACTGTTTGTTTGCAGGTACAATGCTCTTTCTTTGGTTCCTCCTACCTCATCCAAACTGGATAAAGGTTTTATCTCTTATTACGGTATGCACTTGTCTCAGGATATGATCAGCCTAAGATCAAGGAGGACGATCCAAGTCATGCATGAAAAGAGATAATCCTTGTCTGTTCCGCAAGCAATACTCAGGTCAACTTGATTCATTATATCAAGTTGCTTGTATTAACTTGCTACATCAAATCCATGTAAGAAATACTGTGGTCGTCTTGAATCTTTATGTCAAGTTGCTTGTATTTTCTTACAACATTTTAAAGCTCAATGATGAAAATAGAGCACTATGGATCATCATCTCATCTCATCTGTATATATTGCATTTTGTTGCATTCCACCCATCCATACATTCATAATAGCTGCATATCATGCATACATAGTCATAATAATGCATACTTTATTTTACTCATCTTCTTCCATAGGACTCGGTCCTAATCCTCCATATCTTCTATCTAACATCGAATCCCCCCTCACCCTCCCTATCTTGATCATCAACATCATTCTAATCCCTTCATCGCTTCCCATCCTCACTCATCCACAAAATTAAGCCAGTTACTCTATCTACACAAATACATCGACTCCCACACACCTAGACTATCAACAGATACTCTGATCAAGTATCTTCGGGTCTCAACAGGTAATCGATCATGGTAATCCTAGACTACATCAGACATTTATCATAATGACCTAGTCTCAACGGGGCTGCCACGATTCCCCACAACCATCCATCACACGCACACACTATCAATTGATCAACTAATCAAACACAATCCAATGGACAATTACATCAATTGTCTACGTCTCAACTTGTATTTTGTTTCATATACCTTGACTTTATCGGGCAATTACATCAATTGTCTAAGTCACATTAGGTCACTTTGATTCACTTACTCAGACTTTATCATGTCTAAGCGACCAACTGACATCAACTGTCACGCTTTGACTTGACCGGGGCAATTAAATCGATTGCACCAGATTGTCCAACCAATTTTGATCAATTGTATAGCATCAATCCAAACTCCACACTACATCTGCTATGTATCTCTTGCATGACCTCAGGGTACTCGTTGGGTACTCGCTGGCTTGTTGTTTCTTCATATTCACTCCATTTTCTCCCATTCTTTCATCATTAGTTCTAATTTCTTCTATTCTACCTCCCCTCCACTTTTCATTCTTTTTCGAGAGATCGCCCGATTTTTCAAAAAAAATCGGGCCATCTCTTGAGGGGGCATACCACCCATTAAATTTACATTTTATGGGGCATTTCTTCACACCTATTTTTCTTTCTTTGAAACGACGCGATAAACTGCACCGTCTCAAAGAGGGGCAAATGTAGTCACATAAATCTGTCCACTTAATTAAATGAATATTTAGTATTTATTTGATTATTTAGCCATCAATTAATAATTAATTAAATTAATATATTTAATTAATTTATCTTAACCCTCTTCTCTTATTAATTAAATACATTATTCAATTTATTTGATTTAATTCACTTAACCAAATTCAGACTATTAATTAAATAAATAAATCATATTTTTTTAATTAAATCTTCTCTCATATTTAAATAAATTAATATTTATTTAAATTCCCCCAAAATCCCACCTCTCACATTTAAATAAATTAACATTTATTTAAATCACCTTTATCCTCTACCCACTTGAATTTTCCTACAAATGCAAGTTGCACAGCTATTTTAAATAAATCATTTATTTAAATCACCTTTATCCTCCACCCACTTGCATTTTCCTACAAATGCAAGTTGCACAACTATTTTAAATAAATTATTTATTTAAAATCCTATTTATCCTCACCCACTTGAAACCTTTAATGGTTTCCCTTAAAGTCTTCAAACTTAATGGCTTCCTTCTAGAATCTTCTCAAACCTTTAATGATTTCCCTTAGAGTCTTCAAAACTTAATGACTTTAAAGTCTTCAAACTTGATGGCTTCCTTCTATAGTCTTCTTAAGTCTTTAATGGTTTCCCTTAAAGTCTTAAGACTTTAATTGCTTCCCTTAAAGTCTTCTTAAGTCTTTAATGGTTTCCCTTAAAGTCTTAAGACTTTAATTGCTTCCCTTAAAGTCTTCTTAAGCCTTTAATGGTTTCCCTTAAAGTCTTAAGACTTTAATTGCTTCCCTTAAAGTCTTCAAGCCTTTAATGGTTTCCCTCAAAGTCTTCAAGCATTTTAATATTTTATCTTCCTTTTTCTCATTTGAATAAATTAATATTTATTTGAATATTTATCCAAATGCAAATTACACCATTTCATTGAAATAAATGATTTTATTTTAATTGAAAATACCAAAATTCCTCCCACTTGCATTTTCCTACAAAATCCACTTGCATGCCTAAAACCCCTTCTAGATTCTTCTAAACCTTTCCTAATTAACCTAATCCATCCCCTAAATATTGTCACATACCTAAGCAAATTGGAGTCACTTCTCAAAGACTCCAAAGTCTTTGAAAAACAATTAATGATTTGTGTGTTCAACAAATTAACCTCTAAAGTCTTCCAAACCACTTATGGCTCTTACATGACCATTAATGGTTAATTCCACTTGCACCCATGGTTAAGGACTTTGACCCCTAACTTAACCCTCATGTAACCCATGTGTCTCTTCAAAGCATTTATTTCTTTGACTAGGGTAACCATCATATCCCCTCAAGCATTTAATGCTCCTTATCTCTCCTCTCAAGCCTCCTCATGGTGACACTTGTCAACATGAGATTGGGTTGAAAGTCTCACATGGATTGAATATCTTTCAATCCTAACCCTTGTTAAGATTACTCAATCTTATCCCTTCATTTCCCCATTTCTTCTATAAATAGAACCCTTCTCCTCAAGCAAAAGAGAAGCATTAGAGTATTGTTGTTATACTGGTATTAGCATAGAGTTTTTTCATAGCATCACTATCTACACTTGCATAGCATTTGCTTATCATATTCAACCATCTTGAATCTCCATATGACATCCATGGCTAGTGCTAAAAGCTGAGAGCTACACTCATTTGGGACTTGGAGAGGGGAGAAACAAGGGAGAAGCATCGAAAGGCATCATGGAAGCATCTTAGGGAGGCTCTTCTTCTTTCTTTTATTTTGTTAAACTTTTTTCATGCTTTTTGAAATCTCTTTTGATATGTTTGGAATGGTTTCTAGTTCTTTGTTTTGTTTTTATGGTTGAAACTAACTTATTAACATTGAACTTTGTTGTTGCCTTGTCCCCATTTCCATGACATCACTAATTTTAAGGTTATAATTAAAATAAATGATTATAATTTAAATTATAATAATTATTAATTATTTTATAATTGTAAGCTTAATTTTTATTAATTATTATAATTATAAAATCATTATAACTATGATTGGGATTAAAATTAGGTTTACAACAACACTTGGTATTAGAATAAGGGTTACGGTTGGGTATAGAATTATAAATTATTTTTAAAATCAAGGTTAGACATATGCTTAGACTTAAATTAAGGGCTCGAGCTACACTTGAGGAAAAAATAGCATTAGGGTTGTATGTAGTGTTACATTTAGTGTTAGAATTAGGTTAAGAATTAGGGCTAGGGTGCAAATTAATGTTAAGGTTAGAACTAGGGTTGTGGTTACAACTATAATTTAATTCAAGCTAGACATAAGGTTAAAATTAGGGTTAGGATTAACCTTAGAGTAAGGTTTAAGATTTATTGTTAAGGTTTGACTTAGTTATGGAGATTATTGTAATTTTATAATTATAGAATTTTAAAGTTGTAACATATTAATTATTATTAACAATGAAGCGGGTGAGTGGGATTGTGTACACAAGAGTTATGGTTTTGAGGACTGGTGGAGTGGATGGTATAATTGTAGGTGATGAGGCAGATTCTATTGATGATGATGATGACTAGTTAGTGGGTGCTCAATTTTTGCTAGTTATGTTCAAATATATATGTTTTGCTAGCTATCTCTCCCCCCTCTGGTCTCTTTTCTTGTTGGTCGACCCTCTCTTAGTGGTGGGTGATGGTGTTTCTTTTGTAGAGGATTTCTTTCTTTAATCTTTTCAGTTGATAGGGTTTCAATCTGGGAGGTGTGGGTGTGGTGTCAGGGTTGCTGGTGTCACAGAGATTGGTACGGATTTGGTTGTGGGGGAGGTGTTTATTAGTGTGGGAGACTTTGAGGGAGATGTTTTTGTAGTCTCTTTAGAGGAGGATGTCAATTGTTTTGTGGATGTTAGGGGTGTTGTGGTTTTGGTTTGTGATAGTGGAGGTTTATATATTACAATATGGGCATTGTGAGTTTTTCTCTCTAGATGCTTTCCTATTCTTTTGTGGTGTGTCTGGCCACTCTAAAGTTGGAAGATGCTCTTTTTGCAGCGGCCTTTGGTTGCATGAGATCCCATTTAGGGTTTTTTTTTTGTTCATTTTTTCAGGGTGATGTAAGGGGCCTTGTTCCTTGTGGGAAGGCCTATTTGAAGGGTCTCTTCATTGATGTTGCCTCTGTTTCTTTGTTCTATGATTTTGGTGACAATTTTGCTAGGGTTTCATCCCTATCTAATGTGCTTGAGGATTTTTCTGCTCCTTTTAGGGCTTGCCTCTTATTCCTTTTGTTGGGACGTGTTTCCTATTTTCTCATCCTCTCATACCATTTTTTGTTGTTCTTGGTGGGGCTTTTGTTGTTTTCCCCAGGCTTGATTTATTGGATTCCATTCCTCATGGAACCATTTTTGTTGTTTCTAACTATTTTTGGTTAAGGGTTCTCACTAGTTTTGAGGTGATGTCCATCCCCGAGCAGTTAGTTGGAGCTTTGTGGTTTCTTGTTTCCAATTTTCTTATGTGGGTTGGTAATGCTTTTTCTCTGGTCCTCCTTTGGGATACTCCTATTGAGGTGGATTGTTATCTTATTGAGGTGGAGAACCTTCTTGTGGGGGTGGTTAGGGCTTGGCTTTCTTTGCTTCCTTCGTCCCCTCTCGCCAATCCTATTGAGGTGGAGGGGTCTCCTATTAAGGTAGAGTTTGGTTTTGTAGGTGAAGTTGGAAGCTACATTAAGGGGGCTATTATTGCTTTTGTTTTGATGGTTGGTTGCATTGGTGATGTTGATGCCTTTAATATTTTTTTATCCTTATTATTTGATAGAGGTGGAGACCTTGGTAGAGTTTAAGATTTTGGTGTTCGATGGGTTTGCGTTTCAGCACCAAATGAAGGTTTTGGGAGCCTTTACAAACCTGATTTTTTAGAAGGTTTATTATGTTTTATCTTTATGTCACTTGAGGTGAAGGTTATGGGAACTCGTTAAAACCCATTGTTAAGGTTAAGGGAGCCTAGAAAAACCCTTTGTTCATGTTGTTTGAGTAGTTTGGTTTGATGGCTTTGGCCTTTTGCTTTTGTAGTCAATTCTTTGATGATTAGTATTTATTGTTAGGTTGCATGTTGGTTATTGGTTGCATATGTTGTATCTTATGGCAGCGTTCTGAAAGTTGGTTTTGGATCCCCACAAAATCCAATGGTTTTGGGTCCCTTTAAAACCTATTGTATGGGGTTTCGGGTCCCCTCAAAACTTGCTCTACCCTTAACCAAAAATATATTAATTATTGTAAAATTTAAAATAATTATACAATAACTATAAATGTTTTAACCAGTGAAATAAATTGAAATAATTTTATAGAACATGTTTCTAAATTGACATGTTCGAACTCGTCTTTCAACCAAACAATTTTTTTTATTATTGCAATACTAATAAGCCAAGTATTGGCCATAATTATTTATTTAATATAAATTGATAAGTATTATTTATATAAATATTTATTTCATGTTAAAAATATAAATAATTGTGTTTAAAATTTAATTCTATATATGATATAAGTAAAAAAGAGCATATATTAAGAATTGTTTTACTAGAAGTATTATAGATAATAGTAGATAAGAAAAATGATGTATTGTTGTTCCTACATGTCTTTATTGCTCTTCGATTATCCCTAATCCACAAAAAACCTTAGATACTCCATTAGCAATAATGAAATCCTTTTCAAAGTTCCAAATAGATTTTCATGAGTTAACTATGGTAGGAAGGTCTGATTTGGTTTCTCGAACATCTACCATAGCAAAATAATGAACTTGGATGAGACCTTTAAGGTAGTTTTACTTGAGGGCACTTATTTTTTATGATACTCACCTTTGAAGGAATCTTCCAAAGTTTCTTAGGTTTTCACCACAATATTTCTTTCTTCTCCCACTCTAACTTCTTAACTTGTTTTTCTTTGTGGCTTAAGTCAATCTAGTGAGAATGTGATCCGAGTTGGTCCTAAGGACAAGAACATCCTCAATTATCTTTTATACAATGTTTGCATTTGTATAACCTAGAGGGGTTTTACGTAAGCATTTGGAAAGATCTAGTGATGCAAGAGGGAAATGTGAGATGCATTCTAGTTGTCTTAATCTTGAGGTTTATTCATGGGCTCTAAGCTTAAATGAACAATTTCAAAATTTGATGAAAAGCCAAGAAATTTGTTAGAACTTTCAAGAGAATGAGAAATAGATTCAGGTTTCAATTTCTTTTGAATAGTGTATATACTGTGGATCTATTTGTGAATTTACTCTTACATGTTGTGTATACCTCTCCATGGCATGTGTTACTCCCTATGAGTATTTGTGTTTTGTGTTTATATGAAAGCATGCATGTGTGTATGTATGTATGTGTGTATGTATGTATGTATGTATGCCTACATGTAGATCTCTATACATTTATGTATATGCAACTCAACCTCTATGTATGTGCAAAACCTTTTTTTGTCTCTACTCTTTTGTATCTTGCAACCAAAAAATGGGTATATGTAAAAAACCGTATGCAAGATGATATGACTTGTATGAATATATGGATTTTAATACATGGGATTTTTAGAATTCCTAATAAATAACTAGATTTTTGGAAGCTAAAATATATTAAATTATATGTTAAAATATGTCTCTCAACCTCTTCAAATGAAAATCACGACACCCTTTGCACTAGAAGACTACTAGAAAAATTTGACTCCCACGACCACATAAAAAAATCACACACCATATATCATCCTACCAAAAAATTCATTGCAACAAATAATAGATACATGCCTTGAATTGGAGACAAAAATCATGGTTAAGGATAAATGAATCCTAACCTCAATTAATGATTACACCACCTTCATTAAAACAACCACAAACTGCCATGATGCCAATATTCAATATATACAAAATCAAACTCTTTATAAATTCGATGCAAGAAGTAGTTGCATGGATTTAACTTGTCGAATCATAAAACTCAACCACCTTAATATACAATGTTGTCAAAAATGTGAATCACCATTGACTGGAAATGCAAATCGCAATGGTTAATGAAAAAATCAATGCAAAAGAGAAAAATGGTTGACTGCAAATAAACTATTACTCCTCATAATAATATTTATGCCTCATAATAATTGATTAGAGATATAACTATCGTTGCACGTAAACTCAAATAACTAGTGCAAGTATGAAGGGACTACAACAAATAATAATCGTTGTCTTCACCAATTGAAATTGTTGGTAGGAAAAAACTTCACAAATTTAATGTCAAATTGCTCTGTCCAAATTGCATTGATAGACTAGAGAGAGGAAACCAAATAACTATATATCACCATAGTCAAGTATAACAATAATGAGGTGACTTCTGAAAATTTCAAGAATTTTTAATGGCAAAGCAATATCAAATGCACGAGTTGACCTATGAGAAAGATGGAAAAGGATCTTATCAAATACTCAATTCTTTGAACGAGAAAGAAATTTTCTTGCAAAGATTAAGATCCCATCGTGAACCTAGCCCAACTTCAAGGGATCGATAGAGAAACTATCCAACCACACAAGAATGTTGCAACTCAAACAATAATGAACAATGGAGATCTAAATGAAATGCTAGACAAGATTTTGTTGCGAATTGAAGTGTTACAGTGTGTTAGTGAGCTTTCTTATATAGGCAAGAGATGATAAGTAGTTACAACTACCCTCGAGACAAAATTAAATACAAGACTATCTATGAGACTAATATTAAATAATGATATATGACTCATCTCTATCTAGAATGACATCTCAGATAACTAACATGAACAATATTAAATGATTGTTTCATGTGACAACTAAGCTATCTAGAGTAAAATTAAGCATGTATGAATAGGCGCTAACCAAGAACTAGTTGGGAAATGTTCTTATTCACACCAACATATCTTTGATAAGCACTAAATCAGGGATGAACTCAACTGTCTTGCCTATTCCACTGTGAGTAATTTGGTAGATTGAAAAGAGGTCGAAAGATAATGAAAGGACGCAAAGTACATCATTGAATGTGCCAACATCAACCTCGATAGAACGATGCCTAGTAACAATTGTGTAAGTGTTATTACCCATCAAAATATGTAGAAATGTACGATGCTCAAGAGAAGAGAACATACCCTCTCATGATGCTATATGATGTGAGGCTCCTAAATCAAGAACCCACCTATAAAAATGATGTGTGGAGGCAAAGAGAGCATGGCCCTTCATCTTGTCTTCGCCACATGCCATAGAAGATGACCCAAAATGTGTAGGTCCTTAAGTGGTAGAGGAAAATGTACTAAATGAGGGAGACTAAATATTGTGCTTTTGGAGAAGATGCATTAGTTCATCAATCTTCTTTGCATAACATTGATGCTCATTGTGTCTTGTCTTAGTGCAATATACACACTTTGACTTATGCTTCTTCGATCATGACCTCTTCAAGAGGAAAAAGAAACTGAAGAAACATGTAATTGTGTGTCCTTGGGTTGCTCATGTGACTTGGAATTTTTGTGTTTTTGTTTCTTGCCTTTGTCACGTGAAGTGTTCTAATTTGTGGTGTCCTGGGAGGTAACAAGAACTTATAATTTGGAAGACTTCAATGGACCCATTTGAAGTAACATGGTTTTCTCTTGAGTGATTTGAGAAGCAATCTCATAAAGTGAAGGCATGGTGTGATGAGATCCAAGTGCATCTTTGGTGGCTTGAAAGGTAGAAACAAAAAACTAAATAATCAAGATTGAACTTGGCAAGGATAGAGAGAATCAACTGAGAGTCTATCATCCAAATACCAAACTATTGCAATTGTAATCTAAGAGAATCGAGTTTGGTGAAGAAGTCTTGAATGTTGTCAAAATCTATAAGATTCAAGGCAATAATCTTATTCTCCAATTGGAATCCCCTCAATGTATCTTGATTCCCAAACAAGGACTTTGATGTACTTTAGATTTGATTAGGTGTGGTGCAAGACTCAACAAAAAGAGAAAATATGGAGTCATAGACATGCTTAATGTCCGAAAAGCCTCATCACACTTATTGAACTACTTTCTCTTTTCAACAATAGTTGTAGGCTCAAGTTTGGTACCCATGATTACTCTATATAACCCCTATTTCTTCAGATGAATCTCCATTTGTTTTTCTAACCACAATAGTTGAATGGAGTGAGGGGAGAAATGGTGTTTCAGATCCATGATAAATCAATGAAATAAGTACATAAATGGACTGATATAGCAATATAGATCCTCTCAATGTTAATTTTTTTACTTAAATCACAAAAAATAACTAATTTGCAACATGTTTTCCAAGAAAGAAAACCAAAAGGGCAAGATTAAAATCTCTAAGCACCTAATGAATATTCTACAAAAAAAAGATTTGAGATTTGGATATAGGACTTTGAGAGCTTTTCAACAATATTTAGTTTTGAAAAAATGAAGTCCATATATGCAAGATATGGCCCTAAAAGCGTGAAATTGAAGGTTGACATTGGAGGCTTGGTACGAAAAAATGGAGCAAAATATAATAAAACCACCTACACCATTGAATCGGTGTCAAATCTAGCTTTTTAACAATATCTCATTTGTACAATTTGGAGCATCTATGACCAAGTTACAGGGTTGATCATACCTCTAATGTTAGTTGAATACTCCCTTTGCTGGAAAAAAGAAATAAAGGCCCTTGCAAAAACATGTGCTTGTTGAAATATTTTGAGATGCCTCTTCTAAAAATAAGGGGTTTGATATTTTAAGAGGTGACACCAAATTTATCAAAAAATGCTAAAGTGTCGCTAATGTAAATACAAAGAAGGCATGCAAAGGTTCGTACACTTGCATAGGTACGAACTTGCAAATAATAAATTTCTTACAAAAAATTTGTCCCTTGCCTATAATAAAAAAATTGATTTAGTCACCCCCTTTTGAAAGTGGTTTGATTAGCAATTTTTTTAAAAATGCAGAATTTAAAAAATTTGAACCTGCATGTGAGGAGAAGGTTTACACCTACCATTGCCATGTGAATTTATAGAAATTTGTACAATCTACAAAGACCCTCCCAAAAATGCCTCAAATTTTGACAGTCATATAATTTGACAAATTGATAAGCATATGTAGGGTTCTCGAGCCTTCTGAGCATGATGGTGATCGTTGTTTTGCTCCAAAGTGTCTAAGTTTTTTAGCTACCCCTAAATTTTGTCTTAATTGACCCCCCCAAAAAAATGCCACAAATTTTTATAGTCATATAATTTGACAAATTGATAAGCATATGTAGGGTTCTCGGGCCTCTTGAGCATGATGGTGACCGTTGTTTTGCTCCAAAATGTCCAAGTTTTTTAGCTACCCCTAAATTTTGTCTTCATTTGTGTCCTCGATAAAATTGACCCAAAATTTGAACTGCTTAGATTTTGACAAAACAACATTTGATTTTAGGATTTTGAGAGATTATGAACACAATCAAAACCTTTGTTTTCAAGCGTAATGTGCATAGAAAAATCACTCAAAATTGGATCCCTCAAGCATGTGGACAAAAAATTGATCAAATATGATGCTCTGATACCATATAGAAGTTAATGAAACAACCATAAGAGCCAAGAATCATCTGTAAGTAAAACACCTACCAGACAAAAGAGATAAAGCAAAGATATAATGCTCCATAACAACCCAAGAATTTTGTATTATTGCACGCAAGAATATTGGAGATACAATTACAATGAATGAATGAATCCTTATAAAAGGATGAGTGAAACCCTAATACAATATTAAATTGAAGGAAAAGACACTTTAGTTTACCTTAAGTGAAAAAGTAATTTAAAAACCTAATTAATAAAAAAGTAGATAGAGTATCCTAATTACTCTGACATATTTCAATATATTTATTAAATATACACACAAGATAAGATATTATTGATACATATTGTGAGACATGGACCAACTCTGATACCATGTGAGATAAGTGTCTCATACCCAAACTACTATGAAATGCATGTACCTAAGTAAAATTAAGTAAGGTGTAATAATATCCATGATGAATAATTATTTACACCAACACCCCCCCTTAAGTGCAACTTAGGGGAATGCACTAAAGTCTACAATGCAACTAAGCAATGCAAGATGGGTCCTGGCTACGAAGCCATGTTAGGTACCCATGTACAAATGAAAATGCATGAAAACCAATGCAAGGAAATCTCTCACAAAGCGGGGAGAGAGAGAAAAACCCAATGGGAAAAAACCCTTCCCCAAAAGAGAGATGAAAACTAGATACAAAGAACTCTCATAGAAGTATGTGAAGGACAAAACCCCATGTGAGGAAAAAGTCCCCCCCCATATGAGAGAAGAAGAAGAGAGACTAGGAAGCCCCCCCTCAATTTGGAATCTGCACCAATGATAGAAGCTCGAAGATGAATGAAGAAACTGCTCCATGAACGTCGAACAACATTCCTCCCCTCAGGAAGAAACAAAACCAAAGGTGTATCCATGAAGTCTCCCCAACCATGAAGGGAAGATGAATAAAAAATACTCACGATGAAAGGAATCTCTGAAAACTGCTCAAGTGTCCCCATGTCGATGCTGAAAGATACCCCCTCCAAAGGTGGTAAATTATGCCACACTGCTGAAAAAGGCACTCCAAGATCTAGTGGAGATGAATGTAGATCAATATCCAAAGACTCACATGTCTCCTCAAAAGATAAAGAGACCTCCTCCAAGTGTTGTACAAAAGTATCCACAATCATGTCAACCTCTAAAGATTGATCGTGTAGAGAATGCACAAGAGGGTCAGAGTGATCCCTCGCAACAATCAAAGAAGGATCATCTTCATCAAAGAGAAGATGAATGTCATCAATGGTGTCTCCCAAATCTGCAATGTAGGAGTCCACAAAGAAACCTGCAATGTTTGTCAAGTAGCATCCCAATCAACTGAAGCTGAAAGACATGAAATATCTTGCCGCACTGAATCACAAGAAGGCAAAGTTGTCACACTAGCTGCATCATCAGGTGCAATAGGTGGTGTGATATCAAGAGAAGGAGATGATATGCAAGGCTCGAGAACGGGATCACAAGTGAGAATCCCCAAGTTCAAATGCCCAAAGTTCTCCTCAAAATCAAAATCATCAACATAGGAAGAACCAACCTTATCAATAAGACCAAAATCTAAAAAAGAGTACAACCGAGATGCATGATCAACCATCCCAGTCGCAATGATAGCTCCAATCTCCAAGTCTCTATTGATAACTGAATCAGGTGTGAACTCCACAGTTTTCCTAGTTGCCCCATGTGTGATTTGATAGATGGGAAGAAGATTATTTGTCAAGTGGGGTACACACAACATATCATTGAAGGAGTTATCCCCAATGGCAATAGATCCTTTCCCAATCACATCCATGTATCTATGATTGCCCATCAAAATTTACAGCATGTGACAAGGCTCAAATGTAGAAAACATAGACTGCGAAGATGCCATATGATGAGAAGCCCCTGAATCTAGAAGCCATCTCCCTGAATCAGGACTTGTAGTAGCACAAAGAGCTTGTCCCTTTCTTTTATCTGTCCCAAAAGAGTGATCCTTTCCTTTATCCTTGGAAGAAGAAGTCGATGTAGACATTCTAGAAGGTAGGTTGATTCTATTCTTCTCAAGAAGATTCTTCAACTCATCAATATCCTTCTTATAACAATGATGTTCATCATGTCCTGACTTCTTGCAATATCCACAAAACAAATTGTCCTTATATGATTTCCTCTTAGGTGAAAATGGTGAATCACCTTGTTGTGGAGAGGAAGATTGTGCTCCATCTTGTTGTGGTTTAGACTTAGGCTGCTTTTCATTCTTGCCTTTTCCTTGATTACTTTGATTCCCTTTGTTAGCCTCCAAAGCTTGTGACTTTGAAGATTTGAGAATCCCCATCATGGTCAACTTAGATTGCTCAAGTATCAACATCTCCATGAATGAATCAAATGAGGGAGAAGTGTATGAGGAACCTTGAGCTAACCTATGGGTGTGAAAGCTAGATACAAAGGTTGCATACTCTGAAGGAAGCTTGTCCAACAAGTTATAAACCATTTGAGCATCCTTTCTGTCAATTCCACAATCCTTTAGCTTTGCTCTTAGCTCAGATGCTTTTGTGACATAATCTTGGATTGTATCAAAATCCTTGGGATCCAAAGTTGTGAGTTCGCTATCAAGCTTGTAGCCTTTAATCTCATCAACTTGACCATACAATTTCTTAAAAATATCCCAAGCCTCTTTAATTGTTGTACACTTATCAATGTGAAAAATGAGGTCATCTGATACATACTTTCTAAGTGTTCCAAGTGCCATAACATTCTTAGTAAGCCATTCAATTTGAGCATTAGGATCAGCCTTAGGTTCAGGTGGTGTTGTAATAGTTTCATTTACATAATGAATGAGTCCTTTTTCCATTAGTTTACTCCATGCTTTAATCTTCCATGACGCATAATTATGAGTAGTTAAAAGTGGAAATTTAGGAGAACCCATAGCACCAAAATGAAAAAACACAAGATAGAGAGAGGCACAATCACACAAGACACCCCCCCAAAATACTCAATCAAGAACCCCCCCAAAATGTTAATTTTGGCACTTTATACTTAGTGCGTATACAATGGGCCACTTGCAAAACAAGGCAAAGTGGACTTCTGATTTCAATTTACAACTTCCCAAAATGAGATCTAAGAGACTTCAACAAATACTGCTAGTGATCTAAATTGAGATCCAAGCAAAATGCAAGTACCAATTATGCCAAAAAAGGCCAAATACTGAAAGTATAATTTCTACTTAAAATCACTACAAACAGATGGTAGATTATGAAAGTAGATGAAAAAATATGCACTGAAAAAAAAAACGGCACCTGAAAAGGAGTCCATATGAGCCCAAACGAAGCCTCCAAAGTTGTAAAAATAAGGATTTCACGATTTTCAAAAACTCTGTATCCAAAAATCAGAAAACTCTCGCACCACTGTACAGATCATGAAATTCTACCCCAAAACAAAAAAAATTGCTCGAAAAAACGAGTCCGGATGAGTGAGATATCGCTATTTGAAAAATGCCTGCAAAATTATAATTTCTGGAAAATTTCCGCTGCAGTGTCAAACTTCAAATGCCTCTAGATTTGGCCTCTGAAGTCCGATTTGGATGAAACAAAAGGCAAAACTGATTTTCTTAGATCCTCTCAATCCAATGGTAACCTCATATTTGACCTATCAAGCTTCAATAATAGCCTGCAATAGAAAACTCCAAAATACACAACCCCAAATAGCATCAAATTTCTCTCAATTAGCAAACCAATGACACTCTAATGGCTCTTATACCATGTGAGACATAGACCAACTTTGATACCATGTGAGATTTTGCCAATATTAAGAGGCAATGGAAAGCACAAATAAGAGAGACAAAATATATGATAGAAATAAACTGTATTCTATCAAGATGAAAATACTGATCAACTGGATCATCAATCGATGTTACATACAATGAATATGAGTCTGCTTATATAGGCAAGGCTATATGGATATGTGAGCACACAAACATGACACGTGGCTCAATAAGAAACAAAGGTATGTAGGAAATAGGTGTGGGTAGGTAGGAGAAATAATATAATAGTCCACATGAGGTGGATCACCCACTGAATGTGGAGTGTAACAACAAGATCAACACCATAAAAGGTGGAAATTATCCTACACACACTATCCCAATGTGGCACAAACACCCAAGTGTCTCATACCCAAACTACTATGAAATGCATGTACCTAAGTAAACTTAAGTAAGGTGTAATAATATCCACGATGAATAATTATTTACACCAACACATATAATATTTATATTTTATATAATATATAACTTAAATTAATGTTTAAGAAATCTAGCAACTTAACTAATCTTTTAGAGAGATGCGATGAGAGATATGGAAGGTGATGGAATAGGTAGGAGGCAAGGAGGGAGAGACAAAAAACTACTACCCTAGATAATATAATACAATAAAACTCAATTGCGCATACACTTGCCAGGTGGATAGTTTAAATTATTCAGAAAGCATTAAAATTAAGAAATCAAACTCAATTGTTCTTAGATTTAGGGTATTTTTTAGTTTATATAACAATCTCATTAGCTTCATCAATAAATAGATGAGAAGCTTCCCTATAGGTATGTGAATCTCCCTTCATACATAGACTCGAGACTCTCAAATATAATAATCAATATCACTTAGCTCTCTCATTAATATATTTTAATTGTTGAAGAAGAAATAGTCAATATGTATTTTTATATTTATTATTTAATTCCCCCCCCCCTCTCTCTCTCTCTCTCTCTCTCATACATGCATGCACTCTCTTTGTTTGTGTATATACATACATACATACATATACATATACATATCAAACTCCATGTTTCTCCCTCCTCATCTCTATCTCTTTCCCCTTCTATCTCCCCCTCTATTACTTATCACTTATCACCTCCATCTCTGACTCCCGCCCCCCTCTCTCTCTCTCTCTCTCTGTTTTGATATATATATATATATATATATATATATATATATATATATATATATATATATATATCAAACTTCATGTTTCTCCCTCTCTATCTCTATTTCTAGCTCCCTCTCTCCTCTCTATTACTTATCTTTACCACCACCTGTGTGTGTGTGTGTGTGTGTGTGTGTGTGTGTGTGTGTGTGTGTATGTATGTACCTCTCTCTACTTATCACTTCCTATATGTTTATCTTTCTATCTCTCCATCTCCCCCTCTCTTATTGTATCCCTTTTTATCTATATCTCTCTACCTCCACCTCCCTATCCCTCTCTCTATATCTTTCCTTATACCTTTCCATTTATCTATATCACTCTCTCTGTATATCTCCCTCTCCCCCTTTCCTTCTCCCTCTCCCCCCTGCGTTGTCTCTCCACTTACCCCTTTTCTCTACCTATCTCCCCCCTCTCCTCTACCTATATCTCTCTCTCTCTCTCCCTCTATCTATCTATCTCTCCACATCTCTCCCCCCCCTCACTCTCTCAATACCTCCCCATCCATCCTGCTATATCTACCTTTCTCTCCCTTTCTCTATCTATCTCTTTCTCTTCCTATATATCCCCCTCTCCCTCTCTTTATCTCCCCCTATTTCTCTCCATCTCTACTTCTCTTTATCTCTTCATCTCTTTATGTATCTCTTTTGTCTTTGTCTCCTTCTCCCCTTTTCTCCATATCTCCTTTTATCTCTATCTCTTAAATATCACTCTATCTCACTGTTTGTATGTCTATACCCCCCCTCTCCCTCTATACCTCTCCATCTCTTCCTCTATCTCTCCCCTTCTATCTCTCCATCTCCCTATATTTATCTATCTTTATCTCTCCATCTACCTCTCTATTTTTTTCCCTCCATCTCTAAACCTCTCTCTCTCTCTCTCTCTCTCTCTCTCTCTCTCTCTCTCTCTCTCTCTCTCTCTCTCTCTCTCTCTCTCTCTCTCTCTCTCTCTCTCTCTCTCTCTCTCTCTTATTATACATCGCTTCTTATCTCTATCTTCCTCTTTCTACCTCCCTCTCTCTCATTCTATCACCCTCTCTATCTATCTATCTATCTATCTATCTATCTATCTATCTATCTATCTATCTATCTATCTATATATCCCCTATCTCCATCTCCTTACCAATTTCTCTCTTTTCGTGGGCTCTATCTCTTCCTCTTTCTATCCCTATTTCTCTCTCTTTCCTCCTCTATATCTCCCTCTAGATCCCTATTGCAAACATAACATGAGCTTGTTGATAATGGATCTTGATTATCTTTTTGATTTAGAGGTTCTGTTTCAATCATGTTTGAATCCATTAAGTGGATGCATAGTTAAGTTGAAACTATCACTTCTCCATTGATACAAACAACATCATTTGCTAAATAATCTACCAATTGACCATGTGTACTACATTAAGGAATGCAAAAATACCATTTTTTTTAATTGACCTTCCACACCTTTTTGGTGTACCCACTGCATACTAATATATGATCGTTGGTTTATTATATTATACTAGACAATATTAATAAGATTCTTCAACTCTAACTAAACTATTTCTTATATTATATATTTTTAATATAATAATAAATTATTAATATATGAATAATTTATATCAATTTAACATTAATCATAACTAAACTATATTCTATATTACATAATATAATATAAAATTACATTATGTTATGTTATTTTTAATTAATATATGAATAATTATTATATTATATAAGTATTAATCATAAGTATACTATCTTCTAATGATTCATTATCACGTGTGAAATCTTTTTTATTTGCTAAATATATTTACATAGATGATGATATTCTATTGATTGGTGAATTTAAATTGTTTCTAAGTTTACTAGTGAGATACAATTCTTTCTTTTGCTCTTGGATATTACTTGTTAATATGCGACTTACCAATGAGTGTGATCTCTCTCACTACAATTATAATAATTTATTTTAGGTTTCCCATGACACATTGAATTACATGTTTCCTTAGTATTCCTATCACCTATCTTCTTTTTAAGCATTCTATTTTCTATTTGAATGCATCATTTTGATACATTAAAAAACACAATTGTAGCATTTTATTTCCTATTTGAATGCATCATTTTGATACATTAAAAAACACAATTGTACCAAATAGATAATTCACATGCAAAATAAACAATTGACTAAAAAATATTATATAGTTTTAATATTCAAATCAAAGTTATCAAGTTCCTAACCCACTAGGAATTCTTCATACTTCCCAAATGCACTACAAACACCCACAATTAAATATATAATAGCTAAAATCCTTTCATATTCTCTAATTTCTGAAAAGTATAAAAATTCTATAAATATTTAATGTAAGTTTGTTAATATAGATTTAAAAAAAAAAAATATAATCTACATGTCAAATCTAGAAAAATAACAATCAAATCATTATGAATCGTAGAAATTTGATGAATTTAATTAATAAAATTACTTAAATATAAAAGATTTCCCAGGCTGATTTGGAGGAGTGGGTAAAAAAACGAAGTCTCTGATTCAAATTACGAAAGCGATCGTTTGCTGTTGGGCAGTTGATGTCGTGTTCGATTTCAGTTTCATTGATAACGAGGACGAGGTCCGAGAGTTGTGTGGACGAGGACGAGGACGAGGACGAGGTCTCCGTCCACGTTTACAATTTATTTACATAAATAAAAAATCTTTTCTTCCCAGCAGGAATTTACAATTGGTCAAATAAAATTTACAGGAATTTCTCTACAACAGCGACTGTTCTTCCGAACACCGTCCTCGCCATGAGTACGGTGACGCAAATCGCCGGGATGCCCCCACGTCATCCCCATAAACTCAATCCGCACATTTTCTTACCTCTATTTTACATCGAACTCACTCATAGCTCTACAGAAACAGAGACAGAGACAGACGGTTTCTAAGAATTCAACGGCCATGTTGCTACGCAGGGTTTGGAATTCTCTGCGGAAAAGTTCGATGTCGCAGAACAGCGAGGATGTAGACTCCCAAGAGCTATCTCCGGCGGAAAATTTGAGTGCGGATGTGTTTGATTTGATATTGCAGCGGTTGGGGCCGAGGGGTTCCGCTAAGGCTGCTGTTATTTGCAGGACATGGAGGAATTTTGTGGAAGACGAGAGGCTGTGGGAGTCTTTCCTGCGGGAGGAGTGCGGGGAAACGTGGCAGGCTACGGTTTTTGCGGAGACCTATTTGCGGGCTGGCCTTCCGCTCAGGTGAGCCTCATTTGCTCCGTGATCACGGGAAATTCGAGAGTGTTTTCAAGGTTTAGGGTTTTTTCATTTATTTAAATTCTGCATGGAAAGAATTGCGGGAAATTTTTAAATTTTTTCTTGCGTTGCGGTTTCAAATTTATATTGATTTTGTTTTTCTTTAAATTGGTCTTGTATAGATAAATAAAATCTAGATTTTACTTTATCTACTTGAGACACACACATTATTCGTTTGTGATTGAGAAGAACTGTTATGCGAGTGATTTATGAGCATTACATTCACTAAAAGTTTGGCGAGTAGGGAAAGAGGCTAAGTGGGGGTGATTAGATGCAAGGTACCAAAAGTTCTGTCAATGGGGAAAGAGGCTAAATGGGGTAATTAGATGCAATGCACCAAAAGTTTTGTCAACGTCGAAAGATGTTTATTGAGTTGGTCAGATGCTATGTATCAAAAGTTTTGCCGATGGGAAAAAGAGTAAGTGGAGTGATTTGATGTAATGCATCAAAAGATTTATCAATCGGGAACGAGGCTGATTGGGTCTGCTTCTGTGTTAAGTGGTTCTGAAAATGAAAAACTGTCATGAAAGTAATATTATATTATATTCTTACTGGTACATTTTTTATTATAATTACAAGTTATACAAGCTAGTAGAGAGGAAATGGCGAATGTAGTCTACTACTTTGGGCCTGTTTTGAGGTTTTTTACTCCCAACCTCCTTTCTCATCGGTGCTTGATTTGTAATTACCCTCTAGCCTCTTTCTTCATTGACCCTTGACTTGTAATTACCCTCTAGGCGCTTTCTTCATTGGTCCTTGACTTGTGATTACGGTCTAGCGGTTATTCTTATTCCTTACTAGCTCTTCACTCCTACAAATGGAATCCTTCTAATGTTCATGGGAGAAATGTTATTAATTATTGAATTTTCTGGTATTATTAGGTTTTCTTATGTATTTAGAGGATTTATCATTTTTCAATATACAGGTTGTAGAAAAATGTGTGAATTTTGCTTCTGTTTGAAATTAGAACTGGTAGTGATTTTCCTCCCTTTTAATTGGTTTAGGAGGCCGTTTTTGACCATTAAATTACGTATTATTTATTTTGAATGATGCTTGGAAAGAAACACCTTTGATATCCTCAGGGAAATGTTAATTTTAAAGCTATCGAGGATTTGCTTTTTTCCCTTGATAAAGATGTTTTGAGGAATTCTTTCTATATTGAAATCTGCAAGTTTGGTTGCTGTTTGAAATTGAAATTGATTTGCCTGTCTTCTAGTTGGTTCTAGAGACACTTTTTATCTAGCGTGCAAAACTAAAATTCTTTAATTACTTTTTTTATTTTAGTTATTTTGAAATTTGTATATCAGAAGGAATTCCTTTGATATTCATGGGAGATTTTTCTAAACATGTTTTTCAAGATTTGTTGTCTTATTTATTTTTGATTGTGACATCTTGTTTTTGAGAAGCATTTATCAGGGGTAATCTTTTATGTGGGAATTCGCAAAGTTGCTGTGGTTTGCAATTATTTTGTCTGTGAGACTTTATTTTGTCTTGCATATAAAATTCTTGCAAGAGAGTTTTTGTGATATCCGTAGGGGAAATATAAATTTTTTACAGAAGGATTGCTTATTTTTCTTTTCTTTTTGTTGTGGAAGCTTGTTTTTGGAAAGAATTTTTAGGGTACTTTTTACATGGAAACGTGCAAATTATTGCTTCTTGAGATTGGGATTATTTTTCCTTTATATTAATTGGTCTTCTAGATTGCTTTTGTCTTGTGGGTATTTGTTCACATATTTGATCTTGACAAATTTTGAACTTTTTGCTATCATCAATCAACAGGTGTCATTGAGTCATTCTCTTGAAAGTCATATTGGTTTTCTAATATCTTTTGATGTGTTTTTATGCACTATGCAACACAGAATAAAATACCAGAGGCACTCTATCCTCTCTTGATCAAAATCTTCTTGGATGCTGAATTATGTGATCAACCAAGATGACTCCAAGGTTTCTATAGTCAGGTCTTGATGTGTAGATAGCTCAATTGGTTGATGTGATTGCTACTAATCCAAGGGGACTTACGTTGAGTACTTGAATGTTGAACGTTTGGGTGTTGCCAGAACTTAGATTCTACCCACTTGCTTGGAAATAAAAGGGCAAAAGACATAAGGTTTAGGGATTCTGACCTAATCCTAAGAATGTAGGAACGATGGACAATCTTTGGTGAAACTCGACTAAGCCTTGCTTTGACATTCAAAACAACAACTCCACAAAGCTTAGAGCGATCTTCTAAGGTAATTACATGATGTTCAAACAACTATCAACAATAAGGATATCATCAAGGCAATGCATATCAAAGTGTGAATAGCAATTGAAGTTAAGTTTATTTGAGGATTCCAAATTACCACACAAGGCAAACTTACAATCAGCAAATTGCTAGTGGTATGGATATATGACTTTCACCATTGATCGTGCACAAAGTTCTGTCATTCATCTAAACAACATGAAAATGAATTGAGAAATAGAGACCATGCAACTTGTTGAAATAACACATCAAATTCACCACAGCTTCAATGAAATCATATGCTTTTTACAACAAAGTCTTGGCAACAATCTTTGCCTTCTCCTAATCTAACTTCAAATTCTAGTTGCTATCTATTGATTGTTATTTATGAACTATTATCTATAACTCCACTATTATTCTACTCTTGTTAACCTTTACAAATGAGAAAACTGAGCTTTATATAGAGGTTTCTATTACAATTCAATGACTTAGATTGATTCTCAAATCAATGGCCAAGATTACATAATGAAAACCCTAATTAAGGTTTGTTATAACAACTCCCTTTTACCAATGAGAAAATTACATTTAATTTGACACGTCACATATTGAATGTGAACCAATGAAATATGACTTTAGGTATCTCAAATTTTGTGCCATCATAGGATGAGTTAGATACATTGAATCCAGAAATGTTGATGTGGAGCTCCTCAATTGGGTGAATGATGATAAGGATGCCATCTTAGTTGGGTAGATCAACACAAAGTGTTTGAGCAATATCTTGATACTCAACATTATTCAACTTGCTCAATGCGATGATGATGGGAAACATCATTATGATTAAGCAAACTTTGATTAACTCTTCTAAAACTATCTGCTTCTTTGATCATGTTCGTTTGATGTAGACTATGTGATGACCTTGGTTTATCTTCCCTTGTTCATGATATACTTGACCTTGAGCTCTAACTTCATCTCCTTCCACTTTGTGTTGCTTAGAGCCTTGACTTCTTCGTGTTGTCATGATGTAATGAAAGCTTTTGAATATCTTTGAAATCCTTCTTGTGTAGTCCCCTTCCTTGGTATCCTTGTACTTGCCGATGAAATCCTTCCTCTTGAAGATATCCATTTCCATATTTCACTTTGAAGTTGTGAGGATTGTTGATACGCTTAGAGTATAAACCTTCCAACGGAAGAATTCTAATCTTCCTTGGATCTTGGACCTTGGACCTTGACTTTGATCTCTGCTTTGCATGACTCGAACTTGGCCTTGATGTTGAAATACCTTCCTTGGAGCGCTGTTCTGATCTTCTTACAGTCAGGCTTGCCCTTTTGATTTCCTCCTTTGTTACCTGCAAAACAAACAAGAAGGTATCAAACACAGATAACATATACTTAATTTATCTATCTTTTATCTCTTATGTGCTTTAATTTATCCATCTTTTATCTCTTATGTGCTCTGATTCTGTCTGATCAAATGACGTTTCGAGGTCTGATTGAAGTCTGATTGCTGACTCTCTGGGTCTGATTTTATGTTTGCTACAGGTCTGATCATATGTGGAAAATCCGCTCAGCTCTGCTCAGGCTGCCTTCAAAGTAGATTGAAAATGCCTCCAACTTGATCTCAAACCTCCTTAGTTAAAATCGCCTTCATTGATCAATGAAATGATCAAGAAATTCGCTGATTTTCACTGATTTTTGTAATCAAAATCACTGCCTCAATGTAGAATTTGATCAATGTATTGATCAACAAACTTGCTGATCCGTCTCACCAAAATCTTTGCCTTTTAAGCATTTCGTTCTGCTCTGATTAGGATTGCCAATTGTTTGAATGATGTCTGGAATGAAGTAAAACACTCCTCTATATAGGTGCTATTGAGTGAGGGGATGTGTCTTTCTTCCCCAGCCGACTTGGTTTTAGCAAACAAAATATTCAATTTCCTCTTCTTGAGCAATACCTTTGCTTGCTGCTTGATGTGGCCGAATTAGTTTTCAATAAATAAAATGTTTTATATCCCTTGCTGGGCGCTTCATCCTCAACACTATGTGGCCGACCTAACCATTGCTTTGCTTCTATTCCTTGGCAGCCTTTTGTTCTTCATTTACACAATATGCTAGGTCGGCATTCTGTGCTTTGTTTGCACAAAATGATCGGCCTTTAGGCCTTCATTTGCACACTCTGCATTTTGATTTTTGTATAAACTTTGTGGCACCTTAGCTTGCACTAGAAATTCGGCCTTAAGCCTTGATTTGCATTAGACCATTTTGGGCGGCTTTTAAACATTTCAATTGGACAATTGAGTCTTTTTCTTGATCGGCATTTTCCTCTTGCATTGCACCCTGATTTAGGTCTTTGATCATGATTTTGGTAACATGGTCTTGATTTGCATAAGCATTTCGGCATTAAGGGCTTCATTTGCAGAACCTAGGCGGCAATTGGGTCTTTGTTTGCATTAAATTTGCCTTGAGTGGTGTAGATCATTTGCACAGCGTGCTAGGCGGCAATTTTATGTTCATTTGCAAAGCTTGCTAGGCGGCAACTTGGTCTTTGTTAGCATTATGAAATCGGTGCTGGACCCTTCATTTGCACAACCTGGTCGGTGTTGACCCCTTCATTTGCACAAAACCCTTTGGGCGGCCTTCTGACCTTCAATTGCACAACTTTATGCTAGGCGGCAACTTCTTGTTGATTTGCACAAACTTGATGCTAGCTTAGGCAGGATTTTATCATTCATATGCACAAAATCACTTGTCTAGTCAGCATTTCAACTTTTATTTGCACAAGCTTTGGGCGGCAATCTGACCTTTGTTTGTATTTGATGACCTTGCTTTGGGTGGAAATTATTACCTCATTTGCACTAACAAATCGGCCTTTAGGTGCTCATTTGCACAAGCAGATTTGATTGATCACTTCATTACTCCTAAGCAAATCGGCCTTTATGCTCTCATTTGCACAACCTCAACTTGGGCAGCATTTAAGGCTTTGTTTGCACAAGTTTGCAAGTCAGCATTTTGTCTCTTGTCAGCATAATCAGGTCGGCATTTTGCTGGTCCTTTGCACAAAATGATGGCGAGATGCATTTTCTACCTTTGCTTGAACCAAAATCCTTCCTTCATGTTGTCTTATTGGGAAAATCCTGCATGTTGAAATGGCCCTCGTCTCTTATTCACCATTTAATTCCTCTTTAGTATGTAGATCTCTTCCCTTGTTTTGAGGAGTCCTCATTCGTAGTTTGTCATCATCTTATATTCCTTGTATCACACAAAAGAGAACATCCCGAATCAAAACTTGAGAATGAAAATAAGATACAAGCAACTGAGACAAGAGAAATGTTAGTTCATAGCTTAACAACATTCATGACAATCATTGTCTACCAAAAATCATTAATAACAAATTTCTTTACAAACCCTTCCTTTTATTGAAACCTGATTTTCATTCTCTTCCTCCTGAGTCTGATCTATGGCAAAATTCACATCTGCTGCTCTGCTATTGAATTTACTCCTTGCTGCTCTAATTTGTTCTGAAATCTGATATGCTTGTCTCAGAATCTGCTATGATTTATTTGTATCTTTGCTGCAACCTGCTTCTCTGATTCTCTTCTGAATGTATTTTCGGATTTTGGAGAGGCTGTGTATAGAGTGGTGGAAATTTGAGGAGATTCACGTAATATGGAGTAGAAAAAATCAGATTGCCTTGCTTCACATTCGCCTCTATCTGCCAGTATTTGCATCTGTCTTGATTTGCATCATACTGTGAAATAATTGTTTGGACCCTTCCTTTACTGCTATAACTGAAATTTGCAGCCTGCTCTTTTTATGATCTGATTTTGAATTTAAATCCCCAACAGTTTTGTTTAAGTGTCATGTCTTTTACTTCAAAGGTGAGCTTCTTTATTCCTTAATGCCACACCTTGCCTCATGTCTCATCGTGGATTTAAGGGGCTTAAGCATGTGCCGGGGATATCAGGGGTCAAAGGAAATGGTGAGGTGGATGTTTTTCAAAAAATGCCTCAAAACTTTTATCTCCATCTTAGAGTTTGCTGGGGCCCAAGCAATGACGTGGTAGAGAGGGAGAGGAATGTTAGGTGTCGTGGGTTGGAAGTGAAGAATTGTAAGGAAAGGTGCCACATGAGAAAGAGAAGTAGAGGATGCTGGGGGAAAGGGAGACATAAGGGATATGGATGTGGAAGGTATAAGGTGTAGTGGAAGGGTAAGGGGGTGTGGGCTAGGCAGGATCAGGTTATGAGGGGATAGCAAAGGGTTGACAGTGGTTTGGGATAGGATAGGGGTAGGAGGTAGGGTGGTAAGGGAGTGCGGGTAGTGTAAATCAGAATTGTATCTTTGATAATGTTAATTTCCAGCTTATATTAACCTGTAGGTTAAATGATTAATAATGAACATTTAAACAAACATAGTAGAAGTTGAATGCATGAAACAACATAGACACATAACACAAGTTACCCTGGGAAACCTCCCTCTTGGAGGAAAAACCCAGCATGAAGTGATCCTCAGATCTGATTATAAATTAGATGTAACATTCTGAGTACAACACTTATCTCTTAGGGCTGATGAAGATGATCAAACGGCGATCTGTTTTATGCTCCTTTGATGGCTAGGTCTGCACACAAGATAGTCTTAGATTTGCACTTTTATCCGCACCAGATCTGCACTTTTGGTGCACTTTAGGTCTGCACCAAATCTGCACTTTAGTCGCACCTTAAGTCTGCACCAAGTTGTGCACCAAGTGTGCACCGATCTGCCCTTCATCCTTGCATCTGCACTTGCCTGCACTTCACTCTCTGTGCACTGATTTG
This sequence comes from Cryptomeria japonica, assembly GCF_030272615.1. NCBI lineage: Eukaryota > Viridiplantae > Streptophyta > Pinopsida > Cupressales > Cupressaceae > Cryptomeria > Cryptomeria japonica. The sequence continues at coordinate 671,704,312 of NC_081405.1, forward strand.
CATTGCACCAGCCCGCACCAAGGTGTGCATCAAGTGCACATCCATCTGCACTTCTTCACACCTGGGCTGCTCCAAGTGCATACACAGTTCGCACCTTTGGAAGATGAGATTTGTGCTCCAAGTGCTCACACAGTTCACACTCTTAGAAGGATAATCTCGCACCTTTTCTGGATAACTTTGCACCTACTAGCTGAGATAATTCGCACATATGACTGAAGAAGTTCGCATAGAGCAGAGAGGTATTTCACCTTGATGAATAGTGTAAATGACTTGCAATTGTTGCTTGTATATATATGCAAGATGTGAGACCCATCTTTTGGGTCGGCTCAATAACTTTTGGCGCCAAACAATATTTTAGTTTACACGCCACATATGGGTCCTATCTTTGGCGCCTAAGTTACATGCTAAATGATATGACTTTGGGTCCATACGTTTGACTAGGTGTGGCCTTTAGTTTTGGACATAATACAATAAGGATAGGGTCCAGCCCTATAAAGATTCACATAATATTGGAATAGGGCCCAGCCCTATTTATAATGAATTCTAATGTTGCCTTTGGCAATTAGAATTCACCTTTTATTTTGCTTCCTAGTTACAACAAAATCAACAGGTAGTGGATGGGTAGATTAAGAGGTGTGAGATATAGGTTAGAAAATATAGGGAATGGAAGGTATGAGAGTAGAAGAAAAAGAGGAAGTGGGGATGAAGGTTAGAGGAAGGTAGGGTGAATGGAAGGAGAGGTTTAGGGAAGGGAAGTTAGGAAATGGAAGGAGGTGGGAGTGGAAGGGAGGAAGTTGAAGGTGTAGGTGAGGTGGTGATGATAGCTGAAGGGTAAGAAAGGTGGGAAGTGGAAGGAAGGGGAGATATGTTGTGACCTAATCACACATCACCCCATCCCAGATAGGGACCCCCTATCTTTTAGGCCCTTTCGGTCGTTTGGTCTTGGTTTTTTGTGTGTTTTGGTGGCAGTCTCGTCAATCTCTCCGCTTTGTGGATGTTCGGGGGTTAGTTAGAGTTGATCCGCTTCTCTGTCGAGCGAGTTCTATGAAGTCTAGGGCCTGTTTTGCCCCTTTTTAGGGTTTCTGCCTTCTGTCCTAGATTTTAGGTGTTTCTGTTAGGGTTTTGAGAAAACTGAACATACAACTGGAATCAGGACCCTTCAAGGAACCTCCCAGTAAAATTTGAGCCAAAACGGAGCAACTTTCTATTTTTAGAAAGTCCCTATTTTTAGAGATTTTTCCGAGTCTCGGAATGTCGTCATTTTGTAAAAAATCAAATTTACTATTTTTATTAATTTCTATTTTTAGTAAGTCATTTCTGCACCCTGCCTAGGGGCCTAACGCTGACACTTTGAAGGTTTCTATTTTTGGAAAGTCAGTATTGGCAGGGTCAGTCAGATAAGACGACAAAGATCATACGTTTGCAGATATTTCTAATTCCGGAGAGTCAGACAACAGACAGAGAAAGCCAGAAATTGGTCAACTGTTGGAAGCCTATGCCTAAAATGGAAAGCTTAGAAATTCACCAAGGTTCAGGAAGACACTTCAAAATCACAAGGAGGTCAAAATATTCCAAGTTTGGAAGATTGAATGATGAAAAAAACCATGCCTGAATGAAAATTCCGCCCAGGTATGCAGTTGGGCGCTAAATCTAAGTGTCCAGGGATGGCGTGGAAAGTTTGTGGATCCTCAGCCTAGGTGAAAATCCGCCCAGGAATGGGGTAGAGCGCCAAATCCACTAAGGCAAGGAGAGGTGGAAAAAGTGAAGAATCCTTCCCCTGTGCAGAATTCCGCCCTAGCCTTGTGGAGGGCGCCAAAATGGAGGAGGCAAGGAGAAATGGACAGATTTCAATAATCCTCCACAGTGGTGAAAATCCGCCCAATTGTGGACTTGGGCGCTAAATGGAGGGTCTCAAGGATTCACAAAAAGTTGCAAGAATCTTTCACATAGTGAATATCCCGCCCCAAAAAGGAGCTGGGCGCTAAACAAAGGAGGTCATGGATGGCATGGAAATCAATGAATTCCATGACCTATGCAGAATTTCGCCCAGGCATTGAAGAAGGCGCCAAACCAACATTCCCATGGACAATGAACTAGCCAAAGAAATTCCTCCCTCAAGCCAAAATGTGCCCAAGTGCTAGGGAGGGCGCCAAGTAGCAAGAGCCATGGAGAAAATGAAAAAATGAAAATTCCACGCCTCATGGAGAATAGCGCCCAAAGGAGAAGAAGGGCGCCAAAATTAGGTTACCAAGGACAATAGGAAAAGACATGAATTCCTTGCCTTGGTGGAAATAGCGCCCAAGTATGCAGTTGGGCGCCAAACTGAGGAGAGCAAGGAAGGAAGGACAAAATGGGAATTCCTCCCACTGAGGAAAATAGCGCCTGGATATGAACAAGGGCACCAAAATGCTAGGTGCATGGATGATGGACAAAATGCGGAATTCCTCGCCTTAGCCGAAATTCCGCCCAAGGGAGTGATTGGGCGCCAAAATGGACATTCCATGGAAGGCGTGAAAAATAAAAAATTCCAAGGCGTAGTGAATTCAACGCTCAAGCTAAAAAAGTTGAAATTTTGCCTAAGGCATGGAATCCAAGGGGTCAAGGAGGAATAGAAAGTAAAATTCCCCTAAGGCAAATTTTTGAATTTGCTATTTTTAGACACCGGATCTCGCCAGAATGAGGAAATTTTTATAGATTCGGAATCGTGGCAGAAGTCTCCAGCCAATAAACGTGGCTCCTAAATTTTAGGAGGATCCCTAAAAAATAGGGATGTTGAAAAGAGACATGAAAATTCCTTCAAAAGCAGGAGACGACAAGTTAAAATAAAATAAAGCAAATCTTGAGAGAATCCTTCGAATTCCCTCCAAAATTGGAAAGAGTGAAAACAACGAGTTGGCGAAGAGAATCTTCCGAGTATGATGCATGACTCGGAGCATTTAAGGAAACTTCTAAATTCAAACTCACTCGCATGAGAAATTGCTTCTGCATGGCGTAGTTATTGAGGAAAGTATGACGCGTCATAAATGCAATTACTAATTTAATGCCTCCTAACTTAGCAAGACGTTTTGAAGAATTCTATATAAGTTTGGAAAGGCATTTCATTTCTCACGTGCAAGATTCAGGAAAGAAGAAGTGGAGAAGTGAAGAGTGGTCATACTTAGTCTCTGTTTTCATCATTTTCAAGGTGCTTCCAGGATGGCGGAATCAAACAAGGCAGCTACTCTCTCTAAGCGGGCATTGATCAAGGCGGAAATGGAAGGTTTCCTTCCCCATTCCCGGCTGAATTCAAGATGGGAAGAAATCAGCGATACTAATTTAGGCACACTCAATTTGGCTGCATTCAAGATCAGAATGTTCGGGACAACAGGGCACAGTGCATCACCAACAACTGTCAAAATTGTCAAAAGTGGAATTGTTGCGGCAGCTGGCTTTCCTCCTGCTATTCAGTGCCCGGACTTGGTCTAGGAATGTGCAACACATTATAATTTGGAGCAAAAAACAATCTCAACACCTGATGGCAAGCTGCTAGCAACATTGACTCTGGAGTCAATTGGTGAGGCTTTCGGAATTCCTTCGCACTATTCCATGACATACAGGACCAGCAACGGAGCTCAAACAGTATATGAAGTAGGTCTTGCCAGGTGTGCTGATATGATTAACAAACAGTGGTTGTTGAAGCCTAGAGTGCACATTTCCAAGATGCCAAAAACTCTCACCATCTTCGAGTTCAAGTAGGAGTATGTGGACCTGATCAAAATGTTAAGTAGAGTAATGGGGTGTTCACATTCTGTGAACTTTGAGACTTGGATGTTCTTTTACATAGGCGAGATCATGAATTCAAATGGGCTAATCGACTGGGCTAGATTGATCAGTCACTACTTGCACGAGCAGTTGAAGAACTTAAAAGAAAAAAGGTCCAGTCCTTTTTAATGAGCTCCTACCTGTTCTATATGCTTGCGCGAAGAGGAGGATTCGATGGGCTGCCAGCAAGAGGAATCATGGGTTGCGGACCAACTTAGTTAAAAGTACATGAATGTTATCCCCAGCTACATCTTCACAATGCCAATTCTTACAGGTTGGCAAATGACACCTTCACCATGTACTTGACACGGCTTATGCAAAAGAAGTTTCACGTAAGGGTGTCACCGCAAGCAAGGGCCTTGGTCCAGAAATATGGAGCTGCGTTCTTACAATTTCCTAAATTCACCTACATCAGGACGCAAGGATTCTCATTCCAGTCATACAAGTTGCCTAGATATAGACAAGCTTGTATTGTTGGAGCTTATGAGACAGTTAAGTGCCTATTATCAGCTGCAAAAGAAGAAGAAGAAGAAGCAATCAATTGAATTTCCAGTTGTCTTGGGTGACTTCATGGAAATATGCCTAGGCTTGGAAGCCACTGAAAGTCTAGCAGGGGAATTGACATTCTATCGCCTGCCATTTTATACATCCAGGGCCCAATATGATCCTTACAGCCAAATCAGAAAGGTTGCTGGCGTCAAATTCATACACTAGTTTCACATAGAGGATTACTGGGCAAGTGCCAAGGATGACCTTGAGGTCCGGAAGAGAATGCATTCCGGATTGCCCCTCGACACCATCAGGATAAGTGAAGGAAGATGCAGATTTGACATAGCCCGAATTCGAGAAAGTAAAGGATCAACCTGTTCAGTTGCCAGATTGGTCAGAGCTCAAGATGGATGATTTGAGTATCTTAGCTAGACTAGTGCTGAAATTCACCAAGCATTGGATTGACAGGTAGATAAGGAGGTTGGCAGAAGGGAATGTTCATCTAACATATCAGCTAATGGGAAGTCTAGATTCCCACAGTGAGGCAACCGAAGGCTCTTCACAGGTTCAGGTAGGAAAGGAAGTTTGGATGGATAAAAGAAAAAATGCCCAGAAGAGACCAATGACAGCAAAGAATAAGGATATCCAACAGGAAATCCCACAGGAGGTTCAACAGGAAGTCCAACAAGAGGAACCTCCACAAAGGAAAGCGAGGACGAAGAGAGAGCATTCACCGACAAGTTCCTCGAGTGTGCAGGAGGTAGAGATGTTCCCACATCCAGGAGGTCCACTTCCAAAGAGCATTCCGACACCAGATATACTTAGCATCAACGCTTCACAGGGACACCATCGGCCAAGAAGTCAAAGGCAAGAAAGTCCCCCACATCAGGAAGAGGCTCGCCAGGATAGTTTCATGGAAGCTATCCTCGGTGAAATGGAGGAAGAGTTGCAGGAATAGGAACACGTAGAGGATCATAGTCACTCCATCCCTACTCTGGATTGGCTGGTGGGAAGGCTGACAAGGGAATCAAAAATGGAAACTGATCCTGTTCAGGAGCTAGAAGAATTATTGAAAAGGATGGATCAGCCAGCAGAAAAGAAGGCTCCCTGAAAATTTTCCAAGGTTGTTAGAGGAGAATTTGGATCCTGGACCTTGCATATTGATGAACCTGCAGTGGATAAAGACAAAAATGAGATCAGGCAGGAGGATTACGTCATCAGACAAATTGATCTTGGCCATGCTTCCACAGGTCAAGTAATGGGAGACTTTGAAGAATCTTCCTTGGCCATGAAGGAGAAACTGCTGAAATCAAAGGCGAAATGTAAGCGGTTGAGGGAAGAAAATAGAGTCTTATGCGAGTATGTCAGGAGTTTCAAAAGACCCCTCAGGGAAGCAGGTCCTTCATTCACTCCTCCTTCCTCCCTTCCCAAGGAAGTGGTTGATGACGCAGAGCTTATTAGAGCAGTGGCGCAAAATTCTTGGGAATGGGTAGAGGACGTTTATGTTGAGGCAGGGAAATTCATTGAGGATCTAGCTCATCTTCATTCGAAGTTCGTGGCCCTCCTAAACAGATTGGAGACAACAAAAGGATTATGGGAGGATGTGCACATTTACCAAGACTTAACCATTCCGCGACTCAGGGTTCTGACGAAGACTCAAAGGCAAATTTTGGTGGACGGGAAAGTGATTCAAGAAAATGAAGCTTATGACTTTCCCTGATGGTTCTACGCCATCTGCTCAGGAAAGAACACCTTTGACAAATTCAGCGTTGACTCTTTTACCTTTAAGGAGTCCATCAAAGGTGCTCAGGAGGAAAGCATTAGTGCAATAGAAGCATTGTTTGCAAAGAAACTCAATGACGGAGGAATAACGGTGAACTCCCTGAAATCTCAGTTGCACGATTTCTTCTTTGTGGGTTCATTCCCTAAGGAACATTTTGCAAATGTTTCTTCGTTCTCCGGTATAATGAAGAAGACATAGGAAGTCACGACGGAGTGGGAGAGCTTCTTTTCCAAGAGCGAGGAAGAAATTGCCTTGATGGAATTTGACATTGAAAATGTGCCAAGTGTGTCCATCGGAGAGCTGGAAGCTGTCGTCGGCAGATTCATTGCATACGCCATAAATGAATGGGATAATGGTCGTCCATTTTTGGACGAGAATCTTTTGGTTGAATAGTGGTGGCCTATTTACAGCTGGAGGTACTTTGACTAGGTGTGGGTCTAGGTCAATGCATGTTGCCGTCGGATGAGGAATCTTCTTGCATGCAACCTCCTCATATGGAGAATGATGGGCATTTATTCCTTGCATGGGTGTTTGCTATATTCTGGGCATAATCAACATCATGGGGCACATTTAATGTGCTAGTGGGTGCTATTTTAGGCTCTTTGAATTAATTGTACATGTGCATGATGGGTTGTTTATTACCGATTCCCACCTTATTGCACCTTGAGTGGGGAATCTTTTAGGGTGAAACCCTAATCAGGGTTTGCATGGTCTGAGGCCTATATAAAGGGGTGACCCCCCTCATTTGAAAAGGGGGAGAGAGATTATTTCTCTGAGATTGTTGCATCAGGATTGTGAAGTAGCCAACTTAATGCATTGCTCAATTTTGATGGTGTATTCTTGTTCTACTTTGGCAATTTGCATGGTCTTGCTCTCTTCAATTAGATTAGATTTGCTTACATGTTGTTAGAAGATCTGGATTTGATAGGAGTGCTTGTTGCAGAATCTGAGCTCATACTTTTGGTGTGCAGCTAATTGTTGTACACCGTGCAAAGTTAGCCTGAGCCCTTTTGATGTGTATATGTTTAACTTCGATCATCAGTAGAGATTGCTCGATCCGATGGTCCATATTGATCATCTGAAAAACCTTTATGCACCCTTTGAAGATTGCACCGCCTTCGTGTAGTTGTGCTCTGCTGGCTAAACGAAGTGTGGTTTGATTTTGCATAAGTGATCTCATCTCCTGTTCTTAGGATTAATTTAGCTTTAGCATAATCTTCTCTACCCTACTCCTATTTACTTTCCACATAATTCGAAAAATCCAAAAGATCCAAAATTAGAGCTTTCATTGCAAATCATCTGTGCAGAAATCTTTGAGCTTCCATGAGTCTTCTCCAATTGAACACACGTAAGGCCTCTTGGGTTATCAACAAACCCATCAAACATCCAAGTCACATCCACACATTGAAAGAACCTTGGGATTAGCCGTTTGAACTTTAAGCAATCCTAGCATATGGACTAATCTTGATCAAGAGAGGATAAGGTGACCGTTGGTGACTTTATTCTGTGTTAGACGCGGTCATAAAAAAACACGTCAACAAGATGGATGGATAAGGGATGTTAGATAGAGGATGGAGGAAGAAGGATGGGTGGAAGGTAAAGGATGTAAGGGGCTACTGTCTCGAGGAGGTCAGTAGGCTTCTGGGGTGTAAGTCCCCATCTGATTCTCAACAGGTGGAAGTTGTGGTGACTGACAAATGGTTGGTGTCAAGCTATTGTTGTGTGAGAACTGGACGAAAAACTTATATAGGGGGAAGCAGAGTACCACACTGTGCACGAGAGAACGTTTCTACAGTGTGCTTTACTTTTTTACAGGTGAAGGTTCATGGTGGAGAAATCCAAGGAGGACCAAAACAGCATTCCAGTGAGCAAAGGTGTTCAGAGTGATTGCAGAGCAGTGGTGTGAGTAGAAGCAGCAGAGAAAGTAGTGTGACTTGGAGTTCTCGTTCAAGGAGGGGGCTTGGGTCGTGTACTGGGTAAGTCATCGCCGGCTCACAAGAGAGTCCGTGGTGCGCCAGATCGAGTTCTGAAGGAGACAGGGTCTTTGTGGATTTGGAGTCTACGTGAGAAGCTACAACTAGGGGCGAGGTGCAGTGTGATTAGTACTAGTGTTTCAAGAGTAAGTGTGAATCCAGGGGCGGGAAATTGTAATTGGGTGCTTGGGAAGTACTCGGGGTAGTGACCGACAACATAGTTGAAATTGATTGTAGACCGGGTCGGGGGCCATTTCTTCATATCAATAAAGCTATCTATTTGCCCTAGTATTGTGTTCATCGTGTAAAGATTTCCGCTGTGCAAGTTTGTGCGTTGTTGTGCAAGTGTGTGTGCAGGTTCTGGAGCTTGGGAGTGCTAACAGGCGTAGTTTGAAGTCTTGGAAGTGCTTGGATCTCACGGACAAGTACCGAAAAGATTGTTGGTGCCGCACGGGTAAATCGAGCTCCGTGACAAAGGATATGGGGTGAAATAGAAGGAAGTGAGGGAAAGTAGAAATGTAGGATGGATGGAGAACGGGAGAAGGTGAAGTGGAAGGGATGAATGATGGAGAGGTAGTGAAAGGAGATGGGAGTGAATGTTAGAATGGAAAGATAGGAAGGAAAGATGGATAAGTGAGGGTAAATGGAAATGAAAGGAGAGATGGAGGATAGGAGAATGTGGTGAAGGCATAGATCACCATGTGATGGGCAGTGGGATGGAGGAGGATTGAGATGGAAAGATGAAAGATGCTAACTAGGGATTGGCACAAATTTGATTGGTTGTCTCAATTGAATCTTTGACTAGTGGTATAATTTTATTGGTTTTGATGAGGTTCTTTTGGTTTTTATGTGTTTTTGAGGTTTTTGAATGATAGAGTAAATAATACAATTTTGGAAATCAATACAGGAACAACTTACAACTACTGAAATTAATTTTCAGAATGTCTGATTTATTAACAACAACTAACAAATGTCAAGAATAAATGAATTTCATCACTCACATGCCAAATTGGCCTACCAGAAGTCCAACGCCTTGCCTGGAGGGCTTCTTTATTGACTTTATTGAATGGAAATGCTGCTACAGGAGCTTTCAATGTGTTCCAACAGCTCCAAAGGGTTTTATTCTTCTAAACAATAATTATCAGAAACAATTGAATGAATAACTGACAATCTTGAAGCTTATTCTGAAATCTTGCCAGGAGAGTTCACCAAATTGACCCAATTTTCCCCTCTAATTTGCTGTTGTAGCTCCAGTATGATGTAACCCTTCCAAACAAACCCTTGATTTCCTCTTGCAATCTGTTGACAATGAGTTCTGAGCAATAAATCTGAATTGAAACCTTTCCAATTATTTTCTATGGATCCATAGGCAAGAAATAATGGTACGGCTGGCCCTGGAAGGTGTGATCTGCAAATTTGGAAGCAATATCTGCTAGAAAATGTTTGATAACTGCTCAGATCTATAGGATCAGATCTGACAAAGCTGTAAATGATGGATTCCTGCTGATTACGACCTCTAATATCCAATTGCAAGTCATATAGTGCTACTGTGGTGATGCTGGAAGTGTGGGGTTTCGTCCACACAATCAAATTTTGGAGGGATTTCGTCCTCCAATAGCTGCCAAAGCTGGTACGTGCTGTTGCAGACCTCCAAAAATCAGATAGAAACAAACATAATGAATTAAGATGTGCAAAATGAGCTCCCAAACACCTTTTATTTTCAGCCCCCTAATTTCGAATTAGGGTTTCATTTGCCCTTTTTATTAATAAAATAACTTTATTTTATTTGCAAGACAATCCCTTTAGAAGTTCGATTGGTTAAAGGGGTCAATTATTGATTGAATGGGGCCAAAATCACTTAAACCAACTTCCCCAAGTTGCCACGCCTAGGAAAGGTGTTATGGCCTTAATTTAATAATATAATAAGATAAGTGATTAATATAATCACCTTTTTATTATTTAATCAACTAATATTTCCTATTTTATTCATCAAGTGCTCAATTAAACTCAGAACTGTAAACTGATTGAAGCCACTTGCCTGTGGATAATCCCTGAGCCACATAAGCCAACTAGTAGTTTTCCCCTAAAATCTAGGGATGCTCCTAAAAAAGTAGGAGACTGGACCTGTCAATCTGAAACTGAATCCCAATGGTCCTCCTTTGCTGTGTGCACCTCTGGAAGGTCTGTCAGTCAATAGGAGATGCACTCAAAGCCTCCAAAACGTTCCTAGAGGTCTCCGGATGCCCCATAGACCACTCCCAGTCAATCCCTAAAAAATAGGGATCTTTCCTAAATTTTAGGAAAATGTCGTCAACTGCTCCAAACTCCCTGAAAGGCTCATGCATGACTCTCTAAGCCCCTGAGTTGGTTCCCTCCACGCTCTGTTGGCCTATGGGAACCAGATAATAGACCAACCCTGCTAGAAATGCTGTTACTAAGGAAGGGGAAAAATTGGGAACATGACAAAAGATGGAAGGAAATGGAAATGAGGGGAGATGGAGGGGAAGTGATTGGGCTTGGGCATCCATTGGTAGTGCTAGGAGAGGCAGGTTGAAAGCTTTGGAGGGCAGAGGAAGTGTTGTACCTAACTTCATCTTAAAGAGAGAGACTTGACTTGATCAGCTCCTGACCAACTACACGTCTTACAAATGAAAGGCTAATAGCAAAGACTTGACAACTACCAATGGCTAAGCTAAGACAACTAACCTAGAAAACGAAAAAACAGGGTTCCCCATTTGCAATGGGGTGATGTGTGAAAATGTCACAACGGTGTCATGCAAAGTCTCTTTGTTGCCTTAGCTTGGTCAAATTGAAAATGATAATCTCTGCTTTGACAAGTATTGTCTGGGAATGTTCTCAATAATTTTTGCAGAGTTGATTTGTTTATCAAATCACAATCATTAGTTGTGGGCATAGTTGTAAATTCTTTTACAATTGAATCCATTCTCCTTGAAGTGTTACAAGTTCGTCTATATCAATGCCAATAAATCTGGTTCAACTCCATTATCTCTGCAAAATGATTCAATAATCTTGGTGGCAGAAAATAAAAGTTTTCAACCCTGTTTTACAATTATAATTGATTCATGAACAAGAATTTACAATTATTTAAAGGATTCCAAGAAAATTTGCCAGTTGGTTGAAATGTTCCCCTTATTTTTTTTCAATTTTCAATTTTCAACACAACATTCAACACCCAGTAGCGTTAGGAAAGATGAAACATTGAAAACATTACATGTTGGCGGTTGAACTAGCCACTTCCACTTTTACAGCGGGGTAAGAAATTATTGAAAATTTAACAAGCTTGGTGGTATAATATGCCACTTCCACTTATTCGGTGGGAGAATTACAAACTGAAAAGGAAGGCTCAACCACTTATGCAGTGGGAGCAATACATTATTAGCTGATAACCTAAATGCTGGAAAGATAAGCTAACTAAGCTAAGCGGTAAACTGGTCTCTTCCACTTATGCAGTGGCTAATAAGGAACTAGTCAGAATGATGTTTGCTGTAAGCACTACTAATCAGCATTACAATATGAAACATGCATTACAAATCAAGTAATAATTGCTGTCCAACAGCTGCAAATGATATCCAATGTTTTTCCTCAGATTTCAAGAGGCTCACAACCAAGGAAACATCCCCAAAACTCCAAACGCTAAAGTCTGATATACTTAACCAGCAAACTGAAAATACAGACCAGCAGCACAAGACGCTAAAATGCTTCTATCTCCTCGAAAACACAAAGGATTGACTTGAAACAAAATGCTAATGAAGCCTAGAGAGGAGGCGATCAACAAAACCCAGCTGCAAATCTGATCTAACAATTAATGCATGCTTCCCAAGACAGCCAGAGGCATGGTACGACCTGGGAGGAAGGGGTGATTTTCAATATAAAATTCAAATCTGCAAATTAGAACCTGAAAATCAGCAAGAAGGGCCACTTAGACCATAGAAAATAATGGGAGATTACCCAGAAGCAACAAAAAATCCCTCTTAGACTTATGATTGAAAAACACTTTCAGTTCCATAGTAAACCAGCAATCTGGAGATCCACAAACATCCCAAAAAACATCAGAAAACATCAAAAGACACCCTTACAATGAACTCCATCTGTCCTTTAGTGTAAAGAACAACCTCACAATCTCAACTAGTTGCTGTCTATCAAGCAAAAAGCCAAGAACAAGCTAGGAGGTATGCATTCCTCGAAGCAAATCAGTCTCCATCTCAACAACACTTCGTTACAAAATATTCATGGATGCCAAAACAAGAGTCTAGCACTTTTATTTACAACATGTGTCTCCAAATTCAAATTCACGTTCCCTCCAAATGGATGCCAAACCCAAATGCACATTCACTTCACATTTTGTTTGAAAATTACATTGTATTTCTTTTTTCCCCAAATCGACCTTCACAAAGAGGCAAATATATTTTAAAAAAATATCAATATTATATAATGTGGTGTCCAAAGGTAATAAAGTGCATTATATCATAAAATCAACTTATTCCTCCTTAGGCATCCATCATGCCTTAAATATTGTTTCGCTTTATAAAACATTTTAACTCAACAATGAAGTGCCCAACATAAGTTTTGAACTGCCAAAAATAACTCCATGAATGCTGGAAGACCATTTGCTCAAACTGACCTGCTAGAAATAGCCATCTGAACTGCCTCGCTGAAACCCTGTTTAAAAAAAGCACTGCAAAAAAATAGCACTTACTAAAAATAGCATACTGCTAAAAATAGTAAATGTGTCCAAATGCATTTTAACCACATTTTGAGCAGTCGTGGCCCATCGCAACTTACCAAAAATAATAAGTCCGAATTCAGATTCATTTGCATGTCACACCATCACGAAGCTCTCTGAAAACCCATAAGGAATCTAGATTAAGAATTGTAAAACTCCAACATGCAAGCCACCAAATCTGCCAAAGCATCCTCCAAGAAAATAGGAAATCCTAATTACAACTCTTGACTAGTTTATGGGCCTCTGGAATAGGCTAATGGCCAACTGAATTGATCATTGCTGAGAAGGGGACATTACATTGGTTCACAACAATATTTTAATCTGTTCTCACCAAATTGAAGTCAGATGATGCACAAATGAGCAATTGGAAAATTTAAATGCAATTGTGGTTTGCCTTTCATGAAACGTGCTTCACATTTTGTGGTTTTCTTTAGGTCACAATTAATTTTCAAGTGCAAATCGAGCAGTTCCGAATAGAAAGCTTTTGACCCTGATAGAGGGAAAGACACAATGGTCCTATCCTACGAATTCAGATTCAAGTTACTTTTCTCATAGAGGTAATAGATGTTTAGTTGGTCAAAACAAAGATAAGTAATCACTACATCAAGATACACGTGGACCACTTGATGTGCATGAAAAGGATACAACTGCCATTCTTGTACCTTCCATTTACCTTTTTAGATTTGCATATGTTAGAGATTGTACACATTTTAGAGCTGTAAGAAGGGCAAGATGTTATAGTGTTGGCTCTAAACAAGGAATATAAAAGCTTGGTTGTTTCTCTCTTGGATAAATGACTTCTAATTTATAGATATCCTACTTTAATCATCAAGGCTTCACATTTTGTGGTTTTCATCAGGTCACAATTGATTTTCAAGTGCAAATTGAGCAGTTCTGAATAGAAAGCTTTTGACCTTGATAGAGGGAAAGACACGTTGGCGGCAATATTGTACGAGAATAAAACTAGTTAATTAAGTTGTATTTGTCTTTGTTAGTTCGGTAACCGAGGGATGGTAGTTACGGGTACGACAGTTGGCCCATTGCCGAAATTTATCCGGAGCACGGGAGTATACTACATGGCACACGGGTAATGGGACAACCATTGGCCGAAGGGACGAGCAGTAACCCGGACGAAGAACCTGAAGAACTATTTGACGAAGAACTAGCACTCACGAAGGATTTTTCCTGCATCCTTCAGGTGGCGATTGAAACACACATACGAAGGGAAGCTACCACCGAGGATGTTCCAGAGGACGCTGTGTGGAGTGCGCTTGGTGTAAGCCCGACGGTAAATCGGTTGATGAGCAATTTGTCCAGCCTTTTGGCATAGGCATTTTTGGCTCTCCAAAGCCACAGGGAAGAGACCTATCAGGAGAACCGATGCCAGCAATGCCAGCAAATCCTACGGGATTTTCACGAGCGCCAAGAGGAGCGCAATGAAACCGACCGAGGGATGAATAATCCGTGAATGTGTAAGGGTGGAGAAGAATAAAACAAGAACACCCCCACTGTAGTGACATACATTGTATACCAGGGATGAATTAATAAAAGTGTTCTTTTCAATATGATGCCTTGTTCTATTGCATAAAGAGAATTTAGAATTAATGCCCTATTTACTAAATAAAGACAAAAATAAGAAGGAATACATTGGGGACTCTGAAGCCGCCCAACGAGCATTAATTCTCGAGCAACAAGTAGAACGAAGAAGAAGATTTAAGAGGATTGCCGAGGAAGGAAATGGCGGAAATGGCAGCAATGGCTCTGGCGAGGGCCAGGTTTCCACACTAATAGAAACCACCAAGAAACGTTTGGGGGACCTTTCCCTAACATTGGAGGAGATCGGTGACGGGAGTACGGTAGAGCCGTACACGCCATACAAAGGTGCTGAGACCAGGAGGAAAGACACAATGGTCCTATCCCACGAATTCAGATTCAAGTTACTTTTCTCATAGAGGTAAGAGATGTTTAGGTGGTCAAAACAAAGATTAGTAATCACTACATCAAGATACAAGTGGACCACTTGATGTGTATGAAAAGGATACAACTGCCACTCTTGTACCTTCCATTTACCTTTTTAGATTTGCATATGTTAGAGATTGTACACATTTTAGAGTTGTAAGAAGGGCAAAATGTTGTAGTGTTGGCTCTAAACAAGGAATATAAAAACTTGGTTGTTTCTCTCTTCGATAAGCAACCTCTAATTTATAGTATCCTACTTTAAGCATCAAGGCTATGGGTCAAATGCTTTGGCTTGGTTGGGTAGGGAATGGTTTTGAAGCTTTCATGATTTAGGAGAATCTTGGTTGGGTTCATTCCATCCTTGGAGTTCTATCTACTTGATTTTGTTATGATCTATCTAACCACAACTTTCATTTCTATTGTGTTTTAAGATTATTACCATGTAAAATTGAAGAATGTTGTCTTCATTGCCTTTGCTAGTTATTTTCCAAATGTATGTTATCATTTAGTACTTAGCCATCCATGCATCTCCATGGTATTTGTAGTACAGGATCTATTTATAGCAAAGTTCCGTGACTTGCGGTGAGTCACGCGAGTCAGCGGGTCGGGTGACCCCTGTCGAGTCACGGTGACCCTGACCCGGGCTTAGACAGGTCAGGGGGCGTGACTCCTTGACTCGCCAAGTCAGCGAGTCACTCCGTGACTTGCCGAGTCCGAGGGTCATGACCCGGCCGACGTCACTTAAAAAAGTGCATGCTGACTCCTCTCCGATCACTCTAGAGGAAGTCGACCCCGAGCCCGATTGGCTCATTGAGTCCACCAATCCAGTCTTCACTGATGAGGAGCTTGACTGGGTTGACCAGGCAAACAGAGAGGCTAAGGCTATGGCTATGGCAGAGGAGGAGGATAGAGCACGATCAGGCACAACACCTATGGCTACTCAGACTGGCACATCACGGGCAGAGACTATGGCGTCATCCAGGACCTACCTGTTGTGACCATTTCACACATCGCCCCATTAAATGGGGACCCCCTCTTTTTGCTCTTGTTTTGCCTGTTCTTCTCTCTGCTTTAGGGTTTTGAATTAAATGAGTGAGTCGTCTGCATTAGGGTTAAGCCTTAGGGTTTCCTTTGATATTTTCAAGCCAAAGTCCAGTCCAATTTTGACAGATTATTAAGCACCCTCGCATTGATTGCAATTTTGAAATAAGATGAGCCTGCCAGGAGGTCAAGTTTGTCTCAGGATGGGTCCAGTTAAGATTTTGAAGGCAAATTCAAGTTAGGTCTAAAGTGTTAGCATTTCAATGATTGAATTATGCAATTTTGTCCGGGTGAATTTTGACCAAGTTTTTGAAGGTTTACTAACTTACCCCTGGCCTTGGGGATGACCTAATTATGCCTTGTCAAGTGATTGAAGATAAAAAATGTGGATATTTTGGCTTGCAGAGGTAAAATCGCTCCTGTCCCTCACCCAGGGACCAGGGCGAAAGTGATATTTTGTGCATATTGGTTATTGACCTGTTTAATTTGTTTTATGCAGGGTCTCCAGGAGGACAAGTTGGACGTAAATTGAATATTTTGAAGATTTTGAAGACTCAAAAATGATGAATTTTAAAGTTTAAGACCAAATCGCTCTTGTCCTTCACTCAGGGACCAGGGCGAAATGGTTTTCTTAGGTCATTTTGGGCCTTAGTTGATCGAAATGGAGCATCAAGGACGTAATGAAAGATGAAATGAGCATAAAGGAGTATCCAGACTTCGTCGTTGGCAACGAAAGATTGAGTTTTGGGCTTAACAGGACAAAATCGCTCCTGTCCCTCACTAAAGGACTGGAGCTTGAATTCCAAACTTGCGTTGTCCACACAAGATTTAAGTGATTTTGCGATTTAAGGAGGTCAGGAGAAGAATGCTTTGTTCATTGAATATAACTTGAGCCGTCTACGAAGTTGAAAATCAACCCAAATTGGCTAAGGCGCTCCTGTCCCTCACCAAGGGACCAGAGCGAATTTCAAAGGTAGCTCCTGTCCCTCTCCCAGGGACCAGAGCGATTTTCTCAAGAGACAAGTTTTGGCCAAGGTAAAGCGAATTTCAAGCTTGATATGAAGGAAAGAGGGCATAGTCACTCCATTTGAAGATAATTTTGAAGGTTGCAAAACACAAAGTGAGCCCATAATGGCCAAGGCGCTCCTGTCCCTCTCCAAGGGACCAAAGCGACCTCCTCATAAGGCAAATTTCCCGCAAAGTTAAAACGAATTTCATGTTTGGGATGAGTAAAGGAAGGCCTAATCGCTCCATTGAAGACAATTTTGGAAGTTGGCGAAATACAAGTGAGCTTATAAATGCAAGATCGCTCCTGTCCCTCTCCAAGGGACCAGGGCGAAATATAGATTGTCCAGCCTCCCTCTCCAAATTTGGACAAGTCCGAGCCTAGACACATGATGGCAATGATATTTGGAATGCCTCAAAGAAAAACGAAGTTGCAAAGACCACAAGCATTTGATGAAATTGGCTAAGGCGCTCCTGTCCCTCTCCCAGGGACCAGAGCGAAATCTTCAAATTTGCCTGATTGCCTAACATTTTGAAGTGCTACTGTCGTTTACAAGACTCGAGATGGGATAAGGAACAATGTTTTACGCCTTGAAGAGAATTTGATGTTGATATGATTAAGAATTTGATGTTATGGACTAAATTTTGCTCCTGTCCTTCACTGGAGGACCAGGGCGATTTCTATAAAATCAAGCATCTCCCTCTAGAATCACGCCAAGGCAAGGTTTTATGAAATGAGAAACGCCTTTTGGAAAACGATGGACAAGGAAACATCCACAAGAATTGACAATTTTTGGCTCAAGTATAAAATTCGCTCCTGTCCTTCACTGGAGGACCAGGGCGAAAATCCTTGGGATAGCTCAGTTAGTCTTGAAAAAGTGAATTGGACATGCATGAAGCAATCAATAGAGATCATTGATTGCCTCACATCATAAATTGACAAATTGGAAAACGAGGATCAAGGACAAAAAGATGAAATCGCTCTTGTCCCTCACTAAGGGACCAGGGCGAAAATGGTTCTAAAGAGCATTCATTCAAAAATTGAATAGATCAAACTCAAAGTCACGAATGAAAACCCCATTTTAGACGTAAAGGAAGAAATTTCGAATGTAAAAGGCAAGAAGTATGAGGTCTAGAATAATTTCGCTCCTGTCCTTCAGTCAAGGACCAGGGCGAAATTGCTTTAAAACAAGTTCCTTCCAAAGATGAAATAAATTAAACCCCAAATGCCAAGCAAGAATGCTATTTTGGACATCCAAGATGAGACTTGGAACGTGAGAAGCGAGAGATGCAAGGCCAAATGAAAAGGGCGCTCCTGTCCCTCTCCCAGGGACCAGAGCGATATCATTGATGTCCCAAATATCTCCCATGCTTAGTCGCCAACACTTTTTGAATCGCATTAAATGCTAAGTCCGCTAAAACTTTGAAATATTTTTAATTAAAATTGGCATTTAATGAGTTCGCATAAGGCATTTAATAATTGAATATAGCCTTTTAAAAAATCGAAATTTAATTGCAAAGGCATTTAATTAATTAATTAAATTATTAAATGAAAGGAATGCGCTTGGGGTTTTATTTTAAATATTTTATAAAGGTCGGCCTCCTTTTTATTTAATTTTGTTTATTATTTGCTTCATTTCCACCAAGTCGGCCTATGGGGGAGTATAATGGTGAGCGCCTATATAAGAAAGGTATTGTGAAACATTTTGATCCATCATTCAATCATTGTTTAAGTGCGATTTGGAGAAGCAATAGAAGGAGCGAAATCTCATCCAAGGAGAAGTGCGAATCTCATCCAAGAATGAGTGCGAACTTCGTTGGAGGTGGAGCGAATTGTTCCTCAAGACGTAGAAGACCCACAAGGTGGTGAAGTTGATGAAGGAGGCGCCTTTGCTAGAAGACTTCGATCTTCATTTTGCCTAGCAAATCTCTTAATTTTTTTGCATCTTTTTTAGAGCTAGTTCTCCAAGAAAGGTATGGTGAGATTGTCCTAGTCTCAATTTTGAATTTTGAATTTTGAATCTTGAATTCCAAATTGCGTAGCTATATTTAGGAAATGATAATTCAAAGATTTATCATGAAGTTTCCTAGATTTAAACTCTTTCTAATCTATATTTCTACATTGCGAAGCATGTTGCTCATTATGAAATGTTATGTAGGTATCACGATGGCGACCCCAAAGCCAGGAGTATCCACCAGTCGTCCAGCCCTCATGAAGGAAGATCAAAGGAATGAAGAAATGGAGACCAAGATCGTGTCAAAATGGAGCAACATTGGAGATACCAACTTGGGAAACTTCAGTATGAAGAAGTTTCGAGAGGTCCCTTACATTGGAAAGCCATCACCTGTCGCAAGGAGAATAATTGAGAGTGGCATTATCAAGGCGGCCGGCTTCCCTCCAGCAGTCCAGTGCCATGAGCTGATGATCGAGTGTGCTCGCCATTATGACCCACAGTCAAGATCGATCGTGTCCAAGGAAGGAAACACTTTGGCTTATCTTTCAGATGAGGCTATCAGTGAAGCTCTTCATCTACTAGAACATAAAGATATGATTTACAAAAGCTTGGAAGGAGCTAGATCCATGTACGAAGATGATCCAGACACCTGCTTGAGCATCATCAACAAGAATTGGTTACTCAAAAGTCGTCCTCGCCTAAGCAAGATTCCCAACACACCACATAGGATCGACTTGCAGGAGGAGTACAGAGATTTGATAACCTTACTCAATCGAGTTACAGGGGCTCCTCAAGCCTTCTATTTTGAGAAGTGGATGTTCTTCTTCATCCAAGTGATATTTCAAGGAAAAGGAACAATTCATTGGGCTAGAATCATTAGCCATTGCTTGGACGTACAGTTGAGAAGACTGAAAGCTACTAAATCCTTCCACATGAGCTCGTACATCATGTATGCCTTGATCAGAAGTTTTGAATATGCAGGACTACCTCATAGAGGATCGATTGGAAGAGGACCTGGAGAAGTCAGAGTTTGTGAATCTTATGTTCATTTGCATCATCCACCTGGGAGTAATTACAAGTTAGTCAATGATACTTTCACAATGAACATCACCAGGACACTACAAGGCGGGATTCATAATCGGCTATCTCAGGAGGCACAAGAACTTGTAAAGAGGTATGGTGCTTGGTTTATCCAATTCCAGAAGTTTACATATATTAGAGTTCATGGGTGTCCTTCACCTCCATATATGTTGCCAAGATATCCGACAGACAGAATAGTACTACTTGAGGTGACTAGGCAGTTGGCAGCTTACGCGAAGGCATTCAGACACAGGCATGGAAATGGGATTCCTGTACCTATCATACTAGGGAATTCAGTTGAGGTATGTCCTAATGCTCCAGCTTTAGACGATGCAGAAAGGGAGTTGGCCTTATATTCATTTTCATTCTTTTCATTGAGAGAGAATTTTGATCCTTATGGGCATATAGAAGAGACAGTTGGTAGAAAATACAAGTATGAATGTCAGGTAGAGGACTCTTGGATGAATCTCTCAGATGATTTGGAAGTGAAAAGAAAGATGCATTCCAGATTGCCTTTGGATTTCATCAGGAAATGCAAAGTTTACAGAGTGGCCGATCAAGCTCAGGACAGTGGCAGGCACCTCCAATCCTCTTATGATAGAGAGGACAAGGCATTAAAGATAGATTGGAATGAACCTGAGGTTGTGGACTTGAAAACTTTGATGGCTCCAGTTTTGTCCTGTACTCGCAGATGGGTTGATGTGCAACATCAAAAGTTGAGAGAGCAAAATATATCAATGACTTTTACTTTGGAGGAAAGGTCGGCAGAAGGAGCAAGCGTAAGTGAGGGCCATCCTCATCCTAGAAGCACAAGCGAAGGCAATCCTCACCCCAGAAGCGTAAGTGAAGGCAATCCCCATCATAGAGGTGCGAAGAGGAAGGAAAGACTTGAGAAAAGAGAATCTTCCAAGAAGAAGCAAGAGGCCAATCGAGATCGCTCATCCGGCACATCTTCTCGACAAGAGAAGAGGACACTTGAAGTTGAGGAATCTATGGAGTCAATGGTTCAGAATGATAAACATGAAGAAGGACAGGCATCTCAACGTTCATCAGGTCAATCTCCCCAGGTCAATGAGCTACATGAAGACCAGAATGACGATGAAGCGACGTCTCCTCTCAGGAAAGAAGTGTCACTACCTAAAGAAATACAAGTTAGAGAGACAAGGTCCACCATTCCAGATTGGTTGAAGGAGAGATTAACAAGGGTAATTGTGATCGAAGACGAAGATAATGTGATTGATTTAGATAGCCTTGTTGGAGATTCTCAGGGAGTAACAGAAAAGAAGGCGGCCACCAAAATGTCCAAGATGATCAGAGATGAGACAGGGTCCAGGAAGTTGCAGATAGCTACACCGGCAGTGGACAAATATGAAGGTGAGATCCTTGCAGAAGAATATGATGTAGAAACCATTGAGCTTGGTCCACTCACCACCGAGTAGGCATTGGATGAGGCAACTGATTCATTCGAGGCGCTCAAAGATAAACTTAAGGAAGAAATGGAAAAGAGTAGAAAACTTGAGAGAGAGGTCGGTGCTTGGAGAGGCTACTTTAGTCACCTCAGTCAGCGTTTGGGGCATCAAGATCCAGCAGTATTTCCTGTGCAAGCACTTCCCCTTGAATCAGTTGGTGAAGCAGAGAAAGTTAAGAGCTTGGTCCAGCTTATGAGCTCTTGGATTGACAAATCCCATACAGTTGCCGTTGAGTTTGCAACAAGAATGATGCAGACCATTCATCGGGCTATCCAGGTCCTTGAGATCATCCACAACCTAATGATAACAGTAGCCGCCTTTGCTCATACTAAAGATGTTATCATTCCTGTTCTTCAAGTAATCATGCAAACACCAAGAAAGATCTTAGCACAAGAAAAAATAATGGATGGAGGAGCTCATAATTTACTCCAGTGGTCTACTTTACTCCAGATGAAGGAAGTTCTCTTCGAGGACACCAACACCAAATGCAATCAAGTAGAGGAGGTCATCCATCCGATCCAGGACAAGGTGTTTGGGGTTTTATGTACTATTCTTGGCAGAAGGATCGAAGTTGAGACAGATGTGGATCTTCAAGAATTGGAAGAAAGGGTCAAAGTCATATTTTGCAAAGATGAGAATGTTATTACAGATGAACAAAGAGATCAAATGTTTGCTACTATGCTCCTGATTGAGAAAATCAAGGAACTCGAACCTGAATGGGACGCAGCTCTTCTCAAGGCCTTTGATCAGATTATTCACTTGGAGGAACGAATGAGGAATCTTCTTGAGATTCCTATTGCTGAGATCGAGGGAATCGTGTCCAGATTCATTGCATATGCTAAAAAGGAGCATTGGAAAGGGAATAAGGTTCTAGAAGAGAGGTTGTTATAGATGACATGGCACCTTAATTGTCATCGGTCTATGTTTCCTAGATTTTTGTGCCAAATTAAATATTTGGCTATGCATTTAATGTTGTGCAATAAAAAGGGAACTTTTGTAATAAAACCCTAATTAGGGTTTAGGTGTCAAAATCTCAGCCATTGGTCTTCTTTTGATCTGGGCCGTTCATTGTAATTGAGGATGCTATATATACCCTCACTCATTTTCATTTTGTCATTAGAGATTAGAAGATTAGAAAATAAGAAATAGTTAGAAGTTTAGAGTATTTGGAGAGAAGAAAGTTATTTTGTAGAAAGATTGAGCATTGAAGAAGGAATTTCAAGCAATTGTTGTCTATTTTGGCTTGGAGATCAATAAAATATTGAAGTTATGGTGTTTTATTGTAATTCTTGTGGCTATCTTCATGGTTGTTTACTTTCTTGAATCATTCTCAGTTGAAGTAGTATTCAAGTTTGAAAGGACTAAGTGTTGGGCTTGATTTTGGTGAGATTCACGTTCCAAACCACTAGCTTCTTACTGATTGTGGGAACGCCTTGTGTGGTCAACTGGAGAGACTTGAATTACTTAAACCTTCAATCGTCATTGAGCTTTGGATATGTGCCTTTGTGGTAGTGTCCATGATCCTTGATGAATTGAAAAATCATTTGTTACCTTAGAAGATCGCATCAATTTCAGTTGGGTTGTTATTTCATGGCAATATTGAAATTGGTAGAATCTTGCCAAGTCTAGCCTACATTAGGTCATTCATAGGATTAGATCAGAATTTATCCCTTGCAAACTCTACCTTTTGATCTTTTTGAAGAACTTATTAGTTTTAGGAAATCTTGTTCCTGCAAATCGGAGGACGTAAGGCCCCTTGATGAAACAGCATTCACAACGACCACTGGTGCTTATCCACACGTAGAGACCCTACATAAAAGAACATTGGAGTCACCCTGATTGATCCTTTTTTTGCGACATCTTCAACAATCAGACGCTTTATTCAAGAGAGGATAAGGTACCCTTGGGTATTTTATTCTGTGTATGATTGTGTACAAAAAACACGTCAACACTACCTTAGACGCCTTTCTAGGAGGCAGATAGACGAGGCTGAGCCAGAGCCTGAGCCATAGACTTGTTTTTGTTTACACTTTACAGTTACATATATGTTTGGCAACATTTGAAGTGATGGATTTTATATACATTGGACAACATTTATAACTCTATATATCTATGTTTTCTGATTCCTTCAGCTACAATTTACATTTCTACGCATGTGATGGATGTATGTTTATGAATGTGATCAAATTAGCTTCTATTTGATGATGTTATAGTGTCTTTAAGCTTAATTCAATAATGGTTGTATGAAACAAGTTTTAAATCGTTAAAAATCTCTAAATTTCAAAGGTTTTCTTATTTTGCCGAGTTGTTGCCGAGTCGTTGCCGAGTCGTTGCCGAGTCCGAGCCGAGTCACGAGCCGAGTCAGCCTTGCCGAGTCAGAGCTGAGTCCGAGTTTGGGAACTTTGATTTATATTGTATAATATTTTGGGCTTATGTTGCAAGCGAGCTTGTACGTGTGTTTAATGTCACCTTACCCAGTTTGGTACCATTCCAAAAATGGTATTCTCATTAGGATTTGTAATTCTTGGTATACGTTTGTGTAGAAATGCAACTTCACAATAGATATCATTCGAACTTGAAATGGGTTTCAATTGTTGCTAGATAGTCTCGAAGAGAAGCATTGGAGGTGGCCACTTGTGGGAGATTTTTTAAGTTAGTATTGTGGTTGGTGTAGCAGCCATGGGAGTAGCAATTCCATATGCTTCTTTCTATATATATCTACATATAGACATGCCAAATTCCATGCCTTTTACTAGGTGGATGCCTTTGCTCGTGCCAAAATGGGAATCCATAACATTGCTAAAGTGGTTGACCATATGAAAGAACCAGGCATTTCATGGAATAGGATTATTGTACCGTATTAAAGGCATTCACCTTATAACAAATAGGTCCCAAACTAGTTGAAAACCAAACTAGAAATACTGAGAGAGGGGTGAATCAGTATTTCAAGAACTTTTAATAGATTTAGCCAAATAAAAGGGAGTAGAACAAGCAATTACCAAGATGACATAGAGTTTATCTCGTCAAAAACCCTTTCGAGTAAAAAACTATGTCACAAATAGCTTTCATAATAAAAAATGGGCACCAACCCAATTACAAAAGTGAGCTACAACTCACACACAGAGCACCAACTCTGAACAACAGAGGCACCAACCTCAAGAAGAGCTCCAACTCTTAAATTAACATAGAGGCTTCAGCCTCTAATTGAAGAAATAAACTCGAACTTACAATTCCTCTTAAAAATTTAACAAACTCCACATCATAATATACAACAAGGTAATATGTAATATCGAACGTCCAGGAACACCAACCCGATAACCCAAGCTAATGCGTTTTTATTATATCGTATATTTTAATATGCGAACCTTCCTTCTTTTATCGTAAGATGACCAATGCATATTTTATTATTCCTGAACCTGCTTTCATCGCTTTAAGACATCTTTTCGTGGCACCAAGTAAGGAAAAAAAAATGCTGCCTCAAGTCGTATGCACCTCTAAAGAATAATTTGAACAACCCAAAAAAAAACATATAATCTGCAATTAACAACTACTGCAGAAAACACGTGCCTATCTTCAAATGAAACCAGCGACAGTTCAAAGAGCCCAGTCAAAACAAAACTTTTCAGGCATACATAAAAAAAACTTTTCTTGGCACAAATTTGAAATGACTCAATAGAATAGAGGACAAAAACAAAACGTCTTCTCCAAACATCCGCAACAGATGGCAACGATTTCCCTTTTTTACAAAGCATTACAAATCAGATCAATTTAAACTTCAAAATAAAACTTTAAACTCACGTGGCTCCCACATGAAGAAATAGGCCCTTAAAAATAATATTCTGACATGGCACATAATATGATATTGCAATCTGATTTGGCATAAAAGCTGACTTAACAGTTGATGTTGATACACAAGCAGGCTGCTCAACCAGACAGGCAAACAAGTAGCACAAGTAGACAGGCAGGCAGCTCAAGCAGACAACCAAGCTGCTCAAATGTCTGACACTTAGCAATCTTGACATATATGACAATATACTCAACGCCAGTCACATTTGCAATCAAACTCCTTGTTCGTGTTGAAAACGAAAGCATTTTGGAAACAACACAAGTGTTTATTCAACATAACTTCTTGAAGGGATGTCCCCTCTTGAAATGCAATGATTCTAGAATGTGCATGAAATTGATTTATTGAAAAGGATTTAATTTGTTGGTGTGAAGACAAATCTCACAGTCTTCTCCAACTTTCTCCATGGCCCAGATAATGCTTATTTGTTTTTTTAATAGTTCCTTAGAACCTCATCGATTTTAAAGGTGTTTCTAGGAATCTCTTTGGTGCTGGAAGGAACACTTAAAACTATATGTATGTAGAATTTACAAAATGATGCGTTGAAAATTTGCACCCCATTGGGTATCGATGGTGTTCTTGGTGTCAAGCGAGTGTTTGATAGATTTCTTAAGTTTGATGAATTTGTTGAAAATATTTTAAATGGCCCGCCTAGCTCTAGATTGGATAATCAACACACATACAAGTGTGACAAAATTGGAGTTTTGTTAAGAGTTGTAGTC
Organism: Cryptomeria japonica; assembly: GCF_030272615.1. Classification (NCBI taxonomy): domain Eukaryota; kingdom Viridiplantae; phylum Streptophyta; class Pinopsida; order Cupressales; family Cupressaceae; genus Cryptomeria; species Cryptomeria japonica. The sequence continues at coordinate 671,730,177 of NC_081405.1, forward strand.
ACAAATCCTTTGATAGATATGTATATGTGATGTGGAAGTAGTCGAAAGACATGCTAATTGTTGGATAGAATGCCTCAATGATATGATCTTATGGATGGCATTGATTCTAGGATATGCACAAATAGTGAGTTCGTAAAGCAGCCATAGAAATTGTGAGCAAATACAATTATTAGCAAGTGAATTGATGATCTTTTGCTTAGGGCAGTATGTTTTCTTCGTTAAAATTATAGAATGCAAATTTATGTTGCAAGTGATTTTGTGCTGTTCTATACTTTGAAATATGGCCTAGTATGCCATTACTAAATTGTATTCCTTGCCCAATGAAAACAAAGGCCTTTGATAATTGAACCTTAGCCTCTGAGATAGTTCCTTATGCACCCTCAGCCTTTGAGATAGCTGCGTACACTCGTTGGCCTTTGAGGTACCTGCACCTTGTCAGATGCAAATGGAGTTCATGACACCATGGCGGTGCTTGACAAACTCCGAAAGACCCTTATGCACAAAATAGATTTGTTGAAATGTTTTTAGAATTTTTGAAGCAAGTGGTAGAGGTGCCAATGTGGAAAATCACATACTAACACGAAGGTTGTAAATGATAGCATTACTTGGTAATAATTGTCAAGATAAACTTGTATGTAGTAACTGTATTGAAATGTTTGGGCATTGTAAAAATGGCACAGGCATTGTAAGTTTGTGGATGTTTGCAAAAAGTAATTTCTTTGTGAATGGTGGCCATGCGACCCTCATACATGGAAAAGCAAGTGCCAAAGGATTATATCTCACATGGATATGTAAGGAATTTACTTGTTGCATCTGCAAAAGCTATTAAATGGGGTGATGTTGCAGGAAAAGGAATTTTGTTTGAAGCAGCAATACTTCTTGTGTCAGTTTCATTATTAGACATTATGAGGAGATATAAGGACTTTCATAATAACATTGATTGATTTCTTGACAAGAAGCGCCAATGAAGATTCCTATAGAACTCCTGGACAATCTTCTACCATGATATTTATAAATTTTATTGCAGACTTTGCTTACCTTGCTTGAATGCCCATTGAAATGGGTGCTGAGAAAAGTAGGCGTGATTAAGAAAAATGTAGACTGAATGTGACATTCGTATTAATCATTTGGAAAATTTTTGTGGTTTCGGTTTGAATTGCAAGGGTCATCTAACTTGTCTGATGGTTCTAATTAGATTCTTCTTACCCCAAATGTAGAAGCTTTCTTCACCTAATTTATGAAAGCAATTTCGCCAAAATATTTTTCTCATAGTAATCATTTGTTTGGTATCATTTGCTTGAAAACACAAGGTTTCATATTGCTTTTGGAAGGCATAATATTGTTCGGATTGTTGGGTTGGATGGAAGCTTCCATAGATGTGCATTTGAGCATGCACATGGTGCGGAAATGACACAGAAAGAACATTCATGTGAATTATTTGATAAATTGTCTTGAAATGTTCATTTGCAAGTGCCATTAATTTATCTACTTTATGTTCTAATTGCTTCTTGCACTTTTTCAAATGCTTGTTTTATGACTTAAAGTGAATTTAAGATTAGAAGTTAGTATTTTAAGAATTAGTTAGAGTGGTAATGAAGTGTTAAGGGAAAGATATATTTTTGAAAAGGGTAATGCAGGTTCACATGTCTCTTAATGTTTGCCAGCTTTTTGGTCACTCTTTGCATAATATTGCCTGAGAAGTAAAGTTTAATAAATCAGCAAAACCAAAGATACGTTATTAGCATTTATATCATCCTGATGAAATTAAGTGCTTGCACTGGCCAGGTCTGTCATTCCAGGTGAATTCACGCACTTGCCATTCCGGGAAATATATAGCCAGCGAGCACATGTGCAGCGTTCAGTCATTATAGATGGTGAGAATGTAGAATCTTACTGCCCTCTTTACTTTGTTACTTTCTAGTAAGGCGTGGTTGTTACATTTGAATTTATAGTTATCCTAATAGAAAATTTATGAGCGGATTTTTAAAAATGCCATTTGATCAATGAAGATTCAAATCAATCAAACTAAGAGACTTGAGTATTTTATCCTTAAATTTGTAACCTATTGGACAATCTTTTATCCAGATTTAATTGGCAATCCCATGTACAAAACTCAAATATGTTGAACTATGCTTTATACATGGAAGCGATTAATTAGGAAGATTGTAGTTATAAATTATTACTGAATTATAAATAAATGAAGCATATACGAGCAGAGATAAAAAGTATACATGTAGAGAACAATATTTGAATAAAGTAACTCACAGCTTTATTCTTTTGAGAGTTATTTGCAGCTTTTTTCTGAGAATAGATATGAGCCATTACTCTCTAATTATTACAGATACAGAACTAGTCTGAGAATAGTGTTGAAGCTATAACACAAGGCTTTTCTACTTCTGATTTATATTTAGAGGTAATGACTATGGACCTTCCGCTATGTTCTGTCTTGTTTTGGTTAGGTTGGATTTGGACAGCGGTTCCAAGTAGTTTCTCTCCGTGGTTTTCTCCCATAAGGGTTTCCACGTAGATCTTTGTTCTCTTTTGTATAGACGTTGTTACTGCTACTGCTGTTATGGTTGCTAAGTCTTAATAAAGTGAAAATATTACCTTATACTGATTTACTCCCCCAGTATAAATTTGTGCTCATCAAAAACAGATTCAAATATATGGTGACTCTTAACTAACAGTAATTCAAATTATAGGCTCCAATCAGGCTAAACTTGATAAACTCTTAATATTGTAGTTTAGTATTATCTTGTTTAAACAACTTCTCTTTGTTCGCTATTGACACTATCTTGATGAATGGGATTATTTTGCTCGAGATTGTGACGAGGAGGCAACAAACTGGAATATGAGGTAACCTTGAACCAGCCAACCTCTAAGGCTCTCTAACTCAACGGGTAATCCCTGATTCCAAAGGTCTTTACACAACACCAAGTGAAACAATGGTTCAATCACACCAAATTACACCTTGGAAGACCCAAAGGCTCCGCAATGTCCACTTACAAACAACGAACACTTCTCAAGTTCTTGTGTGACTACACACACCCTTGCATACATGAGTGGGCTACTACTAGGCTTTAGGGTTTGAATGGCCCATTTGACCAATTCAATGCACCGATCCTTGGAGGGGTGTTCTCACAACACCTTAACACGAATGAAACAGGGTTTCATGGTTTAGATCCACCGGAACATCAATTTTGACTCACTCGCCCACAAACTGAACCGGTTGCTATTAGGCCTCCATTTGAGGGAATCAGGTGAAAATTTTTGACACCCTGAGGATCAAGGCAAACAAATTATATTTTCAGATACCCTTTTGGGAGTTCTCAACAATACCTCAGTTTCCGGTATTGGATCAACTTGCAGATATCCCAACCGGTACTACACTAATAGACCTAATAGGGCTATTATACCTATTTGACTGAACGCCTTTCACAAAATGGTTAGGTTCTCCCAATGGGTGACCTTCAATGACCATGAAATGTTATGTAAACCTCCAAAGTATTCTTCTACTACATTCAAACCCTTTTCCAGTGCTCTACCACTCAATTTTCACGCACTGCACTCATCAAATTGGTCTGTCACATAGAGATGCTAGACCTAGGGTTAGTTCTCCATCCTCTTCGCCCTGTTGTATCCTCTTAATGGCTTTTGGTACTGACATATGATACAGTGACCTATCATCTCCTATAATGGCAGAGTGTTCAGTTAAGGATTGATAGGCCAAAATCCATTATTGTAGGGGTTTAAGGGTTTTAGGCTACCCAATAGAGATTTGCTCGTAGAATGGGGCAGCGATCACTTCAAGACTTCACACCGAATGCAAAACAAAGGTAAAACAAACTAGTTACAGGATCTATGCCATGGGCATTCTTGCCAATCCACCTTCAGTATGCAATCAACAAAAATTAGGCGGTTTTTCTGAGTTTCCAACAGTTCTTGATGCTTCAATTTCTTTCCAAATCAACCAACATACATTCTTCGGTGTTTGGGGCCTTTAAAGATATCTCCCAAACGACCACAACCTCCTCCAACTGTTTTTCAAACTAATTGACCGTTGGAGAATCACGACTTACAAAAAGTGCAAAATTGTCATGACAACAAGTTGACAACATGACAACTTTTGCCTTTTTCAACCAACTTAGACTCCAGACTATCATAGTCCCCCAAAATGATTACATTTGATTCTTAAACATCAAAAATGACTCAAATAGACTTGTGGTCACTTGATCCCTCAATTTAGACCATTGTGACCCTTATTGACTCAATTTGCTCTACCATACCCTAGATGACAATTTTGACCCAAACAAGGACAAACTTGTCATACTCCTAGGACATTGAATTACAAAAAGGACCCATAGGGTCTTATTGCATTCCTTCTAGCTAATAGAAAATCATCATGTTCTTGGTTCATGTCTTCATAGGTAGGTTCTCCTGCACCAGATTGCCAAGGTAACCATAATGAGACTTGACTCCTTTACAAATGGTGTGGACCAAGAGACAATGAAGATGCCGATTACCCTAAACAATAGACAACTATTACCATGATTGATATAGAAGGGCAAAACAATGAAGTTTTAGCAATCAAGAGAGTGCAAACCAAGGTACTATTACCTAGATCCACGCATAGAGAAAGAACAAATAAGAAATGCAAAGGCAAAAGTTGAGCAAGCTATGGCAGATGAACAACAATATTCCAATTAAAATATACAGGTATTGCCATAAGATTCCAATTGGTTCAAAGCATTATATGACCAGTCCTACAAACCACAATACTTATTAAGATGGCAAATCTCTTGGAAAGTATGCCTCCATTGAAGACTTTAATCATGACTTGCATGCAAGTAACCAAGATAGGGTTTAGCCAAGGAAAAGCCGAAGATACAATATTAGAGCCTCCATTGCACGGTGGTAATGTAATCGATACCATGTTGATGAAAAATATGACAAAAAGTTCTATTGTCGTACAGAGGGAAATCCTTAGGAGGACTTTGATGAACAAAATTAGTGATGGAGGCATGGAAGTAAATGTACTTCCGAAAGACACATGGAAGATTCTTGGGAAACCCACTATTTGGCTACCAACATTTCAATTGGTAGGAGCTGACCAACAAGTGTTCAAAGTCAGCCTGCTAATGGGCCTATTGGGGTTAATCTATTGTCAAAGGCAAATAGGAGTGTGGAATGGAGTAAACCGGAGATGGGGTGGACTCAAGTGAATTTTGATGGTGCGTCAAGAGGAAATTCCAGTCCATCAGGTGCCAACTATGTGGCAAGAGATTCAGTGGGGAGTATCATTGCCTTGGGGGCAACTAAACTAGTGGAAGGAACCAATAATGAGGTGGAAGCTCAGATAGTGTGGTTGGTAGTTAAAATGGCCAAAAATTAAATCTTTCCATGATTCATTTAGAAGGCGACTCTCTAATAATTGTAAATGCATTGATCAAAGCAGAAATTGGAATGTGGAGGCTTAAAAAATATATTAAAAATATAAGGGATGTTCTTGCAACGTTCACAAAGTTTCAAATTTTCCATATTATGAGAGAAGGAAATATGGTTGTTGACATGCTTTTGAAGCTGGTAGTGGCCATTAATGAGGAGAGCGAGAAGGAGGTTTGGGAAGATCTCGATGAGGTGGAGTTGGATTTTTGAGGCCCCACCATACGCCATCATCTCTAAAATGCTCATTTTGAGGGATGTCATTTATAGTGATGGGAAAGGTGACATGATTATTTGATAGGGCGACTTATATCGCCGCATGCTTCGACCAAAAGGCAAAGAGGTTGGTGGTGGTGGGTGAGGGAGGTCTGCAACATGGAGGACAACTTCACCCTCATCATAATGAAACAATAGTTGGTGTTTTTGGGTAGGGTGACGAAAAAGTGTTTTAAGAGTTTATTTAATTATGATGATCCAATCTTTCTGCAGATTATGGAAGTCTTGTTGGGAGAGTAATTTATGCGAACGAATATTGACATCGTATCGATGGTGATGGCATGGGGACTTGAGTTGGGGAAGATGGAGGAGGTGCTGTGGATAATGAAGAGGTGTGTAGATGAAGAATGGCTCTACAACATGGAGTCCCTCTTGGCGAAGGCTCATTCTGGTGCAGGCTTCCTAGTTGATGGAGACATTGTGAATTCAGAGGAGGATACACCACTGCTTCTCCTTCCCTTCAGTCGTTGGAGCCTCAATTCAAACAAGGAGGAGTGTAGAGCAGTGGCGCTGATCGGGTGGGATGAACTGAAGGCTTTTTAGGAAAGGAAGGAAAAGGAAAGAGTGGAAAAGGCGAATCCATGGCAGACAAGGGCAAGGAGAAAGCAGATTACAACCTCAAGGACTACTGGGTGAATGGTCCAATCATGCTTGGTGTGAAGGAAAATTGAATCCCATGTGTAAATCTTGTTAATTTTGTATAATGTTTTGTATATTCTATGGACAGTTTCAATGCTTGTATGTATTAGGCGGGGAAGGCATTCTCAAGGCTTGAATGTAATAAATTATAATATGGGCTATACATTTTGTATTAGGATAGAGGCGAGGTAGTTTCAGGGTATATTTTTGGGTTGTCTGTAATGGGTTATGTCATGGGGCCTGAATTTTTGATTGGATGGTAGGGCATGGTTTTTATCCGAAAATCTCAGACTGATCGATGTAATACTTTTTGTTTATAATAATATAAGTAAATCATTATTATCGACCAATAAAAAACAAGTGTTCAAAGTCTTTGTAATTTCCCCATTTTGTGTTCTCTTGTATTACAATTGGCACTGAATTTCTGGGTGTGTTAGCCTTACCAGAGGGGTTATTTGATGTTACAATGAGCTTAGATGGTTCTAGAGGACTCATATGACGTTTTTTGATGTTATTTGAGATGTAATTTCCAAGATTCTTGGAGAGAGCGTCTATTTATAGTAAGTCTCCTAATCGGGTCTGATTCTCATTATTTATCATTGGTATCATTCTAGTGTAGTCAATTTTTGATTCTAATGCTTTTCAATGATTTTTGCAACTTGGGTGTAATATTGAGCTATTAATTATTTTTAGTAAGGTTGATATTTTAATTCAAATAACTCAATGGGCACCTTAGTGTTATAGCTCGTTGGAACTAGGATGGAAAGTTTTAAATATTGGGATGCTGATAAAGTGGCTTGAAGTCCTGAGAATATTTTAAAAATAAATAAATCCTTTTTTTGAGTATATATGACTTATTTAATTAATAAAGTGATTTTATATTGAGTCTAGAAAGTTATTGGGTATTAATTAAAAGGAGGTTTTGGAGTTCATTTGGTATTATGCAGTCTATTCTACTTTCTTTGATTGAAACCCTTGTGGTTTGGGAGTTTGAACTTGGTTCTTCTCAGCCTTCTTGAGGACGAAGAACCTCTTGGAGAAGATTAGTCATGGTTCCTCCTTGATTAATACTGTGCGATTCATTTAGGATCACAATTTGCGCAAAAAGGATTTAGAGGTGGATTTGTACAAGATTCTCAATTTGTGTTGAGTGTTGATGAATCAAAGGTTTTGTGCTGAATGTTTGAAGTTAATGAAGATTTTGTAATTTTAGGATTTTTTTGAAAGCTTGCTACAGTGACACTGCTATAGTGTCAAATGAGCACTTGACTGTATATGTTATTTTATGCAGTTATATTCTTATATTTCAGTCTGTTATTAATCAAACAAAGGTTAGAAATCAAGCTTACCTCTGTATTCTGCAAATAATTTAAATATTTAAAGAGATCCTTCTATTGCTCTTGTTCATGAATGTCTTTATTTATGCCTATTTCTTTGAGTTTTCATACTAAGAATTCTGCACTTTAAAATCTGCAAACACAATTGTCATCTACGTGCAAAAACTCAGAAAATTACTTAGACAAATACTCAACATTCAATAAAGGGAAGAAGAGCAGTTTTGGGAAAATTTTGGTAGAAATTGTGGAAGGATATTACAGAGTTATGGTGAATATTTCAACAAATATTGCAAATCAAACTTAATAAGCAATCTACAAATTAGAAAATAATTACTTGTGCATGCAAACTGTTTGTCATAATGGCTGTGAACTGAAGCAAAATCTTTGCTACAAGGGTGGTATTTTACAGTCTTAGGGGTTCTTAATGGGCCAAAAGATATGAATGGGACTCTGTTATTTCTGTTAAACTTTGTTGTTATCTCTCTGCATAAAAGGGCCTATGATGCACTGTTGGGTTGGGGATGGCTGATAACAGCCAAAGCTGACCACAATTGGAAGAAAAAAAACAACATCCATTGAGAATAAAGGAATAAAATATATAATTGATTTGAAATATCAAGCTGTGAGGAAGCAGATTCCTTGGATTTAGAATTAGAACCAGTGGAAACTTGGGGAGAGAATGAAAAAGGGTTCACGGAGTTGAATGAAGAAGGGTATCTAGATCTGAATCATTGCTTTGGAGATGAAACTAGCTCCCTAAGTGGACTTTCTAGTGGCAGCTATGGGATTACATGCTCTGTCAACTAGAGTGCATTATGATCCTGATAATTGAAAGTGTGGACAATAAAGAAAAGAAAGAGGCACGAGGAAATTGTTCAATATCTATAAATCATACATTCTTACGAGAGTGCAAAGAATACAAAGAAGGGAAGACAAGATTAGATGAGACACTAGCATAAAATATAAGCAAAATAAAGATATAATGTATAAAGAACTCTTGATTAGAGATCAAATCTGGGGGAAGAAGGAAGTTTCAAAACAATAATGGTTGGTGATGATTGGGACCTATTTTTAAGAACAACAATTAAAATGTTCATAGAATACAAGGATGTTTTCATATGGACCTATAATCATCTTAAGGGATTAGCTTTGGAGTCACATGTACACTGAATTCCCATCATACCAGGAGCACGACCTGTAAGGAAGAGACCATATTAGATGAACCAGAATTATGCAGCTAGGGTTCAGGAAGAAATAAATAAAATGCTACAAGCAAATATTATATTCAAGGTGGAAAGTATTGAATGGTTATTACCTATAGTCATCTCATTGAAGGAGTCCAAACAAATTAGATAAGTGTAGACTTCAGAAGTATCAATATAGTGACCGTTAAAGACAATTTCCAATACCAATTACAAACTACATGCTTAAGAGTTGGTAGGGCATGAAATATACTTCTTTATGGATGGATTCTCTGGCTACAATCAAATTAGTATTGTCGAAGAAGATAAATTGAAAACTTCTTTGGTGGTGGAAGATGGAGCATACACATACATTAGAATGCCTTTTAGCTTATGTAATGCTCTTGCAACATTCAAACAAATAATGCTGCTTATTTTTGACAAGATGTCTATTGAAAATTTAAAGCCTTCTTTGATGATTGGTCAATGTATAGTTACCAAGAAACACGTTTAAACATATTTGGCCTAGGCAGTTTCAGTTGCAGGCGATTCTGAGGTGTTTTGATGTGTTTCTGGGATACTTACTATTTAAAGTAAGTCAGTTGGGCCAGGTAAGGATCATCAGTGGTTCATGAATAATATCCTGTCAATGGTTATTGATGATATGGGTTTGAGATTTTAATAATGATTTACTATTATTAATTAATTTATCAATAAAGTTAAGTTATAAAAAAATTAAAATATTTAACTTTATTGATGTGGGAACTTAAGTTAAAAGGGAAAGTAATTTAAATATTAAAAGTTCCCTTTATTAAAGTATGTGGAGATGTGAATGTTAAAGGGAAAAAATATATCTCTTATCCCACATTGGCTGTAAAGTGTGTGAGCTCTCCCAGGAAAGTTATAAAAGGCTCTTGAGAGCTCATTTATGGACATGCTTGGTTTATTATTTTCTCTTGGAGAAATTGGGAGCTTTTGCTTTCAACAGGTTTGAGGACAGAGACCCTCGAGCTTGGAGGCAGTGGAGGGAAACCCATTGACAGTTGTAGATATCATTCAGGTATCTCACTTGTGTTTCACAATTTGGAAAAATGAAGGTACTGTTGTGGTAAGTCTGGAGTTTCAGCTTGGTGACCGCATGACTGGTATAATATTTAAGTACAATTCAGTTGTTGTTTTAGTTTGATCATCTTCAGCAAAAAATAGCAAGTTGAGGAGGAATGTTTTGAGGCATTGAAGAAACTTAATGGCTGTGATTATATAACTTGTTGGCTGTGAAGTTGTCTTCTTTCTGATGTTTGTATGTGGGATTATTTTATGCATCATTCATGTGGCAGAAACTATTAAGGAGAAGTTGTGACAAGTTCTTGCATTCGTGGAGCTTCCTGGAAGGATTCTTAAATTTTGTGTCGTCAGCTATGGTGGTCATGAACAGTGTCGCAGCTACAGTGATCGTGAACAGTGTCGCAGTTACAGTATTTGGTTTTGGTTTTGGTGTGGGATGTTTGCTGTTCATACTTGCAATGCTATTCCTGTAGCTATTTATTGAAGCTTATAATCAGAATTTGTAAGTCTTTCTTTTGATTCATACCGGAATTTATGAATGAATGTCTCTGTAATCAGCAATAGTTGTAGTCAGCTTGCAACCTGCAAATAAAGTAAGTCTGGGCATAATTATCACTGCTGTTGCAAATTCCAGTGTTATTTGGCACCTCTAGGTCAGAATTTGGTCTATGAAAACCCATGTATTTCTGTTTTCTTCAATAAAATGCCAGCGAGTTGTATTCTGATTTAATGGCAGAAAATTAGACTTGGAACAGTTTATTAATTCTCTTTCATTGGTATGCTTATATATAAATGATCTTAGAATTTGGCACAAAGAGGCATTAACATACATTTGCAATCACTGTCATATACATGCAAATTGTTTGTCAAAATGACTATGGGGAAGTATGCATAAAGGCAGTGAACAACCAATAAACATATGCAAACTGTTTGACGAAATACCAGCTGATTGTCAAAGGAGAAGTGGAAAAATTTAGTGGCAAATAGGGGTAGGATACTACAGTGGTATCAGAGCTAAAGTTCTTGCCAGCCTTTGGGTGATTTAGGAAGTTGGTTTTCAGTCCGGAGCATGGCAATAAAAGATAGGAAACAATTGGCAAGATCACTCTATGAAGTAGGTTGCAAGCTCAGTAATCAATTTCAAACAAGGGATGTGTTGTGACGTATTCACACATCGCCCCATTGCAAATGGTGACCCCTACTTTTTGCTTTCTAGGGTTAGTTTTCTTGGTCTTTTAGGCTCTTGGCTATTAATCTTTGCATTGGAGAGTTGCCAGTGAGCTCATTAGGATAGGATGGTCTGCTTAGGCTCAAATGGGTCAGTAGGTGATCCAGGTCAAGGTCTCTGTTGAAAGTTTCCTCTTAGTTAGGCCTGGGTCTTGCTTCTAGGGTTGAGTTTTGATTGAGTTTGAGGAAGTCTTTGTATCATGCTAGGAATCTTGCCTTTTGAGACTTATGTCATTGAGTTAAGGAAATGAATGGAGGTATGTGAGCGGGTGTTCTCAAGGATTCTTCCCTTTGAGGGTTTGATATTGGTCCAGTTGATGAATGATGAAGTTCTTTTACTTCTAGGTATTGATTGATGTGAAACTGACCTATTTATCCTTGGAAAAGGCCTAATGACCAAGCCTAGACTTGAAAACTTGAGAGTTGAATAAGAATTTGAGCACAAATGCAAAATTCGCTCCTGACCCTTCCAAAGGGACAGGAGCGAAATCCTCCTTAGCTCCCTTTTGACTCCTGTTCTGGACAAAACCTTCACTTTAAGGCGTGGATGGGGAGGAAATTAGCCTTTTGGATGCCTTTGATCGAACTTAGACTTGGAAATTTGGAAAAAAGGTCAAGAATTTGAGCATTATTGCAAAATTCGCTCTTGACCCTTCCAAAGGGTCCAGAGCGAAATTCATGTTTTAGGCTCAATTTCCTCGTCCCATCTCGTTCCAACTTGCTCACAAGGCATAGATAGGTCATTCCTCATTCAATTAAGGCATAGGAGCAAGCTTTGAGGTCTTAACTGGGGGCAAGAGAAGAGTCTAAGGAATCCTTCAAGGGACCTCTTATCTCACTCAAACAGTTGAATGAATCCTATTTCAAGTAGATTTGAGGGCGAATAGACTTGATTGAGATGGATCGGGACCCAAAAGCCAAGTCTAAGAGCAAAGTTGATGGGAAAATTTGGAGAATTTGAGCTAATTGCAAATTTCGCTCCTGACCCTTCCAAAGGGTCCAGAGCGAATTTCCTTTGATCTCCCTTCTTGGTCCTAATTTGCATCATAAACCTTGTCCCTATGGCATTATTGAGAGAGAATTGATGTGTGCAACAAAGTGAAGTGATGAAATGTGAGGGATTTGAGCATAATTGCAAATTTCGCTCCCGACCCTTCCAAAGGGTCCAAAGCGAATTTCTTCTAAGCTCCTGACCCTTCCAAAGGGTCTAAGCATTGAATGGTGGTCATGCATGGCAAAGAAAGGATTCAAAAGTCAAGTTTAAGATAAAGCCAAGTGAAAAGGGATAGTTGAGTAGTTCCAATTTTATGCAATTGTAGGGAAAATTTTCAAATTAGTTCCAATTTCACAGGAGGAACATCTAGAGGGAAATCTATAGCAGCCAAAGAGACACCTACAGTACCTAGGGGGTAGTTTGCCATAGTCGGAGGCAAGTTCTGCACCATCACTAATAGGTAGTTCCCCTAAATTGCAAGCTGACCCATAGTTGCATGAGGAGTCACCTAGTTCAAAGCAATAGAGTGATGAGGAGATTATCATACAACTCTTCAAACTTGATGAAAGTAATCCATTGGGGAGTATTTAGTGATACATCCAAGACTTGGAGCCGATGGCCTACATCATTAGCGAGGTGGTAGGCATGGATTGCGAAATGGATAGTACCCATTCTCTTTTGGTCCTACAATAAACTTGGTGGATTACACATTTTATTGAGGGAGAGTGCCATGAAGACTTCACTAGAATATTTTTCTCATGGTTGGCTCATCATTGAGACATCAAAGATGACATAGTCTTGGCATCCTACATGGATTGACCCTTACCTTGGAGGCTTGAATGGTCAGGTATTAGGAACACTATATTGGATTGAGTCCAAATTGTGCTCCTTATACCTCCAACTACAAAGAGAAATAGCCACTCATAAGAACATTGAATTGAGGAGTCTACTCATCTCTCAAAAGATAAGGATTATGAAAGTCAAAGGATTTAGGCCCAGTTGGCACAATAAACGCTCACTGAGTTTGAGAAAATCAAGGTGGTTGACAAGGAAAGGGTCATTTCTCAAACAGATCAAGACATTGCAAAGATAGACACGCAATTAGTTGAGAAGAATAGGGAAATTGTTGAGTTGAAGCTTGCAAGTGGGAAGGCTAAATCTCAACTTCTAGGGGTTGTTCAGAATCCAGATGGTCAAAAATTTGGTGGGAAGAGAACTTTTGGCAGCTCATCAGCTAAAGCAATGAAAGAAAGTTTACAAATTGCTTCAGTCAGACTTTGCACACTCCACTCCATCTTCTCAATCTCAACAACTAGGGATTTCTTTTCACCCAGCCCCTTAGTCATAGTCAGGTTTAATCTACTTTTTGTTGTTTGGAAGAAGGCTTTTCTTTTAGGGAGGGATGATGTACATATTTAAAGTACATATAGTTTACTTTTGTTATGTTGTACAATTGACAAGAATAGTTAAATCTTGTTGGTTGGGCTGAGTAGTTCTGGCTAGTTGCTGATGCCATCATCAAGTTCTATATTTCCTTGTAGTTGGGACAAGGGACCACATTGTGTAAGAAGTTCTTGATCCCAATTTTGTATGAAGAACATTGATAAATAAGATATACTTTTCATACTCTCTCTTTTCATATGCTGTTCAATATGTTCTTACCTAGTTCATTTCTTTGTGAATAAATCTGTTTACTTTACCTTGTTAATTGGCTAACTGTAGATGAAGTAAACTGTTGCTTGATGAGTAAATTAACAAAAGAAACATAATCCTCATAAACTTTCATAGCTCTTCTAGGATAGTATTATATTGTTTTTTTGATTGATAAATCTTGGAATTTTTTTTTTGATTGATAAATCTTGGAAAAATTTAGGCTGGCTCGAGCCAATTGAGGTCACAACTGGGGGACTTCATCCCTTGCATCAATGCAAGTTGTCCAAACCTATGAGCTTAGTGGTTGAGTGGGGCACAAAGCTTGTGAGCGTGATGACCTCGTAGGGGTTTGGACCTTGGTGTCAAGAACAACAATGCTAAGTTTGATTTATTTTTGAGCTTAATTGTATTTTTGAAGTCAATTTATGCTGAAATTAAAATTGAACTTGCTTAGTTGTGTGGTTTAATGAGATATGGGCATAGAATGTTATACTGTAAGTTTATATAGCACTTTTTATATTGTAAGCATAAAAGAGTACCATGTGGTTCTAAACAATGTGTATGTGCTCTTTTTATAATGTATCTGCACATTTCAGAAGCACATAGTACTTTTCTATATTGTAGGTTTCTATACTGTGCTTTAAAAGAGATGAGCATACTCTGGGCTTATAAAAAAATGTTGGTAGTCAAGTTTCTTTAGCAGGGCCTTCCTTTGATGTGCTTACTTCTGTAACCTTGTTTTGTCTTTCCAATCTATCATAGGGTTAACTTGTTTCAAGTTCACTTTTTGTACGTTTCTTTCTTTTACTATTTTAGTTTAGTTATTTTACTGATTTTGGGGTTCCCTTTTATCACTCTTTGCTATTGTAACTTCTACTTTTGAGTGTCATTCACCTAGTTTCTTTACTCTTCCTAGCTTGGAAATCACACAAAATTAGAGCCAAACAACTCAATAGATAAGGGTTAAAAACAATGTTTGAATTTAGTTTAAACTTTCTTTTGGATTGGCAAAAGCACTTTAGGTTATCAGTGAAAAATCAGAGGATACCTTGTAAAGGAGTCACTCATGCAGCTTAAGGTCAAACACAAATTTGAAAACTATGATAGAAAGTTCAGGATGTCGTGATTCTCTCTGCATAAATATCTAACAGGTCCAAGCATTTGATTTTATGTTTATAGGCATAAACATAAAATACTTCTAAATGTTGAGACATGGACCAGCTAGGACTCGAACCTAGGACCTTCCATACGCTGCTGGAGTGCTCTACCACTGAGCTACTGGCCCCTCTTGGACCAGTCCATCGTCGGACCGGGTGTGGCTTATTTCCAACACCAACACCCCCCTTTAAGCCACACCTCTCGTGTGCTTGGGGCTCCTAGCCTGGACCTGGCTCTGATACCATGTTGAGACATGGACCAGCTAGGACTCGAACCTAGTCCATACGCTGCTGGAGTGCTCTACCACTGGGCTACTGGCCTCTCTTGGACCAGTCCATCGTCGGCCCGGGTGTGGCTTATTTCCAACACCAACACTAAATTGAATAAAAACTATGTTTTCTTTGATCATATGTATTAAAGCCTCTTTATTTTGGAGAGAGTGGATGAATAATGAGCCACAGTTTATCCAACCGTGGTTTATCCTAAATAAAAAATTCAATATGAAGTTCTACATGCTCTTGGATATTTGTGTAGAAAAAATTCAATAATTTATTTCTGATTTTGTTTAATGTTTTTTGAACTTCCTGTATTTTTTTTATATGAACATGGCTACTATGGTCATGTATAGTTAAGAATTAATTATTTGTGGAAAGTGTTTTGCAAGCTTTATGAAATTTTCCTTGTTTTCCATCAATTTGACTTTATGTTGAAGTTCTCTTTTATTCAATGTCTCCCTAAAGTTGGTTATTCTTGTCTATAAGAATGCAAGATTAGGGCTGTTATATGGCCTTAGATACAGTTATATGTATACAAGCTAGTGTGTTGGATGATGATAAATTTACACATTCAGATGGATGTCAAAAAGTGAGTAAACACAATCAAATGCAATTATAAATTTTTCATTCAAAGTAAGCAAATAATATTTGCTAACACAAAAATGGAAATTTGGCATTATTTTCTATTTAAATGGAGATTATTCCTAATTGGTTAGCTATCAATGTTAAAAGAGCAATTAGAATCTGTTAATCATTATTTTCTGCAATGAATATTTGATATTCAAGGGGGATCGGGCTATTGTAAATATGGATGGAGTACAAATTCTGGACCATCAGGTAGATCAGCCACATTTCTGGTATGCAATATTGTCTTTTCAAATCATATCATTTAAACTGTTCTCTAAAACCGAGTTCTGGAGTTTGAAAGACTTAACCCAATGAGATCTTTAACATGTTAATAAATTTGACTGTTAATGCTTATACAATTTTATTATGTAAGCTAGGCAAATAATTTCAAAGAATAAGTGAAAATTAAATAATGTGAAAACTACAAGAAATAGAATCCTTGGTAACGATGGTTAATATTTTAAAGCTTATTATTTGATGTATTCGCTCCTTTGCAAGGATTACTTATAACTTGGTTTTAATTTCAATTCCATCTCCACTCTTATTTGTTTCAAGATAAAGATAGTCGTTATTCTAACTTGGTTTCTATTTCAAGTCCATCTCTGCTCTTATTTGTTTCAAGATAAACATAGTTGCTATAATTGTAGACTGTTTTTTTATCATGTAGAGCTGTGGGCTATCTAATGAGTTTACACTTTTATGTAGTTATTGAGTTTGTATTAAACTGTTATTTGTTTTCATGATAAATTGAATTTTGTGTTGCTTCTATATTAGTGAGTTTTTAAGGAGTTGGAAAAACCCCAGATAATCTCTCCTGCAAGATTGCCAATGTGCCAGATGAGACTGGATCTCCATTTGGCAATTGATGCCATCAGGATCACCAAGGGTTGGCACCTATTTCTTGCTGTTTCTTACCCTAGTTAATGTCTGAGCTGGCCTCCATTTTCGCTACTAACTCAGACTGATCGGACTTATTATTTGTTTCAATATAAAGATAGTTGTTATTTGTTTTAACCCGTTTACTGCACTTATTTACACTCAAAATTTTGGTCAATATGTTAGTACACAATTCCATAATCATAATAAAAAAGACTTGCACCAAAACAATTTAGCATCATTTAAATCTCAATGTTATGCATTTTGGCAATCACATCTAATTATCATTCACGCACACATTCATCAATTAACCAAATGAAATAAGGCAATTGTTCCAATGGTTTCATCCAGTTTTTATGTGTTATTAATTTAATGTAAGCCAAAATCAAGATGTGACATTCTTGCACATTTTGTGAAGAAAGGCCTGAACATTAATGATAGAATTTTGAAATCCACACAATCTTACAGTAACTTCTTTGGATACATGTCATAGGCACTGTTGGAAATGGGGTTGAATCAACATTACTTTCACTATTCAAAAAACTACTAGATGAAACTTCTTCACCACCTTGCCTAAAATCATCCTCAGCCACACATTTTGCTTTGTCAACAACCAAAATAGGATCAATTGATACGCCAACACCATATTAAGCATTGGGAATCACATCATTGATTGGAACAAGAAGACCAACACCAAATGTGTTGTCACTCTTTCTTATGAGTAAACGTTTAGGTCCAATGGGGATGTAGCTTTGGGGCCTCTAGGAGGGGATTGAGATCATGAGAACAACATTCCATAGAAGTAGGAATAACAGCAATGGGATCAACAACACTACCAAGAGAAACAGCATGAGAAAACTATATCACTAGAGGATCAGAAGGATTGTCAATGCTATGAGGAGAAAAAATATTATTGAGCTCATGAACCCTAGAAGCACCGATCACTTCAATTTTCTTTTGCATGGGCCAATTTTCATGATCATAGAATTTTTTTGGAACCACAAACCATTGCAAAGGTTTGGGTTCAAGAATAGGCTTACCGTCTGAAGATAAATTTCAGAATATCCTCACTTTTCTTATGCACTTGCTATTGGGAATCAATTTGATAGTGCAAAATTTTTCTTGAATCCCAACCCCATGGTGTCTTAGGCCTCATTTTTTACATCACCTTTAATTAATCTAAGAAGTCTATAAATGAGTTATAATATTGCTCTTATATAGAATATCTATCTTGTAGTCTTTCTCTCCACACTAGTCAACCCAGCTCTGATGACAGATTTCTTGTTGCATTTTTTTTTTAAATAAAAAATTCCAGCACCCAGAACACATGTGAACCTTTGTATGATTGGGCAATCTCACACCTCCATAAAAAAGAAGTCACAATTTAAAACTTTGATCAGGACTTTATAGAAAGGACAAAAGACCATAAAAAGTGCGTGTTCCAAAAGGGTGTGATTTTTCCAACTTGAAACTTGACTGTAGGTTTTAGAAAATTCAAAACATTCTAAAAAGTGCACCCCTCTTCTTAAATATAGGCACAACTTTTCATTTTGAAAGACATCTTTAGAAAATGCTAAATATCCTAAAAGGTGCACTCGGTTTATTATGAGCTAAGTTGGCATTTTTTTTTGTTTTGAAGTGTTTCTCTTGCTGATTGGATCCTAAAACTGACCACTTCTTCTCCTCATTTGCATTTTCCTGCAGATGCTTTTCTGACTGCTTCTTTTTTTAGACTTTTTCTTGCTTTTTGGTTCTTTTGCTGATTGCACACTCTGTAAGGTTCACTTGTCTTATCGCAGAATATCAGCTAGCTGGCGTCTCCATTTTTTAAATATCTATATTGGTTTGTTATTTTTCTTTTTGCTCTTTAGCTTTTCATAAGTTGCCAAAATTTCGGAGATTTATACCGGCCACAGCTTTTTCTGAAGGTTGTGAATCTTTTATAAAATAGACAGCTGCCATTTTTCCATTTTTAGTTTTTTAATTTTCAAGTTAAAAAAATGAGTTATCAATTAAAATAATAATTGTTTTTGGAAATGATGGACAGTATGACAAAATGCAGTATAACTAAAAAAGCTTTACTATGATTTTAGCTTTGGTACACAATTAATCAGTTAACTGTTGGCAGAAAACAATTAATTTGATAACACAATTGAGGTTTGGATTGGATGCAACATATAAAAGCTTATACAACCCTTTAAAAGCACAAGGCAACTTATGGGGCTAGACAAAGGAAAAAATTCAAGTTAAATAGGATCATGATCAAAGAGACTAGTAGGAAGAACCTGAACAACACTATTGTCTTGAATAGGAGAAATACTAAAAAAGCCCCATCCAACATAAACCTGTCGAATTTGAAAAACACTGTTAATGCCTTTCTGAAAATTTTACCAAGCAGATCAAACTCCCTCACAGTCACCCTTACAAACCTATAAAAGGTCAATTGAATTTATCTTCTGCTTGAATAAATCCCAATTTTTTTCATTACCTTTCTATTCAATATTTATGGGCATCAATTTTATTCATTCTCCTCTCAATTATGTCAAAGTCACCCGCTACAAAGCTGAGGAATATCTTTCAAATTATCAGCCAATCAATTCCACTATTTAGATTGTAATGCCCCCTTCTCACACCTAAGCAGCTTTGCTTACCATTAACCCTTTCCCGGGTTCGCATAGGCTATTAGATGATGGTTAGGGGGCTCATTGTTTTGTGGAGAGCTCGTGTTTCTAGTTATAGTGATTTTTGAAAACATGGCTATTTTTAGTATATGCTATTTTTAGGAGAGCTATTTCTGGCACTTGGCATCTGCTTCAGCTTCAGTGAGAATTGGCTTCTTTTTCGATACATTGGCAAATTTTTCAGTAAGGTAATGGAAATTATTTTTAATATTTGACTTAATTGTTTTCTAAGGGACACAAAATTGTTTCTATAAAAGGTTATATGGGGGCCTTTTCAAGGGAATAAAATATTCAAAATTTTGAAATGCCCTAATTTTTCCCTCCAAGCTCTATATATTGAAGTTTGGGCTCTCATTTCTTCATTCAGAGTTTGCATGCATACAGAGATGCTGTTGGAATGAGCTTTGAAGTTCTTCCTAGAGTTGTTGAGAACGAAAACCTTCTGCAATCTTTCTGGTTTTGGTGATGAAAGACCCACCTTAGCTGGTTTGGTGGTTTCATTCAAAGAATATGCTTAGTTTATATGGTATATTGGTTCAGACTTTGGGGTTTGCTGTGATTGATGACATCCAATGATTTGATGCATTTACAAGATTTTTCCGTGAATATCCAGACCTGGCTGTAACATCCAGCTATAGGTTGACCCTCATTTTGGTTCATACTTTCTAGGGTATCACTCATTTGCTTCTGGGTATTGTTTCAATGCACTTCCTTCAGCTGGGCAACTAATGTTGTTTGTAACTAGGTAAAAATGGGTTCGTATTGCCTTAAGGCAACATCCGAACCCATATAGGACTGGGTCCTATCCTAAAGGGGTAACGTGCCCCCAAGTTGAGCCCAGCCCTATACCTCCACGCCACCCTAAATACTCCATGCCACAATAAATATATTGGCGCCAAAAGAGGGAGGCCGACTTGGATTTAATAAAGGCTAAGGAATCATATAAATAAAGGTTAAATTTCAAATGCAAATACAATTCAGTTATCCATGAAATCAGTGAATTAGCTTTGCAAACAAGAGGTGCGAAATCACCAAAGAAGGTTGTGCGAATTTGTCCAAGGATTGGGCGAACTTATTCAAGAGGATATAGGGCATTTTGGTGCAGTCTTGAAGCATGCAAAAAGGGCAGATCTGATATATAAAGATCAGATTCAGAAAAGCAAGCTAAGTATTGTATTTGTGCAATAAGAATGAATACATAATCTGACCTGTGGGTCTTTAATGCTGGGTTTTTCCTCCTTGGAGGTTTTCCCAGGGTATTTGTGTTTGTCTCTTGGTTCCTTGTTTCATTCTTGAATTTACTTGATTATAGTTTACTAAATTACAAATCTGATTAATAAACTAGGGCATGATTAAATGTTACAAATCTGATTACTGATCTAGGGCACAAATTTAACATGGTATCAGAGCTAAGGTTATACTAACCCTCAGATTTCAATAAGCTCTTACCTTCAGGTTGTTGTTTGTCTTTTATTAAGATAATGACAGGGGTGAAGTTAGAGGGCATCATTGGGTCCTCATCAAGGAGTCATTCTTTAATTCATTAAAGATTGTGGAGATTCGAGTGAAGAATCAAAGAAGGAAGTAACTGATATTTCTCCTTTCAGATTTTCAGATCTCTGGAATGCAAAGTGTATACTGTGGAGTTATTACCTTATTCAGACCTTCAGAGTTGTTGATTTTCAGAATTGGTCTAAACCCTAGATTGGAATATATTTCATGATTCTTTGATGTAATGCCCCCTTTTTAGCGCAACATGATATGGGGTGTCGTTAGCCTATTCTGACACGGTCCCGAAGGCTAACAAGGACATTGGTGGGATCCCGAGGTGTTTTGGCCTAGGTGTTTTCAGTTTCAGGCCAATCGGTGCTGCTTTGACAGGGTTTCTAGACACTTACTATTTATAGTAAGTTAGTCTCCAAGCAGTGACTTGGAATTTTTAGTGTTTCCTTTGGTTGGCATAATTATCAGTAGAAAATATTTGAAGGCGACAATGATTTAAAGGGATTATCAACAAGATTTTAATATTTAACGATAAAGTGTAAAGTTAAATTAAATATTTAACTTTATCGTTATATTATAAGGTTGGGAATATAAAGTAATGTTTAAAATATTAAAAGTTCCCTTTAATGTGTACATTGTGGGAAATAATATTTTATTCTAAAATGTATTATCCCACATTGAGGAAATGAAGTGTTTGCATCCAGGAAGAAGATATAAATGGAGGTTGAGAGCTCTCTTTTGGGATATGTTGGGGATGAGATTAATGTTATGCTGTTGGATTTCGTAGAGATCTGATTATTGGGCTTGGAGGACGGAATCCCTCTTTGCTAGCATTCTCTTCGCTGTTGAAAGACACAGTCAGGAGGATTAATGGTGTTTTCATTCAGGAAACACATTGGGCTTCATCTGGTGCTCTCGCATGAAGTTTTTACAGGGGTTGGAAAGTGCAGATTTGAAAATAGTGTTTTTGCTACAGTACCGCGTGAATAGTGTTTTTGCTACAGTACCGCGTGAATAGCGTTTTGCTACAGTGCCGCGTGAATAGTAAAAATGCTACAGTGCCGTGAATAGTGCAGCTACAGTGCGTGAACAGTGTTTTCAGCAGGTTCTATACTTGTGGAGTTCAGGTTTGAATTTGTTTTTTATCATATGGTCTGTAATATTCTTCAAATCTGATTTGTATGCTTGGAGTTGGAATTAAATAAATACCATCAGCATTAATCTTCTTGTTTTTGGTATTTGATATGTCTGGTTGTTATTATATTGAGTAAACTTTGAAAGCTTTACAATAAATATCAGTTTATCCAATTTATCCTATTGCAAATCAAAAACCAAAAATCCAGTAGTCAGCTTGCAAGCCAACTGTTTGACAAAATTACACTAAGTAAAAAGGACAGATTTAGTGCCGAACAGGGGGTGCCCATTACAGTGGTATCAGAGCAGAAGATCCTGCCATCTTGTGGGAAACTTTCACCAAAACATATTGCAGAAATAAAACAGGTCCAGAATGTATGATTGAGCATGCGACAGGGGCATTATAATTTTCGCAATACCAGGGCCAGACAAAATAGAAATTCGGATAGTCAGAGTGAGCAGTCTAGTTCATTCGTGCAGGCGGACATAGAATCCAGTCATACAGACATAGAGGAAATATTCTTCGATCAGGACAGCAAAATGGGTGACCGAGATGAGAGGAATATCGTTCCAGATCAGGGGGAGGTAATGTTCAGACAGTTGTTGGGTACGTTAGAGCAAGGGCAGCGTATGCAGCAGGAGCAGAATAGGCGAATGGACATGATGTTGCAGCTTATGGCTAGACAGATGGGCGTTAATATTAATCCAGGTGATGCCAACAATGGAAACAATAACAATAGGGGAAACGATAACAATAGGGGCAATGATAATAATGGAGGCCGAGGCAACAACAATGGCCCTGAGAATAATATTAATGGTAATAATGGACATGGCAACAATGGGAATGAGGCGGATAACTTTAGACACATTGCACGCCCAGCTCGAACAGCGAGCTCGAGACCTCTTCTACCCACCTTTCCACCTAGGGATCCGGTTCAACCAGTGAACGAACCGCAGATTACTGAGTTACAGGGTCAGTTCAGGAGGGACTGGGAGGCCAGTGGACCCGAGTTTCAGGCAGATATTTCCCTCAGAGATTATATGGACTTGAGGATGAGACATATGCCTAGAGCAGGAGGGAGGAATCAGAATTTTGAGCTGAGGAAGAAAGTTGGAAAACTTTCCTTGCCTTATTATGATGCTTCAGGGAAGATGACTGCACGAGCTTGGGTGCAGAAGATAGATACATACTTGCAGCTTAATCCTATGCCTGAGGATGAGGCTATCAAGTATGCGGCTATGCATTTGGACGGCGTTGCGCATGAATGGTGGCATCATGGCATGGTGACTCTGGGGCATAATCAGATTATATCCTATGAGGAATTCACATAAAGATTGATTGAGAGATTTGACACTAGAGATCCCGAGTTACATTTCAAGGAGCTAGCACAGTTAAAACAGTCAGGTTCAGTGGATGCTTATATCGCCGAGTTTCAGCGTTTGTCTGTACTTGTTACTGATATCTCTCCTAGGAGATTGGTGGTGTTATTTTGTGATGGGCTTGCTGATCCGTTACGTGGTTGGGTGAAGGGACATGATCCACTCACCTTAGCAAAAGCAACTAAAAAGGCACGAGATTTAGCCCCTTCGGTATACAAAGGAAAATACCATTCAACAGATTCTTCCTACCGCAAGGACAAAGACAAAAAACCATTTCAGAAAGAGTATAACAAACCCAAAGAAGGATCAAAAGGACTAGACAGTGAAACCTTGAATGAACTTCGAAAGAAGAAACTGTGCTTCCAGTGTAGAGAGCCTTGGGACTTATCTCATAAATGCCCTCTCAAGGCTAAGGCAAATCAAATGGAGTATTTTTCAGCAGAGGAGTCAGAGTCAGAGGGGGAGGATCAGCACTCTGATTCAGATGAGGGTAACACGATAGAGGAGAGCAGCATTCCTAAGGATGATAGATCGTTGGCACGCTTGACAGGGGCCCAAAAGGCAATCACATTTAAGGTCAGGGGTACTATCCAGGGGCAGAAAGTGATATCTCTCATTGACACTGGGGCTACACATAACTTTATAGATACACAGTTGGTAGCCAGGAGAGGTTTACAGACAGAGGAGCATGATGGTTTTAGAGTCATGGTGGCTAATGGCCAAAAGCTATTATGTACTCAGAAGGTTTCAAATCTTCACATTAGATTTGGAGATGGCTATGAGTTGGAGGATGATTTCTATGTTGTGGACATGGGAGATTACGACGTCATCCTCGGTATGACATGGATGGCATCGCTGGTTGAGTTCACTTTCAACCTAGCGAAGTTGGAAATGAGGTTTCAGCATGAGGGTAGGACTGTTGTACTCAGGGGACTTTCAGATGGGAGTTGCAGGGTAGTCTCTTTGAGGAGAATGGAGAAACTTTTTCGACATAATGACATAGAGTGGGCAACAGAGTGCTTAGTTATGCCAACTTCACCGGAGCCTCGAGTGAAGAGTCATCCACCAGATATACAGGAGATTCTTGACAGACATGCCAAGGTATTCAGTGATATCCCTCATGGGGTTCCTCCTGACAGGGGTGCAAAGCATGTTATTGAGCTCGAGGAGGGAGCCAAACCAGTGATGATCACTCCCTATCGTCATCCTAAGAAACATAAAGATGAGATAGAGAAGGCAATTAAGGAATTGTTGAAAATGGGGCACATCAGGCCTAGCAAAAGCCCCTTTGCTTCAGCTGTAGTTCTGGTAAAGAAGAAGGATGGGACAATGCACATGTGCATTGATTAGAGGGCATTGAATAAGAAAACAATAAAAAACAGGTATCCCATTCCTAGGATTGATGAGCTGATTGATGAGTTGCATGGGGCATGTTTCTTCACCAAAATTGATTTGCGATCCGGATACCATCAGATCAGGATGAGAGCAGAGGACATTGAGAAAACAGCCTTCCGATGCCACTATGGCCACTTTGAGTTTATGGTTATGCCATTTGGACTAACCAATGCACCCGCTACATTTCAGAGTTGTATGAACCAGGTATTCAGGGAGCAGTTGAGGAGATTTGTTTTGATCTTCTTTGATGACATCTTGGTCTTCAGTAAGACCTGGGAGGAACATTCACAGCATCTGGAGGAGGTATTATCTATCTTAGAGAGAGAGTCTTTATATGCCAAGGAGTCTAAGTGTGAGTTTGGTATGACAGAATTACTATACCTTGGGCATATTATTAGTGCAGATGGAGTTCGAGTAGACCCTGAAAAGATTAGAGCTATAGTAGATTGGCCTACTCCCACGAACCTCACACAGCTTAAGGGGT
This sequence comes from Cryptomeria japonica, assembly GCF_030272615.1. Classification (NCBI taxonomy): domain Eukaryota; kingdom Viridiplantae; phylum Streptophyta; class Pinopsida; order Cupressales; family Cupressaceae; genus Cryptomeria; species Cryptomeria japonica. The sequence goes on from NC_081405.1 coordinate 671,755,504, forward strand.
TCTTTGGTTTATGTGGGTTTTACAGGAGGTTTGTTAAGGGGTTTTCACAGACTGCAGCACCTTTGACAGACCTCACTAAAAAGGGAGCCTTCGTATGGACAGAAGCAGCGCAACGATGTTTTGACCACTTCAAACAAGTGATGTCATCTTGTCCGGTTTTAGCTCTACCAGATTTCACGAAGCCATTTGAACTTAAGTGTGATGCTTCAGGTGATAGGATAGGGGCAGTATTGATGCAGGAGAAACATCCCATTGCATTCGAGAGTAGGAAGCTCCGAGGTGTTGAGAGGAGCTATTCTATCTATGACAGGGAGATGTTGGCCATAATGCATGCATTGGCCAAATTCCGATCATATTTGGTAGGTGGGCGTTTTGTGATCAAAACTGATCACAACAGTATTAAATATTTCATGAACCAGCGCGATCTTAATGACCGACAACAGAAATGGGTTACTAAATTGCAGGCTTATGACTTTGACATAGAGTTTGTCAAAGGTAAGAAAAACGTGGTGGCTGATGCCTTATCTCGGAGACCTCACTTATGTGCCCTGGCAGAGATTTCAGGAGATTGGAGAGATCAGATTATAGCAGAGTATGTCGGAGATGCTTGGGCTTCTGGATTGATTTTAGGTACTATACAGGATGATCGCTATGAGGTGATAGATGGATTGATCAGAGTTCAGGACAAGGTTTATTTGATTCCGTCATCACATTTGAGAGAGGTGATACTTAAGGCATTTCATGATGCACCCACAGCTGGGCATCCGGGGATCTTCAAGACCTACAGGCAGATCCGAGAGCGGTTCACATGGAGAGGGCTCAAGGATGATGTTCAGAGGTATGTCAGGGAGTGTGCGGTTTGTCAACAGAATAAGGGAGAGCACACATTTCCTGCAGGTTTATTACAGCCCTTGCCCATTCCAGATAGGAAATGGGAAAGTATTTCGATGGACTTCATCACTGGTTTACCACGAGTGCAGGGAAGGGATTGCATCTATGTGGTGGTGGACCGCTTGACGAAGTTCGCTCACTTCTTTGCTATTCCATCCATTTACACAGCAGCACAGGTGGCAGATCTTTTCTTTAGAGAGATATTCAGGTTACATGGGTTGCCTAGATTCATTGTCAGTGATCGGGATAGTAAGTTTATGAGTGTTTTTTGGCAGGAGTTGTTTAGGTTGTGTGGTACAAATCTTACACCTAGTACTAGTTATCATCCGCAGACAGATGGGCAAACAGAGATTGTGAATAAATGGGTGGAGGGATATTTGAGGAACTATGTAACTGCACAACAAAAGGCTTGGGTCAGATGGTTGCATATGGGAGAGTATTGTTATAACACCACTTATCATATGTCCATCAGGATGACTCCTTTCATGGCACTCTATGGTTATGACGCACCTAGCTTCATGGATTTAGTTTTGGGGGACAGCAGAGTGCCCAAAGCCAAAAACTTATTGCAGGATAGTCAGGACATCCTGAAAGTGCTCAAGGAGAATATACAGCAGGCCTAGAATCAACAGAAATTGTACGCTGATCAGCACCGAATAGAGCGCAGTTTCGAGGTAGGGGATATGGTTTACTTGAGGCTACAACCATATAGACAGTCATCACTCAAGAAGAGCGAAGCTGAAAAATTGAAGCCTTGATTTTATGGTCCCTACAGGGTGATTCGCAGAGTGGGCGAAGTCGCCTATGAGCTTGAGCTTCCAGAGGGCAGTCGGGTGCACAATGTGTTTCATGTGTCTAGGCTTAAGAAAGCCATTGGTCAGAGTGTAGTGCCTTCTGCAGATTTACCCCCTTTGGATGAGGAGGGGAAGCTTGTGTTAGTACCCGAAGCTATTCTGGATGTCAGGGAAAGGACACTCAGGAACAAAATCGTTAAGGAATACTTGGTGAAATGGAGAGACCTGCCAGATGAGGATGCTACATAGGAGAATGAGCAGGTATTGCAACATTCAGGACTGAATTTGCTTGAGGACAAGCAATTTCAAGGGGGCCGGACTGTAATGCCCCCTTTTTAGCGCAACATGATATGGGGTGTCGTTAGCCTATTCTGACACGGTCCCGAAGGCTAACAAGGACATTGGTGGGATCCCGAGGTGTTTTGGCCTAGATGTTTTCAGTTTCAGGCCAATCGGTGCTGCTTTGACAGGGTTTTTAGACACTTACTATTTATAGTAAGTTAGTCTCCAAGCAGTGACTTGGAATTTTTAGTGTTTCCCTGGTTGGCATAATTATCAGTAGAAAATATTTGAAGGCGACAATGATTTAAAGGGATTATCAACAAGGTTTTAATATTTAACGATAAAGTGTAAAGTTAAATTAAATATTTAACTTTATCGTTATATTATAAGGTTGGGAATATAAAGTAATGTTTAAAATATTAAAAGTTCCCTTTAATGTGTACATTGTGGGAAATAATATTTTATTTTAAAATGTATTATCCCACATTGAGGAAATGAAGTGTTTGCATCCAGGAAGAAGATATAAATGGAGGTTGAGAGCTCTCTTTTGGGATATGTTGGGGATGAGATTAATGTTATGCTGTTGGATTTCGTAGAGATCTGATTATTGGGCTTGGAGGACGGAATCCCTCTTTGCTAGCATTCTCTTCGCTGTTGAAAGACACAGTCAGGAGGATTAATGGTGTTTTCATTCAGGAAACACATTGGGCTTCATCTGGTGCTCTCGCATGAAGTTTTTACAGGGGTTGGAAAGTGCAGATTTGAAAATAGTGTTTTTGCTACAGTACCGCGTGAATAGTGTTTTTGCTACAGTACCGCGTGAATAGCGTTTTGCTACAGTGCCGCGTGAATAGTAAAAATGCTACAGTGCCGTGAATAGTGCAGCTACAGTGCGTGAACAGTGTTTTCAGCAGGTTCTATACTTGTGGAGTTCAGGTTTGAATTTGTTTTTTATCATATGGTCTGTAATATTCTTCAAATCTGATTTGTATGCTTGGAGTTGGAATTAAATAAATACCATCAGCATTAATCTTCTTGTTTTTGGTATTTGATATGTCTGGTTGTTATTATATTGAGTAAACTTTGAAAGCTTTACAATAAATATCAGTTTATCCAATTTATCTTATTGCAAATCAAGAACCAAAAATCCATTAGTCAGCTTGCAAGCCAACTGTTTGCCAAAATTACACTAAGTAAAAAAGACAGATTTAGTGCCGAACAGGGGGTGCCCATTACATTTGATGTGATCCGATCCAATTTTAATAATGATTGAATCTTTGATGGTATGGTAGATTTATTTTGCTACTAGACATGCAACTACTATTTTGTATTGCTAACAAAATCAGTTGTATTCCCACCAATCTTCAAACCCTAGCTGACTGTGTAAGGCACATCAAGAGGAGATTGCAAATTATGGCCTTTTGAAGATAGACTGCAAAGATAGTTTCTTCTGGGGAAGCTTTCGGTTCTAGTGTCAGTGATATCTAAACATCAACAGGTGTATTTTTCTTAATTCTTTATTAACTTTGTGGTGAGAGACTTTATGATAATTGAAGGTTAAGTATTCCTGTTGAATAACTTTGTCAATTTGTTTATATGGGGTTTCTTTGTCAAGTTGTAATAATAAGGGTTTCATTATCAATATTTGCTTGTTATGGGTTTGTGCTTACTTAGTTTTGTAAAAACCCCTGTTGGGTTGTGTGAAAGGAAAATGATATTCTCTTTGAATTAACTTGTGTTGGGCCAATCATGTTTTGAGGTTCCCTATGTCAGGTGTTTATCCTTGTAGGTCTACAAGCAAGTTTGTGCCTGTGTTATCCCAAGTTACCATCCTTATATCATCCCTGTTGCATTCAAGCTCATGTCATTAAATGTTGTGACAAATGCAGTTTTATTATGTGTCAGTTATCTGTTAAAATAACTGCATGACAGGTTGCTTTCAGTTAATTGGTTATGATGATGCTCTTTCCTACATAGTAGAAGTTAGAATGTATTGTTGTAAATAGCATATGTAGGAAGAGTGAAAGATGATCAAGTCAGTGGTCTCCTTCTGTGATTAGCATTGAGATCTCTTCAGGCTGAGGTAAGCATTTTACTCATTAACTTCTTCTACTTCCACCAAAGCTGAATATAATTAGGATCTTGTTCAGCAAAGTATGAAGATTCTGTTCTACTTGATATTTATCAATCATATGTATGTAGTCATACTATATCTTGTGATTGGGTTTCTAAGAAATCTCAATTTCAGTTGTTCAGTTTGAAAGATGATTTGGCTTATGTATTTTGCTTGCTTGAATAAGTATATAAGGATCCTTTCAGGCATGTAATTTGGATGGGAACTAGGTTGTATCTCAGCCTCTCGGGGTTAAAGATGAAGGTTTTCTGAAAATTCACCTTGCAGAAGGTGAAAGGAAGAGAAAAGCAAGTAGCATCTTCAGTGTTATATTATTTCTAGTTCCTTTATTGATTCTTATTTGATTAAGGATTAAGAGGGAGTCCTATCTTCAATAAAGACTTAGTATTTAAAGAATTGACAATCATTTGTTAAGTCTAGGGTTTTGTAAAGTTCTAACTTCCTTTCTTAAAGTATTTTGGTTTTTGATGTGATGATTTAACTCTATTCTCATCATTGGAATATAAGGAATAATTAGCGCAAGGATCTAAATTTATTGTCTTCTAGGATTAGAAATATGTCAAGGATCTAACCAAATTATTCCAAGTCAAGTATACTTTTGATATTTAGAATAATGGATTGTAAACCTTTATGAAAAATAACATAAAGATTGAGGATGTCTGTTGCAAAGTCTGATTTTGCAGATTCATCTGAAGACAAGTAGCTGATTGGTGGATGCCTCAGCTAATTCATGATCAAGGTTGGAGCATGTTGTTGCTGCCAAGCATATCTTGTTGCATTTTGAAAATCTCAAATGATTGTGAGCAGAAGACTGTAATCACCTCAGAAGGCTAACTCAGATTCTGAAGTGTCTCAGATAAGGGAAGTCACTTCAATCTCTTGTTGTAACTTGGATTCCCTATGATCTCTTAGGACTACAGCAAAACAGTCCTCAGTCACACTGAGTACTGCTGAAGCTGAATTCATTGGAGCATGAACTGTATCAAGGAAATTGTGTGGTTTTTCAAATTCTTGTTGAATGCTTTCTTATAATTATTTATTATCAGAGTCATATAGAGATACCTGAAAATTCAGTGTCTTATGGCAGGATAATCTTGTGTTGCAAATGTTCTCACCAAGTCTTTTGAAGCTTGAGTACTTCAGAAGATAGACTTGGAGCTGTGAAGAACACCGCCTTGATTGAGAAGGAGTCTCAACCTCAATGATGCATTGTGTTTCATCAACTATCCTCTGCGGCTAATGTAAGGTGGTAGTGTAATCTTCTCAGGGAGAAGAGTAATTGTTACCATCCTCTGCGGGCAATGTAAGATGGTAGAAAAGATGGATTTTCATCCTATGCTTGTGTGCTAGATGGAAAGTGTACTAGATAGAAGATTATGTTTATTCATTCTTTGCTTGTGTGCAAAATGGAGGACTATGGCTTATGTAACTTCATTCTATGCTTGTGAACAAGATGAAAGATTATGATTTTTTGATGTTACATTTTTCTTTGGGAGAAGATTGAGGTAAAGGTAATGCATTCTTCTCTGGGAGAAGATTAAGGAGAATACTCGTGTGCAAATAAAGATGGTGCTCAGAGAAGATTGAAATGGAAGCTCTTCATCATTCTTAGCAGGCAATGAATGGTGTATATGCGTGATAGATATCATGAAAAGAGTCCATGATGAGCATATATATACTTGTGATTGTATTCATGTCTTGCAGGTGTACATGATAAAGTTCAGGATTCATCCTCTACAGGCAAGGCAAGATGAATATTATAAAAGGATCCATGATGAGTTACCATTATGTGATTTGGTTACTTATTACTTATGGTTACTGGCTACTTGTTGTGATCCTCTCTAAGGAGTGCTGGCTGAGTTCAGATTACAGATTGCACAATGAATGTATCAGGAAAAGTACTTCGGGTATTTGCTTCAACTTGGGCTCTGCAGTGATCTCTTGGGCATGTAGAAAGCAATGTTCCGTAGCATTGAACACTGCAGAAGCTGAGTACATTGCAGCATCTGTTGCATCCAGAGAACCAGTGTGGCTTTGCAAACTCCTCGTTGGATTATTTGGTCAAGCTAGTGGTCCTACCACCATTCATTGTGATAATCAAAGATGTATAAAGATGTCAATAAATCCTGTGTTCCATGACTGGTCCAAACATGTGGAAACACCCTATCACTTCATTCGAGATATGGTGCAAAGAGGCGCCATTCAACTAAAGTACATTAGCACGGATGAACAGGTTGCGGACATCCTTACCAAACCCTTATCCAGAGTGAAGTTCGAATACTTCAGAGACAGACTTGGTATTGTGGAAAACGGAACTCTGATAGAGAGGGACCTCCAATCTCAGTGACTCTATCTGCAGCACTTTGATCATTTTTTGCTTGTGTGCAAGAATGAATTGTGTCCAATCTATGCTTGTGTGCTAGATGGAAAATTGTAATTATGTAAAGACCCACTTGTGTATTACACTTTCTATGCTTGTGTGCTAGAACCATCCTATGCTTGTGTGCTAGGTGGAAGATGTAATTCTATGCTTGTGTGCTAGATCCATTCTATGCTTGTGTGCTAGATGGAACTCTAAAGGTTCAGATTATGTATTCTCTTCTTCCCTAGTTAAGAGGGAGTGTTGTTTGTAACTAGGTAAAAATGGGTTCGGATTGCCTTAAGGCAACATCCGAACCCATATAGGACTGGGTCCTATCCTAAAGGGGTAACATGCCCCCAAGTTGAGCCCAGCCCTATACCTCCACGCCACCCTAAATACTCCACGCCACAATAAATAAATTGGCGCCAAAAGAGGGAGGCCGACTTGGATTTTATAAAGGCTAAGGAATCATATAAATAAAGGTTAAATTGCAAATGCAAATACAATTCAGTTATCCATGAAATCAGCGAATTAGCTCTGCAAACAAGAGGTGCGAAATCACCAAAGAAGGTTGTGCGAATTTGTGCCAAGGATTGGGCGAACTTATTCAAGAGGATATAGGGCATTTTGGTGCAGTCTTGAAGCATGCAAAAAGGGCAGATCTGATATATAAAGATCAGATTCAGAAAAGCAAGCTAAGTATTGTATTTGTGCAATAAGAATGAATACATAATCTGACCTGTGGGTCTTTAATGCTAGGTTTTTCGTCCTTGGAGGTTTTCCGAGCGTATTTGTGTTTGTCTCTTGGTTCCTTGTTTCATTCTTGAATTTACTTGATTATAGTTTACTAAATTACAAATCTGATTAATAAACTAGGGCATGATTAAATGTTACAAATCTGATTACTGATCTAGGGCACGAGTTTAACAACTAATTTCTCTGTCATTTGAAGGTTTTTTGGTGACTTTGAATTTTCTAAGAGGAATCGCCATCGAGGCATGCCATACAAGTGTGGGTTGCTTTGAGTTTTGTGCCGAGGGTTTTATCGGTGAGATTTGAGAATTGCAAATCACTCTTTTTGAGGTATTTGGAGTCTGGACTGGTTAAGGAAATAACATGTTTTCCAAGGCAGTTTGAGTTGGAAGGTGGTGTTTTTGAATGACTAGCTAGCCGTCCCAGTGCAAGATACCAGCCAATCATCTATAGAAGTCTCATCTGGAGGGTTTCTGAGCATTATTGTGCCCCTATTAAGTGGTATTCTTGTGTCAAAGTGCTTTCATATAATTCTGAGGAGATTGGTGTGGTCTTTCTATGTTTGGGAAGGGTTCTTTGACCTATCGCTGCCCTCAGAGGTCTAATTCTGTCAAGGGGAGACACCATGTATAGGTCATAATTTGACTGAGCATCAAATTATGACCTATAACAGATCTGGGATGAACTTTAAGACTGCAGATCAGAGTTATTTTGGCGAGTTATATGTTTGTTATACATTGTAATGTCATTTTGGAATGTTTTAATGTATTTTGCAATTCTATGGATAAGCTTTGAAAGAATAAAAGACTGATCAGAACATATCAGTAAGCATTTTCAGTTGTATTGGCAAGTTACCTTGAGTCGCAAAAAACCATTTTCCAAACCAATTTTTTTTTTGCAGGGGTACACATTACATAGATGTCTTTTTAATAGCATCTAATAGGGGTATAAGTAGAGCAAATAGCAAAACTTTTATCATCAAGATTAAGCTCAACCCACATGACCCTGTAACAGGGGGAGGTGCCATGACTAAAAATATTTTGGCCCAACAAAGGGTTAAGAAGAATGCAGACCCCCTCCCATTCCCCTCAGCATGCTTTGAAGAAAACAGAATATAATTAGTCTAGCTAATCTTGCAAGCACCATCTAGAGAACAACCAACTGATTTGACATCTTGCAATGGGATACATTCCAAATTAGCCTTGGCTCTACACAGGGATTCAACCAAATTTCTGTCATGTGCCTCGATGCCTCGGACATTCCAACTAAGTATTTTCATCAAAGCAAGACAAAGAGAAAGACATGGCAATTAATTCAAGTGAGTGGAGGGATGGTTGTTTCTCCCCTATTCATTCTCTTAAAGTAAGAGAGGAGAGCATTGTTCTTCAACCCAACTAAAGAAAAACCAATTGACCTTCCTCAATTATCACAGCACCTCTAACATTCGCCATTTTCCAATTCAAAGCCCCCATATTTTTTTCAGGATTTTCGTAAACTGATAATCTTTTTGGAAGTACAAATATATTACTTTTATAGAAAAACTGGAAAAGCATGATTACCATGTTATGGTCTTTAGTTCATTACTGTTGATTTAACTGTCATTCAAGGAGTTTGGGTGATCAATAAAAGTGGCTGTGTCAGAACTATTGAGGGTTAGGGCTGCTGTATTAAGAATTTCTTTTGGCGAAATTTAATAAATGACAATGTGCTACCATGTAATTTAGTATTACTGTATTAATAGGTTATGCTTCTTAAGTACAAAAATAAGATAGACTGATTTGATCCTTATGATTTCTGATAGGTTGATTTCAATTTGTTTGGTTTTTCCAGTAGATTCCAATTTCTTTTCTAGCAAGAGCAAACGTCATAAACAGTCATGTGAATGCGAGGGTTAGAATCTGAAAATAACTTGATCTGTTCGTTTTTTGTGCCTTCCAAATTTTTCTCTCTTGTAGAATTCTCAGAGGTGGCCCATATTTGACTAGTTGAGTGATCGTATTACAACAAATATTCACATTGGTTTTTTACCTATGTTATCTATGAAAAATTATGGAATGTGTTTATACACATTGCAAATTATTTTATGCTACTGTAGTATTCCATTCTATTGTTTTTTGGTCATTATCTCTGTCTGAAGTTTATCAAGACATTAAAGAAGATCTTTTACCTGAATCATTTAATTGGATCACTGGAAACACGTTTTCCTTCAATTTTAAGTTAGAAGTATGCTATACTAAATACACAGTTGTTTAAGATTGAAGCAAACTTACCAAAACATTGTATTTGACGTTTAGTAGTTCTCGAGTTTATGATGTTAATTGCTCCTCAAATTTTTAATGTAGAAGATGACCCTTACAATTTATAATATTCAAATTTTCTTTTGTATGCTTTGTCTGAATGAGCTTTACCCTTGATGCTGTACCCTATCTTGTTTGACACCTTGCTCACATGCAGTCATAAGATTGTCATCCTAGCTATTGGAGTGAATATTTGTGGACATGCAAATAACTGATGCCATACTGAGAAGGGCTAAACTTAAAAATGCCACTGTCAGGGACAATAAAATTTGAAGTGATTATGTTCAACTTATGTAAATCTCCTAAATGAACTAGTTCTTTGTCTTCAAGCTGAAATGGAAGAGGCAACTACCTTTGATAGTTGCTTATACCTGAAATGCTTAAATTCTTTCTGAAGGGGACTTCCATTATCTTCTAGTTGCTAGTATCATTTGGAACAGGAATGAAAGTTGATACATGCATGTGGTGTATGAAAACAAAATGTACAAGCCCTTCAATGAAAGCATATTTTTGCGATTTGTTCTCAACCAATTAGGTTATATTTTTATTAGTTTGAACACTAATTAAGTTTGGATGCATTTAATTCTCTCTGGGTCTAGATGAACAATTGTAGCCATCATTAATGACCACATCCATTTCTTACAATGTTTTCTCTTTCTTTCTGTTTGAAGTCATGCTAAACTGAAATGTATATGACAGTTGATGTAGGCCTGGTCTCTGCACTCATCTTATAGAAGATAATTTCAAAATTCATACACAGCTTGAATCTGCAATGCAACAATGAGCCAAAGATAATGTAAACAAGCTTCATGCCTTTACAGTTGCTTGAGTTGAGTGACAATTGCATTATTATTAGTTTCATCTTGTAGGAGGTACTTTAATTCAAGCTTTCGTGGGCAAGTCTGTCATCTGAAACCAAGAACCTCAGGGCTTCTTGGCTCTTTTGGTACCCAGTTGACCCTGTGTAGCTTGCCTTTAACCATATTCTCTCACATATCACTGGTCACTTCTAGGGCCAAGTCCAAAGTATTCTTAAATTCTAGAGGATCAGTTTTCTACTAGTAGCATGCACAGATTTCTCAGAAAGAATTCCCATGGCACAATTCTTAGAATTGTTTAATATCTGATAAAATGTGTCTTTTAGGCTTCACTGTCTTTAAACATATACTTATTTCATCTTTTTCTACATAACTATAATGCTAAAACTCAAATGATACATCAAAGGATGAATTAATAAATTGATATTGTTGCCACCATAAATACTAGGATTTTTTAATTTTTAGTGACCCAACTCCTTGAAAACTGTATGTGGACAGTTGGCCTTGAAGTACTATGTGTTCCTCGGCCAATTTGAGAAATTTGATGGCAAATTATCACATCTGGATGTGTCAATTTCTACAATCTGACCTTGTTTACATCTGATTTTTTGGATGCACCATTTTTTATGCAATAGGCTTTAAATTTATGATTTAAATCTTGGATACTGCTAAAAGATGGATGTTTTAAGTAGAAATACATGTTTCAAATCTATGGTAAAAATCTTGTAATACTTCTAAAAGATATGTTTTAAATTTAAGATAGAAATACACGTCCGTAACTTAAAATGGCATCTTCAATAGAACATGGTTCTTGGGTAGTCTATGGCTATCAACTTACATCCATGGAGACAAGTTGTGAAGTCTAATGGGATTTTGTTTTATTCTTAGCTTCTTCCTTCAACAGGTGACTAGCTCTCATGGCATCAGTTATGCTAGTTACACAATTTCTTTAAACCCTTAAGTCAGTATTGCCAAAACGGTATCTAAGACTTTCTTTTCTGTTAGCATTTTGTCACTGGGGACTGAATCAGAAAAATTATTTTATTATGGAAAACCTATAAGTACTTATTTCAAAACATTAAAAAGTCAAAACACATTTATAATTAGAGGATAACATCTATATTCTTCTAATTAATAAGAAGGTTGTGCATGTTTGTGCTTTTGCCACACTATAAATTTGATCTTTCCCAATCTCTCAATTATGAGAGGAATTTTCACTGGTCTCATAATAATGTCACCTTACAAGTATGCATAACACAAAAAGACTTACATTTGCACAGGTTTACCATTTGGATTATTTAACTTCGTGTCTAGTACTTAATCTCTTTCTACATCCTGTCTAGTACTTCATCTCTTTCTACATTTTTCTAATGCCATTAGTTTTTTGCAATACTAATTTGGTTGTTGGCTGTAGGAGTTTGCAAACATTGAATCTCCAATTCATTCAAGGCTTAAACATTTTTTCTCAACAATATATCGCAAGTAAGTAAAATGAAGAATATTTGTCACTTAAAAGTTTAAACAACTCTTGGCTTAAAATTTGTCAGAAGCGATTTGATGACATCTTTTTGCTTAATATTTGGTGCTAGGTTGAATGTAAAACCATTAGCACAACCTCTTGTGATTTCCACACCTATATGCCATTGTGATGGTGAGTCGTTCATTTGTTCTTTATCATTGTGTTCGTTGATATCTTTTATCTGTGGTGTTTTTCCTACCATCTTGTTTTCCTTTTATCTTCTCTTATTTGAAAACTTTTATGTTGGAATAGTGATCTACAATGTCCTTTTGTACATAATAATAATTTAATATTATTCACTCTTTTCGTTGTTTTGCAAAAGATGCCTCTAGTGGACTGGATTTCAAAATTTAGGAAGAAACAGGTGCAGGCTGGAGCAATAATTGTAAAATATATTCAAAACAAATTTTCAAGAGACTGCAAACGTTATTCATTTGCAATTGGCTTTGTTCTATTTTTTGGTTTGTAATGGAGATAAATGGTTGAATTATATTCAACTTTTGCTTTATCTCTAGCTACTAAAAAATATAAGAGGATAGTTTGCATGAAATGTATGTTTGAGCTATGTTACTGATTCTTCAGAATTTCTCTTGTTTTATTCTGGTTCTAATTCTGAGTCTGGTTCTCCTTGGCAATTTACTGGCCCTCGGGTTCTTCTGAAGTTCCAAATCCTTCCTGGGGATGTACCAGAAATGCTGATGACATTTCTGGTCTGTTTCAGAAACAAGCAGTATAATTATTTGAAACTTTAAAAAATAAAATAAAAAGCAAAACAAAAAGAACTATGTAACTTATCCTAGGCCTACTTATATCTGATCCCATACTTACCCAAATTTTTCCAAACCCTTAACCTCTAAAGGTTTATAGTTTTTCTTTATGTTAACCGTGATTATGACAAGTAGATTCATTTCTAACAAATGGAGAAATTTTGTCTGGAAAAAACTAATCAAGCATTGGGAATAAGGTTTGAATATGACACACAGACCAGATTTTTAGTTAAAAGGTATTTTTCAAGATAACTTTTACAACATCCATTAGTAAGGTATATCACCTTAAAAATATGTGGGAACTACCTTTACTAGATCTCACAAGTCTATCCTCACTTCTTTGTTTTTTTTCTGAGGCCTTAAAGGCCAGTGATTGAGCCTGCACATGTAATGTGCAGTAAAGGAGCTGCTCTCCTAGGTTACTATCTCTGCGTCTTTCCATTCCAATTGGGGTGTAGGTTATCACACCAGCATCATAGTACAGTTGCAAGAGTAAAATGAATTAGGGAGATCAGAAATGCTCCCCGTGGCCCCTTTCTAGAGGGGAGAGAAAGAACTAATGGTGGTGGGTGAAAGGGAATACAACTCCCAGAGAGAGATAGACTATGCAAAATATGACCTTCAGCAACATTGAGCAACCATTGTTGCTTTCCTAATGAGATGATCCAAGATAAAATGAAAACCATGTAGAACACAAGATATCACTGAGAGGGGGGGTGAATCAGTGATATAAACAATTTCAAACAATGTGTGCAACCGGTAGGATAATGAAAACACTAACAAGCAACCACACACAATAGCACATCACATAATAGCGGATATATGAGGAAAACCCAATGTGGGAAAAACCTCGGTGAGAAATGCTGTTGGAGATCTACTACTCCTATCTAGCCTCACAATGAAATAACAGTTTTACCATGTTTTAGGGCACCAACCCAAGGAGCACCAACCCCTAACAATTTATGGGCACCTACCCAAAGGAGCACCAACCCCTGATCTATTCGGAGCACCAACTCAAGGAGCACCAACCCCTACACTAAGCACCCACTCAATGAAATACAATGAGATATAAAAACAATACAATGATAAACACTTTGTTACAAATGAGTTTTGTAACCTTTGCAACCTATTCACTTTGCCGGTTGAACTATTTTTTGTCACACTGGTTCTTCTCTACCGGATCTTAGTTCTCTGTCTAAATCCTCTTCAACTCAGCTTCTGCCTTGCTAGATCTCCTCTCATACTCTCTCTGCTCTCTTTCACTCTCAGTGGCTACCTTACTGGTTTTATCTCTGCCGGTTTGATAGATTGTTATGCTCTGTAACAGTTTACCAGTTACTTTAAACCTTGCCGGTTAAGCCCTTCTTGCCGGTTCTTCTTCTAACACTCAATCACTTCGATATTTTGCTATCAACGCTCAGACTGATCAACTCTCTTCTAGTATGATCACGCTTTTTCATTACCCATCCATCGTCAAACTGCTCAAGTCTTTGATCTGCATATTTATACACATGCTTTCCCGCCAAAAACAGAGTTCAAGCTTTACGTGCCTAGGGTTTTCTTCACCAACCACGATCCGTATCAAATTGGATCTCATCTCCTTGAATCGACAACTTGCAACAGTTCAACAAAAAGCTTTGTCCCTTTTTATTCTTCCTATAAACGTTTACCATATTTAGCAAACTGGACCTTGTTCATCGGCCTTGATTTTGTTGATCACAATAAATGATCTAGTTGTTCCCTTCTCCAGATCAACAAGACGATCAAATATCTCGCTTCGATCATGACACCAAAAAATAAAATCTCTCTTTCGATCTGCTTTGAGCCGCAATCCTCTGCAATTGATCCGTGATTTCCGCAATCTTCATTTAATACCTACCTAAGCCGCAACTACTTGATGATGCACCATTCATCTACCATTGCATGTTCGCCACCTGAAGTCCACGTGACATCTCTGTCAGCATCCAACTCACTTGACGGTGTCGGTTCAAACTCGGTCACCGACCAAACATACTACCAGTATACACTAACCGGTTAACCTTCATATCGTGCACTTCTCTGTTCTTCCGGTTAGGGCATGTTATCATTTACCGGTGATAGTCAACTGATTTGCCAATGTAATGTCCCTACTAGTTAGAGATTATTAACCTCCAAAACAGATTGTTAGAACATGACAAACATATATATATATAAGTAATCTGGATTGCAATCTAACTTTTATACTTAATTAACATAATCATAATCTTCATCTAATAAAAAGGATACGAATGCCATAAGAAAGTATATCCTTAGGCGGCCATGAAGCTCGCCTTCTTGGAACCCCTTGGTTCCAAGCCCTTCAGGAAATCGAAATTGAGTTCGAATCCTGTCTTGGGTGTAACCTCTTACACCCAAGCCCTTCAAGGAAGACCCTTTTCTATTCCTTGCCTTGGTGATGCCTTCATCATCCAAGTCCTCAAAGGGGACCGGCCAGATCCGTCTCTTCTTGGTTGAGTTTAATCAACCAAGCCATACATATGCATATCAATTTTTCAGTACATGTACTGCCCTGGGGATTATCACAATCCCTTCCTTAGACTACGGGAGTTCCCTCCCTATAGCCTCCAATATGTAATTTCCTTTATAATACATTGATAATTTAATATTATTTCATTTTGTACTTCACACATATATTCCTAATGTGTTCCTTATGTATATATTCAATATTCCTTACCATCATTTACCTATGCATTACCTTCTTATTTAATTTCCATTTACCACATCTATTTTAACATAATCATACCTTAGGGTGTGGATCAATACATTAATTCCTTATATTTATTAACATGCATAAATGACAGCGTCTACCTATTCATTACCTATTTTCCATTATACACCTTATATCCTAGTGAACATTCTATACATTGATTATGTTCATTACAAAATAAATAATATTATAAAAAATAAATATCATGAACTTACCCGCAGATGCTCCCTTCCTACCTCTGCGTCCTCCTTCCTTTTCCCTCGATCCCTGCAATTTAATTGGGTTAAATACCCGTGGAGGGGAGTAGACGTGTCCCTCCACGAGGCACCCTCCCGTGGGAAAGGTGGTGACGGCTCGCAGCCTAAGCTGCGGCTACCGTCACACCATTTCCCTTCGAAGGAAGCGGTGGGACGGGAAACGCAGCCCCCGTGGGAAAGGTGGTGACGGCTCGCAGCCTAAGCTGCGGCCGAAGCGGTGGGACGGGAAACGCAGCCCCCGTGGGAAAGGTGGTGACGGCTCGCAGCCTAAGCTGCGGCTACCGTCACACCATTTCCCTTCGAAGGAAGGGGTGTGATGGTAGACGCAGCTTGGGCTGCGTTTCCCGCCCCACCGCTTCCTGCGGGGGTGGTGTTTAAATATAAAACACCTTATTTACTAAATGAATTAATATTTTAATAAACATTTAAGTGAAATTCCTTTTTATATTTTAATAATCATTTTATTTATTAAGTGAATTAATCTATGTAATATTAATAATCACTTAATTTTAAATGAATTAAATCCTATTTAATCTATTTAATAATTACTTAATTTATTAAATCTATTAATCGTATTTAGTATATTTAATAATCACCTTGATTATTATTAAATACCAATATACTTAAACCTATTAATTGTATTACATCAATTGAATATCAATGTTAATGATTTGTTAATATTGTTTTAATAATTGATTTTGTCTTTTATTTAAGAATAAGGCCTTACATCATATGGAGCGGTGGGGATATCACAGTCCCTCCGTCTCAATTTTGCTTGTCCTCAAGCATCTTTAGGTCCTCTTTTTCCCAAGTGGCATCCTCGTTTGGGAGATTCCTCCATTTTATCAGGTGTTCGGTGATGGTCCGGTTCCTAAGCTCTCTTTTTCGTGTGTCCAGAATGATCTCTGGGTATAATGTGAGTTTCCCTTCATCATCTAGGGGAGGTAGTTCACTGCAAGGAACCAAGTGTTGCCTGAGAACCTTCTTAAGTCGGGAAACATGGAACACATTATGTATTTTGCTGCTTTTGGGAAGTTCAATCTCATAAGCTACTTCTCCAATCCTTCGAATGACTTTGTAGGGCCCATAAAATCGGGGTTTCAGTTTTTCAGTCCCATTCTTCTTGAGGGATGATTGCTTATATGGTTGTAACCTTAGGAATACTAGATCTCCGACCTCAAATGTCCGTTCTACCCGCTTCCTGTCGACATAGATCTTTTGTTGGTTTTGCGCTTGTTGTAAATTTTCTTTCAGAGTCTTCAGGATGTCTCTACTCTGTTGTAAAAAATCTTGTGCTCTAGGTACTTTGCTTTCTTGGGTTGTTAGTTCCCCAAAGCTTGTGGCCTCATAGCCGTATAAGGCTTGGAAAGGACTCATCCCTATTGACATGTGGTGAGTCGTGTTGTAACAATGTTCGCCTAAGTGTAGCCACTTAATCCAAGCAGTCTGTTGCCCTGTAACATAGTTCTTTAGATAGCCCTCTATCCATTGGTTCACTATTTCTGTTTGCCCATCGGTTTGAGGATGGTAACTGGTACTAGGGGTTAAATCTGTTCCCGCCATTCTAAAGAGTTCCTGCCAAAACTGGCTAATAAACTTGCTATCTCTGTCACTGACAATATTTAGAGGGAGCCCATGGAGTCTGAAAATTTCCTTGAAGAATAGATTTGCTATCTGGTGGGCTTTGTATTCGGTGGAGATTGCAAGGAAGTGGGCATACTTCGTGAGTCTATCTACCACCACAAAAATGCTATCCTTCCCTTGCGTCCTTGGCAACCCCGTTATGAAATCCATAGAGATACTCTCCCACTTTTGATTAGGAATAGGTAATGGCTGAAGCAATCCAGCTGGGTGGGTGAGTTCTGTTTTATTGCGTTGACATGTTAAGCACTCTTGAACATACTTTTGGATATCTCCTTTTTGGTTCCTCCATGCATATCGTTCCCTAATATGCTTATAAGTTTTGTAGTACCCTGGGTGTCCTGCAAGGGGGTTGTCATTAAATTCTTTGAGAATTTTGCTTTTGAATTTGGTCTGAGGAGTCAAGTATATCCTTCCTTTATATAAAATGAGGTTTCCTTTAATACTGAAATCTTTGTTGGGTAGATTCCCGACCAAAATTTCCTTTGCCTGGGGATCTTGATCATATTCATTAAGGATCTCTTCCTTCCAATCTTTTGAGATACTGGTCATGGTATTGAGATGAGCTCTCCGGGATAGTGCATCTGCTGCCCCATTGTTCACCCCTTTCACATATTCTATATCAAAGTCGTAGGCTTGTATTTTGCTCACCCATTTTTGTTGCCTATCATTTAGGTCCTTTTGGCTCAAAAAGAAGCGTAGACTGTTATGATTAGTCTTTACACCAAACCTACCACAGACCAAGTATTGGCGAAATTTGGCCAATGCGTGCATTATGGCTAGCATCTCTTTGTCATAGACAGAGTAGTGTCTTTCTGCGGCGGTGAGTTTGCGGCTCTCAAAAGCTATGGGATGTTTCTTTTGCATGAGTACGGCCCCAATTCCCTCCCCTGATGCATCACACTGTAGTTCAAAAGGAATAGAGAAATCGGGAATGGCTAATACTGGGCAAGAGCTCATGGTTATCTTAAGTCGTTCAAAGGCCTGTTGGGCTTGGTCATTCCATGCGAAAGCCCCCTTCTTAGTTAGGTCGGTGAGGGGTGCTGCAATCTTGGAGAACCCTTTTACAAAGTGTCTATAGTAGCTGCATAGTCCCACAAATCCCCTTACTTGGGTTAGGGTTCTAGGGGTGGGCCATTCCTTGATGGCTTTGATTTTTTCTTTGTCCACACTTACTCCTGCCTCACTAATTTTGTGTCCTAGGTAGATGATTTCTTTCATCCCAAATTCACATTTGGAGGCTTTAGCGTACAATGATTGTGACTCCAGAATATTCAATACCTCTTCGACGTGCAGGAGATGCTCTTCCCATGTTTTGCTGTAAATGAGTATATCATCGAAGAATATTAGAAGAGACTTCCTCAATTGTTGTCTGAATGTATGGTTCATGCATGACTGGAAAGTGGCTGGGGCGTTAGTGAGACCAAATGGCATAACCAGAAATTCGAAATGTCCATAGTGACATCTGAATGCTGTTTTGGGAATATCCTCTTCCCTCATTTTGATCTGGTGATATCTTGACCTTAGATCGATTTTAGAGAAGTATTTTGCTCCATGGAGTTCATCCATTAGTTCATCGATCCTTGGGATTGGGTATCTGTTTTTTACAGTTTTCTTATTCAAGGCCCGGTAATCTATGCACATTCTCATAGTCCCGCCTTTCTTCTTGACCAATACTACTGATGAAGTGAAGGAGCTGCTGCTGGGTTGGATGTGTCCCATTTCTAATAACTCCTTTATGGTCTTTTCAATCTCCTCTTTGAACTTGTGGGGGTGGCGGTAAGGGGTGGTAATGACAGGTTTTGCTCCTTCCTCTAATTCAATGGAGTGTTCGAATCCCCTTTTTGGGGGTAACCCTGGGGGAATGTCCTCGAAGACCTTTTTGTGTCTTCTCAGGATAGGTTGTATTTCATTTTGAATGATCTGGCCTTCAGTTGGAGATTTGTCCAAGACCATGCATTGGGCGACCCACTCTCCTTGATCGTGTCTAAGGATTTTCTCCATTTTATTGCATGATACTATTTTTGGAGAGCCATGGGGAATTCCCTTCAATATTATTTCTCTCCCCTCGTGTTGGAAGCATATCTCCCGATTTGGACTATCCATGGTGAATCGTCCTGTTGGTGTTTGTTTTATCATCTATGAAACATTAGGATAGGATACCTGAAGGTATTCTATCCTCTCCTGAAAAATCACTATTGATTCCAAGGTCTATATGTGCGAACAAGCGACTTTAGTGGAATAGCTTCTTCGGCAGTGTATGCTGAAATTTTCAAGGGGGACTTACGTTTGACAAGTATTTTGAACTGCTGGACTTAGATGGATTTAGCAATTTAGGCTCTTCTTTTTTTTTGGAATTTTCTGGGATTTAGACTTTCAAAGAAATGGGAAAAGGGAGATAGGGTTTAGGAAGGCTAATCTAATCCAACGAATTCTGGAGACGGTATCAACTGGGTGCTTTCGAGAAACCAAACCTTGCTTCGCCACACTAGGGACAACTACACAAGGCTGGTGCAATCTTCAATGGGTTGTGCTTATGATCAAGATGTTGGCATGCACAGGGGATGGGCTCAGACTAACTTTGCACGGTAGAATGGAAATCATCCATTTACCAAAAGTATGAGCGGAAATACACCATCAATTGATACTTATCAAATCCTTCATTCAAATTACCAACAATGAAAGCAAATCTAAATTATTTCTAACTAAGTGTTGAGGCAATTGAAACCATGCAAATCATTCAGATAATAGAGATTACAAAGCAGCGCACATGTAATATATTATCTCGAAATGACCTTAGCAACAATACATCAAAAACCTCACACCCTCCAAATGAGAGGAGGTAGCCTTATATAGTTTTCAAGAATAAATGAACGGCCGAGATCAAACAGTGATCAAGGGCCCAGATTGAAAGCTATAAACCCTAATTAGGGTTTCCCAAAACTAACTACCCTCGACCAATTACATTTGGGACACTTGTCCTTCTTGCTAAATATGAACCATCAATGAAAATAGAAGGTTGTTGCATTGTGAAGTGTGCCCTTCTAGAAGCTTCTGGATAAGTCAGGTTCATCGAACCTGGACATGCTGACTTGGAGCAATCTGATTGGTTGGAAAATGACAAGGCGTCACCTCAACGTGTTGGATGTCTTTCTTGAATTCTCCAATTTGTGTCAAGAAATCGTCTAAGTATGGAAATTTGATTCCTTTTTGTCGCCATTTGATTCTGCTTGGGAGCTTGTCTTTTTTAATTCCTTCAGGAGATGAAATTCTTCAAGAAGTTGGAAGTTTATCTAACTTTTCCATATTTTCACCAAGTCTGAGAACTTTTCTTTCTTGATGCCTTGAGATTCTTTCAAGTGCCTCAAATTTGGAGGAGAAATCTCCCCTCGTGAAGTTTTTCTCATACTTAGCCAAATTTTGGCCCTCTCTATACTCGGACGAACCTTGCTCGTGGTCCTGTCTTCAATTCTGAATTTGGCTCGAAACTCCATTTGTGTTTTCTGTGATGATCCTGCCTTCAGTTGCCAGTTTCTATTGCGTGGGAGGAGGGTAAAAGCTCTAGATAACCCCTTGCAAATATGAAAGGATGGGATCAAGTTGTTCAGGCATTCGCTGTGATCATGTCCTTCTTCTCGATACCCTGACATGCCTTCAACATTTCCCATACTTAGCCAAATTTTGGCTATCTTCACGCCCGGATGAACCTTGCCTGTGAACTCCAACTGCGATCTCTATGATGATCCCGCTTCTATTTCCTCTTGCGACCTGTAAAACCAAAGGAAAATAAGTTAGAAATCTATCTTGGATTAAAGAAAATCGAGGCTGCGAACGGCTAAGTGTTTGGAAAATTTCACTTCATTTTCATACTTAGCCATAAAAACTGAAATTTCATCCTCAAAACCCTTTAGTCTTCAAGGGTGGTTGTGATCGTAAATCAACACCAAGTGTTATAACTCCGAAAATTTCTTATACTTAGCCAAAAAAAAATGATTTTCATTCTCTAGAAATTCGAATAAGTTTACTAAAAATCATTTCTTAAAACTCTGAAAAATACTTAGAAAATTCATAAATCTGCATCATGAATTCCATTTCACCTTCGAATGGATGGAAGTAAGGCTGGATTTTCTCAAGAACACTCAGGAAATTCAAGAACGATTCAATAACTCTTCCTTATGCTGGTTGTCTTTCTCAAAAAAATCTATGAAACTTTTGTCAAAAAAGTTTATCCAACCTCCAACACTGTTCAAAACTTTCTCCTGATCATCTTCAAACCGAAAATACTTTACTAAGCTCTCGTTAGTAACTCAAACTTCTTGGTGTAGAAATGAAGTTAACAACTAAGTATTTGTAAATAAAGTTAAATCCTCAATCAGAAACCCTTGAAATCTTCCAACTCATGTTTCCAATTTTAAATTCATTCTTTAGGAAAGTGTTGTCATGTTTCCAAATTCGAAGAAAATATATTCCAGAAGTTTCCAATTTGGCTATAAGTTCGAAATATTTATTAATCTTCCAATATTCTCCTTTTGCAAACTTTCTATTTTGGATTTAAGTTCGAAATCTTGAAGGATTTTCTTGACATCATTTTGTATTTTCGTTGATTCTATTTGACTTTTATGTGTAGGTGGACTTTTTGGAAGTTTATCTTCATCTTCTTCAAGTTTTGGCGGATTTTGCTTACCTCTCCAAGGTATGGCGGAGTTTAGAGGGCCTTCCCCTATCATACTTAGCATCTACTTCCTTGGGCGGAGTTTTGAAGGGTCCCTTCAACATGGAGGGCGGAGTTTGAGCAAAGCTCAATCAAGGCGAATTTTTAGCTAAGGCATAGGGTGGACTTTGGAACACACCCCCTAGGCACCCCACACACATGGCGGACTTTAGAGTGTTGGCCATCATGGCCTCTTCCAAAACATGGTAGACTTTGAAGGGTTGGCCACCAACATGGAAGGATAGGGCGGAGTTTCAAGGCCATTCACTCAGCAACACCTTGGGTGGAGTTTTGGATGACCAGCACCATGGGCGGAGTTTTGGTGAGTCCCCTTAGGCATGGCGGACTTTGGTGGCACCTCCTACATGGCTCTCTAACCTTTGGCAGACTTTAGACTTGGCTCCATCAAGGCGAAATTTTGGCTAAGGCATAGGGTGGACTTTAGACATTGCTCCTTCATGGCCTCCATCAAGGTGTAGATTTGACTAAGGCATGGGGCAGACTTTGAAGTTAGCTCCCACATGACCTCTCTTCTTGGGCGGACTTTGGTGAGTGTTCCTTCATGGCCTCCATCAAAGTGTAAATTTAACTAAGGCATGGGGCGGACTTTGAAGGTCCCTCCTCATGACTCTCCTAAGGCATGGCGGACTTTGAAGTTAGCTCCCACATGACCTCTCTTCTTGGGCGGACTTTGGACAAGGCTTCTCCATCACTTGGCATGCTTGGGCGGACTTTAAAGAGTGCTCCCACCTTGGGCGGACTTTGAGGCGCTCTCCACATGCTTGGGCAGACTTTGAAGAGTGCCCCCACATGCTTGGGCGGACTTTGAGGCGCTCTCCACCTTGGGCAGACTTTGGTGGTGTCTCATCTTGGGCGGACTTTGGTGGTGTCCCCAACTTGGGCGGACTTCTATCATCTCTCCCACCTTGGGCGGACTTTGGGCATCCCTCCTCTTGGGCCGACTTCATGCATCTCTCCCATCTTGGCGGAGTTTTGGTCTACCTGCCAACATGGCGGACTTTTAGACATCTCCAACATGGGCAGACTTCTAGACCTTTGCTCTTCAAGGCGGACTTTTGGAGGCTCTCAAGAGGGCGGACTATATATGAAATATAACATTTAAGTATAAGTGGTCTTATACTTTAAGTTATATTTCATATATATTGTCAGGATGTTTGAGAGTGGTTTCGGGCCTCTAGGACTAATAATGCAAAATCTAGTTTTTGGAGGATTCTCCAATTTTTCAGACTTAGTCAAATTTCAGGATCAGGATGACATTCCAAACTTAGCCAAATTTCAGGACATTTGAGGATCAGGATGATTTTTCGAGCTGATTATCCTTAGAAGGTGCCATGACCCCCTAAAATATAGGAACTTAGCTTTTTAGGTCAAAACTTGAAAATTTTGGATCGCGGTCGAAGCAGGTCAGTGGTACAAGCGTAAACCCTAGGTTTGCATCCCGAAAAAGCAAAAAACCTAAAATCTAGGGATTTAGCTTTTTTAGGTCAAAACGTGGAATTTTCGAGTTCCGGTCGAAGTTGGTTAGTGGTACAAGTGTAAACCCTAGGTTTGCATCCTGAAAAAGCAAAAAGCCTAAAATCTAGGGATTTAGCTTTTTAGGTCAAAACTTGGAATTTTCGAGTTCCGATCGAAGCTGGTCAGTGGTACAAGTGTAAACCCTAGGTTTGCATCCCAAAAAAGCAAAAAGCCTAAAATCTAGGGATTTAGCTTTTTAGGTCAAAACTTGGAATTTTCGAGTTCCGGTCGAAGCTGGTCAGTGGTACAAGTGTAAACCCTAGGTTTGCATCCCGAAAAAGCAAAAAGCAGACATCCCTAAAAAATAGGAAAAACTTTCTAAAAATAGTCATACCGGGGATCGGGTTGAAAATGCCAAAAACGAAACTTCCTAAAAAAAAGGAAAAAGCAAAAAAGCAAACTTTCTAAAAATAGAAAGTTGTCCAAATTCGTCCAAATCAATTGGGATCTTCGTCCCTTGGCCTCTCTAAGCACTCTGGTGGTGTTCGCATTTCGGAATCACATAACTTGCAAAAACTAACTTTCAATCGTCAGGCCTGAAACGCTCTGAACTGGACAAGGCTTGGTGAAACTGCAGCAAAAGGTCACAGGACACTAACAAAACCCTAGAAAGAAGGAAAAGAGAGGGTCCCCATTTGCAATGGGGCGATGTGTGAAAAAGGTCACAACATGTCCCAACGAGTTTATCCATGGCATCCTGTTGTGACGTTTTCACACATCGCCCCATTTAAATGGGGACCCCCTCTTTTCGCTTTTGTTTTGCCTGTTCTTCTCTTTGCTTTTAGGGTTTTGAATGAGTGAGTTGTCTGTCTGGGCTAGGGCTAAACCTTAGGGGTTTCTTTTGGATGTTTTTCAAGCTGAGTCCAGTCAAATTTTGAAAGTTATTAAGCATCCTTCCGAGGATTGATTATTGAAGTAAGGTGAGTCTGTCAGGAGGTCAGATAGGTCCCAGGTTAGATCTAGTCAGGGTTTTTGAGGGAAAATTCAAATTTTGTCTAAGTGTTAGCATTTTGAAGATGAAATTGTGTATTCTTGCCTAAGTAAATTTTGATCATTTTTCGGAGGCAAGATGATACCTGAAACAGCAAAAGTGCTCCCGTCCCACTCCAAGGGACCAGGGCGAATTTCATTCTAAGTGCAATTTCTTATTTTGCGAGGGCTTGCTAACTGATTCCTGACCTTGATGATGACTTAACTCTGCCTTGTGAAATGTTTGGAGACTTAAATTTTGAATATTTTAGCCAGAAAGGACAAAAGTGGTCTGGTCCCTTGGAAGTGCTCCCGTCCCTCTCCAAGGGACCAGAGCACAAATATTATTTTATGCATATTTGTCAATTGTCACTGACTTTTCTATTTTGTTTTGTGCAGGGTCTTCCAGAATGATAATTGGACATGACTTGATACTTTTGAAGATTTTGAAGGCACAAAAATGGTGAATTTTGAAGGTTAAAGGAAAAAGTGCTCCTGTCCCTCTCCAAGGGACCAGGGCGAAAAGACTTATTTGAGCCATTCCTTGTCTTGTTTGGTCAAATTGAAACATCAAAGGCATAGTGAAGTACGAAATGAACATGATAAAGCATCCAGACTTGATCAAAAGCAATGAAATGATGAAGTTTTTGCCTAGAAGGTCAAAAGTGCTCTTGTCCCTCACTGAAGGACCAGAGCACTTTTCTTTATATGCACAATTTTAGACCTTTATTGGACATTAACTTTTATTCATAGCGTGAAGTAAGATGAAATCTTCCCTAGCAAAGGAATTTCGAGACGAAAAGTGAGACAATTTGGCTAAGAGGGCAAAAAGTGCTCCCGTCCCTCACTGAAGGACCGGAGCACTGAATTTCAAATTCGCACTACCTTTGCAAGATTAAAGTGATTTTATGATTTGAAGAGGTCAAGGGAAGCATGTTTTGTCCATTGAATATAATTTAAGTGGTTCACAAAGGAGTAAATCAACCCAAATGACAAAAAG
The DNA here is from genome assembly GCF_030272615.1 of Cryptomeria japonica. NCBI lineage: Eukaryota > Viridiplantae > Streptophyta > Pinopsida > Cupressales > Cupressaceae > Cryptomeria > Cryptomeria japonica. The sequence goes on from NC_081405.1 coordinate 671,780,981, forward strand.
TGCTCCTGTCCATCACTGAAGGACCATGGCACTTTTTCAAGTTTCTCCTCTTTGTTTGATATTTTATGGCAAAACTTGACTTGGATGGGAAGGACGAAGGATGTTTTATGCCTTGGACGCAATTGAGAGGTTTAAAGAACAAAGAAGTATGCCAAGATGAAAAAGTGCTCCCGTCCCTCTCCAAGGGACCAGAGCGATTTTCCAAAAAGTGCTCCCGTCCCTCTCCAAGAGTCCAGAGCGATTTTCCAAGAAAGTGTAAATTTCTTGCAAAGACAAGGCAAGTTTGTGATTGAAATGAATGGAAGAGGACATGATTAGCCCATTGAAGATAATTTGGGAAGCTAGCAAAGGACGTATAAGCTTGAAGTTGAAAAAGTGCTCCTGTCCCTCACTGAAGGACCAGAGCACTTAACATGTTATCTAGCCTTTCTCGCCAATTTTGGACAAATTGAGGCCAAGGTGAAAGTTTGAAAAGTGTTTAAAATGCCTTGAAGTGGAATTGAGATGCGAGAGTTGCAAATTTTGGCGACAACTGGCAAAAGTGCTCCAGTCCCTCACCAAGGGACCAGGGCGCAATTTCCAAATATGACCATTTACCTTGCATTTTGAAATGATATTTTTATTACCAAGGCTCAAGATGGAGTGAAATGTGATATTCTACGCCTGGAGGATAATTTGAAGTTGATATGATCAAGAATTCATGCAATGGACTCAAAAGTGCTCCTGTCCCTCACTGAAGGACCAGGGCGCTTTTTATGAAACAACAAATTCCCTCCGAGATTATGCTAAGGCAAAGTTGTGTGAGATGGGAAAGATCTTCTAAAGCATGGTGAACAAAGGTTTGACTTCAAAAAATTGAGAATCCTAGCCTAAAAATGAAAAAGTGCTCCTGTCCCTCTCCAAGGGACTAGAGCGAAGTTAATGGCATTCATTATTTTTTACCATATTTGGGCGTTAATATCCTCCAAATCGCATTAGACGCCAAATTGCTAACTTTGGAATATTTGAAAAAATTAATTAAATTGGCATTTAATAAATTAATTTTGGGCCTCAAAAAATCAAATTTCTATTATAAAGGCATTTAAAATTAATTTTTGTGAAATAAAAAATTAAAAGTTGAGCGCACAAGGCATTATTTTGTCTTTATTTATCAAGTCGGCCTTCTTCTTAGTGTTTTTTATATTTTATTTTAAGGCTTATTTGCTAGGTCGGCCTCCTGGAGGAAAGAAGGTGAGCGCTCTATATAATAGGGGGGGCATTGTTTCAAGTTCAAATCATTCATTCATCCCTTCTAAAGTGCGAAAGTGTGGAGACTAAGGAGGGCGAAATTCATCTTGAAGGCTATTGGAGAGGCGAATTTCTTGCTAGATTGGAGGATAATTTCCAGATTTTTTGAAGACATTTGAAGGCGAATTTCCAGATTTTTGAAGAGGCTAGTGGAGTTTATTCTTTTTCAAACTAGAGGAGGCGTACTTCATCCAAGGAAGGACTATAAATCTTGCCCAACAAAATCCTGTCCTCTTCCTTCATTTTTCAAGGTTTTGTACTTAAATACTCAAAGGGAAGGTATGAAGAATAATTTTTTGAAGTTCTTATTCAAGACTTATTATGATCCCATTGCAATTTTGTAAAGTTTAAGTCTTGAAGATCCAAATTCCATTCATTATTAATTTGAAAATGCGTAGTTCTTGATTTATCCTGACTTTTTTCAAATTAATATCTTAAGTTTTACCGTTGAAAGGTCTTAAATTTCATGCTTTGAGGTTTGATGCTCAAAAGACTAACTTTAATATTTTGTGTAGGCATCAAATGGAGATCCCGGAGTTGTAAAATCAAGCCAGATCAAGGACGGTCTCCTCCAAGAAGATCAAGCAAGGACAAGGGCGACCTCCTCCAGTCTAGCATCGACAAGGATGGCTTTCTTCGGACTAACATCATCAAGGGCGACCTCTTCCAATCCAGCATTCCAAGGCAAGGTACATCATCATCCTGCAAATCAGAGACAAAAGAAGTCAGAGCAAAGGGTTCGTTGAAGAAGCAGATAATTTCAAAAGAGTTAATTAAAGATAGCTTCTCAACAACATCAAATTGAATATCTACCAAGCTACAAGTGTCAGACGAGTTGGCATCCTAGTCATCACTCCTCCAGTCGGATTGGTCCACCTCAACAATGTCCAAATTCAATGTACCTAACTCATAGAAGGTAGCACAAACTTCAATGTACCTACCCCAGCTATCCATTGGTCGAATTTTCCAGAGAGGACATGTGTCCAAGCAATACAATTATTTCATTGGTCAAGCATTAAATGTTATGTAATGGTTGTAACAAACCCTAATTAGGGTTTTCATTATTGAATCTTGGCCATTGATCTCAAATTGATCTAAGCCATCGAATTGTATTGAGGGCACTATATAAGCCCCGGCTCTTCATTTTGTAAAGGGGAATAGTTAGAGAGTTAGAAAGGAGTTAGTGAATAGAGAGTAGTTAGAAGGTGATTAGCAGTTGATAGAATAGCAATTAGAGTAGAGTAGAGAGAGAAGGCAAAGATTGTTGCCAAGATGTTGTTGTAAAAGACTTGTAACTTCATTGAAGAAATGGTGAAATTTATGGGTCGGTTCGACAATTTGCATGGTCTTTATACTTCTCATATTTGATTTCGTGTTATTTGATGAGTGGAAGAAATGTGCTTGATTGATGGTGGAATTCGTATATCCATACTACTAGCAGTTTGTTGATTGCAGGCTTGCCTTGTGTAGTCAACTGGAATCATTCAGCTTAAGCTTAACTTCAATTGTCGCTTCTTCATTGATATGCATCAACCTGATGGTGTCTATGCCTGCAGTGATGATTTGAATATCATAAAGCTTTCCTTCGAAGATTGCATTAACCTTGTGGAGATGGTCCTGTGATGTCAAAACAAGACTTAGTTAGAATTTCATCAAAGATCAATCATTGCTCCTACATTCCTTAGTATTAGGATTAGATTCTTTCCTCACCCTCATCTTTTTTTTTTCTTTTTCAAATCTAAGGCAGTAAGATCCTGTGTTCCAGCAATATTCAAAGCAAATCAGAAGTTCATTCATCAAGTGTAAGTCCCCTTGTGATTCCAGCAAGTCACATCATACCATAGAGAGCTTATCCACACGTAGAGACCCTACATACAAGAACCTTGAAGTCATCCAGATTGAACCTTTTCGCGACATCTTCAGCATTCGGAGGCTTTATTCAAGAGAGGATAAGGTACCCTTGGGTATTTTATTCTGTGTTTGATAGTGTACAAAATAGACGTCAACACATCCCCAAAATGATATCATTCTCGAGGTTTACCACAAAGAAGTTTCTTGTGATGGTGTGTCCTCCCAGGGTGACTTCCCATCCTTTCATCTTCTTATCTGGGTCCTTCAATTTGTCTCTTTGCTTGCTTATTGGTTGACATACTTACCGGTTGACATCAACATGCCAACAATTTGCAATACTCCTATTTGCATACCAGTAACATCAACTTGCATATTGGTTGACATCAATGACAAGACAATGCCAACAAACCATAGGTCGCACTTTGTGCTCCTCAAGATCTTTTAACAAGCAACTCATGCAATGCTATTTCCAATTCAAGTGTTCAAGATGAACTTTCTCATGTTACCCTGCATTAAATTCTTATTTCATGAGTCTATTAAGGCATGTTCTCACTATACTATGATTCCAATATTAAATGAATTTCTAATGTTATATACAACCAACAAGTGAGAATATTGCAGTCCCAAAATGTGGCAACTCACTTTGAGATGGATCATAACTTCACAAAATATTCAATATTCAGGTGTACAATTTTTTCTTGATAGTGGGAACTAAATCCTTCCCGATGTGGTCAGGACAAAATCATAGTAGATACCCCTAGAGTTGGTGGGAATTGCTAAGGAATTTAGATCAGTGATAGAGAAAAACAATAGTCTAATGATATATAGTAAGAATAGACTTTTAACGTGATCACTGATATGTATATATTGACCACTGATATATATATTTGATTCTATCAAATAATAACTGATGAATATGGTAATTATCGACTGCTCGCTGTATCATGTAATTGCCGTTGTTATTGATTATCATCCACAGCAAGCGTCGATATCATTGTATATGTATATCGGTGAAGGGTTATGTTGTAATGTCCATACTAGTTAGGGATCACTGTCCTGCAAAATAGATTGTTAGAAATACAACAAATATACATATATAACTAATTTAACTTGCAATTTAACCTTAAAATACTTAATTAACACTAATCACAATTCTTATCTAATAAAAAGGATACGAATGCCATACGGAGATATGTCCTTAGGTGGCTGTGAAGCTCGCCTTCTTGGAACCCATCTTGGTTCCAAGCCATCCCTGAAATCGAAGATGAATTCGATTCCTGTCTTGGATGTAATTTCTTACACCCAAGCCATCCAAGCAATCAAAGGTTATTTCGATTCCTGTCTTGGACGTAACTTCTTACACTCAAGCCATCCAGGAAATCGAAGGTTAATTCGATTCCTGTCTTGGATGTAACCTCTTACACCCAAGCCATCCAAGGAAGACCATATGTCAATTCCTTGCCTTGGATGATGCATCCCATCATCCAAGTCCTCAGAGGGGACCGGCCAGATCCGTCTCTTCTTGGATGAACTTAGTCAACCAAGCCATATATATGCATATAGATATTCAGTATATACTGCCTACCAAGGATTATCATAATTTCTGAATTAGACCACCAGAATTTCCTCCCAATAGCCTCCATCATATAATCACTTTATTGTCATTCATTGATATCCAACATTTCATAACCATTCATATTATCAATATCATCTAATTTATAATTCATATTATCATTATTATTTAAATTATAATCTTGTGACATACACATTGAGATATAATTCTGTAACATACACATTATAATAATGACGACATAATTCTGTAACATGCACATTATAATAATCATGACATAATTATGAAACCTACACATTATAATAATCATGACATTACTATCAAAACTGCAAGTATATTTATATGTGTGTGTGCGGCACACACATCCACACACATACGTACCTTCGGTGTCTCTGCTATCTTCCCCCTTTCTCTTGCCTCTGCTTATGCAGCTATCCTTTCTAATCAATGGTGATCTCACTAGATGTTTTTGATTCCTTACCTTTATATCTCTCAATATGAGGGATAGGTCACACCTCTTCATCATGTATGTCCTTTGGCAAGAGACATACCCTTTCACCATTAGCACCCTTTGAAAGAGTGCAACTCTTCATTATTTCTACCCTTTGAAAGGGACACAACCTTTCGTAATCAGATCTGCACTTATTATTTAAATCAGATCTGCACTTCTCATTTCCAATTTATCCTCCCTCTCAAATGAGGTTCTCTTATCTTTTTTATATGGATTGTTGAGGGAGTCGCAACTTTTCCTTTCATGTCTTTTGACTTTTCATTAACTTAATTAATTTTTAATTAGTCATATTTAATTATATTATTCTATATTTTAATTTAATTTTTAATGTTTTAATTTTATTATCATTTATTATTAAATTCTATTTCGAAGTGGGGACATTACATATGTCTACGTAGGGGCATGACTCCTATGTGGCTTTATGCCACGTATAGTCATGACCCTACATAACCATAACTCTTCACATATATTAGTCATTGTCATTAGTCATTAGTTATGTACCGAAACATTCACCGTGCTCGATACTATCGGACTTAACAATAATACTTCAACTTCGATAGTCATCGGATAATACAATGATGACAGTCATTGATCTGCCATAAGCAGTCAGCAATATGTTAATGTTACTTTCATTCAATATATATATGTATATTTCCATTCAAACATATATATATATATATATATATATATATATATATATATATATATATATATATATATATATATATATATATATATATATCTATGTATGTATGTATGTATAATATATTGCCTTCTTCAATCCGAATGAGGCTACATCCTTAACAGGAATGAATGCATCCTATGGTGAGAACTCGAGTAGAACAATAAATGCGAGCTTTGGTTGCTGTCCTATCAATAGCCAACCAGTTATGGTCCAGTTAGTACCATCAAATTTTTAGAGTCAAACTACTGCAACCACCGGACAGTAAATGGGTGAAACACTATTTTGACTTGGAATTCAACAAGTGTATTTCAGCTGAAGAAAACAAAACTACGAGCCAATAGAATTCCAATGGTTGGAAACCAGCACTACGTACATGCCATTGATGGTTTGATTAATGTTATATAGTTCTTGTTTGAACATTTTCAAGATAAGGTGCAAGTAAGGGTCCCAAAAAGGAATATATTTTGCTTACTTTTTGTCAACTTGCTATCATAGTTCTTCATTGACTCTCATTTGGGCTTGTATATTATCCTTCGAGTTTCCAATACTTATATTTATTAGTTGGGCATAATATTCACATTGCACATAAATAGTTCCTGCATGATAAAGTTATTTCACCCATACCAAATATGCGATGACCTAGAATATTAAATAATTCCTTGTCATACATCTTGGTTGAATTCACCTTGCACAATGCTTACAATAAACATGTCACATAAACCTATTTATGCAAGCACCCAAAAACATAAGGTGCCTATCAGCAGGATATTATACAACCCGAGCTCAATAATTTGAGCATCAATTTTGAACAAAAAATATCAATCTAAGCATAAGTCAATAGAAACAAATACTTACAATGTTCGTACTTAGTGTGATAGTTTTTTGGTTACTATTGAGGATTACATTTAGTCTTCTGTTTCAAACTCAAAACACACTCACTTTATTGTAACAATTGTTTCAATTGATTGATACCATTGTAAAGGTACACGAGATTAATTGGTTAAAGGTAAGCAACTACCTCATACGTTGACAAGAATTTCATTAGGCCTTATAGGTGACTCGTTGACCAATTATTAAGCTAAGTATGGGTGGTACCTAGCTTCAGCCGGAATCCTAGATACCGACTCTGCAGATCAAATGTGTAAGTGGCCTATCGGCCACGTACACATTTGGTGAGAACTCGAGTAGAACAATAAATGCGAGCTTTGGTTGCTGTCCTATCAATAACCAACCAGTTATGGTTCAGTTAGTACCATCAAAATTTTAGAGTCAAACTATTGCAACCACCAGACAGTAAATGGGTGAAACACTATTTTGACTTGGAATTCGACAAGTGTATTTCAGCTGAAGAAAACAAAACTACCAGCCAATAGAATTCCAATGGTTGGAAACCAGCACTACGTACATGCCATTGATGGTTTGATTAATGTTATATAGTTCTTGTTGAACATTTTGAAGATAAGGTGTAACTAAGGGTCCCAAAAAGGAATATATTTTGCTTACTTTTTGTCAACTTGCTATCATAGTTCTTCATTGACTCTCATTTGGGCTTATATATTATCCTTCGAGTTTCCAATACTTATATTTATTAGTTGGGCATAATATTCACATTGCACATAAATAGTTCTTGCATGATAATGTTATTTCACCCATACCAAATGTGCGATGACCTAGAAAATTAAATAATTCCTTGTCATACATCTTGGTTGAATTCACCTTGCACAATGCTTACAATAAACATGTCACATAAACCTATGCATGCAAGCACCCAAAAACATAAGGGGCCTATCAGCAGGATATTATACAACCCGAGCTCAATAATTGGAGCATCAATTTTGAACAAAAATTATCAATCTAAGCATAAGTCAATAGAAACAAATACTTACAATGTTCGTTCAATAGAAACAAATACTTACAATGTTCATACTTAGTGTTATAGTTTTTTGGTTACTATTGAGGATTGCATTTAGTCTTCTGTTTCAAACTTAAAACACACTCACTTTCTTGTAACAATTTTTTTCAATTGATTGATACCATTGTAAGTGTAGCTTCAGCCGGAATCCTAGATACCGACTCTGCAGATCAAATGTGTATGTGGCCTATCGGCCTTACACATTTGATAAATCAATCAACCTTATTTAAATCTAATAATCATATCGAATTGCTTATCATGCTATGTCGGGTTAATTGATTATTGACTGATTATGGTTGAATCGGTTCAAAGCATAATTGACTATGATTTGTTAATATTGGTTATGTAATTGATTATATTGATTATCGATTTAAGTTTATCATAACCGATTCTATTTTTGTTATCGGGCTGCTGAAGTGATAATCATCGGTTATTCATAACTGATTGTATATGATCCCGATTAAACATAACTCCGATTATATTAATTGGTCTGTAACAAACTAACATAGTGTATGGTCTTTGTGTCTCTTCAGAGAAAGTCACGACTTCAGTGGAAGCCGTCAGGTTTCATATATATTATAGTGCGTTTTCTTTTGGAGGTGTGAGATAGCAATACAATAAGAAATATAGAGATACAGTTTGACACAATATAACAGTACATGATAATATTCTGCAGTTGGTGAATATAGATATACAGTTCGACACAATTCATGATTATATACTATAGTCTGTGTGATTACAACAGTGCGTGATCTATAGTCTGAGTGATTACAACAGATAGAATCATATTCAAGTGTGACTCATATACATATATGTTTGAGAGTTTCACTCATAGTAATTTCAATCTATATTCTGCAGATTGGATTTGAATCTTACATAGGTTGAATTAATATCAGACTGAGATCAAAGTTAAAATTTAAAATTACCCGCTTACCTAAATCTGATCTAAATCTAACATGGTATCAGAGCGGGATTGAGCAAAGATCAGATCAGATTGATATGAGCAAGATTATCTTCTATTATTGTCTTCAAGTTCATCTATTTCTATCAACGTCAAGATGGTGAATGGAATTAGAGTTGAGGACAGACTTGAAGGAGCATTAAACTTCGTATCTTGGAAGTTTAGAGTTATGCTTGCCTTGGGGTAAAATGAATTAGATGAATTCGTGAAGGATGCCATACCGGAACCAAAAGAAGAGGATGAGAAGCTTCAATGGAAAAGAAAGAACAACAAAGCAATGAAAATATTGGTTGATTCTGTGAAAGATCACATTGTGCTCTTCATCTCCAAGTTGACGAAGGTATGTGACATGTTCAAGACATTAGAGGAGATGTTCGAGATCAACAACACAAGTCGAGCTCTCGCACTAAAACAACAACTTAACCACATCAAGATGACGAAAGGAGAATCCATCATGTCTTACTTCATGAGGATTACTGAATTGAGAGATCAACTCTCTACCATTGGACACACTATCAACGGAAAAGAATTAACCATGGTTGCTCTTAATGGTCTCCCTTCATCATGGGAGTCATTTATTCAAGGGATAAGTGGAAGATCAAAACTCCCTAAGTTTGATTGATTGAAGGTAGACTGCATTCAAGAAGAGTCAAGATTGGCTACAAGAGGTATTGGCCAAAGCTCCACAAATGAAGATATTCATGTTCTTGCCTTGCACTCCTCAAAGAAGAAGGGTAAGAAAGGACACTCCAAAAGAAAGAAAGATGAGGAATCAAATGGTGCTCCTACACACAAAAGAAGGAAGGACATTTCTGAAATCCAATGCTTTAGATGTGACAAATATGGTCACTAAGCAATGAAATGTCCAACCAGGACTATGCCTCAAGCTTCCATTGTGGATGTTGGTGAGACTATTCCACATAAGGATTCAGATGGATTCATATTTTGATTTTAAAGAGGCTATAGAGTTTTGAAGTTCTATTTGTGATGAAGAGATTGGAATTCAGGAGGAATTTGCAGAGGACTTTAGTGGAGATTATGAGATTTTTCATTTCCATTGTTTTATATATAAAACAAATATCTACTTGCAAAGGTGCAACAATTCACTTGTGAAAGTCATAGAGGCACTTGTGCTAGTAATGATAGCATCTAGGGTTACAAAGCCAAGTTGAGACAAGAGGGCTCTCTTAGTGAGAGGGAGCATACTGAAAGGGGATTTTGTTCTAAATCTCAAGATGATCATATTCCTGCCTAGGGCTTGATCTTATGATAGTAGATCCATGGTGTTTTTGGATCTAGCACTTCCAACCGTATGAGGATCATACCAGATGATGAGAGTCTCCTAAAGCAAGATATCTTCCATGATTGGGACCATGTGAGCAGGGGATGCTTCTGGACAGAGGGAGCAACTAAGAGGATGTGCTTCTATTGATATCCGAGGATCTTGGTTATATTGGTTCAGAGGGAGTGGACCATGTCAAGATGGTTTCTCTAGTGATCAGTCAAAGGACTATGATTCATGAGATGGAGTCCCATTTATGTAGGCTAGAAGGCCTTTATGCTGACTTCTAGGTTATGATATTCCTGGATAGATGAGTACTTAGTGAGCTTGGAATACACCAAGAGTGATGCAGACTCCAACCTTGTATTTCATGAAAGGTCAAAGAAGGTGGAGATCAAGTATCACTATGTTAGAGACATGGTGGAAAGGTATGCTATTCACTTAAGATACTATGTGAAAGGCTTTCTAGAGACATGGCGGAAAGGTATGCTATGGTGGAAAGGTATTCTTCTTTTCAAAAGATGTTTTAAGGTGTAAACTCTTGTGATTGCATTTCTCTTTGAGAGAGACTTAAGGTGAAAGCCCTTATTTACACCCTCTGATATGGTTCATGGTGGATGTCATGTGTGTGACGCCATGACAAACATCACGTGAGAGAGTTCGTGATGATTTTCTTGTACTTGTGTGTTTACCCTCTGGATGAGCCACGATGTATATCATTGTGAGGTGACGATCTCACAATAATGGTTGATATCACGTGAGGTGATATCTATGAATAAACCATAATGGTGGATGTCACGTGAGGTGATATCTATGGATATGCCATAATGGTTGATATCACGTGAGGTGATATCTATGAATAAACCATAATGGTGGATGTCACATGAGGTGATATCTATGGATATGCCATAATGGTTGATATCACGTGAGCTGATATCTAAGAATAAAACCATAATGGTGGATATCACGTGAAGTGATACCTATGGATATGCCATAATGGTTGATATCATATGGGTTGATATCTATGGACAAACCATAATGGTGGATATCACGTGAAGTGATATCTATGGATATGCCATAATGGTTGATATCACAGTGAGGTGATATCTTTCCTTTCCACACATGGATGTAGCCATTGTGGTCAATCATCACAATGCAGTGATGTAACTTGTAAAGGATAAGAAGGATTCCTCCCTAGCTAAGAGGGAGTGTTGAAGATGTAGCTTTAGTCGGAATCCTAGATATCGACTCTGCAGATCAAATGTGTAAGTGGCCTATCGGCCTTACACATTTGATAAATCAATCAATCTTATTTTAATCTAATAATCATATCGAATTGCCTATCATGCTATGTCGGGTTAATTGATTATTGATTGATTATGGTTGAATCGGTTCAAAGCATAATTGACTATGATTTGTTAATAATGGTTATGTAATCAATTATATTGACTATTGATTTAAGTTTATCATAACCGATTCTATTTTTGTTATCGGGCTGTTGAAGTGATAATCATCGGTTATTCATAACCGATTGTATATGATCTCGATTAAACATAACTCCAATTATATCAATCGGTCTGTAACAAACTAACATAGTGTATGGTCTTTGTGTCTCTTCAGATGAAGTCACGACTTCAGTGGAAGCCGTCGAGTTTCATATATATTATAGTGCGTTTTCTCTTGGAGGTGTGGGATAGCAATACAATAAGAAATATAGAGATACAGTTCGACACAATATAAGAGTGCGTGATAATATTCTGCAGTCGGTGAATATAGATATACAATTCGACACAGTTCATGATTATATACTATAGTTTGTGTGATTACAACAGTGCATGATCTATAGTCTGAGTGATTACAACAGATAGAATCACATTCAAGTGTGACTCATATACATATTAGTTTGAGAGTTTCACTCACAATAAATTCAATCTATATTCTGCAGATTGGATTTGAATCTTACATAGGTTGAATTAATATTAAACTGATATCAAAGTTAAAATTTAAAATTACCTGCTTACCTAAATCTGATCTAAATTTAACAGTAAGGACAATCCCTCCTGTAGGCTCTATGGGCCAAATTGTGACTTCTCTACATTTGTGTAAGAACACCCCCTAATTTTTTATTGGAAGTGTGGAGGGGAAAAACCGAGATCGGGTGACTAGGACCTAATCCCACTTTTGCCAACACATTGGGAATACGAAAGAGCCTAGGGAGATAGCTCACTTTGGCTACTTTTTGTGAGAAAGAGAGACCCAAGGATTATCTCTTAGGGTTTCTATCAAAGAAACGAGACTCGGACTCGGCAAGGCCGACTCAGACTCGGACTCGAGAAAGTGAAAAACTCAAGAAATTTAGAGATTTTTAAAGGTTTTGGACCCCAGTCTATGTCTGGCCGAGTTTGGCTGAGTCTGGCTAAGTTTGGCCGAGTCTGGCGAGTGTGGCCGAGTCCAGGCGAGTTTGGACCCCAGACTCGGCCGAGTTCGAGTTCGAGTTTGCTGGACTCGTGGGGGGTGACTCAGACTAGGACTCGTAGAGTTTGGGCGATTTTTGGCGATTTTTTCGTTTCTCTTGTTTCTATTCCTCTTGTTGTAAATGAAGGAAAGATATGAAAGATTGATCAACTAGACTAGGAGATAAACAATGAAGCATATATGAATTGAAATTGCAGAAACTCACAGATTTGAACTGAGATACTGAAAGCAGAGAAGGGGGAGAAATTTGGATGTGTACCTGATGTTGAAAACTGAGGCAAACTGACCAGGACCAGGGCGCCACGCCCCTGTCCCTGATGATTTGATAGAGAGCTACGATTCAAAGGCTGCAAACCTAAGATCCTGAGCCTTCACCCTGTCAAAAATTACTGAAATTAAGGGGGACTAGGGCGCCACGCCCCTGTCCTAGGCAGGACCAGGGCGCCTTGCCCTTGTCCTTGATGGATTTGGGGCAGTCTGAGGCCTTGGGATTGTCCTTGTGCCTTTTGCTGATCTGGGAAGCCTTTTCGGGTACTTGTTTCTGCTCCTGCAATTGAAAAAGAAGGGGGTTTGGGTGGCTATAGGGATTTGCCTTGGTCAAAACCCTGTGTTGGTGATTTCCACCTGCACAAATAGCCGATTTTGTATAGTAAAATAGTGTGTGCAGGAATCTTGTGTGTGTGCAAGACCCTAAAATGAGAAAGATAAGAAACTAGAGCTACCCTACGCTTTGGAGAGTAAACCCTAAATGTATGTAAATGTAAATGTGAATGAGAATGCTCTAAATCAAATGTGCTAAATGATCTAAAGCATGAATGTAAATGTGAAAATGAGAGTAAAGAAGCTCATACGAAGACATGAAAATAACATGAAACCATACCAATCCCGAAGGGAGAGATATAAGCCACTTGATCTCCTATTATTCTTCAATGTCTTCAAGGCTCCTAATTGATGATTTGATGAATACTTGATGAATGCTTGATGAATGTTGTTGAAGACTCCACATAAGCTTCTCTTTCACTACATAGAAGGCTCCATGTGATTGCTTAGCCGAAAAATTCCTTTTCGTAGATCTTAGTTGCCTTCAAATGAAGAAAGAAAGCTCTTATGTATGAAACCCTAGATCTTAATTTCGTCTTTAGGCCGACCTAAGATTTGAATTTCCCCCCAATTTCTTGGGGTTAAGCATTATAATATCATAGAATTATGTTCCCGAAATTTCGGGAAAAATGTCAGGGACCATGTTGCACTTGTACACGGTCCGACCAACTTTTCACCAAATTTTAGGGCTGTTAGATATGATGATATTAGAGTGAATCCCAAAGTTATAGCTGATTTCGAGATGTTTTGATATGCGAAATCGGGCCTTATAGGTCGAAATAAAACATAATTAGGGTTTATGATTTAGTGATTCATTGGAGGAATAAAATAAAAAGGGGCACACTTAGGGTAAAGGGCCCTATTTTTTGATGTGGGGAGTGATGAAATATGATTTTAGATTTAATTAAATTAATTAATTAAATGCTTAAAGGGAAATTACAGTGCAAGATGCAAACACACTAAGGCGGGTGCTAAACTAAGCGTAGAATTGTACCACCCTAGCAAGGGTGTACAATTTACGACGCTACAAGAAGTTTATGCCTATAAGGATATCACATGAACATCATAATAGAGTGTTCCATTGTAATAGTTTTTTGATTGTAAAATTTAGGCACATGAACTGCTGATATAGATTTCATCAAGAATAGATTGTTTTCTGATTGTAAAAAACATTGAACAAAAAATTAAAAATAGTGTTGGGCATGCAACGGCAGGCAAGGAGTTCACGGAAGCAGGGAGGAATTCACGCAAGCAGGCAAGGAGAAGGAGATGACTGATCATTGATTCAAATTTCAATGATATTACATAATTAGAATTAGAATCAAGACTCTAATTTATAAATGTTATTATGTTGCTATGATTAAATTTCAGATTATATATATATATATCCGTGCCCTGTTCCGGGAAAAAAAACCCCGTCCTGTTTCCCCGTTTCCCTATCCCCCCATCCCCCTATCCCGGAAAATTTGGGGTAACATAGGTTCCATGCTAGAAGTGAGAGCAATATGTTTATAGATATGAAAATCGGCCAAGGAAAGAGTTTGAACAATGAATCAAGTCATACAAGCTATCAGTATTAAAATAAGTCAGCGAATCATTGAGTTTGATTAAAAGGATGAAGTAACCACATTCAATCAATAAACTAATCTACCCAAGTTATAATATTAAAATAGTCAAGAATATGACTATCGGTGCCCAAGGAGAAAGGAACTAGTTCGATCTAAAGTTTATTATTTAATTAATTAATTAATAACATTGTTAATTAACGAGGAGGAAATCCGATTAGGTGAAGGGACATGAACAATTCAGATTGTTTGCAAGGGACGTGGCTGTGAGAGATACAACTTCTCACATCATGCCCATTTTATGGATATAAGAGGAGGATCGTGGACTCACCATGAAACATGTAGATTGGTTTTGCATATATTTCAATCAGATTAAGAAGCGTTCGAAGAGCCATCAAGCAGCCAACTGGAAGTTGGTATTTATTCACCATTTTTGCAAGGCTAGGGATTCATGAATAAAGAGACCAGTAATCAGGAATAGCTCGTCAATCAATTGCATGCTTATAAGGCCTATATTCAAGGAAAGCAATCAGACTAATATCAGAAACTCAGTCGCTTATATCAGATCATTATCTTGAGTCAGTTATACGAATATTAGAATACAACGATCCAACTGATCCTTAGCAGACTTGTTCACGCATTATATCAGTTATCAGTTTTTTAATAGCATACAGCATATCAGTAATTAATCTTTTATGCATAAGTGAAGTTATGTTAATATAATCACATTGATAGAGTCATTTCTGCTAATCTGATAAGAGTCATTCTTGGATTACTTAAAGGATCAGAGAAGTCATATGCATCACTCTCTTAATTATATTAATCCAATCAAATTCTAAAATCAATATCACAACTGGCCTGATATTACAAACAAGTTGGCAAAGCAATCTATTCAATATCAGGCAAAATATGTAGATGATTGACAAGGGCTATTACATTGGCCCATTCAAACTCCATGAAGTCTTGTGCCAAAATGGCCAGAAAATCTTTGTATTCGAATTAGAAAAAAAAATTTCAAAATCTAAAATCAAAACACCATGTGAATACTCTTTTTTTGAAACATTAAATTCTGAAACTTCATGAAAATTAGTTTGTTCCCTATATTTAAACACCAAACCAGCTAGAATGGATCTTTCACCATTCAAACTAGTGAATATTGACAAGGGATTGTATCTTCAATCAACTCCAAGAACTCAATGTTCACTTTGACAACATCTTGGTATGCATGCAATTGTGAATACATAGAATGAGAGCCAAAGCCCCTTTATATAGACTTGGAGGGAAAAATGGAAATTTAAAATTAAAAATTAATTCATTCCCTTGAGAAGGCCTCATTAGCAATTTAAAACAACTTAATTGAGATTTGCTAGTTCTGGCTTTGATTCTGTTAGAGTTTTTGCATCAACATTTCAGATCATACTCTGTGATCCGTCATCAGGATGAGAGTTTTTCTCCTTCTCCTTATGCACTCTCTCATCTTGATGATGGATCATAGAGTGTGATCCAAAATGTTGATGCAAAAACTCTGACACAATCAAAGCCAAGAATAGCAAATCTCATTATAATGGATTGTGGAAATCTAATGTCATTAACAACTTAATTTCCAAGTTTCATTTTCCACGGCGTTTAACATGGGTACACAACTTCACTTTAAAACATTAACATTGAAGTTAATATTAAAACATTACTTTATAACTTTAGTGCAAATATTAAAACAATTCCAACCACATTGTGGAAAGCCCTACCAAGGCATTGGAAATTGAAATTGATCATGCTGAGACATAATTGGTACTGAAAAACAATGCCAGGTGCCAAAAAAAGCATTCACTATAAACAGTAATGTTCTCCAAGAATCTTGGAGAATAACCCAGAAGACCAAAAACGCTACATAGAATGTAGCCACCAACTAAAATACCAATTGAACACTGACACAACTGTTGGAAATGAAGAAAGATGAAACCGAACTTTTCAAGAAAACATGAGTCCCCTAACCACCACCAAATAGTCTACGGGAACTCAAGAATAGGCTAATGGGGAGCAATAGATGACTAGCTCTGGGAAGGGAACATTACATTTTGTTCTCTTTATGCTCAGACTACAAACACTGGTTAGTTAGCTTAGTCATTCTAGAGTCTCAAGGCTGCCTATGAACGCTCATTTTTTGATATTGTTCTTCTTGATGTGGATGAAATATTGGTTTTTTGAAAGGCCAATCTACATCTTAGAAAATTCTAGCATCTAAAGGGTTAGTAGCATAGCTAGTAGGACACCCATTGCCTTGTGTGTGAAGACATTATCTTGTAATAATGGTTTCAGGTGACCAATGCCATATAAGGGCAATCCCTCTCAAAGACATTATCTTGTAATAATGGTTTCAGGTGACCAATGCCATATAAGGGCAATCCCTCTCATAGGCTCTATGAGCCAAATTGTGGCTTCTCTACTTATGTGCCTTTTGTACCTAGACTAAAATTTGTGGTTATAGAGTTTAGTCACATAGAGTCTCAAGGATTCCTATAATTGTTCATTTTTTGTATTTATTCTTCTTAATGTGGAAGGAATATTAGGTTTCTTGAAAGCTCAATCTACACCACTAAAAATACTCAAACATGTGAAGGGCTTGTAGCTTGGCTGGTTGAGCAGTCAAAAGTGCACTTGGGAGATTCTCGATACTGAAGTGATAATTTGATGTTATTAATTGAGGAATACTCCTTATATAGAAAATTACAAGAGGATTTTTCCATAATGGAAATAATTGAGAATAGAAACACGAAAGGAGACATTCTAAAAAAGAAACTAAACACGAAAAGAGAAAGATCCTAAACTAACTGAATGATCATTATAGAAACACTACAAAATTACTTTAATACTCTCCCTTAATGGTCATTCTACTAACTACCTGTTGTGTTTTTAATGTACCTCGAACACAAAATAAAATGCCAAGGTATTCTATCCTCTCTTGAATACAGAAACCTTATATGCTGAATGATATGATCAAATAAGGAAAGTCCAAAGTTCATAATGCGACCTGTGACTTAAATGCTGTTGATAGACTCAGTGGTATGATGTGATTTTGTTGGAATCACAAGGGGACTTACGTTTTGGTTGAACTTTGTTAGAACTTGGGCTCTAACTTTATATAGAAAATAAAGATAAAAAGGATAAGGGAAAGAATTTAGTCTAGTCTAACCTAATCCTAAGAACAATGATAATGATGGATGATACTTAGACAAATTCCCTTAAATCAAGCCTTGCTTTGTCATGATGACAACAACTACACAAGATTGATGCAATCTTCTAAGGAAATGGGAGATTTTCACACTGCAAATACATCACTCAAATACCCAATGCTATAGCAACTTGAACAAGTATCCACAATCAAACTTAGCACAATAATTAGGTTCATGCTAACTTTACATTGTGACTTACAATCAGCAAACCACAAAAAGTATGAAGCAAGGAATTCATTACAATATCTTCATAAACATCCACCATGATAAATGAACTTTAATTAATCTATGAAAAGTGGAGACCATGCAACAAGTTGAAACAACACACCAAAATCCACCATAACTTCAATGAAAACAATGTGTTTATTACAACAAACCTTGGCAACCATCTCCTTTCCTCCTACTCTACTATACTTCTAACTGCTTCTGCTATGAACTATTAACCTTTACAAATTTGAGCCTTATATAGTGCTCTCAATACAATTCAATGGTTCAGATTGATTGTCAAATCAATGGCCAAGATTACAAGATGAAACCCTAATTAGGGTTTGTTACAACAAGCTCTGCTCTGGCCAATGAAATCACTACATCATATAGGACACATGTCCCTCTTAAATTCTAACCAATTAGACCTGAGTTTAGGTATATGAAACAAACTCCAATGCAATGCCATGTGTCACTATCTCCATGTTTAGATGAATCAGGTTCAATGCACTAGGATGTGTTAATTTGTCACAACTTGAATGGTTCGACAGTGAATAGAATGCCACCTCAGCCTACCTTGTAGATTATCTCAAAGAAGTCCTCCATCTTGAGCAATATTTCTTGATACTGAGCATTTCCTATTGCTTGACTGATGTGATGTTGATTGGGCATATTCTGAAATTGTATCATCTAAGTATGATCGAGGAAATTTCCCAACTTTGCTTAACTCTTCATCTTTGTGATCATTGTGATTGAGCAGAATTTCATCTTCTTGTTTGGGAATTTCATCCTTCTTCATGATATGCTTCCATCCTCATGTTGGGAATATTGAAATGTTCCCTTCCTTGACGTCTTCTTCAGCTTTTAAATTCCTTATGATGCTTTGCCTTTTACTTGGATATTTTGACTTTGTCATGTCCCCATCTTTGACCCAAAAATTTAACGAACAATGAACAGTTGTGTGATCAAGGGTGGCCGCTTTGATAACAATTTTAAGTAGTTAAGAAGTTTAAAGACGGATATGTAATATCTTTCGATCAACTAGTCAATGAATACACTGACTTCATTAGTACGGTGACATGAGATTGTTCAATAACAACAATATATCTTATTGATCCAAAATACACGGCAATGTATGTCTTGATATGTGCTGTAGTCTTCATATGGTCGACTCATCATGGGGGAGTTTCTTTTTTAGGATGATTGACTTCATCATGGGCCATTGATAAGAGATTATAGAAGACTTTATTAATAAACATCAATGGGAGGATAAAAACGGCAATAAATAAAAGTTTCAGTTAAGTGATGGAGTGTCCAAAGGATAAAACAACACTTTGTTATTAAGAGAAAACGATAGTTGACAAGATACGATAAATAATAGTTTAAACTAAACAAATGTCTCAAGAGATGTGATTTGATATTCCCAATAATAGCGGACTGATGTACCTGGAAAGACACGATCTTGAGTTGTGTCTGTTTATTTAAACAAACAACTATTATGTGAAAGGAAAAATTCTCTATATTGGAAAAAGACGGCGATTAGTAGAGAATAAGATGTCTTTTGAAAGAAATGGTTATTCCGATAAGTTATGACCTTTAGAAGTGGAAGGCATAAATAGAGAAGAAGAATAGTGGTAAGAGGGGGGATAGCATTCGATCTGACATAGACATCAGAATTAAAGTCGGGTTAGCATTCGATCTGACACAGACATCAGAATTAAAGTAAGGGGACTTCAATAAAACTTAAGATTTGTTAGTATTGAAATAAGCTTGCCAAAAGTGTTTTGTGGGCCCCAAACAATCAGCAGCTGAATACTTGTTTTTCTGATTTCTATAGTAGAGGGACCCTCAAACGCTGACTGCAGCATTAGGAAAGATTCCACAATTATTGTGTGTGTTTTGCAACAGCTCCACTAAAATGGAATGGGACCCACTTGGGAGAGTTTGGAATATTGGTTGTGGTTTTTATTTCAGCCCCTCTTAAGTCTGCCGATTATTGATTTTAATTTGAGCAATCAGCATTACCAAAAGGGTCAACGAAGGTTTAAGAGGAGTCAACAAACTGTTGAAGATTGAAGATTTTTGTTTGGGAAAACTATTTTTGTTTTTTACCCATTCTCCACTAATTATGAGGTACCAATCAGATAAAGGCTGCAGTAAATCATGATCAACAGTAAGAGTCAACACATGGTTTAGAGGGCTGTTGGGAACAGCATGGAAGATCTATATTGAAGAAGAGAAGCTGGATTAGATCACACACTCCCGAACATAAAGGATGAATATTAAGAAGATCAATGGAAGATCTATAAATAATTTTAGGATTAGACTTTTGAAGCATTTATAGAAGTTTATAAAGAAGAATGTTTGCATATTAGAGCATAGTAGAATTCGACATTGCATAAGTCCATTTGCCAAATTAGGAGATAAGTTCTATCCTCCAAACTACTATTAAAATTTAAGTTAAAAATTATGATGAAATGTATTCAGTTCTGATAAAATTATGTTTGTTATTATATTACAACTCGCTTTAAGTTAAAATTGATGTTTCGGGACTACATTAAGGGAAATTATAAATGGGGGCATTACAAGTGGTATCAGAGCATGATCTTGCCATCCTGCAGGGAAAAAAGTTAAATCAATGAATCATTCTAATCAATGAGAAGAATCTAACAAAGTGAATTTATGTATCCTTCATGTCTTTCATGTGTATACTCCGTGTTTGTATATATGGAAGTATATACCTTGTGTATGCTCTGTGTTTTCAAATGTATGCTTCGTGTTCATACAAGTGTATGTTGGTTTTAGGTAATCAGATGTTAATCTAGTTACTTAAGTTATAAACAGATTGAGAATAATCAGAAATAATAATAAAAACACACAACACAAGACACAAGTACCTTGGGAAAACCTCCCTCTTGGAGGAAAAACCCATCATGAAAGATTCAGATCAGATTCTTAATTATAAGCAGATTACATGAATCAGATTACTTATCTGATTTGATTGCCAATCTAGGGCAGACTGAACCTAGCATATGCAGCTGTAGTGTGTCTTCAGAGAGAGCAAAATATCGACATGAATTGAAGAGGGAGATCACTGAAGTATAGTGCACCACCTTGCCCAGCAAATTGTCCAATGGATTCGCTCTCTAACATGCAGATTCGCTGACTGTTCTTGCATAAAGCTGATCACACTTAATTAGGATAGATGTTGTGAAGAATGAATCTTGTTTATATACAAGATTCATGTTCAAGTCTTCTAAGTCGACCTTAACTAATTTCCTTTATTTTACATATTTTGCTTTGCACTTTGGCGCCCAATTTGGGGCCTACATAACTTGCAACTTGTCACACGTTTCTTGTTTGGGGCCCAGCCCTATGAAATGCTTAACCACAATTAACATTTGGGCCGAGCCCTATAAAAATAAATTGCTTAATCCATATGTTACATTTGGGCCCAACCCTATAAACATAAATCGCTTAACCCATACATTACATTTGGGCCCAACCCTATAAACATAAATTGCTTAACCTTATTACAATAAGATAATATTTTAATTGCCACAAGGCAACATTGAAATATGATCCAAACTAGCTAACTATTTCAACACTCCCTCTTAGAGGATTCTATGAATAATCAAGTCTGAAAGTGGCTACCACCATGGCTACTCCCATGGATGTAAGAGCTCATGATGGAATTTCTTCCATGATACCCACCATACCTACTCGCAGAGGGTGGGACCACCATGCCTATTCGCAGAGGGTGGAATTTCTTCAATGATGCCCACCATACCTACTCGCAAAGGGTGGGTCCACCATGCCTACTTGCAGAGGGTGGAACGAGGGCTTTCACCTCAAACTTCTCCTAGAGAAGAATGCATCACCACCATGCCTACTCGCAGAGGGTGGATCCACCATACCTACTCGCAAAGGGTGGAACAAAAACTATTACACAAAAGATGAGGCTTCCTCTGAAGCTGAAAGAAACTGGCTCCCTCTCAGCTTGACAAGCTCCCTTTGAAGCTAATGATGTCAAGCTCCCTCTAACATTTCTTTCTTTTAGAAAAGGAAGTCTTCATTTGACCTTTAATCCTCCTGAGATGTCCCTATACCAACTTCTGCAGAGGAAGCAAGAGGGGTGGACCTGAATTTGCAATCCCAAGCAAAATGACCATACATGTCACACTTAAAGCACTGGATGTGAGATAAGTCCTTTTTCCTTTTCTTAGGGGCATCGTCTAAATCTCTGTCTCTATCCCATTTCCTTGCTTTGCCTTTAACCATATGCAAAGCAAGGACTTGATTATCTACATCATAATGATCACGCTCAATTCCTCTTGCTATCAATCGTGACGACTCTTGTAATTATCTACATCATAATGATCACGCTCAATTCCTCTTGCCATCAATCGTGACTCTTCTTGTATGCAATCTGCTCTCAAACGATCGAACTTGGGAAGATCTGGTCTTGCACTGATTCCTTGAATGTAAGACTCCCAAGATGCCGGAAGACCATTGAGGGCAAGCATGGTTAAGTCACTGTCATCAACAACCTTCCCAATGGATGAGAGCTGATCTCTCAAATCAGAAATCCTCATGAAGTATGCTATGACTAATTCACCTTTCATCATCTTGATGTGATGAAGCTACTGCTTCAAGGCTAGGGCACGACTGGTGTTGTTGATTTCGTACATCTCTTCCAATGTCTTGAACATTTCGTTGGCAGTCTTCAGCTTGGAGATGATAGGTACAATATGATCCTTCATGGAGTCAACCATCATTCTCTGAGCTTGAAAATCTTTCTTCCTCCATGAAGTCTTTTCTTCTTTTGCCTTCGGTTCAATGGAAGATCTCTCCACAAAGTCTGCAAGATCACTTCCATTTAATGCAAGCATGATTCGGAATCTCCATGACATGAAGTTGGATGCACCATCCAATCTATCTTCAACCCTAAGACAGTTCAACATTTCAAATGAAGTAATAAGAGCAGAAATGGAAGGAGGAACAACCACAATCAATCTGATTACCCCTAATTCGAACTTGGCTCTGATGCCATGTTGGTTTTAGGTAATCAAATGTTAATCTAGTTACTTAAGTTATAAACAGATTGAGAATAATCAGAAATAATAATAAAAACACACAACACAAGACACAAGTACCCTGGGAAAACCTCCCTCTTGGAGAAAAAACCCAGCATGAAAGATTCAGATCAGATTCTTAATTATAAGCAGATTACATGAATCAGATTACTTATCTGATTTGATTGCCAATCTAGGGCAGACTGAACCTAGCATATGCAGCTGTAGTGTGTCTTCAGAGAGAGTAGAATATCGACATCAATTGAAGAGGGAGATCACTGAAGTATAGCGCACCACCTTGCCTAGCAAGTTGTCCAATGGATTCGCTCTCTAACATGCAGATTCGCTGACTGTTCTTGCATAAAGCTGATCACACTTAATAAGGATAGATGTTGTGAAGAATGAATCTTGTTTATATACAAGATTCATGTTCAAGTCTTCTAAGTCGGCCTTAACTAATTTCCTTTATTTTACATATTTTGCTTTGCACTTTGGCATCCAATTTGGGGCCTAAATAACTTGCAACTTGTCACAAGTTTCCTTTTTGGTGCCCAGCCCTATGAAATGCTTAACAACAATTTACATTTGGGCCCAGCCCTATAAACATAAATTGCTTAATCCATACGTTACATTTGGGCCCAACCCTATAAACATAAATCGCTTAACCCATACGTTACATTTGGGCCCAACCCTATAAACATAAATCGCTTAACCCATACGTTACATTTGGGCCCAACCTGTAAATGTATTGTAATTTCCAATTTAATGGACAAGTTATATGCAGGATGGTGTATTTTAAATTTGATATTATGCCTGTGACACTAATATTGCTATCTTTCTTTTACTGCAGGTAAGGAGGATGAACATGTATCGATTTCAATGTCATCTCCTTTGATTGGAATGATGTATAAATAGTAGGGTGGCCATGATCAAGTGGCACCTTGATCGGACATGTCTTTTAGACATGTTCGACCAAGATGTCACTTGGTCGTGACCCCTACTAACAACAACCAATCCATAACTAATCGGTGCTTCAAACATACCCGATAATGAATCGGTATCCTTAATGATAACAACGCTTATAACATGCCCGATAATGAATCGGTATCATTGCTGATGATAATAGTGCTTAATCATATCCGATCGGTATCATATGTTAATGATAATAGTGCTTAAACATATCCGATCATGAATCGGTGTCATTTGTTAATTGTTACAGATATAAAACATACCCGATTATGAATCGGTATCAAAGCATATGGATTAATATAACATAAACAATAACAATAGTTGTTAGCATTATATGCTATCGGGTTAATACCCCGATAGCATATTAATGCCGATATGAATCGACATTAATATGCTATCGGGTTAATAGCCCAATAGCATTTTAGATTGACGCTTAACATAGTTAAGCAGGTCATCAATCTAATCCAATATCAATATCATAATTGTGACCAATGTTATAGTCTGATAAACATAAAGCATGAATGAGTAAACAGAATATAGGAGATTATTGAGTTAGGAGAGTCTTATCTTGCAGAGGCTACTAATGCATTAACACAACCCTATAAACATAAATTGCTTAACCTTATTACAATAAGATAATATTTTAATTGCCACAAGGCAACATTGAAATATGATCCAAACTAGCTAACCATTTCAACAGTGTATACTTTGTGTATGCTTCATGTCTTCATGCATTAATATGTATACTTCGTGTTTTTCACATGTATGCTAAATATTGCCTGTAATCCTCCTTGTAGGAGAGGGCTTGAAGAGTAAGAGATGGGTCGCGAGGGGCTCGTAAGTGACCTAAAATTGGGTCCTTACAATTGAGGAGTCAAGTCACCCCTTTCATCTTCCCCTCGATCCTGGAAGAGGAAATGCATAAAGATTGATAGTATGAAACCCATCTTGTGTTGTGCTTGAAGAGTAAGAGATGGGTCGCGAGGGGCTCGTAAGTGACCTAAAAGTGGGTCCTTACAATTGAGGAGTCAAGTCACCCCTTACATCTTCCCCCCGATCCTGCAAGAGGAAATGCATAAAGATTGATAGTATGAAACCCATATTGTGTTGTGCGCTCGAGATGCAACAAAGTATTATATTCTCCCCCCAACTTCACAAGTCTTCTATTGTGGGCTTGAGATGCAACAAAGTATTGTCATTCTGCCCCCGACTTCACAAGTCTTCTGTTGTGTGGGCTTGAGGTGCAATAGAGTTTTGACATTCTCTCCCCAACTTCACAAGATGGCGAGTGCTTAGGGAAATGAGGCCTTGATGGGAAAACGGCTCTCAGCAATCCCATCCCGTCTCTTCCCAAAGTCTAACATGAAATGTATTCAGTTCTGATAAAATTATGTTTATTATTATATTACAACTCACTTTAAGTTAAAATTGTTGTCTCAGGACTACATTAATGGAAATCCTAAATGGGGGCATTACAGACTCCTTCCTCTTGATAGTCCTTGATTTTGCTATCATCCACATGTCACAAACTTGCCCTTTCCTTGGGCATTAGGAGGAAATTCTTTCCTTGAAACTTGATTCTCTGATTGGTGCTAGATCACTATACCAGCTTTCTTGGATGATTTTGATCTCTTGCTTTGTGAAGAATTATCTCCATGACGCTTGAGTCTGTATCTCAAAGTTGATTACTTTAATGCTGCATCCTTGAATCCATGCATCTTTATGAAATGAAATGTATCTCCTCGTGTTGAAGACCTTGATGCTTATAGAGTGATCCTTGTGCAATAATCCATCCTTGCCACCTTGTATATCTTGAACCTTGTCCTTGAGCTTCCTCCTATGGTTGATTTATCATGTCACCTTGTGTCAAACCTGAAAAGGAAACATAAGAGGAACAAAACAGCAGAAATAATATTTCACAAAATTTATACTTCAAAAAAAAACTTTTCTAGGCTGGAAATAAGTTCTCTGACTTGAAATCTGATCAAATTGTGCACACGTTGATGAAGCTGGACCAATTCACACTAATTAGGTAGATTCACTCCTTGTTATGGCTGGAAACAGGTCTGATTTACATACGCAAGTGCTGGAAATTATGACTCTTTCTAAGTCTTTGTAATATCCCCAGCAGTGTATTGACTGAAATACAAGGGATATTTACTAACAGCTGTCTTCCCAATCTGCGTGTTATGCGGTTTATAGAAATTTGCGTGTTATGCGGTTTATAGAAATTTGCGTGTTATGCTGTTTTGCTGTCTCGGAGTTTGCAGACTTATTCAAGAGATATGAACCATACATACGCACCAATGAATGACTATCAACAACTTCTAATTGATAGAATAACCACCTAGGATGATTATGAACTAATGCAAGATGTGTTTGGACACATAAACATGTATTTAACAGCTAGCTGACATTTCATCATACAATTGTCATGTAACCTTCAGAACATACAATTGGGATGCAACTTACTTTCTTTCTTTCATTCAAAAGGGATGTTCCAATAAGTCCTTACAGTGATAACACAATGTCCCAAGCGCAACTTATTATTGACTCATAATTTTCTGAGTACTAGACAACCATGATTGCATACATAAATATCATCAAATACTCATTGAAAGACAACACCAAAAGAACCTGGTAGAGACGCTTTGATGCAAGGATGTAGAAGCAATCAATATCCTTTTTGTTCAGCCCACATCATCACCATATTGAAGTGTTTCCAAAATCGCCCCTGCTGTTCATGGCAGTCTGAAAATAAATGAAGGATCAGCTGCAAGTCTTCAATGCTCTTCTCCAAAATGTTCGCTTTCCCTTCACAATTATAGCGCTATCTTGCTTGATGTGGTTTGATGCCAATGTGGATGGCTATGTGGAAAATCGTGGGTACCTGTCAGTCTGGTTCGGACTGTCTTGGACCTGAAATGGATATCAAACTCAACTTATTTCTCCTTCAATCTCATCCCAAAAGAATCGCCTTCAGCTCCTAAAACCAGTGCTATCCTTCAAGGTAATCTTCAATGCTCAAACAAGGGTATAAAGGCAAAATCAAGGATTTGTAGGAAGGAGACGATTTTGTCTCAGATTTGCAATAAGCAGCTACCTCCTAGTTTCCTCTTTCAAAATGATCCTCAATGAAGTCACCTTCACCAAAGCTGTTGCTGCCTTCTTGAGAATGATTCGTGGTCTGAATGAGGTGGTATGACCAAATCGTGGCTTAGGAGCAGAAAATACAATTTGGTCTCAAGTCTGAAATTCTGATCAGCATGCTCCCAACAATGCTCCCAAATGATCATCAATAAAAATCGGTTTCTTCTCCAATAGAAATCAATGGGTTTAAGGCTCCTCAAGGATAAGTCTGAAAACTTCATGAACCCCAACCACCATGATCATGTAGTAAATCAATAATCTCTATATGGAAGACTGAGTATCTTCCACTCTCAGCTGCAACCCCTCAGAAGGTCTTCCACTCCCTCAGTTATGCAATCTATGGGAGTTTTCGTTCCCAAAGACCAAAGTCTGTAGACACCTCTCGGTTCTACAAAACCCAATCAAAATCAAAATCCCAAATACAAGCTGCCTTGAAGCTTTATCTTGATCTCCTTTAATACTTTTTCACCCCAACATACAGAAGCTTCTAGAAGGACTTTATGAAATAATATTTAATTAGTCACTTTATTAAATTAATTAAATATAAAGTCATCTTTTAATTTTTAATTTATTTGATAACTTTATAAATAATTAATTTAATATTATTAATTAAAATAATTAATCAAGCTATCCATAAAAATATATCAATAATTTGGACAACTTAATTAATTAAATTAATTAATTAATTCTTCTTCAAAATACCAAAATTCGCACCAAGGGCTGGTGGTTGTTTGCTTATATCGGCTCCCAAAGTCTGAGTTCGCTCTGCCTTATCTGCTTGCAATTCGAATTGTTGTTCAAATGATAGTGAAGCTCCCCTTTATAAAAGCATCGAAGTTAAGGTTGCATCCCTTGGAAGGTAAGCCGACCTGCTTATATAACAAAACGTTTTATTCATTGCCTTCTCACCATAGCCAACTTGATGTCAACTTTAACTTCCTTGAGTGCACTAGAATAGGCATTTTGCATGGCGGGATTATAAAGATTGCTTGCACAACATCATCAAGCCAACCTCATTTTGGAATTGCTTGTCTTCTATACCTTGAAGCTCATTAGAATGGATGCTATGTATGGTGGACTTGACGGGGTAATCTTGCATTATTTCTTCACATCTCTTGGCTGACCTTGTTTTAAATATTTTTGCTTGCAATTAATTAATGTTCGCACTCCTCTCATTCCTTAAGTCAGCAACCTTCATCATGCGATTTGTAATCAAATTATTGTGTAACATGGTGCTCTCAAATAAGAAATCCATGCTTTTTAGCCTTTGTGATTTCCGCTTGTTTTTTGAGGAAGATTGGTTAAGGCAACTTAAAGTTCCTTGTCTTTTGAGAAAGACTTCCACATTTTTGGAGGTAGATTTTTACTTCTTTTGGAGGTAGATTCACACAAGGTAAAGTTCCAATTTTTAGAGGAATATTTGCAAGGTAAATAACTTTCCTTGTTTTTTGAGGAAGCTTTACTTAACACTTAGTCGCTCATGAGAGGGGATCTTAATCTTGTTTTTTTTTTAGGAAGCTCGAACAAGGCAATAAAAAGTTCCTTATTTTTTGAGGAAGATTGATCAAGGCAATAAAAAGTTCCTTATTTTTTGAGGAAGGTTGATCAAATTTCCTTGTTGTATAAGGAAGCCCCAATTTCATCCAAACTTAACCCTTTAAAATTGTTCTTCAAAATTGCTTAGAGTAGGAGCGCACAAAATATGGAAGGCTTAAATTTCCTTGATTTTTGAGGAAGAATATCACATTCGTTCAAGGCATGCTTAAATTTTCGTTGTTTTACAAGGAAGTTCGTGTAATTCCATTGCCTTAAATTTTCGCTCTCTCTAAAGGCTGAAAATTAAAATGCACAAGGGAGATTCTATTTCCTTGATTTAGAAGGAAGATTCGTTTTCCTTCAAAATTGACCCCTTAAATTTTTCCTCAACAGTGGAGAGTCGACCTCCATAAGGGAATCTCAAATTTCTCTCACTTAGCATTTATTCTCCAAGGGTGAAAATCGAATCCTAGAAGGAGATTTCCAAATTTTCGCTCACCATGACCTCTTCTTGACAACCTTGCAACATGACAAAATTTGATAATTTTCTACAATCTCCAGCAATTTATCGTCAAACTCAATCTAACGAAACCCACCTCCTCTCACAAGCAAGGGTTAACGACTAGGAACTACCACCAAGCTAAGCAAAACTAAGAAAACGACTGAGCTAAAAAGAGAAAAGTGGGGGTCCCCATTTGCAATGGGGCGATGTGTGAGAATGTCACAACACTATTGTTGTGATGTTTTCACACATCGCCCCCTCACAAATAGGGACCCCCACTTTTTCTGATCTCTAGGATAGTGGTAGAGTCCTTCCCCATTAACCTTTGCATTGAAGAGGTATAGTTGGTCAAGTGGCTAGAAGTTAATCAAGTCAAGAGTGAAGATAGCTAGTTATCAAGGCTTTTGGAATGGATGACTCATCTTTTTCTTGCAGGGCTAAGAATGAAATGAATAACTAAGGCATTATCAGTAACTTCCTTTGCCCTTCCTGTGAGATGTGAGATGAAGCGATATGAGATGAGGAGTCAAGTCAAGAGGGTTAATTGCACTCTATTGAGAGGTAGGTCGCATAGGGCAAAATTTGTCTAAGTATGGGGAAATTTCCTTTGCCCTTTTGTAGGAGCAATTTCCATTGCCCCCTCCTAGGAGCGAACTTCCATTGCTCCTTTGGAGGAGCGAACTTCCTAAATTGCTCATTAGCTTGGCATAAACAGGTGTTTGATAGAGAAGTCTCTTAGATCAAGTCTAGTCAACTATGCAAGTGTTTCCTTTGTCATCTGGGTAATTTGATCATACTTCATTGAGAGGTTGCAGGAGCAAAATTTGACTAAGTGTATGAAAATTTTCATTGCTCTTTCTTAGGAGCGAAATCCTCTTCCTTTGCCCCATTCTTGGAGCGAATTTTGCTTCCTTTGCTCCTTCTCAGGAGCGAATTTCTTCTCCAAGCCTTCTAAGACATATGAAATTCCCTCTAGTCATCATATGATGTCTTAGTTTGGGCAATGAATGCAGTCCTCGATCAACAATATTGAATTTGGCTAAGTATAGGGGTCATTTCCTTCGCTCCCTCGTAGGAGCAAAATTGACTTCCTTTGCTCCCTCTCAGGAGCGATTTTCACTTCCTTTGCCCTCACCTTGGAGCGATTTGGACTTCCTTTGCATATTTGAGGGTAATTTGAGGAATTTCAACTAGTGCAACCTTGTTTTGATCATTAAAAGAATCAAAATCATCAAGTTCTTGGAGATTTTGACTAGGGAATGGAGGGAAGATGGCGAATTGAAGTGACTTCCTTTGCTCCCTCTCAGGAACGAAATTCACTTCCATTGCTCCTCATTTGGAGCGACTTACCTTCCTTTGCTCTTTCATTAGGTCGAAGTCACCTCTAAGGCATTCATGGAGGGTGATTTGATGACTTTTTTGCACATAGAGACTAAAAGATTTAAGGTATGAGTTGATGAAAAGAGAGTAAATGGATGGAACTGAGCTAAGTGCCTAATTTGAGACTACTTCCTTTGCTCCCCTTTAGGATCGAAATCTACTTCCATTGCTCCTCATTAGGAGCGAATTTGCCTTCCTTTGCTCTTTCATGAGAGCAAAGTTGCTTCTAAAAGCCTTTCTTGATGATAATTCGACACATTCACACGCATGGGTAGCAAAATCACAAGAGATAAGTTGATGGGATGAGGGCAGATTGATAAAATCTAGCTAAGTGGGCTGGGTTTGCCGCACTTCCATTGCCCCTTCCTAGGAGCGAACTGCACTTCCATTGCTCCTTCCTTGGAGCGAAGTGCACTTCCCTTGCTCCTCCTTAGGAGCGAAATTCCTCCCATTGCCTTCTAACGAGCCTAAGATCATCATATGCTGCCTTTGTCGACCAAAGAATTCAATTTCTAATCAGCAACCTAAGAATTTGACTAAGTCTGAGCAAATTTCCTTTGCTTCTTCTTGGGAGTGAAAGTGACTTCCTTTGCTCCTTCTCAGGAGCGAATTTCATTTCCTTTGCTCTTCCTTAGGCTCCTTTGCTTATATCTCTGTCTGGTACTCCAATCTCTGTGTACTGATCTTTGTCTTCAAGAACTGTGCATACATCTGAAGATAATCTTCATCAATCTGCTATAATGATTATTACTAATCAGTCATATAGAACTGGTCATACTCTCCTTATAAATCTGAGATACAAATATGTTTACAAACCCTTCACAAATTTGTCCATAATCTGCCGATATACCTGGAACTAGTCTTCTTACAGTCTCCCTATAAATCTACACTTGATCCTCTTAAATCTCTTCTTATACTTTCTGTTTTATGTACCTCTCTTCATCATGTATAGGCTGTTCTATTTCCAGCATTATTATATTTTATATTTAAGCACACTTTTCACAAACTGATTTGTTTGATTTAACTCATCACTGTTTTCTTCTGTTCTTTACGATGGCTGCCACTTAACCGATCACATACTTTGAAATGTTTCATTCTTGACAATTTAATCCAAATGCATTTTTTTATTGCATTTGCAGTCTTCTCTCATTTGTCATCAAATGCATTCTTTGTATTGTATTTGCATTCTTCTCTCATTTGTCATCAATATGAAATCTGACAAACACAACTAAGTGTCTTGACATCAATGACAATTTCAACAACATTCTAACATATTCTTTCATTCATAAAGACGATGACTAACCTCTTGACATCAATGACAAATGTTTCAACAGTTCACCCCTTCATTTGTAAGAGAGGGAGAATTTGTATGAGATTGTCGCTATAAGCTATCAGGATAATAAGAAGTAATTATTTGGTTTTGGTGATTACTTTTGTTATTTTGAAAGTTTGCATGGTTTCTCTTCCTCATGTAGTTAGATTTGTTTTGAAGCAATTAGATGAATGAGATAGATAATATTGTTTCATGGTGAAATCATTTGCTCATACCTTTTGCAAATAGATGATTTCTATATGCAGTGTAAGGTTGGACAAAGCTTTTAAATGTGTATGTTTAACTTCGATCATCGAATGAGCATTGTTCTTTGATGGTGTTCATTGATGGTATGAAAATCCCTAGCACAACCCTTGAAGATTGCACCTCCCTTTGCGTAGTTGTCTTAAGTTGGCGAAACAAATTGTGGTCGATTTCACCCAAGCCTTTGTTGTCTTTTGAGTTCTTTAGACTTAGATTAGAACCCCTTAATCCGTTCACTCATTTACTTTCTGCATATTTCATTGAGAAAACGTTCCAAAAAATACTTATCATTGCTAAATCATTCGTTATACTTCCTTGAAGTCTAAATTTGTTAACTCTTAAGGATTGTTCCATTTTACGTAAGGTCCCGCTTGGATTACCAACAAACATCAAGCCAAACGAGCTCATATCCATCACAAAGTTGCAAGTTCGTAGTAGGAACCATGGAATCTCTTGTATGATCTTCCACAATCTTAGCATAGATGGGGTGTTGCTCAAGAGAGGATAGAGTGTCCGTTAAAAACTTTATTCTGTGTTGGTGTGGTCATAAAACACCCGTCAACACCATCCACAATTTTTGGGGAGAAAATCGTACAAAACCCCCAGTCTGTTCAGAAACTTTATTCGTGGCTATCACGAGTAGTAATTAGAAATAAAAACTCCTTGATTTTTGTGGAAAAAATCAAGCAAAACTCTTCCATGATTTTTTGTGGAAAAAAATAAGAAAACCCACAAATTGGTTTACTAAAATATTCGCCAAAAATGAACCTAAGCTCTAATACCATGAAATGATAATTCGATGTTGTTATTAATTAAGGAGAGGAATACTTATATAGAAAGTTACAAGAGGATCTTTCCATAACGGAAATGATTGAGAATAGAAACACGAAAGGAGACATTCTAAAAAGAAACTAAACACAAAAAGGGAAAGGTCTTATAACTAATTGAATGGCCATTATAGAAACACTACAAAATTACTTTAATAGATACAAGTCATTATTGGTCTGCATTTTGCATCACAATATCAGATCCAGGTCAGGTGATCTCAAGCTTAGTTGTAAGTAGGTTGAGGGAGCAAGAGGGAGTGATGGGGATAGGTACAAAGGGGCAAGTTGTTGTAGCAAGGTCATATCCACACTCTAAAAAATAGTTCTACATATGAATAGCCAACAATTTAGTCAGCTTATCCATCCTTTTGTTATTCAACCTGCATTTGACAATGTATTACATGTCTCCTTGTTTGTCAAAAACGATATAATGTAGAGGTTTATAGATGTAAGATGATAGGGATAATAAGTTTCTTTTTTGATTAACATTAGTATAACTTTATGCATCCAACTTTGTTTATATTTTTAAAAAGAGTTTATTTGTAACATCTTGTTGAAATTTGCTATTTCAGATACACAGTCTGCCAAAGCTGCTAGACAAAATTTAAGAGAAGCCATATATCAAGTGTTGTTTGATATGAATGTACCTGCTATATGTGCAATTGATCAGGTATCCTAATGTTTTCTTTATGCCTTCAAAGCTCCTTTAATTTAGCTATATAATAACCTGTTGTGCAAGACTATGTTTCATTCATTCAGATAACTTTAATTCAAGGGGAAGCTATCACTAAAGGCGGTATGTTTTTGATACATGTAGCCACCAGAAGAACGTATAATAGTATATCTTCTAGCTCTGGTAGTGGAATATGAATAAGTCTTCCACTTCTATTTAAAAAAGAAACTAGAATTTGAAGCAAATCATAGTTGAAAAACTCTGACCTGGCAATAACTGAGCTGAGGCAAAATTTTAAAAACTTGGGACCCGGGAAAAACCTGGCGAATTTATCAAGCATTAAAAAATATTCTTCAAAAAAATTGCATATTACTGAATCTATCTAAGTATGTCATGGATATTTTTCATATATAAATCAAAAGTAAAGTTGAAAGATATCATAGACAAACAAATGAGTTCAATACATATTACATATAAACTTCAAGTTTTAATATCAATAAAAAATGCATATACCTGAACAACTGTGTAAAAATTGTATATCTGCGCGCAAACAGCTGTGGCATATATGTGTGTGAAGTTGACATTGCAACATTATAATGCCATTGTTGTGTATTATGTTACCAAAAAGAGGAATTGGAAATGACTGAAATAGCAATGCAATGGAGAACAAGGTGAGATAAGGTTGCACGAGAAATGAATAAGAAATGGTTTTTATATTTTTTAATATAATTTTATTATGTATATAATTTATATATTATATAACTAATTATTACAGAACTTATATTAACATATTATGAATTAATGACTATATTAATTATATCTAATATTATATTATATATTGTTGGCTTTTTAATTTGCATCTTTTAGTGCAACATAAAATGAAAGAAATGTGTGGTAGAACCACTCTTCAAATTAGAAGGGATAACTCTTTGTAAAACAAAAACTAAACTCATATGAACAATATGTACGTGCTATATAAAATTGCTATAGTTGTTTTTATGCTGGTTCACATTCAACCTTAATAAAATTAATAGTGTTTTCTTGGATTCACCTAAAACAAGAGCCTGAGACACTCTTGAATTCAAGTCAAATAATTTTATGCTTTTTGGTTGAAAACAAATGTTATGACCAGACTGTTGTGTTGTTGAACTAAAAATAGTGTTAAGGTTTGATCAGATTTAGAGGTTATGGTATTTTAATTTTTCTATATAAGATATTGATCACAAAGTCTTTATAATTTCTTCTTGAATATTAACATATATATATATATATGTGTGTGTGTGTGTGTGTCAATTTGCAGAAATTATAATATCAATACTGATGATATGGAGAAGTAAACAATATAAAGAGATTGTAATGCAGATCAGAATGGTGTATATAATGCTGCTGATGTATGCTTAATCCAACGATTCCGAAATATATATTTTGCTGTAACTTGTTCGGCACTTATTGATTACGGTACCTCCCAAGTCATATTGAATCGGTTTTATATATACAACAGCGTGGAGACATGTCTCCGTAGGGACATGTCTCTATGCGAACATAGTCCGCATAGAGACATGCCTCTACGTAGACATGTCCACGAATTGTTATCGGCTGTTTATTATCGATGACTAACATTGATACACATTGCGATATAATTAAGTTCGATACACATTGCAATATAATTAAGTTCAATACACATTATCGAACCGTAGTTACATCAAGGCATTACTAATGATATCGGTATCATAGTATGCTGTCATTGATAGCATAGTATGATATCGATATTATTAGTATGGATATCGATACTCAATATTGATGTATGAATTATATTATTATTATCAACAATGCGATAAGTATTGTCAGCATGATTATTATTATTAAATAGTATGAATAACAGCATGATTTACATCATTAGCAAGATTAACAATGGTTATATTTCAATCATGTATATATGTATGTATAATATACATATACAATATTAAATATATATATATATATATATATATATATATATATATATATATATATATACATGATAGTTATCTTACTATTATTAATCATGTATTATGATAATCAATAATCATAGTGAAATACAAAGAAAATATAGTAATCAAATGCTCAAGGCCGATAGGCCACTTATGCATTTGATTTCATCGATAGGAGTAATCCGACCGAAGCTACAAATCATTAACAAATAGAAAATAAACAAGGCAAGTGCACATAACAATTGGATAAACATAAATACAAAAACATGAATGCTTTGGTTATTTAATTAAAAGGATTGATACAAAGGCATGATCTCCACCTTCCAACAACCTGAAATGTAAAGCTTGCAACGTGCTAAAAACAATCTTAATATATCTTATAATAAAACACTTCAATAGACATTTATAAGTAAGATAGGGATAATAAATTTTATTAGATACTAAATATAAATTTTAGATTAACAATAATGTAATGTCCCTCCTATGGTTCCACCTACAATTTTGCCAAAAAAATACAATTCCAACTTAAGTCTCAAGAACATAATTCAATTTGAAACCTTACTCTATACAATATTGTTAGTCATAACTCATAACACTAAATTTTCAACATTATATAGAAAAATCAATTCAATATTAAGCAATTTTCCTTCCGTAGTCATATTAGGAATTTGTGGGGAATTTTTGCAAACCAAAGTCTCAAAGGGGAGATTCCCTTGCATCGTGAGAGCATGGGTAGGGCTTAGTCCATCCACTAGGGTTGGCATAATTGAGGGGAACCTCAAGCCCAAGGGAACTCATTCACCCCTTGACCTCACGATATCCATTGCAAGTTGGTGTACTTGGAGAATTCCCCAAGCCCAAAGGCACCCATTTGCTCCTTGGCCCACATGTATGGTAGGATCATAAGCTGACTTCACCCCTCAAGCCACCTTGGAGGTATCACACCCTCCTTGATCAAGCCCAAGAGCACTCATTCGCCTCCTAGTCCATGATTGCTGTATCTTGGGGTGGCATACTTGATAAGACGCATGAGGACTGCCTTCCTCAATAAGCCCGAGAACACTCATTTCCCTCACCCACAAACCAACAACTCGAAGTGGCGTGCTTGTTGTAGGGTAAGGGAACTCTCTCACCGCTTGTCACTTGGAAAGCTGAAAACACCTTTCTATTTGCCATTCATTTCATTTGGATTCCAAATAGACTATTTCAAGGAGACTATAATTAGTTTACAATTATAAAATTCACATAATATAATCATCCTACATTATCTACAAAGTTATGACGGGACAGAGAAAAAAACTCGGCACAAACTTGACAAAGTGAAAAACCTAGGAAATTTAGAGATTGTTAAGGATTTAAAACTTGTTCCATGCACCTTTTATTAAATAAACCTTAAAGACACAATAGGATCATCAAATAGAAGCTAATGTAATCATATGCACAAGTATACATCGATCGCATAAAGTATAAGCTTAAAATGCAAATTGTAGCTGAAGGAAATAGCACACTTAGATATATAAATATTGTCATATGTATACAAAACTCATGGAATAAGAGAGTTGGCTGGTGCGGGCTGAGGAGACGATACGTCATCCTCCTTGTTCCTTGGACCTGCAAACTTGCCATCCGTTCTTGGTGTTCGATTTCTGCTGCTTAGTTTCCTTGTTTGGGTTTAGTGTCTTTGCTTGTTTGGTTTTCTTTTGTGGGTCTTTTTTGTGTTTCTGTGGTTTTCATTCGTGTGTTCATTTATTTTCTGCCCTGGTTATTTTCCCGGCCCACTTGTGGCTTCGACCCTTTTCCCAGGGCTTATTAATGCTGGCTATGGATGAAGTCATGGGTGATACAAATACCCCCACAGAGAATAGGGATACAAAACAATTTAAAAGTGTTAATGATTAACCTTCCGTGGATAGTAATTTGCAGAAACCGTCATATAAGGCTGCCCTATTTGTAGAGGAGAGTCGACTTAAGTGTCCATCTTCAGCGGAATTTAATGGAGGAGTCATGGTCGTTTGTGGAAAGGGAACAAGCGGATTATTGGGGGCTGACGGACATGGACTACGAGATGGAGGCGACGTCCAAGATGGAGACCCCAAAGGAGGAAAAGATGGTAAGGTTCCTTCCTCTGCATTAAAAATTCTCTCTCTCACTCCAAATAATGACATGCTTAAGGCAATTAAAAGTGAACAAAGTCAACTTAGGAGTGTTGTTGTGTTCTTTGTCAGTATGGATGCTTATTCTCTTCCCTCCAGGAAATTTTTTGATGACTGGATTGGTAATGTTTGGGGAAAGAAGCTTGGCATTTATGTAAGTTTTTGCAGAATGATGCACAAAGGATTGTTTGTGGTAGTGTTTAAATCTCATAATATGCAAGAACGGGTTTTGAAGAAGAGTTTTTGGAATGTGGGTCAATCTCTGCTTAGGGCTTTTCCATGGTCGCCAAGAGGTGACTTAGAACAAGTAATTGCCTGGTCTGCTCCGAATTGGTGTGAAATTAAAAGTGTACCTGCCGAATTCTGGCCCTTTTTGCCTCATATTCTGAAACCAATTGGTAATGTTCTTCAAATTGAAGAGTTTCGAGTGACCCTGCCGCATTTAAATGCTAGGGTTTTACTTGCACTTAATCCAAAAGTAGAAATTCCTAAAAAAATATCCTTAAACATTGAAGAGGAAACCCTATGTTGGGATATTTCATAATTGGGTAACCTAAATGCTTGTTTTCACTGTAAAAAAAATTTGCATAATAGAAAAGATTGTCCACTTTTAAAGAAACCAAATAATGAGGCATTTAAGGTTACTTCTAATCTAGCTACTGATAGTGAGAAAACTCTTCAGGGAGACAAGGGCTCTCAGGTCCCTGAACCTGCTAAAATGGTCATTGAAACCACAAAAGAAAATAATGCCAGTAATGATATTGTAAATAATGTCCTAGATGGAATGATAAGTAACTGTAGTATTTCTTTGACCAATCCTCTATTCGAGGATGAACTAGAAATTGTACCAGCCAATTCTAATGAGAAAGACATGCCCCGAGAAGTTGCTCACCATGAAACCCCTAATGGTGACAGCACTCAAAAGAGGCTTAATGCACAACAATTGGCTTTGGCTACTATCAATGTTAGAGCTGAATTGTATAAGAAACTTAACCAGATCTCCGAGCAAGATACTAAAAACCAAGATGAAGATGAACCTAACATTGCAGCCACTGGCAAGGAAATAGTTATGGTTAATAATGAAATAAATATGACTGACGCTAAACAGATTGAAGACTCCCCTCCTTTTGTGGAAGTCATTAAAAAGAAAAAAAGAAAGACTTCTGACAGGCAGTCCCTTTCACAATCCAATGGAGACAAGAGCACTCCTAGAAAGGGAGGTGATATCCTAGAGTGCTTCAATAGATTATACAAGAACCATAAAAATCCTTCCCTCAATAATAAATGAGTGTAAACATAGCAAGTCGGAATGTTAGGGGGCTGGAAAAGAGAGACATAAAATATGTGGTTAGAGACTGGTGTAATAAGATGCAAAACACAGATTTCTATTGCCTGCAAGAGATCAAAGTTGTGGGTTTTATTGCCTCTACCACACTCAAGTTCATTTGGAATCATGCTAAATGTTTTTGTTACTGATCATGAGAAGGGGAAGGGAGGAGTTGCAATTTTGGTTGGGCCTTGATGGATTGGTCACATAATAAAATTCGGAGTTTCTCCTTGTAATAGGGCGTGCTAGGTCATTGTCAACTTCCAGGGCACATATATTGGCTTATGCAATATCTATGCACCTAATGATTATAGAGAGAGAGCTTCACTATGGGATTGGATTTTCTTATCTCTCCCCAAGGCTCACTTGATATTAACATGAGACTTTGATATGGTTGAATATCGGGAAAATAAGATTGTAAGTTCTAAACACGTGGAAGGGTAATGAGCAATTTTTTTGGGCTAAATGCAAAAGGAAGCTGAATTTAATTGATCCACTCGAAAGAAAGAAAGAGTGCTCCAAAGGTATTTGGTACACATGGTGTAATAATCAAACCAATCATCAGAGGATATATTGCAGACTTGATAAGATATATGCAAATACATCCATCTTTGCTTTTTGTGGGGAGATAGATAATAATGTTGTGAAAGTCAGTACTGTGACCATGTCTGATCACTCTCCTATTAGTGCCCTTGTTAAGATTGAAAGTCTGCTTCCACCTAAACCGAGAGCCAAGGGCAAGAATTTATTAAACTCAATAACTCCCTACTTAAAGATGAGGACACTTTGGCAGCCATAAAGGTGGCTACTTGCTTGTCTAAATTTTGTTATAAGGATGCTGGTCCTATTGAAAAATGGGACTCATTGACTGATCTATGGAGGAAGATGTTTCAGTTTGTAGGAGAAAAAAAGGCATGGATAGGAACAAGATGGAGGAGGTACTTAATGGGAAATTGAATAAACTGGAAGGCTTTTCCAGGATAATAGACAAGATATCCTGGTGGAAGGGGAACTTGGGAAGACCGAGATGGAACTCAGAAAGATTGAAAACTTCAAATTTAAAGGACAGAGAGTTAGAGCAAGGATGAAATGGTTGAAAGGAGGAGACAAAGTGTCAAGTTATTTCTTTAACCTTATCAGACATAAACAGAAAAGGGAAATGATTGAGGAAATCAACCTCAGTAATGGCTTGTCTTCTGGACCCTGAAGAGATTAGAAAGGCCTTCTTTGAATTCTATAGAAAATTATTTACATCAGAGCATAAGAGGGAAAACTACACTGTAATGGCATAGTGTCTCAGAATGATACCAAGGAAGATATCTGAGGAGGATGCAAAAATGTTATCAAAAGATATCACTGTGACTGAAATTGAGGAGACCATCAAGTTGCTGGCTAATGGGAAATCCCCTGGCATTGATGGGCTACCAGCAGAGTTTTTTAAGAAGAATGTGGAATGAATTTGTGAGGAGCTCCTACAGGTATACAATGAGGCTTATGTTAGAGGTTCCCTTGGACCAAATATTAATAAGGGAGTGATAAAATTGCTACCTAAAGAGGGGGATAGAACACAAGTTAAGAACTGGAGACCAATCACGTTGCTCAATCTCTCTTACAAAATTGTCGCCAAGACTCTTGCTAGGAGGCTCACCAATATACTGGGAAAAATCATCTCGGTCACACAAACAGGGTTTATCAAAGGCATGCATATCTTGGAGAACCTAATTACTAGCTGGGAGGCAATGCATTGGGCTAAAGAAAATGGGAAAATGATCTTGCTTGATTTTGTAAAAGCTTACGACAGGATTGAATGGCCTTTTGTATTGGGTATGTTGCAGGCATTTGGGTTTCCTCTTTACTTTTGTAGGAGGATAGAGATCTTATTTCAAGACTCCTCTACTGTGATTGAAGTCAATGGCAAACTCTCTGAGCCTATCCATTTACAGAGGTTGATTAGGAAGGGGTGCCCCATTGCCCCTGCTATTTTTGTGATTGTAGCTGATTCATTATTCTATATATTAAGGAGCATGGAGTTGGGTTCCCGAGCCAGAGGCATTAGGTTACCCAATAATGAAACACTCTTGAATGCACAGTTTGCAGACGATACAAGTTTGTTCCTTGAATTGAATGAGGAGAACTTTGATAATATCATGTATAGGCTTCAATTCTTCTGTGTAGCCTCGGGGGCCAAAGTTGCTCCACAGAAGTCTACTATCATTGGATGGTCGGAGCATCCTCCTAGTCGGATGGCAGATAAAGGATGGGGATGGGCAGGCCCTTCTGAGATCACCAGATATTTAGGGACACCTTTTGCAATTTGCTCTTCTACAAAGGATATGTGGGACTGGATCTTCAAGAAAGTGGAAAAGAAACATCTGAAGTGGCAAACTCATCTTCTTTCACTTGCTAGAAGGGTCCAAGTTGTTCAAAAAGTTTTATCTTCTCATGCTATTTATTATTCATCTACCGGGCTTTTTTCTAATTATCAGATTAACAAGTTGGAAAGAATCTTGAGGGATTTCTTATATTCTGATGGACAGGGTAAGGAGAAAGGCACAATGTTTCTTGGGAGTGTTGTTGTACCCCAAAAGAGCTTGGTGGACTTGGCTTGAAAGACTTGAAGGCTCAAGGGATTTCACTTGCAGCGAAATGGATATATAAGGCCATCCATGGAAATGAGCCTTGGAAGGTCTTAATTAGAAATAATATCAGTTTGTCTAAACCTAAGAAAGGCAAGGGATGGAAAGAGCTGGGGTTGTGTGACATGCTGATGGGGGACTTTGAAATTAAACCTTTTGGTTCTGTTATTTTTGCTTCCTTATGGAAGGCATGGACTCATGCTAGGGGTTATCTCTGCTCTAGAGATTCAATTGGACAATCTCCTACATACTCAGTGGTGGATAGATTCTTGTGGTGGGGGTTGAATCTCAATAACAAACCTTTGGCTTTAACGCAGTGCTGCTCTGCTAAAGCTTGGAATGCTCTGGGCATTGTCACCATTAGTGATCTCATGGTGAGCAACCGGCTGGGGACTTGGGATGAACTAAGTGTATTGTTTGGTATTCCTCATTCACACAAGAAAACATATACATTGGTGGGCAAGGCCATAGGGCCCTTTTTCCTCGAAAGAGTTCTCTCTACTAATCAGTTTTTGGAGCAGATAAAATGGAAGGATGGTACTCCTTTGAACAGTATTAAAGTGAAACAAATATATTAGATGCTTAAAGATGACCCAAAGATCTTAAAATGGATTAATGAGTCATGGGACATTGATTGGCCAGACTCGAAGTGGACCTTTGCTTTTAACCAGTTTTGGCACCAACCTTGTGAACCTAAGAAACAATGTTTTAGATGGTTGATCTTGCTTAAAAAAGTCTCTGTAGGTGATGTGCTATCTGTTGTTGGTCCTTCCCCTCTTGTTTGTCCCCTGTGTAATACCAGTGAATCTATCAGTCATTTTTTTTTTGAATGTTGCTTTGCTAAGCGTGTTTGGTCTCTGTGTATTGGTCAGCCTGTAAATTGGAACTGTCGACCTGGTTTGTCTTGGATTGAAGTTCTTGCTGGTTATGTTGAGGGTTTTAACTTGTGACAACAAATTGAATTCATTTTCGTCTGTTCTTTTTAGTGAAGTTTTGTAATTTTTGTGGATCAAGAGGAATGAGGAGGTTTTTCAAGGCAAAAAAAGGAACCTTACCGAGTTTAACTGTACAATCACCTTCTTCCATATCATGTTGCAAGTTTCAGCTGTTCTGGAGATTCCAAAAAATAGATTTATGATTTTGGTACAGGAAGGGGCACTGCTGATCTACAAATCTGACATCAAGTTTGCTCTTTTTTTTAATGCCTACAAAGACATGTTAGACCAAGAAGAATTAAATGCTCTTAATCAATTTATGCAGGAGAAAGGCATATCAAAGGAGGACATTGAGAAGGAAAACAAAAACAAGAACCCGAAGCTTACAAGCACTCCAAGATGGGATGCGGTTGCAGCACTAGAGATAGATCCCCCCTTGGGGTGATTTGAAACAGATAGGGCTGAGGGTAGTAACAATGTCGTAGGGCAATGGAATGTTTAAAAGCTATGTTTATTACATGTTGATCAGTCAAAACTCTCTCGATCATCCAGTTTTTTTTGTATTGGATAGTTTGCTGCTCATAGA
This sequence comes from Cryptomeria japonica, assembly GCF_030272615.1. Classification (NCBI taxonomy): domain Eukaryota; kingdom Viridiplantae; phylum Streptophyta; class Pinopsida; order Cupressales; family Cupressaceae; genus Cryptomeria; species Cryptomeria japonica. Next base: position 671,824,409 of record NC_081405.1, read on the forward strand.
CTGTTATAGCTAGTTTGATGATTTTGTTGTGATTATGGAAATGTAATGGTCTATGATCACTGCCCAATAATGGGTAGATATCAGATATGATGGACAAACAGTTATGTACTTCTTGGTAAACTATTTCTAATACAAAAAAACTCGTGGAATAGGAAATCCATGTCATCAAATGTTCCAAACAAATATCAAAACAATAACTACAAGTTTGGCTTAGAGGAGCTTGCATCCTTCCTACGAAGGCGTCTAAGGTAGGTCCTAGATGATGTGGTAGCCATAATCTTTGCTTTTGATTCCATGTGACCCTCACCAAAATCATTTGTGGCTGTGTTTGCTTGTGATCTATCCTCCTTTGTAGCCATCTAGCCATGGCTACAACCTCAGCCTCTCTATTTGCCTAGTCAACCCAATCAAGGTCCTTGTCACTAAAGACAGGATTTGTAGCCTCAGTGCTCCACGTAGATTTTGTATTGACCTCCTGTAGCATGGTTGGGGTGGAGTCGTGGTCGAAAACCTGTCCGCGTCTAAGACGAAGGTTGTAATGAACATAGAGTAGACATTCAACCTCTCCACGAACAATCTATTGCGCCTCTTCAAGTGTATGTGCTCAAACATACTCCAATTGCACTCACAACTCGAAGTACTGCATGGTTCAATATGTGAATCGCAATCCTCTAAAGGTTTGAGTCTTTAGCACTAAACAATTGCTACCATCTATTGTGCCTCTTGGAGTGTATGTGCTCAAACATACTATTGCACTCACAACCTGAAGCACTGCATGGTTGGTTCAATATGTGAACAACAATCCTCTAAAGGTTTGGTGCTTTAGCACCAAACAATTGCCACCATCTATCTGAGATGAGAAAAAGAAAAAAATCAATCTCATTTCCAGCTTTAAGTTTCAAGTTTCAACATTTAATAATAATATAAAAAGTGGAAAGTTATGCCCTTAAATATATTTTTACTTGGCTGCAATGTCATCCTACTAACTTTGCACATTTGACAAGAAAAGAGCTCTCCTTGTGCATTAGTAAAGGCCTCTATCTCGTGGACTATATGGTCGGTATCACTAGGCATCATCCATTCTATCACTAAGTAGAGTCCATTAAGACTCTCCTCATTTGCCTTGAAATCAAGGTTGAATTGGAATTCCAGATTGAGGAAATAAGTAGCTTTATGGAGGGGCTTGTGAAGTTGGAGGTGCCATCTCCTATCAACGATCTCTCAAATGGGACGATACTTACCCTCAACTCCCTCATAGACAGATCTAATAGTCTCCTTGGCCCTATCTATGCTCTCATATATGTAGCCTATTGTGGGCTTCTCCCCTTTAGCAACTCGTAGGTGAACTATGAAGGGCTTGATGAACTGCAAATATTGTGAAACATTAACTTAAGTGTGAATGAAAAAAACGCAAATAAAAGAAAAATATGCATAAAAATAAAAAATGTAGAATTAAATTTTACCTTCACAATCTGTGCACAAGGTGCCCAAAAGCCTGGCTCATCACAAATGCGATTTGCCACATCAATTCCTGCAGTGGTTGTAGCATAGGAGGAGGAAGTCTGCTTTCCATCAACAAACATACGCCTAAAAGTTGCCTTTGACCGAATCAGGGATTGTAATGTGATGAAATTAGTAGCAAATCTAGTGATACCAAGACGAGCCATGCCTTGTGTATTGCCTCATTAGGCTGAGGACTCATGTGTGTTTGTATACAAATTCGCAAATATTTTTGGCCATATCGACACATGTTTTGATCCATGGAAGCTTGGCAAGATCCTCCAATATGAGGTCAGGGAACTGGGCAGCACATGGAGTCGAAAATATTGTTGGATGCCTCTCGGTCAATAGTCTACATGCAGCAACATAATTTGTTGAATTATTGGTCACCACTTGAACCACATTCTCCTCTCCCACCTCAAGTAGGACTTCCTTTAAAGCCTCACAAAGGTATGTGGCATTTTTTTGTACTTCTTGAAGCATCAATTGACTTGATGAACACGGTACCACCTAAAAAAGAAGCAAAATCAATAATTCAATAAAACATAAATAAAAAATATCAATCACTAAATCAAATTCAAATTATTTAACGTATTGAGGGAAGTAAATCACTTGTGAAAAATAAGAGAAAATCCAGTAGCGTCATATTTCTTCTATCGGTCCAATGATCGGTCTTGATGGTGCAACCCTTCTTGCTCTACACCAAGAGCTGCCTCCTCTATTGTGGCTTTTACATCAGCAACCTTTTGTGTCAAAATTGGGCCCTTTAAGTCATCTTCAAAAGGGGCTTTGAACCCTGCCCCACAAATAGTTATGGCATCAACCATATTTTGCCAAAAAGGAGACCTAACACATGTCACAAATAAATTAAATAAGTATTGTAAAATGGAGAGTTTGATTTCAAATTTGAATTTGACATACATCTAAATATAAAAATTCATGAGGCAAAGAATCGAACTATAAATTTTAAAACAATCAAGCAAAAAGGAATTACTTGGCTACATGGAATGGAGTGGTGAAATGGTACCAAAAGTCCCCAATTGCACGTCTAGTTGCATCATGTACCTCCTTGTTCCAATCCATGCTCTCAAGCAACGGTTGGGAACTAGGAGTAGTGTGTGGCACAAAATATGAATCCATCCTAGATTTACAAACTCTAGGACCAATGCTAATACTCCCACTAGCAGTCCAACACTAGCATTAGGACAAAATGGAGGCATGGAAGAAGCCTCTCCAACACCGCCAATGCACACCAGCTCCTCCCTTTGCCTCTTTTTAAATTCTTTTTGCATTTCAAAGGTTTCTAATTGCACTTGCACCTCACAAATAGCCTTAGAAGATGTGTGATCACATCCCATAGTGTCATGCCCCGTCAGAATTACATCCTTCACTGTCATTAATCATCATTAAATAAACACCGAGTAGTATGAGAAATTCAGGTGGTTATTGGGATAAGTCAATAAAACATGGCAGACTAAATAAGAATCACTTAGATCAATTATTCTTTGTCTGGCTGTTAGACTTAGCAATGTAGCAAACTTTCATGAGAAGGAAGATGCAGTGATTGAGGTTGTTTTAAACAATAAACACCAAACAACAGTTTTATTGAAAGATTAATTTATATAAATATTAGTGACTGGGATTTGTTTATATGTATGTGCAGCGATTAAGACAATGATTGACAATAAAGAGAGACTGTATCAATATGTCCATATATATATATATATATATATATATATGATATTAAGGAGCAACGAATCAATGTTCATTAAGGCAGCAATGAACATTATTATACTGAACATCACCTTAGTCAATGATTTAATGATGCTGCGATTTAGGTAATAATAAAGAAATAATTATCATTAAGCAAAAGCAGCAAACACCTCATTTACAATAACCATTATGGCTCGTAAATAAAGAGGCACGGTTATATAAGGGATATAATTATAATTATTGGTTTAAGGCAGACAGCCACAATTTGAAGGGGCAGCAGCTGATAAGAAAGAGACGCCACTCTTGGGAGGGTTGTGACCATGGAAAAGACATAAACCAACAATTACTGATTGAGGAATATTTATAGTGAATGGGCACTCAAAGGGAAGCAAGAAGGAGAATCATAACCATTCGATCTGGAAGTAATCAGCATTGAAGGAGCAGATCATATTATACTACTAGCAATCATTGTTGTAACAGTAGATTGGTATGCTGTATCTCACTTATGAACTAATTGCATATTTACAGTAATGTTATATTTGAATTCTATTAGAAATAAGGGGCTGATCATATATAGCCTATATTATAAGCTGTTTCATTTATTCCTATATATACATATAACTGAAATAATGCCAATAAGATTTATATCTGTTAATAGTAGGGAAAGCGGATTTATATGACAGATACTTAATTTCATTTATTTACATATACATTCATAATACATTAGAGATTAGCATATTAATGACCTAATTCTTAATCATTCTCTATTGCCCCTCATGAGGATAGGTTTGTTTTGTTAGGGAAAGGTGGTATTAATATCTCACAAAGTAGGTGAGCCCAAAGAGGTGGTATGGACAGGTGTTCATGGAACCCTTAGGGGGACCAAGAGGTGGTATGGAGAGATTAGCATTTTAATGGCCTAATCCTTAATCATTCTCTATTGCCCCTCATGAGGATAGGTTGGTTTTGTTAGGGAAAGGCAGTATTAATATCTCACAAAGTAGGTGAGCCCAAAGAGGTGGTATGGATAGGTGTTCATGAAACCCATAGGGGGACGTAGAGGTGGTATGGACGTGTGTTCCTAAAACCCTTGGGCCTATTTGTGTAGAATGGCTTTCTAATGCCCTAACATAGTAATTCCCCATCCTCTGTTAGGGTTGATGATTAGGAAAGAAGTAAGGATTGGGAGCTTAATATTTTGGTTATCAATTGTAATATGAATACTAGTTGTTCTCTTGTATTAATAATCTGATTTAAGGCATAATAATGTATAATGATGTATGTTTAATTAGTGGAAAATAGACAGACTTCTAGTAGGGGACTATTAAAATAATGTAATGTTTCTTTAATGATCATCCTAGTTAGTTTAGTTAGTTTCTAATTTTGGCTTCCGTTTATGTTTGTTTTGTTTAGAAACATCGTAATGTAATTGCCTATATATGTAAATTCAGTTTTCGTTATTGAATATACAATTACCATTAAATGGTTAAAGAGTGGGTTGATGGGATTTTTTAAGATTTGGCAAATTTTTTAAATTTTTTTGTAGAACCTAGAACCCCTCCTAGAATTTTTTCTAGAAATTTTTACGTTGGTGGTTTTTTCCGAAGGTGTTTTTTTTCTTTGATTTTTTGAGGGTTTGTTGTGGAATTTTTCGTGGCGGATTTCTTATTTGTAGATCATGAAGATTGAGGGAACTTGTGTATCGTAGTTTTTGTTTTGTGCAAAATTGCATGTCTAAAGAGGTGTTTTTCATGGGTCTTTGTTGCAACTTTTTTTTTTCATGTGTCGCCTCTGTGTTTTTCTTGCGCTTCTATGCGACGGTGGGGGGTTTGCAAAACCTGTGTCTCTTCTCTTGGCGGGTTTTTGAAGTAAAAATCGTGCGCTGTCATTTCTTGGAATCGCCGTTTTTTCCTTATGCGCAGTTTTAGTGTCCGTAGTGTTTATTCTCGTCCGCGACCTAGTGATTTTCTGCAAGTGAGGGTTCTTTGTTCAGGGTGATGGTGTTCGGATTTGCACATTTTTCATGGCTCCGTTCTAGGGTTTTTGGAGCAATGGGTTTTTTCATGTTTTTTTGTAAAAAATGTGATGTTTTTATTTGGGTTTTGTGCGATTTTTTCCCAAAAACTGTAATTTTGTTTGTAAAAGGCTTTTGCTTGATTTTTCCCAAAAATCAGGGTCATGGGTTTTATAATTTTTTCCTCAAAAATTATATTTGTTGGTTTTGCTTGATTTTCTCCTAAAAATCATGGTTATTTTTTCTTTTTTTGCATGATTTTTTCACACAAAAATCATGGGATCTTTCTCTGCAAGAGAGTTTTTTGATTTTTTGTGCAAAACATCATGACTAATGTTTAAATTTCTTTACTTTATTTACTTATTTCTTTTATGTTGATATCCTTGCTTTTTATGCACTTAATCCCAAGCAGACTTGATTCCTTCAATGCCCTTCTTGGATGAATTGCTCTTCCCTTTATATCTTTTATTCGGAGGGGGTGCCCTTTCATGATGACCATTACCTTTGCAAGGGACACATCCCTTAATGATTTAAGTGTTGTCTTTTTGGGGTTATCTTAACTAATCCAATCGACCCTCTAAAATATAATTATTTCTTGAGTAGCCGATGATCTTTCTTTTAACCAAGCTAGGCCTCCATTAAATGGTGGTTGCTAATTGTTATTTTAATCCATTTTATTCTGGCTGGACCTTCTTATTTAGTTGCCAACTAATTATTATTTATAAGGCCAGATTTGAGATTTGTTCTCAGTTTGGCGGGGCATGACAAATAACAATTAGTAAAACACAATTTCTAGAAAAAGAAGGCTTGACAATTATCATTGTCCATCTAAGTGCAAAGGTGGCTCTAAATTGAATATATAAAATAATAATACTGATGACAATGCATACCAAATATAGGAGTAAAATATATCTTTATTCACACATGAAATTATTACAGAGGAGAAGACTAGAGATGGTTGACCAAGGATTCTAGTTCATCTAACTATACCATATTACCTTCCTTGGCGGTACACAACATATTTAAAGGACCCAATGGTTGCCAAGAGGAACACAACAGTCAACCAATGAACACAACTACCCAAGAGTGACAACCCACTTAATACAAATAATTAATACATTGGTAGATAACCAATATTATTGGAAATAACAATAGACGTTTTATGCTGACTACATCATCCCCCTCAAAAGAAAAAGTTGTCTTCCAGATGACAAGTAAACATCAAGTAATATTCGGGAAGACTAATGGTAAGAGTGTGGAGAATGACTTGTATTGGCAACCCCAAACTTGTAGTGTACCTGACAAATCAAACGGGGGTCTGGGGGAAACATTAATTTTCTGATTTTTGAAGATAGCATAAACAATGCTGATGAAGCCAAAAAATAGTGATTTCTTATGAAAAATATGTTCAAGTCGTACTCTCCAGTGAGATTCCAAGACGACATGTCGGTCCACTATGTGTTGAGGATGTATGGAAGGATGGCACTGAGATGACTGTATGACATATGGCTAAAAAAATGTTAGCACGTGATGTTTGGTAGGGTCTAGTCAGTACAACCCAGGTGGCATTTCCATGTACAACTTGTAACATTTCCTCATGTATGGCTCAATCATGTATAGTAAAGGTCGTACTGCTAGACTCCCCCTATGTACGGACTCTTTAGCTTGTTTCTTCGTACGATGCTCTTGTTCGTACGACATGTTTTCGTACAAATTGGCGACCTCCTGCACGTACGACTTTGCTTCCTCCCTTGGTCTTGCAGCGTATGGATGGTGGTGCTCGTACGGTGTGTTCATCTCTTTTCCATAGGGTATCTTGGCAAATGTCCCTTGGTGCATTTCACTATGCCAAGTCTTCACGTACGTTTCACTGTGCCAAGTCTCCTCGTACGTTTCATTGTACCAAGTCTCTGCCATGAACAAACTTGTGTGCAACCTGTACGAATTTGTTGGTTCCACGTATGGCCAAGTCTTCACCACGTACGGATTCCCTTGCGCCTCATACAATTTATCTCCATCCTCGTATAGGTCTTCATGTGCATTTTACGGATTTTGGTGTACTTCCTTCAATTGCCAAACAAATTTGTCACCTGTGTTTCCTTCGTATTATGTGCTCAACTTCAACGTGTACGGTTCCTTCAAATTTACTTCCCCCCTTCGTATGGTTCTTGTACATAGCTCGTGTGCGCTCCTTTCTTCAACCCCATATGGCTCCTCAATGCTGCTTTGGTCCACATGCGAGCTCACATTCGGATTTCCCTTTCCTCGTCCGTACAGTTCACCTCCACTCCCATACATTGTCTTCCAATTTTTCTTGTCCTTTACATACAGCTTGACCCCGTACAATTCACTTGAGTCCAACCCCGTACGAAATGTTAGGACTTGGCTTGCATACGGACTTTGCCCTTCCTCAATTTTGTCGATCCATAGCATGTTGCACTTGTGGTGGAAGACTTCGTAGTCCTCCATCTGCTAGTGAAATAATCCATTTAGGGAACTCGTTTCATCTTCAAAGCAGTATTCTAGCTCAAGCACCCCTTTGTCATTAGGTTCCATTGTTTTCCCTCCTTCGTCCATACTTGACTCTCTGTCTTCAGACTTTGATTCGGTGGATGCCAACTCCTTGTTCATAGCTTGATTTCTCAGGTCAATGATGTACTTCCTTCCTTTCCCCTCAATGGAGAGCTTGTTCTGCGTCCAATTATGTTCTGGCTTGGCTGCAATCAACTACCCCCTCTCGAGGAGTGTGTCGTATGCCTTCTTTTTGCTCAGGGTTGCCTACGAGTCCAAAACAAATTGTTGTGTCCCAATCATTACTTTTTGTGCCATCAATGTTCCCAATGGCTTGATGCCATGTTGGTTGGCACTTACCAAGTGGAAGGTCGGCGGCTAGAGCATTGGTCTTCTGAGGCCTTTCCAAGTATCTTCTAGCAGTACGTTTACTCCCGAACCTCCATCGATGATGGTGGTTGTCAACTTCTTCCCCATTATTTCCATCTCAACGACTGCCGACTTCCTCCTAATGCTCATCGTCAACAACATTCGATCACTGGCCTCATTCCCTTCAAGATTTATAACTCAAATATAATCTTCAATCACATTTGGGATAACTTATTATGATAGTGGGGAGCTGACCCTCCTAAAGTGTTCAACCATTATTCTTATGAAGTGGGGCATCCTTCATTCATATTTGAGTGGTGTGCCTTCACTACCCATCAATTTTTTTCACCTGTATTTATATTTTTATATCTACATTCACTATATACATGACTTTGTAGCTCATTCATTCATTTATTGGTTGAATCTTGGATATTATCATTGAATCATTGTATTATCGTTATGATAGTGGGGAGCTGACCCTCCTAAAGTGTTCAGCCATTATTCTTATCAAGTGGGGCATCCTTCATTCATATTTGAGTGGTGTGCCTTCACTACTCATCAATTATTTTCACATGTATTTATATTTTTATATCTACATTCACTATATACATGACTTTGTAGCTCATGCATTCATTTGGATATGCCTTACCATTAATATATCTTGATTTGTTGAATCTTGGATATTATCATTGTATTTCATGTCAAATTTCCAAGAGTGCACTTCAATGATACACTATTTTGTGTTTGTGTTGGAAATAAGCCACACCCGGACCGACGATGGACTGGTCCAAGAGGGGCCAGTAGCTAGGTCCAGGCTAGGAGCCCCAAGCACACAAGAGGTGTGGCTTAAGGGGGGGGGGTGTTGGTGTTGGAAATAAGCCACACCCGGACCGATGATGGACTGGTCCAAGAGGGGCCAGTAGCTCAGTGGTAGAGGACTCCAGCAGCGTATGGAAGGTCCTAGGTTCGAGTCCTAGCTGGTCCATGTCTCAACATTTTGGTCAAAACTTATGAGACGGGGTAAAATATTATATTATCCAGAATGGAAAACTGTACTTGTCGGTATTGGATCTACATTCACTATATACATGACTTTGTAGCTCATTCATTCATTTGGATATGCTTTACCATTAATATATCTTGATTTGTTGAATCTTGGATATTATCATTGTATTTTAGGTCAAATTTCCAAGAGTGCTCTTCAATGATACTCTATTTTGGTCAAAACCTATGAGACAGGGTAAAATATTATATTATCCGAAATGGAAAACTGTGCTTGTTGGAACTGGATATGCACTATTATTTAGTCTGAATGAATTGACAAGCAGTTTTGAAAGATGGATAAACTTTGGTTGGCAGTTACACATATAATCAAATCAAAATGCCTGGTCAGGGCTTTGTGTAGATGGTCTAGTGTCAGAGTGTTGAATAAATGGTTTGTCATATCTTAGGATAAGCTAGCAAATATTCTATTACGGTACATCTCTGAACTTGGTAACATCATGAATTTTGTTGGAGTGGAACACATTCTGCTAGAGGAAATATGTAAAAGAAAGACAGTCTTAGAGTCTTGAAGTTTTTCTGCAATATCTTGCTTATGCAAACATTAGTTCTGTTGCATTTGTTTTCTCTTGCTTTTAAATTTTTGACACTCTTTAAGCAGTTCATTTAGATTCAAACTCAAATTTTAAAAAACCATAGTTATGAAATCATAATTTTTTTCGGTGGTGCATAGCATCTATATTTATATTTCCTAATTTTTAAATCTTGCAGGCAGTTTTAGCTCTATATGCTGCACAACAAATATCTGGAATAGTTGTCAACATTGGTTTTCAAGTCACTTCTATAGTTCCAAGTCAGTTACATTTCTTTTCTGAATTTTCGTATAATACATACCTGTGGATATTCAATTATTTTTCATTTAGAACAAACTCATCTATTCATTTTATGTATGAAATACAAATGAAACTCTGCAATGTTCCTTTTTTATAATTTTTGCTATTTTCTGAGTTTTTTGTATTTTTTCTGGAACAAACACAATTGGAATGCCAACTGAACTTGTAATATAAATGCTGATTAAAACGACCAAGCTGGAAACTTTTTTTTTTTTTTTTTTAATTTCAATATGGAAGAATGATTACGGTAATTGATATTCAAGGTAGAAGTAAGTTTCAGAATATTAACCTTCTCAAATTAACTCAGAAGTGTTCAAATGGTGAGGTTTATGCAAGATGGCTGCTGGTAGGGCACTTAAATGATTTTCTAACACTCCAAATGTCAGGTACATAAATATAAAAGTCTGATATAACCCTGTAAAGATTGATACACCAGCTTATATGACTGATGTAACCCCCAAAATGCTGGTACAGCATCCTAGATGACTGTGGTAAGGCTGTAAATGAATGCTGGTGATTGGGAAAAGATGTAGAAGTTCTGGGAATGGGTTTTGGGGACGACTCATGTCTTGTATCATATTAAGGCCTTCAACTTTGATCAGATCTTTAAGGGGGGTTCATTGGGCTTCAAGGTTCAAGGATGTGTTGGAAGAAGTACTCGCATAAGGGGACAAGTGAAAGTTTGACTTCGAAAAGATGATAAAGGAAACAATGGAGTTTTCAGTTAGAGGATTACACAAAATACGTACTTGGGTAAAAATAAGGTTGTAACTTTGACTTCAATAAAGTAACTTACTATAAATATTGAGTTAGGATTTGAGATTTGGAGATGACATGGGAAGGGTACTAGAGTATGGGCGAGCCCAATAGCGGCAAGGAACAAAGAAAAATTTGGACTTGGGTGAAAAGGCATGCAAGGAAGGGAAGCTTAGAAACTCAAGGAACCTACCAAAGCTTAAGGAAATGACCAAAAAACACACCATACTTAGAAATTTAGAATTTTCATGGATTTCGGCAACTTCCAACACATGAAATGTAAAAGGGGAGGATAAAGGACTATATTTATGCAAACATTGACCAAGGAAGATCCATTTGGAACTATCTTAGATTGGTCATTTATGATGGGATAAACAAGATCAAAACGGACGAAGGGGTATAGAGCATGGAACAAAGAGACACATTATAGTGGGGTGCAAACACAAGGTATTCAGAGTTTTAAGCCTAAACATACTTATTGGAACTCAAACACTTTTATTAAATTTTGTTTTCATCTCATTATAGAAGAAAGTGTATGATGTACTATTGGGCTAGGGCTGGCTAGTAGTAGCCAAAGTTGACCACAATTTGAAAAGGAATACTCTCTCCATTGGAAAAATGGGTAGGATGTATATATCGATTTGAAGAATTCGGCTGTGAGGCAGAAATTTTCTTGCATCCTTCATATTTCTCAGATTCAAATTCCATAGAAGAATGGATGGAGAACCATGATAAGGTTTCTGTGGAGTAGAACGGTGAAGGAATTATAGAATTTTATTCATGTTTGTAAGATGACACAAATTCTCTTTGTGGCATGTTCCATAGGTAAATGGAAGACTGAAATTTTTCCGTTGACTTGCAATTTTATGAAGCTATAGATAGTAATGAAGTGGACCAATGTTTACGTGATGACAAGAAGGATTCAATTCATATTGAGGAAACTTGTTCGAGTGATCTTGAATTATTAAGTGGTTCATCTATGCCAAATAAATTACTTGGTTTAGAATTCATGTCTTATTCTCAAAGGCTACAAGCTTCATATTTGATTCACATTGGCGCTTCAACAACAATACTGAAGGCAATTGATGAATTTAATGAAGGTACTATTGTGACCTAATCACACATCACCCCATCCAAGATAGGGACCCACTAGCTTTTAGGCCCTTTCGGTCGTTTGGTCTTGGTTTTTTGTGTGTTTTGGTGGCAATCTCGTCAATTTCTCCGCTTTGCGGATATTCGGGGGTCAGTTTCAGTTGATTAGCTTCTCTGTCGAGCGAGTTCTATGAAGTCTAGGGCCTGTTTTGTCCCCTTTTTAGGGTTTCTGCCTTCTTTCCTAGATTTTAGGGGTTTTGTTAGGGTTTTGGGAAAATTGAACATACAACTGGAATTAGGACCCTTCAAGGAACCTCCCAGTAAAATTTGAGCCAAAACGGGACAACTTTCTATTTTTAGAAAGTTCTTATTTTTAGGGATTTTTCCGAGTCCCAGAATGTTGTCATTTTGCCAAAAATCAAACTTACTATTTTTAATAATTTCTAGTTTTAGTAAGTTTCTATTTATAGTAAGTAATTTCTGCACCCTGTCTAGGGGTCTAACGCTGACACTTTGAAGGTTTCTATTTTTGGAAAATCAGTACTGGCAGGGTTAGTCAAACAAGGCGACAAAGATCAGAAGTTTGCAGACATTTCTAATTCCGGAAAGTCAGACAACAGATAGAGAAGGCCAAAATTGGTTAAGTGCTGGAAGCCCATGCCTAAAATGGAAAGCTTGGAAATTCACCAAGGTTCAGGAAAACACTTCAAAATCACAAGGAGGTCAAAATATTCTAAATCTGGGAGATTGAATGATGAAAAAATCCATGCCAGAATGAGAATTCCGCCCAAGGAAATGATTGGGTGCTAGATGAGGCAAGTCAGGAAATGTTTAAAAAATTAATGAATCCTCCACATAGTCAAAATTCCGCCCAACTATGGACTTGGGCGCTAAAAGAGGGTCTCAAGGATTCACAAAAAAGTTGTGAATTCCTTCACATAGTCAAAATTGTGCCCTAGCTTGATGGAAGGCGCCAAAGTGGGGGGTGCATGGATAACATGAAAATGTTGAAATTCCTTGCCTTGTTGGAAATTGCACCCTAACAAGGAGGAAGGCGCCAAACCAGGATTCCCATGGACAATTCACAAATCAATGAATTCCATGACCTGTGCAAAATTCTGCCTTAGGCCATAGACAGGTGCCAAAGTTGATACATCATGGAATTCCTGCCACAATTTGCGAATCCTCACCCAGGTGAAAATTCGCCTAGGAATGTGGTAGAGCGCCAAATCCACTAAGGCAAGGAGAGGTGCAAAAAGTAAAGAATCCTTCCCTTGTGCAGAATTCTGCACCAGCCTTGTGGAGGGCGCCAGAATGGAGGAGGCAAGGAGAAATGGATAAATTTCATGAATCCTCTACAGTGGTGAAAATCCGCCCAACTTTGGACTTGGGCGCCAAAATGGAGGAGGCAAAGAGAAATGGATAAATTTCATGAATCCTCCACAGTGGTGAAAATCCGCCCAACTGTGGATCATTGTAAGTTTTTGAAGGAAGCTAAAAATATACAATATAGACTTGAGTTTAACAAGCTTTGGGGCATTCTTGATGACACAAATATTTTAGTCCCTACTACTTTGTCTGCTAGGGCAGCCCTTCAACACAACCAACATGCGCCACATACTTCTCCTCATGCTTCGCAGACTAGAGGAATGATGTTTGGGTCTCCATCCACTTCCACTTCTAGTGCCATGCCCCAATCACGAGAGGCTACGGGGATAGGGAAACGCAAGTTGCAGACATCGCAGAGTAACCCCATAGCTGATATGTTTAATGTGTAGCTGAGAGATGAGATAGATGAATCCATTGGCAAGTTCTTCTTTGCCAGTGGCATCCCATTTCATGTTACACGGTCTCCTTATTATAGGGAGATGATGGCTATGGTGGCGAAGGGAGGAACATCATATGTGCCACCAGGTGAGACGAAAATGAGGACCTCGATCTTGGATAAATGCTATTCCAAGATCAATATTTTGATGGAGAAGATGAAGGCATGTTGGGTGGCATCTGGGTGTAGCATAGTTATGGATGGGTGGACGGACATTAGCCATCGTCCACTCATCAACATCATGGTCACATGTGTAGAGGGCCCATACTTCCTAACGAGCCAAAAGAATGGCTCTATTTTATCTATGTTTATGTGTCATTACTGGGACATTAGGAGTCTAGATATGTCTTTTGAGTTCAGAACCTTTGCTAAGTGATAAGACTTTATATGTTTTGATGGTGTGGTCATATGACATGAATTCGTTTGATATATGTTCCTTTTTGATGCAATATAAGAGGTAATTATGCTATGAGGAGTATCCATGGTAATGTTGCATGTAGATTTGAATGTTACTCTAATAGGGATAATTAGTCCTATATTTGTGCACGCTAACAATTTTATGTAGGACTAAAGAAGAATGTTGAACCAGTCCAAGATGCTCAACAATAAAGATCATGGAGTTGCTGGCCGGTAAAAGAGACAACGAGGATTGTCATTGAAAGAGTCAACTAGCGGTTGAAGGTAGTTCATTATGACTTATCTGAAGACTTAAATGATTTCCGTTGCCATAAGAGTAGATTCTCTCTGCTGTTCCAACAGACTCTGACTGATTCTCAGCGCTTGTAACTTTACCTTCTTTTTCTCCTTGTTCAATAAAAGCATCCTCCTTGAACTTTGGGAGTGGTATGCGATGGAGAACTTAATAGTAGCATTGATTCCGCGATCCTCTTTGATCCCTAAGAGATTACTTGGATGAGAATTATTTGGAACTTGAAGCAAAAAGTCCATATGCCCTATGTTGCAAGATGTATCTCTTACTCTATCACCCATTTTGGCATGCTTTCCATGATGATGAGAATTCTATGATGACATAGGGAGCAACAAATTTGAAACATTTTCATACCTTTGGTTTTGAACCAAATTCTCATCCTTAATTCTTTTTTATAAAACAACCAATGACCCGTCATGGGGAAATTTGAAAGATGGTGCATGGTTTGGTGCATCTTCCTTCAACTTGAGCTCTTTACTTCTAACAAGTGGAACCTTCCACGTCCACTTCATTGTTCTTCTGTTTACACATGCCGTCATTAGAAACCATTAAAATATCTTCTCCTTGTAAAGAAACTTTACCTTCAACTTGGCATTTTGGTTCCTCTTGTTCTTGTTCCATGATATCTTGTTGTTTTGAATTTGATTGTTCATCTTTCTTCCCGCTTATTACCTTAGCCATTCTCTTTGAATGCTTCATCCATGCAATTAAATCCTTCTGATATTTATGCAATTCCTATAACATTTCTAATGTAGATTGTTTAAAAGATGAGATACCGGTTCTTGGGGAAAAAGGCTGGGTTCGGGTCCTGGTTCTTGCCCAGTCCTGGTTCTCCTTGGGTTCCACCCAGGTCCTGCACAGGTGGAACCCAGGGAGAACATAGGCGGACCTGGGAGAACCAAGGCCCGTGGGTTCCCAAAAACGGGTTCCACGGGTCATAAAAGTCAAAAAAACAATTAAAAACAACTATGTATCATTTATCTGTTATCATTTATGTATCATTGTATGGGAAAGTTACATTGTATGTTTGAACATATATAATTTTGATGTTTGAACATATATATATATATATATAATGTATGTGTACGGACGTACCCATACCCGTATCAAAGATTTATTTATTTTTTGCCGAATTTGCGAATCCGTACCTGTATCCGTATCCTTATCCGTACCCGAATCGGTAACTTAGTTTAAAAGTCTTCATTTCTCTAGCATGCAACACGTTGTCAAGATCCCTACTCTGATACCAATATAATGTGCCTTAAACATTGTAATGGAAAAGCTGAATTTTTATTTCTAAATTTTCAAATGAAAATAGAACATGAGAACCAATACTTAACTCTGAAAACCCTATTCCAATACTTAACTCTGAAAACCCTATTATTGATTCGCCCCCTTGAACCAACCGGTTTGGCTTGGGTTTGGTTTTGGATTCCGTTCAGCATGGAGTGCGAATAGGATTTGTGAAACCACTTGTGGGTTCATGTGGAATGGTCTAAGATGAATTTGTGAGGAATTGCAATGTTTTTTACTTTTGAGGTTGTTGCGACGAACCCACCTTTTCCTTTGTACTTGTATTTTGTGCATTGGTATTTCAATGTTTTTTTTGGCTGGTCCTAGATGCAATGCTTAGTATGCTTCCTCTACTGATTCATCTCCTGCTTGTGGTGGAACATAGTAGGGGGATTAGGGGACCCATAGGCCAAAAATGGTGGCCCCAAAAAATTCAAAGATAGTCAAGGTAGAGAGGTTCAAGAGAATAGAAGGTGTTGATGAGGGTGTCTGTAATGTCGCTTTTTAGTAAAAACCCTAATTTTTGCCCTAAATCACCATTTCCATGTAAAACAATAAATGGAATAGGATGCGTACCTGATTGAGATCGTGCAATAGGTTAGGAAACCATTGAAATGTATATAATTAATAATATAAATCTTCTAAGAAAGACAATTAAGCATAAATTCTCTATGCTTAGGGTTAGGAACATTAACTTAATAACAGTTCTGATCTGATCTTATCAATGGTGCTGTCATTGTAGACTTTTGATTTTTTACCTTTATATCTCTCAATGTGAGGGAGAGGTCACACCTCTTCATAATGTATGCCCTCTGGAAAGAGACACACCCTTTCACCATAAGCACTCTTTGAAAAAGTGCAACTCTTCATTATTTCTGCCCTTTGAAAGGGACACAACCTTTCACAATCAGATCTGCACTTCTGATTCCCCGAAATTAGCCCCCTTGAAATGAGGTTCTCTTCTCCCTTTTATAACTCATGTTTGAAGGAGTCACAACTTTTCATTTTATGTCTTTTGACCATTCATTAACTTAATTTAATTTTAATTATATAATAATTATATTCTTTTTAATTTTAAAATATGGGAGAGGACCCAGTAGTTGTGCACCCTAACTTCGTGCTTCTCAAAATCCTACGTGGAAACTTCAAATCACTCTGAATTTTTTAGAGCAGCTTACTTGGTAAGTCCCCTGCTTATACTAAGGTTTCAGGGCCACATCAGCAAATATGATGCCAGATCAGTATTCTTTTTTCCAAGGTGTCCAAAACAGCCCAAAAACAAAGTGAGACCAATAGGTGTGCAAAGGGGCCCCAATACTTGTGTAGCTGATGTGGCATCACATGATTGGTTACGTTTCACAACAAATGGTATATTTCATTCAATTATTGGTACTTATCATACAACTATTGGTGCAATGTTGTACAAAAGTTGGACATTAAATCAATAAGTATGGGGGTATTAAATAAACAACTTCTATCACAAGAATTGGAACACGCTCAACTACTGGGTCCTTTCCCCTATATTAATTTTATTATTATTTATTGTTATTGAATTCTATTTCAAAGTGGGGGCATTACAGTGTCCCAATTTTTGAGATTGGAATTCATGTTTTATTTGATGGACTCATAAATTTGATCCAAGCTTTTCATGTTTTATTTGATGGACTCATAAATAGGATCCAAGCTTTTGCAAGCCTGTACAAGGCGAAAAAGTTGGAACTTAATAAGAGTGAGAGATGAGAAAGACCAGGGATGGGTGCTTCACCATCATTAGGAGATGAATCTTCAAAAGGGAACTGGAATTCAATCAACTGGAGTAGATATTAACTTTATTATTTATTAGTATGAATTTTCTGAGTTCTTTTATAATTGTATTGTGATATTATTAATTATATATTAATGTTTATTATTCATTAATATTACATTTTTATAGTTTATTTATATATTAATTTTATTTATCTTATATTATATTAACTTTGCTTATATATATATTATGTATGTATGTATTTATGTAAATTTTATATGCATGCATGTATGTATGTATGTGTATATTGTTAGAGTTATCTTGTATTAGCTAATAATTATTTATTTAATTATTAGTCTATTAAACTCTACGCTTAAGCTAAACTTAGGCATTTAATAAATATTGTAATTATTTAAATACATATTATCCCTTTAGGGTTTCTTTAGGGTTGCATATCTTTAGGGTTTCTATTATCCTTTTATAAGGATTGTATTGTACTTTTTCATAAATTGATTCCCTTTCTGAATGATAATTTTTTTCTTCAGAACATTTATGCTTTTTTGCTTTATGTGCTTCCATTCTTCTCTTGTGACAGGTATTTGCATGCAGGTGTTCTTGGGATCTCTGAAGTTGTATTTCCTCAACTTCTTTATGGTATCAGAGCCTACATCTGTTGCTGCTTGTTCCTGATTTTTTAGAAGATTTTTTGGAGGAGGGTTTCAAGTTTTTTCAGAGTTTTTTATTGGATTTGGGGTATTTGTTTTGTTTTTGATCATTTTGGGTTCAAACGGACCTCACTGTTGAGCTCAGAACGCCCCAAAACCCCCATTTCCATATAAAATTTGTCAATTTTTGACAAATTTGGGTTCTGAAATTTTTTCTTTGATTTTGCCTTTTTTGGCACGAATTTCGAGAAATTTGTCAAAAAAATCATTAAAAAAATTTAGAGCAGTTTGGGCCAAAAAAGACCTCACCGTTGGCTTCCGAAGGGCGTTTCCAATCATTTTGATATATAATTCGACCTATTTTAGTGACAAGTGCATCTAGGCCATGATTTTTTTATTGGCACATTTTTTGAGGCACTGAAATCCGTACGGCTGTACCTGCAAATGCATCAGAAAATTTTCGTCAAAATTTTTTTTTTACCCTTTTTATGCCCTAAAACAGGGGTTTTTTCTTTTGGCCATAACCTGGTCATACGGAGGCGCTTTTTCAAAAACCTTATATCGTCGGAAAGCTCTTTCCGAGCTCTCTCTAGATCTGGAGGTTTGATCTTCTGATTTTTCTTTTTTGATGGTTTTTTTTTCCATCAAAGTCAGAAGTTCATTTTTGCACTTCGGGAGACATCACTTGACCAGCCATCCGAACTCCGTTTTTTGAAAACTTTATATCGTTAGAAAGATTGTCCTATGTACTTTCCAGCCATATGAGTTTTCTTTCCAGATTCTGCTCCAGGAATTTTTGCTTCAGTTTTTTGTTTTTCAGCACTCTGTGGATATCTTGGTTGTTTCAGGTCCTAGAATCTCTTCTCTGAGTAGGATGTCTCGGTTTTGGCTGTTCTTTTTATTTCCAGTTTTCTTATCATTGTAGCTTCTTTTATGCAAACGCACTGCGATAAAGTGCCATCATGCATTGTTTACTTGGGATCTTGCACATCTTGTGCCTTATTGTACATGCACTACTTATAAAGTGTCATGAGGGGGTTGATGTTTGCCTTGTTTGCCATCTACCTTTGTCCAGTGAGTGTTCCTTCCACGACATTCGCCTCATGTTGTGTGCCAATTGAGTGTTCTTTCCACGACACTATGTACTTTCTCTGCACCTTCGATATTCCTGGTTCTTCGTCATGCAGTTCTTGTTGGCCGTTCTTTTCAGTGTACATGTCCCTCTCCCTTTTCAGCATTATGGGGAGGTTTGTCCTATTGGTTCTAATGCTTCCTTGGTTCAATTGATCAGCTCTTTAGGCTTTGGTGTCTCATGCCATCTGTATCTTCGAGTTCAGTTGTTTGCCTTTGTTTGCCATCTGATTCGAGTAGTGTCATTTGAGGGCACTCATGCAGATTACAGTCTTCTCTACCTGGTCATGTTTTATTTCAGTGGAGGTTCTTCAGATCAGTAGTTACTCGTCGACAGTGTTTGCAGCTATTTTTTGCTTCAGTGGTGTTCTTCTTGCTTTTCCATCTCTTTTTGGAGTAGAGTTTTTTCCCACTTGGTTTTCTCTATTTCTCTAGTTCATAGAGATTTGGTTGTGATTGGGTACCTCATCAGGCCTTGTTGCGGGGACCCAAATTCTTTTCTGCCTTCTCATGTAGTTGCATTTTTTTTGCTTCATGCATTTAGTTTTTTAGCTACTCCCTAAGTTCATCTTAAGGGGGGGTGTTAGAGTTATCTTGTACTAGCTAATAATTATTTATCTAATTATTAGTCTATTAAACTCTACGCTTAAGCTAAACTTAGGCATTTAATAAATATTGTAGGTATTTAATAATTATTCTAATTATTCTAATTATTGTAGGTATTTAATAATTATTCTAATTATTCTAATTATTGTAGGTATTTAATAATTATTCTAATTATTAAATACATATTATCCCTTTAGGGTTTCTTTAGGGTTGCATATCTTTAGGGTTTCTATTATCCTTTTATAAGGATTGTATTGTACTTTTTCATAAATTGATTCCCTTTCTGAATGATAATTTTTTTCTTCAGAGCATTTATGCTTTTTTGCTTTTTTGCTTTATGTGCTTCCATTCTTCTCTTGTGACAGGTATTTGCATGCAGGTGTTCTTGGGATCTCTGAAGTTGTATTTCCTCAACTTCTTCATATATTAAGTCTAATATTCTTAATTTCAGGCTGTAAATATGTATATAAAAAATTATATGTTTTTGTAGTGACAAACCCAAAACGAACCCAACCCACAATTTTTTTTTGACTGAACTCGAGAACCAAACCATCAAACTCGAATCCGAACCGGTAACTTAGTCTGAAAATGTAAGTTTCTGGTTTGTGCAGTAAACCCTAACTGCTGTAGAAAAATCAGAACAAACCCTAGGGCAAAAAATAACTTGAAACCCTCCAAAATTAATTTGTTTTTATTGCCAAAATTTTAATCAGATTTTTACAACCTTAGAAATAATATACAATTGAACCTTTTGCACGTACAAGTTGTTGCATGGCTTGGTATAGTTGTATGCCACTGCATTAGAAATTTGGAGAATTCTACAATTGCTGTTAGGAAGGTACAATGTAACCGAAATTGATATGTAGACCCTTATTGATGTTGATTCCTCTCACAAATGACGAATTATTGTTACTTTTAGTGCTGCAATTTTTATTCTATTTGAGCTGTAGGATTTCTCTTGTGGATTGCAAATTGACTAGACTTTTGCCATCTTGCTTGACTATGGTTCTTCATATAAATTTTGATTTTATTTGATTGTCGTTGATACCAATGTTGGTAAAAATTGAAGAATGAGATTGATAGAAAATGGTGTGCTTTCTTAGGTTGAGAGCATCACATTAAATTATTGATCATGTGCTAGACCTAGATTTAGTTAGTTACTAAAAATAGATGGTAGTTACAACTAACTACTTATTAGAGACAAGTGTACATACACTTTATTATATTATTAAATTAATATTCTAATATTAAGCACATTAATCCCTTAATGCATGTGTTTGTGACCAAATAATTAAGGCAACTTGTATTGAAAATTGGTTTGCATGAATGTAGGATATCTATTAAAATAGTTTGTTGTACAACTCCACAAATTATCGTGTTGGAAGATTTTTGTCTTCGATTTTTTTTTAATATTAGTGGTTCATTACCATGAACTTACCTTCAATAAATTCATGTTGTATGCTAAAATATGAGTAGCCTAAAGAAGATGAATATTTTGAAATTACCATTTCTTTACCTTCTACAAGAAATTATTATCTTGATATTTTTAGTTAATAGACAATTTCTGTAATAGTGAACTTATGATCAAGTTAGAGAATTTTTAGATCAGGCATTTGAGAATACAAGATTGAAGATATTTCCCATTTAGCATGAAATATAAGCTGTATATAAGCATTGATAAGGAGATAAAGTTTGTTGGAGTTTAAGTTCATATCCTTGAGTGCTGTAAGTAATTCTAAGAGATTCCAGATCATTTTTGTTCTTGGAAATATGCAATGTAAGTTATACTT
Source organism: Cryptomeria japonica (assembly GCF_030272615.1). Lineage (NCBI taxonomy): Eukaryota > Viridiplantae > Streptophyta > Pinopsida > Cupressales > Cupressaceae > Cryptomeria > Cryptomeria japonica. The sequence continues at coordinate 671,846,022 of NC_081405.1, forward strand.
GTTTATAGTTTTTGCTTGAAAGTAATCAAGAGAGATTGTAGCTTAATTTTGTAGTTATGTTTGTTATTTGTCTTTTTCAGTTTTGTGTGGTAAAGTCATGCGCAATGTGGGTGTGGAACTTGTGGGCCAGGGAGCATTACGGATTACTGGTTTTCTTAGTGAATTGATGCATGGAAGTGGAATTGAATTTGGCTCAATGTACACTGTAAAAGTTCTTAAGGAGGTATTTGTACTCTTCTTTAGCTGAAAAGTGCTTCAAAGTGAGAATGTCCCTATTTCTGAATTGTGCATTGTTTTGGGGAAATATTATAACAAGAAACCTGTCACCACAAAATACAAATATTCTAATTAAATGTTATGAATTAGATATTCTACTTTTGAAGGTTACTAGATTTAACTGTTTAGATCTCACTAATCAAGAGTTTAAATAGATGATTATAATAATGACAGATTATACATTATTGTGGAATTTGCAAGCAACAATTGATGTTTGAGTAAAATTAGCTTTCATGTTGTTTACACTGGTGACATTGGTGAATTAACAAGATAATGATGCTGCTCTTGATGTCACTTTTCTACTTAGTATAAATGAGTTAGTTGTTTTTCCCTTCCTAATTACTTTTGACTCAGTGGTGTACGTGTTTGATAGCTTTGTAATATCTATGCAATTGTTGGAATATTTGAATTTTGATGAGCATTAATTTTACCGTTTGATGAATTGAGTTCATGATCAGTTCAAACATTCATTTTGCTATTTGTAGTGAATATATTTATTTCATACTGAATAATTGTCTAATTTTGTAAATGTTTGGAAAGCGCTCGCTTTTTAGAATATAGCTGTGCACACAAATTCTATATTTAGTCAAACTATATTAGTACCCTATTTAAACTAGGGTGGATGAATGTGGAAATCAAGATCTGTTTCACATTAGAATTAGTGGTTACATAGAGTATTAGTAATAATTTATAGCCATGTTCCACCAAGTTTCTAAGATGAGGAAGTAAGGAACCGATTAACAATTTCTTATATCACAGCAGACCATCAGTTGTCATGAAGGATCTTTTGCTTGATACTTTCCCTTTAGCAGTGTTTGTAGTAGACCGTTTATTTCAGTTAGAATTAATCATCAACTATAGTGCCTCCTACACCTCAATTATCCTCTCTAACAAATTTAAGTAACCTGCATAACTAGTCTTCACAAGTTTGAGGAATTCTTTCTCCAAAGAGTATTGGAGAGAGCAACTGAGGTGTGGTGGTTAAAAATGAGCATTTGAATATCTCTAGCTTTTGCCACCACTTGCTACACCAATTTTATCTTCCCTACGTCAAAATTGTAGGCTTGAAGTCTACTCACCCACTTATGCTGTCTATCATTGAGAACTTTCTCATTCGTGAAATATTTTTTGCTTTTGTGGTCAATTTTGATGATGAATTTGTCCCCTGCTAAATAAGGTTTGAACTTGGCCAGTGTATGCATGATAGCCAACATCTCTCCATCAAATATCGAATACCTCTTCTCCACACCTCTTGACTTCCTACTTTTAAAGACTATGGGATGCTTCTCCTGCATTAGTACAACACCTATCCTCTCTCCTGAAGCATCAAGCTCCAACTCAAAAGGTTTGGTGAAATCTGGAATCACCAAAACTGGGCATGTAGACATCACCTGTTTGAAGTGATCAAAACACTTCTGTGCTGCATCGGACCACACAAAAGCTCCAGTTGTGATAGTTCCTGTCCATTTGACCAAGTAACTTAATTCACTTAAGTAAAAATAAAAATAGTAATTCACTGAAGTCACTAAGGTGACCTTATTACAAAAGTAGGCCTTATCTTTTAATAATTATTTAATATTATTCTAATAACAAAAGCAAAAGTCAATAAGGGTTAAGAAGAAAACTACTTCCTGTTTTTAAAACTGGTGATTGCATTTAGCAGTGACTTGGCAAGTTTTATATTTGCAGCAACTTGTGGTTTTTGGTGCGAATACTTGCTAGGAAAAAGGTAGAAGTGGCTTTTGCCCTAATTGGCATTGTGTACAGAATGTTGAACCATTTGATTATGTCTATTTCTAATCTAATACTGGATCTACAAGTAATTGGGATGATCAGATGTAATAGTTGCTTGCATTTTTCTTTCTTGAGTTCTGTTAGCTTCTCTATGCTTATCATTTATTAGCAGATCTCCTATCTGCTAAAAAATCTCCAGTTCACATTTTTATGTTACATGCTGTGTAGTATGTACCATGCTTGAATGACATACTTTTGAGGGTGTACTTATGTTATGGTACTTATCCTATCATGTTTGGCTTCTATGAAGATGACTTATTGAAGTTGAATACAATGCCATTTTAATTTGAGAGCAGCATATGTACTCATAGCTCAGCTGCTTTGAAGAAAACAACTGTTACAGCTTAAAATGTTAAAACTTGCAGAACTTGTGTTATGTGGCTGAAGATTATCATGCGGAACTGTTGAAGAATACAAAATCATCCCATTTAGTTAAAGATGAGGGGATCTTTACTCTATCACATGAGCGTTTCCAAGCAACAGAGATCCTTTTCCAGCCTCAGCTTGGTGGCATGTAAGAACCAGTCTTCCATTTATATTTCTTGTATGTGATAATGAATTAAGGAGGGCATTGCTATAGTATCACGCTGAATTTGTTATCAGTTCCCAATCTGTATGTGTTATGTGTTTTGTTCTCAGAAGTATCTTTATGTTGGATAGTCCTTGCTCGTCACTTACAGATGATTTGATGTTTGCATATAACATTTCTCACATGAGTCACAGTGAATATGTAGACAGCAATGCAATTCCATGTAATGATTTCGCAGTTGATTTTCCTTGATTTGCTGTGAATTTGATGAACTAACAAGTGTGTATTCTAATAAGGTCCACCCTTTACCATCTCTTTACTCTGTTTAGCTTAGAACATGAGGCATTTTTGTTTAATGCAGTTCAGCACTCAATATGTATATACATTTCAAATTGTAAGAATGCACTTGATTTCTCTCTTGTAGAAATGAATTTTCTTTTGAATCCCATTAAATGAATTATGTCAGCAGTCGGTCCATTATTTTTGAGTCAGATTGAAATATTTGTCATCCATAATATATACTTTGTGTTGGTTGTACAGTTGAGTCCCATAGAGTGAGGGTTTGGTGTAATTTTTATTGAAGATTTTTTTATTCAACCCTTCTTATAATTGATGGTGTAAATCGTGTTCTGATCTTCAACTGAAGAAAAAATGGCAACATTAAGATGTGCTAGGCTGATTTCCTGCACCAAATTATGGAAAATCCTATTTTTGCAAACTAACCTATTATTATAATATATTTTTTTTCAAGACTAGTTATGGCAGCATTGAATAATCTAAAGTTCAAACTGTTAGTGACTAAGAAAATCATCCAGGTTGAGGAATGGATTCACCATCTAGTATGAGGAAACGAGGAAGGGATTACTTGTACAATTTCTTATAGATGGCATTCTGAGGTGCAGGGGCAAGGACATAAGTCACGTTTTAACCTTGAAACGAGGAAAGAACAAAAAATTAAGATAGGTTGAACTGCTTTCCCACAGTAACTTTACAAGATCAGGACATATACTTTCAAACTATTGGCATGGTTTCCTCAATTTAGTGTTAGGTGTGGCAGCATGAAGCATCTGAAGTTCAAACCTAAGTGATTAAGCATACTCTCTATGCTAAGGACTGGATCTGCCACACCGAGTATGGTGTAAAGAAGGATGGGGCACCTTAATCAATCCCTCATCGAGGGAGGCATGTTGTGGTCTAATATGATTTGTTCAATTACTTCCATGAGCTAGGTGGACATTTAAGACGATTTTGGAAAATAATAAACACTGATGGATCATCTTGTTGGTGTAATGCTATAGATGCTGATCAAAATTTGAAATTGGAGGATACGTTGCAGTGACTAGGTCATGCTTTACAATAACAAAAATGGTTGTTGAAGGAATTTATTATTATCTAATGGAGTTCTACCACCAAAAAATGCTTGTATTTTTTATTAGTCTCCAGTTGTGATAGTTCCTGTCCATTTGACCAAGTAACTTTTGTCATGTGGTGTTTTAGACTCTTAGGTGAATCACTGCATCTATTTTTTATAATTTCCATTTCTTGCCACAAGTATCTATTTAGGATTTGACATTTCAATGTAAAAAATTAGTGTTTAAATTCAACATATTTTCCTAAAGATTGCTAAATTTTAATAACTCCCTTCTACTATAGTGCATGTTTGTTTAAATCACAACATCAATATGATTATTGAGTTTATCTTCCTTTATATTAGACACAATGTTTACACATAATGATCCATAATCACTACATACATTGAGATTGTGGCTATAAAGTGATCCAAATTACATTTCTACAATTTAACTGATTTTTATTGAAGATTTAGATAAAGAAATATGCTTAGATGTACTGGAAAAATACAATCACACTATTAAACATTTTGCATAGATTTTTCACTTAGGAGATCCACAATTTGGGAGGAAAAACGTAGTTAATAGTTGCCAATGGCATTCCTATCACTTATATCAATGTATAGTACAAGAAAAGTGTTACAATGCAAATAACTCCTATCCTCTTTGTTTGCCTTGTGAGATGAAATGCATGCCCTTTTTTGACCTTACCAAGTGCTACATCTTTGCAATTTCTTCAATAGCCTCCTCTTCTATTTTTTTCTTTATCTAGGATTTACTCCTATGCATTGGAATGATGCATACATCAAAACATTTGAAGAGTTGGTTGAATTTTTTGCCTTCTCATTTTTAGACTTGGAGTGATGAAACCATCATGTCATTTCCAAAATCGCTTTTATTGATTCCATTACCACCTCTTATACATTGTATTGTCTCAACAAGTATATAAGCATACCAATGGAATTGCTTTTGTTCACCATCGATTGCAAAATCATCTCTCGATAAGATTGACATTTTTTATTGTGTGAAAACAATGAGTATTTCCCAAATTTCAATCATGGTGTGCTATTATTGTGCATAGGTACCAAACCTGGCCTTCTTGTTAAGACCTATTTCTCTAATTTGTACTTAAGGGGGTGTTGGGGTAATATTCATAGTTCACCCAAGATTGTGCTTATCCTAAATGTCATATTGCATCTACTTATTAAATTCACTTTTATTAATAGGATTATTTATTTATCCTCACTAAAGTAGCTAATAATGATGTGTACATCCTAATTTTAGGTCATCAAATGACACAATTGCATTGTCATGCTTGATTAATGGTAGTTATGTGTTGCCTTTGTCTAATCAAGGTCACCTTTACTTCAATTAATTAACTTGTCCCTTAAGTGAGATTGATTAGGTAATTAATACCTCCTGGACAAGTGTCAAATTGATGCATGCATCCACAAAGCTTGTGTGCTTCACTTTTTGTATTGTGGATCAATTATATTGAGTACATTATATCCTTAATTATTCATAGGTTTTGTGATTAACTCAGACATTAGGTCCTGTTGTGACGTTTTCACACATCGCCCCATTGGAAATGGGGACCCCCTCTTTTTGTTGAATAAATCAAGTCTTTTGTGGTTAGTGTCGTCTCTCGACCCTAAGGATTGAGTCGTCAGTCTAGATTTTTACCCTTTGGAGGTGATGAAAGGTCTAAGTATGGAATGGATTTTAAAGAGTATAGAGCCTTGACAATTGTCATCAAGTCGAGAATCAAGCTTTCAAAGTATTATCAAATTGCATTGTGTTTATTGATTATCCTTTGAACTTTGCATTTTGTTAACTTATGATTTGATTGATACTTGTAAGTTTACGTTTTCTTGTCTTTTCAGGATTGATGCGAGAACAAGACTTTGGTGTTGAGAAGAGGACTTCGTTGAGTGGATGATATCATTGTCCAAGGAAGAGAATGCAATGGTAGAACAAGGAATTCACTAGCAGAAGGATAAATTGATGGAAATTTGGCTGTGTTGAAAGGTCTACATGAAGGAATGAAATTGAATAGGCAAAATTTGGCTAAGTATAGGAAAAATCCTTCACGGAGGTGGATTTGCGCTCATGATAGGAATTCCTCCTCCACCCCTAAATTGCGCCCAAGGAAGTAGTTCTGTACATCAACAGGATTTTGTCCCGGGGATAGAATACTCCTCAGGGTCTTATTTGTGGTCAAGTACAAATGTAAAATGAAGAATTTCCTCCAAAAATCCAAAATTAAAAGTCAGAAAGTTCAAGTGTGAATGATTTCAAGAATGACAGAATTGTTGACAAGGGAGTCCAATCCATTTATAAGAAGGTGAATTCCCAGTCAAGTACATGGAAGGAAGAAGATGATCAAGGAGAGATAATTTCAGAAAAATTAATCAAAGTTAGAAACTTGATCACAAAATGATGCAATTTGAGAATATTGCTCGTGATTAGTTATCGAGTCTACATGGCACCTAGTATGGTGATGTGGCGCCTGCTCACCTTCATCGGCCAATCACGTGTATTCAAGTCGACATGACTAGATTCAATGAACCCGACTTATCCAAGAGATCTACTAGAAGGTGTTGATAATATTTTATTATTGGTTTATATTCTAAAGGACAAGTGTCCCCAAATGTAATTTTCTCATTGGTTGACTTGGCCCCACTTTTCTATGCCACAAAAGCTATTGTTAGTAAAACCCTAATTAGGGTTCCATCTTCTAATCTCGGCCCTTGATTTCAAATTAATATTGGTCATTCATTTGTGGGAGGAGCTCTATAAAAGGCCCTGCCTTCTCAATTTTAATTCATGGTTAGCTCATTAGAAGTGAAGAGCTCTTGCTCCTTAGAGTAGAAGTAGAGTAGGAGAAGGAGAAGACATTGTTGTAAGACTTGGAGAAATAAAATTTGATTTCATTGAAGATATGGCGGATTCATGTTTATTTCAACTTATTGCATGGTGTTCTTCCAATGTCTCAATTGTTAAACAAAGTACTTTGGTTTTAATGGAGAATGCAATGGTGTTTGATGAATTTCCATGGCTCATATTTTTTGCATCTTATTGATTATAAGTTGCAGTGTAAAGTTAGCCTGAGCCTTTTATATGGATGCTTAACTTCAATCATTGAATGTGCATTGTTTGTTATGATGGTGTTCATTATGATATGAAAATTCTTTGCATAACCCTTGGAAGATTGCACTAGTTCTTGTGGAGTTGTAGTTGATCTTGGCGAAGCAAAACTTGGTGTATTTGGAATTCGTCCATTAGACCACTATCCATTGATATCATTGTCCTTAGGAGTAGAATAGATTCTCTAACCCTTTCACCTTTTTACTTTCAGTATATTCCTAGTTTGTTTGAGGAGAGAGGCATCACAAAATTGCAATATTTGATGATCAAGTTCCAGCCACTAAAAAAAAGTGAAAGAATGATCCAAACGTAACTCCCTTTGTATTACCAGCATATTACATCAAGCCAAACGAGCTCGTATCCAACATAAAGTCGCGAGTTCGCAGTAGGAACCTTGGAGTCACTGCTATGATCTTCTCAATCTTAGCATACGAGGGGTCTTTGCTCAAGAGAGGATACAGTGTCCTTTGGCACTTCATTCTATGTTGGTGAGGTCATAAAACACCCATCAACAAGTCCTAGTGAATTTGTTGTGTTGTACCTGTTGTCATATTATGACACCCTTGGTCCATCAGTGAGAACCGATCAGAGATATGTTCTATGGACCAGCGCAGCCCCAGTTGATAAAGGAGAGAAGAATCATGAAGTGTGAAGTGTTGCCCTATCCGGAGGAAGTTCCTCCCTTAGCCTTTTCTTCTTCCCCGGAACTCCAGAACCCCGAGGTTCCGAAGTTCTTTTCTCTTTGCCCTTGTCTCTTTCCTTCTTCCTTTTGTGGAACTCCAGAACCTCGAGGTTCTGAAGTTCTTTGCCTTAGCCGCTTTCTTTCCTTCCCCGGAACTCTAGAACCCCGAGGTTCCGAAGTTCCCTTCCTTCCCTTGGCTTTTCTCTAGTTTCTCCGGAACTCCGGAACCCCGAGGTTCCGAAGTTCTTTCCCTAGCTTAGCCCCTCCTCTCCTTAGTCTTTCTCTCTTTTCCCCTGGAACTCTAAAACCCCGAGGTTCCGAAGTTCCTTGTCCCTTTTCTCCTTCCCTCTTCGGAACTTCGGAACCCCGAGGTTCCGCAGTTCCTAGCCTTCCTTTCCTTCGCCTCTTCTCTTAAGCTTCTATCCTTGCTCGGAACTCCGGAACCCGGAGGTTCTGAAGTTCCCCTTCTCTCTTTAACCCTTTCCCTCTCTATCTCGGAACTCCGAAACCCCGAGGTTCCAAAGTTCCTTGCTCCTTCCCCTGTCTTCCTCACTTCAGGGGTCCGAGCTTCCGAAGTCTTTGGGCTTCCTTCCGACTAGCGACACTTCCGGATGGCGTGATCAACACTCAAGGCTTTTAACGCTTCGACAATTTTGGTGACTTGTGCACTTTCTTTTGTGGAGCCACAAGGGTGCATTAAATGTTTTTTGGCAGGATTTCCATCAGGGAGGTACGGGGCCATGCTTGGTGACTTATGTCATGTCTGACTTTGGAAGGTTAGTCAATCCTTCTTCTCAGGATTGCCTTTTGGTGGTATGGCTAGGTTGCTTGCATGTACAAGTCAAGTGCATGCACTTCCCTGCACTTCCAGACTAACATGCAGGGGTCATGATCACCATTGTAACCCACTTTTCTATATAAGGCTGTTAAGCCTCATTTTAAAGGGTTCTCTCCCTGCTGGCTTGAGCTTTCTTATGCTCTTCTCTTCTCTTAAAGACTTGTAATTATTTTTGCATTTCTGCAACTGTAAGATTGGCTTTTGGCCTTATGATTAATTGAAAATCACCATTCTTGCCTCCTTCTAACCTATGTATGCTATCTATGCTTTCTTACCTTCATTATAGGTGTATGTCTTGTGGCTTTTTCTCTCCATCTATGCCGTATTAACTTGTTTTCTGAGTGTGACTTGTGGGAATCCTTCTCCCCTCTTTACATTTAGCAAATTCTAACCTCCATATATGCGTCTGGGTCACTTATGCAATTGAAGTTGTGCATCTCTTGGGTTTTTTTTTAGTTAATTTCCTAGTGCCATTTCCGTAGGGAGAGAAACAATCTCTTCTTGGTGCATCACCTCCTTTTATTTCAAGCATTCTCTCTTCCCTTTACCTCTGCAAATTGTTAGGATAGGCTTAAGAGTTAGTTTTGAAGTGTTGAGTTAGTTCAACACTTGCACCGGGATTGAAAAGGAAGCCGGCCTTCTCCGAAGATTCAATCCCTTGCGCAAGGTCCCACACTTTGGGGTTGTTTCCATGTTTCACAAGGTTGTTGAGTTGATAGCTCAGCAAGGGTGCGAGCTTTTGTGATAACAATACCCATAAGATATTTTTGTATTGTGGCAATTTTAAAGGCAATATCCATCATTTTCACAAGTTTAAGTCATGATCAAGTCTTGTCCAATTTTTTATTTTTTTTTTGTCTCTTTTCTGAATGTTTGCAAGATCACAAAATGGAGCTCTTGAAGTCATCTGTCTTGACAAAGAAAGGAAGTTGTTGAAGATTTTTTATAAGCCCAGAGACTGATCATCTCTACAAGGAGAAACCAAAGTTATGTCCAAAACATAGAGAAAATAGCTAATGCATGAGATAAGGTGTACATTTTTGAGAAAGAGGCATATGAATAAAAAAATGAATAAGTATGGTATTGAAGTGTGCACTTGGAGTAGAGGGGTGTACCTAATAAAGGGTGAAAGTCCAATGATCTACTTAAAATTGTTTGGTGTGCATGGCATTGTGAGTTGTCCACACTTGTGAAGGTGAAAATCAAAATCTAAGTTACAATGCACAAGTGTGCATGAGAATATAAGATGAATACCTTAAAGTAGAGATCAAAGGGCTTGTTTGCCTTGACAAGGGCACACTTTGTAAAGTAAAAGTTCATTTAACAATGTCCTTTACAGGGGCACACTTATCAAAGGGAGAAGTAAGTTTTGAATCAAGCTGAAAGTCGTGAAGACAAGTATGCACTTTGTAAAGAAATTTGGAGTGCTCTTTATAAAGGAAAGCATGGACAAAATATGGGTATACACCTAAAGAAAAGTGTGCACCTCATTAAAGATGATTTTAATGTCTAGTTCAAAGTTTAGAGGGACACATACAGGTGCGTGCCTAAGGAACCTGGGACACACCTGATCAAATAAATATATAAATTTAGAGATTAAAATTTACTATTATAGGTGCACATCAAGGGGGCAAATGCTCACCTTTGTTTATAAAATTTCCGATTGCAAAGTTTCCATTATGAGATACATTTCTATTCTATAAGCACACACTTGAATGAGGCACTCGATTCAAATTTTGAAAAGTTGAAAGATAATGTACAGGGTGCACTTATTAGTGCAAATTCGGGGTTTGTTTTGTTGTCAAGATGTGTGCGTATACAATAGAAGTGCATATCTATTGAAGTCATTCCCATTTTCAAATTTCAAAAAGAAAACTCAATCCTATATTAGGTTGTCAATGGGAAAGGTTGCATTTCATAACAAAACCCAAAATGTTGTTGTGAGGTGCATACTTAGCCTGCCAGTGTTCTCCTCAATAAAGGAAAATCATGTTTCAAAATAGTAGTATTGATTCCCTTTCTCAAGTTTGCATGGGGTGTAGATGCTCACCTTGTCAAAGTAATATTCAAATACAAATAACTTTTACAAAAGTGCATGTAGAATTCAAGAGTGTACACTCTCGAAGATAATGCTATTTCAAGTGCAAAATTCAAACCCATTATAGTGATGCATGCACTTAAGCAAAATAATCTCAAGTCAAAATTATCAATATCAAGGAGCACACTTAAAGAAAGAAATTTGAAGCTGAAAGAGCATTGAAAGCAGGTCACAGGACAGAGGGTTTTTGTAGAATGCAAATTCGGAGCAGGTTATGGCAGAAAAATGTCAACATAATATTATGATCATTTCTTATATTTTTTGTTTTTTTACCAGCAGCTGAATGCCATGTACAGCAGCAGATTTGTTTCTTGAACAGGGTTTTGACAGCCTTCAGCAGCAGCAGGGTGCCATTTCTTAAAGAAAAATCAGAAAAGCAGTAGTGTTTAGTCTTTTTTTTTTGTGCTTAAACCTATGCAATCTTAATGTGTACTTGCATTATTTAGTTTTTGCTTTTAGCTGAACAATGCAAGTGTCTGATTGTAGGTTTTTTAAAGTTCAAAAGCATAGAAAATTTTATTTCCTTGCATTGAAGTGTGTCATCCTTTTGCTCTTAGTGTATCAAAAAATATACAATTTTAATTTTGTTCAACATCATCGTAAACCATCCCAATAAACAATGCAAATGGTAAGCATATGGTGTGTAAATTAGGTTAATTTTTTTATAGGGAACCTCCCCTTCTAATTCGAAGAGTGGTTGTATTTCACATTTATTTTGATTTATATCACACTAAAAGGTGCAAGTTCACTAACATCGTATTTATATCAAATTCTAATAGTTCTCATAGAGGAGGACAACACTTGCATTCTCAGGATGAAGGATATAGTTCATTGACTCCCTTGCATTTAGGAAATTGAGGATATATGTGTAGGGTATTTGGCTGGAAAACATAAAATAGACATTTTCTACTGGAAGTGCATGGTAGGCCAAAGAGATTTGTAAGCTCAGTCTTTCTAATTTGGTGTGAGCTATCTTGAAAATCTGCAACAACATCATGGGTAAGGCATTTTCTTTGTTTGTTTGATGATTACACTTTCAAAGGGATTCACGAGCTTAATCATTTTGATTGGTGTGAGCTGTCTTGAAAATCAGCATCAACATCAAGGGCAAGATAATTTTTGTTTGATGATTATTCTTAGAGACTGTGAGCTTACTTTCTTAACTCTAAATGTTTTAGTAACTATTTAAACCTCAAAGTATGGATCGGGACACTAGAACCCTTAGGTCAACCGTCAAATAATGATGCAAAGTTTACTTCCAAACAGTCAACCAAAAGAATCTTGTGACAAGGGAGGGGTGCAAGGGTAATCTTGGGCTCCGACACCCTACACCAAAATCCATTTGTATAAAGGAGGAACCCAAACAATTATGGCAATGGTCCTTTGCATGTTTTAAAGTAGAGGTATGTTGTTTCAATATTGGCATGATGCATTTGATGAGTGATATCTCTTTTCTAGTATTCCATGCAAAACCTTGAAACAAATGATTCTTGATTAAGCACTGTTTGAACAAAAACCAAAGGTAAAACATCTCCACCTTTTTGGTTTTGGATAATAAAAGGAAAGAGTTGGATGTTAGAGAGTAGGAATACTTAGTGTTCCACGGGCGTTGGGGACGGGGGGACGGGGGGGACGCGTTTCCGGGACGGGGGGACCAAGGGCCTAAATTTGGGGATGTGTTGACGTGTATTTTGTACACCATCATACACAGAATAAAATACCAATAGGCATCTTATCCTCTCTTGAGAAAATAGTCTCTAACTGCTGAAGATTCGCATAAAGGATCAGTTAGGTAGACTCCAAGGTTCTTTTAGTAGGGTCTCTACGTGTGGACAAGCTTCCAGCGGTATGATGTGATTTGCTGTTTCCTCCAAGGGGTCTTACGTATTCCGAAAGTTCAAGATTTGCTAAACTAAGGAAACTTTCAAAAATAACAAAAGAGTAGGGTTTGAAAGAGGTCTAATCTAATCTAACCCTAAAAATGACTTCGTGTAAACAAGACTTGGCAAGATTCAACCAACTTTAATTTTGCCATAAGGTAACAACTCAATTGAAATTAGTGCGATCTTCTAAGGTAACAAAATGATATTCAATGCATCAAAGATCAAAGACACTACCACGAAGGTACATATCCAAGATACAATAATGATTGAAGATCAAGGGACTCAAAGTATTCTCCAGTCGACCACGCAAGGCGTTCCTACAATCAGCAAGAAGCTAGTGGTTTGGATTACGAATCCTACCAAAGATCAAGTCTCACACTATGTCCTTCAAATTAACACACTACTTTGATTGAGCATGATTCAAGTAGATTAAACAACCATGAAGATAACCAAGAAAGTTGCAACAAAACACCATAACTTCAATATTTCATTGATTTCCAAGTCATCATGTACAACAATTGCTTGAATTCCTCTCTTCAAAACTCAATCTTGCTACAAAATAAAATTGCTTCTAACTCTAATCTCTCTTCTCTATTACATCAACTATTGACTATTACACTATTACCAAATGAAATGAAAAATGGGGGTATAAATAGCATCCCCAATTACAATGAAAGGTCCAGATTGAAAGTAGATCAACGGTCAAGATCATGACACCTAAACCCTAATTAGGGTTTGTTACAAATGGCCTCCTTTTTACTGAACAATATTAAATACATAGCCAAATATTAAATTTGGCACAAAAACCTAGGAGACATAAACCAATGACAAATAAGATGCCATGTCATCTATAACAACCTTTCATCTAGAACTTTATTCCCTTTCCAATGTTCTTTTTTGGCATATGCAATGAATCTTGTCACAATTCCTTCGATTTCTGCAATTGGAATCTCGAGAAGATTCTTCATACTCTCTTCCAAGTGGATGACCTGATCGAATGCATCTAGAAGAGCTGCGTCCCAAGAAGCTTCAAGTTCCTTCGTTCTTTCAATCAGGAGCATGGTGGCAAACATCTGATCATATTGCTCATCTGTAACATTTGCGTCCTTGCAAAAGATGATCTTGATTCTATCCTCTAGTTCCTGCGTATCCACATCTGTCTCGACCTCGATCCTTCTGCCAAGAATGGTACGAAGTACCTCAAATACTCTGTCCTGGATCGGATTGATCACCTCCTCAACTTGGCTACATCTAGTACTGATATCTTCAAAGAAAACATTCTTCATATGGAGTAAGGTTGACCAATGAAACAAACTGTGAGATTCTCCATCCAAGATCTTCTCTTGTGCTAAGACCTTCCTTGATGTGTGTCTAATAACTTTCAAGACAGGAATGATAACATCCTTGGTATGGGCGAATGCAGCTACTGTTATCACCAAATTGTGGATCATCTCAAGAACCTGGATAGCTTGATGAATAATCTTCATCATCCTTGTAACAAACTCTATGGCCACTGTATGAGATCTATCCATCCAATTACTTGTACGTTGGACCATGTTCCTGAATCTTTCTGCTTCATTGATTGATTGAAGCGGCAATGCTTGTACTGGTGATCTAACTGGATCCTGACGTCCCAAAGGTTCATTGATGTGACTGAAATATGTCCTCCATGCACCGACCTCTCTCTCAAGCTTTCTGTTCTTCTCCATTTCTTCTCTAAGCTTGTCTTTCAATGCCTCAAATGAATCGGTGACATCATCTAAAGTTTGCTCTGCTGTAGATGGTCCTAGCTCAAATGTCTGTATATCATATTCCTCTGCTAGGATCTCACCTTCATATTTGTGTGCTGCCGGTGTAGCTATCTGCAGTTTCCTGGATCCAGTCTCATCTCGAATCATCTTGGACATCTTGGTAGCCTTTCTCTTCTCTGTTACTTCGTGTGAACGTCCAACAAGGCTCTCTAAATCAATTGCATTGTCCTCGTCCTCTACTACGATCACCTTGGTTAATCTTTCCTTCAACCAATCTGGGATAATCGATCTTGTCTCTTGAACTTGAATCTCTTTATGCACTATTTCTTCTTGTCTGGGAGGAGATGTTATTTCATTGTCTTCTTTATCTTCATCTAACTCATAGTCCTGGAGAGATCCATCTGGTGACCCATGTTGTGCCTGTCCCTCTTCCTGCCTGTCGTTCTGTACCATAGACTCCATGGATTCTTCCACTTGAATTGTTCTCTTCTCTGGTCTAGAAGATGTACCGGATGAACGATCTCGGTTAGCCTCTTGTTTCTTCTTGGAAGATTCTCTCTTTCCAGGTCTCTCTTTCCTCTTCGAACCTCTTGGATGGAGATTGCCCTCACTGGCACATCGAAGGTCTCCTTCACCTGAATTTCTAGGATTAGGATTGCCTTCACTCACACTAGCTCCACCTTCGGCAGGTTTCTCTTCCAAAGTGAAAGTCATGGCTATGCCTTGTTCTCTCAACTTCTGATGTTGTATGTCAACCCATCTGCGAGTACAAGACAAGACTGGTGCCATCAAAGTATCTAAATCCACGACCTCGGGCTCATTCCAATCTAACCTTATTGTTTTGCTTTCTCGATCATAGGAAGACTGGATATGTCTGCCACTGTCCTGAGCTTGGTTGGCCACTCTGTAAATCCTGCATTTCCTGATGAAATCCAAAGGTAATCTAGAATGCATTTTCCGTTTCACTTCAAGATCATCTAAGAGATTCATCATAAAATCTTCAATCTGATACTCATGTCTAAACTTCCTGCCGACTGTCTCCTCTAAATGTCCATGTGGATCAAAGCTTTCTCTCAAAGCAAAAGATGAAAAAGAATACAAGGCCAACTCCTTCTCTGCGTCATCCATAGCTAAAGCATTAGGACATACCTCAACTGAGTTACCCAAAATGATAGGTACTGGAACTCCATTCTGATGTCTGTGTCTGAATGCCTTCGCATATGCTGCCAACTGCCTTGTTACTTCAAGTAACACAATTCTGTCTGTCGGATATCTTGGCAACATGTATGGAGGTAAAGGACATCCATGCACTCTAATATAAGTGAACTTGGGAAACTGAATGAACCAAGCACCGTACCTCTTTATGAATTCCTGGGCATCCTGAGATAACCTGTTGTGAATTCCACCTTGCAACGTCCTGGTGATGTTCATCGTGAAAGTATCATTAACCAACTTGTAGTTGCTCCCTGGCGGATGATGCAAGTAGGCATAGGAATCACAAGCTCTGACCTCGCCGGGTCCTCTTCCAATCACACCTCTGTGAGGTAGTCCTGCGTATTCAACACTCCTGATCAAGGCATAAATGACATATGAACTCATGTGGAAGGACTTAGTAGCCTTGAGTCTCCTCAACTGTACGTCCAAGCAATGGCTAATCATTCTAGCCCAATGTATCGTACCTTTTCCCTGAACGATCACCTGGATGAAGTAAAACATCCACTTCTCAAAATAGAAGGCATGAGGGGCTCCTGTAACTCGGTTGAGCATGGTAATCAAATCTCTGTACTCCTCCTGGAAATCAATCCTGTGCGGTGTGTTTGGGACCTTGCTCAGACGGGGACGGCTCTTAAGTAGCCAGTTCTTATTGATAATGCTTAGACAAGCATCTGGATCATCTTCGTACATTGATCTGGCTCCTTCTATACTCTTGTATATCATGTCCCTGTGCTCTGGAAGATGGAAAGCTTCACTTATAGCTTCCTCTGAAAGGTACGCCAAAGTGTTTCCCTCTTTGGACACGATCGTTCTGGACTGTGGATCATAGTGACGAGCACACTCGATCATCAACTCATGGCACTGTACAGCTGGAGGAAAGCCGGCCGCCTTAATGATGCCGCTCTCTATTATTCTCCGGGCGACAGGTGATGGCTTGCCAATGTAAGGGACCTCTCGAAACTTCTTCGTGCTGAAGTTGCCCAAGTTTGTATCTCCAATGTTGCTCCACTTCGACACGATCTTGGTCTCCACTTCTTTGGTCTTCTGATCTTCTTTCATGAGAGCCGAACGACTGGTGGATGCTTCCGCCTTCGGGGTTGCCATACCTACACAACATTTCATAATAAGAAGCTAGATTTTGCAATAAATAACATAGATTAGAGAATAAATTTTAGGAAACTTCATGATAAGTCTTTGAGTTATCATTTCCTAAAATAAAAACGATTGAGCTAGGAATTCAAAATTCAAAATTTAAAAAAATTAGGCTATGACGATAAACAATTCAAAATTAAAACACTAAAATCAAATCGCCATACCTCAGAAGAGAGCTAACACTAGAATGCAAATAAAGAAAATTCGCCTAGGCAACAAGATCAAGAATATATAGTCTTCAACGCGATCTCTTTCTTCAAAATATCAATTCCGCCACCTTTTGATATGTCCTTGATGTGATCTCCAATGTCTTAGCAAATTCGCTCAAATAGATCTTCAAGTTCGCACAAATGAATCTCCAAACTTCGCACCACCTTGAATGATATTAGCGCCACCTTTGGATATCAATTCGCACTTTCCTTTGATTGATAGTTCGCACCACCTTGCTTGGAATGAAAACTCGCACTTGACTGGTAAAATGACAATGTAAAAATGATGGTTTTCACCTCCCTTTATAAGCGCTTCTCACCATTCACCCTAAGGCCGACTTTTGTGAAATAAAGCAATTTTTAAACGATTTTTAATTAAATAATGAAGGCCGACCTCCATATTTAAGCGCTCCCTTTGATTTTTTAATAAATTAATAAATAATTAATTAGATGCCTTTATCATTTAAATTAATAAATTCAATTTTTTTAAAGGCAAAATAATTAATTAATATTAAGCGCAATGTTTAAATGCTAATTTATTGAATTTCAAAAATTATCGATTTAGCATTTAACATAAATTCAAAAAACATTTGTTTGAGCGCCAAAAATGAAAAGTGGGGAGATTCAAACCTCATTGCCCTGGTCCCTGACTGAGGGACAGGAGCGATCTATCAATTTTGTCTCGATCTTGGCAATTTTGGCGTTCGAGATCTCCATCTCCACGTTGAATTTGGCGTTTTGGCTAGGTCCTTTGAACTTGAATATCTTGCTTGTATGAACTAATGCCTTTATAACCATTATCGCCCTGGTCCCTTGGAGAGGGATAGGAGCGATCTTCATGTTTTCACGTTGATCTTGCATCTTCGAACTCCAATTTTCATCATAAGGCAAATAATAACATCGCTTGTTCATTCCATGCTCGTCCCACTTGCTTTTCACAAGACACTTTGATGTTCAAAGGATCATCGCCCTTGTCCCTTGGAGAGGGACAGGAGCGATCCTTGTCTTTCTCCATTTTAAGCTCAAATTGGTAATATTAACGTCTATCTTCCTTTGTATCACCTTCCAAATGATGTTTAAAACCCTGTGCAACCTTATTTCAACGTGATCTTTAAAGGATATCATGTGTTTCGGCAAATATCGCCCTGGTCCCTTGGAGAGGGACAGGAGCGATCTCCATGTCCTGGCTCAAATTTGTAAACATTTGATCTTCGTTCTTCGTTCATTGTCTTCCAAAGGTCGTCTTTTACTTCGCCACTCCTTACATTGTCTTGATTTCGAAGGAGCATGAGTGTTTTTTGTAAAAATCGCTTTGGTCCTTGTCCAAAGGACAGGAGCAATATAGGCTCTATAGCTCATTTGATAATATTTTAACGTTCAACACTTTGGTATATCACCTTCAAAAGACGCCTTGAACCTTTTACAACCTTGTGAAGTCTTGACCTTACGTGATTTTTGCATGAATTAGCCAATACATTCAATATCGCTCTGGTCCCTTCCCAAGGGACAGGAGCGAACTTCAACATTTTGAGCTCATCTTTGCCTTGTTCAACTTGCAATTGTCTTCAACGCGTGAAATAAAGTCTTTTGATCCTCCTTGATTGCTTGATGCTTGATAAACTTTCAAGATTTATGCCTTTATGCAACTTTCGCTCTGGTCCCTTGGAGAGGGACAGGAGCGAACTAGGAGTCTTTAGTGTAAATCTTTCAATGTCGATGACCTTTGATGCTTTGTGCTTGACGAAGATGCCTTAAGACGTCCTTGCCACCTCGTTTCTTGTCTTGGAGTGCCTCGAATTTGGAGGAATGACAATACAGCCATTATATCGCCCTGGTCCCTTGGAGAGGGACAGGAGCGATTCTAGCTCTATAGGCCTCATTTCACTTCGTCATCTTCAATACTTATATTCAACGGATTCGCAATGTTCTATTCCATTCATCCATGCCTTGGGATCTACTCAAAATGGGCAAGAAAATCATCTACAACAAAAATCGCTCTGGTCCCTTGGAGAGGGACAGGAGCGAACTTAAGCATTTAGGGTCCTTGCTGACGTTTCAAAATCTTCAATTTATCTTCAATGAGTTCATTTCACATCCTTCCTTGCCTTCAAACATAAACTTGACTTGATCTTCGCCTGAATCTCGCCTTATGAAGAATATCGCTCTGGTCCCTTGGAGAGGGACAGGAGCGATTTTGGCATTCTGGACCATTCTCCTTCACGACGGCATCTCAAGTTATATTTATCTGATAAAACATCTTCCCTTGGACATCTTCAAATCGTTAGGTCATTAAAATCCTGCAAGGACAAAGCAATACTCGATTTGTAGCTCCGGTCCTTCACTGAGGGACAGGAGCGATTTTGCTCCTATAGGCCAAAATAACATGATTTTATACATTTTATCACTTCACAAGGCGAAAACAAATCATTTTCAATGTCCGGGATCAAAAATCAAAAAACTCAAAATTTGGTCAAAATTGGTCAATTGGTCAAAATTCACATTTCATCTTCAACACTTAGACAAATTTAAGCTCTGCATTCAACATTCCAATTGAAAATAGACCATTCTGGCGAACTCATTTCATTCAAAATTGCATCCAACGAAAGGAAGCTCAAAAGCTCTCAAAACTGACTGGATTCTGGCTTGAAAAGACGTTAATTAAAACCCTAAGGGTTGACCCTAAATCCAGACAACTGACTGACTAACAAAATCCTAAAAGCGAAGCGAAAAGCGAGCGAAAAACGAGCAAAAAGAGGGGGTCCCCATTTGCAATGGGGCGATGTGTGAAATGGTCACAACAGGACGGCGGGGGGGACGGCGGCGGGGGGGTGGCGGGGTGGTGGTGCTCATATACTTGTACATATACATATAGTACTTGAAAAACTAGTTTTGAAAAGATGTATGACAGTATTACAGTGTAAGAATTACATTTCAAATGAGACTATAGGAAATTTGAAATACTAAATCTAAATACCAAGATTTCTAAGTTGTGTTGTTATATGGAGCCTAATCAAACTCGGAGGTTAGATTTTCCCTACTTCTATCGGCGCGGTTTCCCCCTATATTTTTCAACGGGGGTTTGGGGGCAGCGCCCCCAAGTTGGGGTCAAGGGGCATCGCCTCTCGCGGGGTCAAGGGGCTGCATGTTATTTTTCTATTGGCCCATGTCCAATTAGAGTTACCCGTTAACCCTCAAAAAACTTAAAAACTCACTTTTTAAAAAAAAATTAATTTTAAACATTGCATATAAGTGGGGGCGACAGGAGGCGCCTGGGCGTCTCCCCGTCCTTGGAGAGACGTCTGCACGTCTCTTGAAGGACGGGGAGACACCCAAACGTCTCCCAAGGAGACGTGGAGGCGTCTCCATGTCTCTTTAGGAGACGCCCAAATGTCTCCCAAGGAGACGTCTCCACGTCTCCACGTCTCCCTGGGAGATGCGGGGACGTCTTCACGTCCCGGTGGCGCTTGGGTGGTGGTGGCGGGACGGCGGGGGACGTTGCGTCCCCGTCCCCCCCGTCCCCGAGACGTTTCTGACGGGGGGACGCGCCCAAAAAGCAGGGGGACGCGTCCCCGTGGAACACTGGGAATACTTAGTTGTTGGTTATAGTGAGCAATCAAAATCTTGGGAACCTTTGTTGTTACTACCAAAAATCCTGAGTTAATAAGGATGTGTATATATAGGAGACTAGGTAGTTCTTTTTGAGTTCATTTTCAAATTGTGGTAATAGTTTTAACTTTTAAGTCTCATGTTTGATAGAATGAATACTTAAAGTATGAACAGAATTAACAATGCATACCAAATAGAGTAAAAGTATATCTTTATTCACACTTCAATTTATTATAAAAGTAGACTGAACATGGTAAACCAAGGATCAAATTGATCTAATCAGATTATACTACTTTCCTTGATAATACAAAATCTCTTTAGGACTCAACAATTGCCAAGAGGAACACATCTATCGACCACATGTTGACGATTGCACATTTATAGCTTTTGAATTTAATCACAATTTGGTTTTTTGAATTTTATTAGTTGACAAACTGTTTTTGAATTTTTTCTTTGTTGAAATTGATCAAAAACACAAACCCTCTAACATAGCCTAGGACTTATGCTTGCAGCTAAGCCAACCACTCTTTGATCTCTCTTGTTGGTCTGAATAAGGTTTTGTACCTAGTAAAGGTCTTGTACCTAGCTAGTTCCTAGTGGGGACTTATTCACATGACTTAACTTTACTTAGGTCCTAGGTGTCCTTCTAGAAGATTGATTAGTTATCACATGAACTTATCTCATGACAAATCCTTCATCAATACTTTAGTTGTCTCATTACATAGGATTATGACACATGTCACAATCTTTTCTAATCCTTCCTCCCACTTGCTTTTATAAGCAAGGCCTCTCTTGTACCTTGTATTATATTGTATTCTTGATTTGGTGGGATGGCATCTTCTATTGTTGCTTCTCTCGTGTCATGTGGAGGTTATTAGGTGTTGTAGATTGAAGATCTTGGATGATTACTTCAACATGGTATCAAAGCTTTGAATATGGCAAGCCCGTTTTAGAGAGTTTTCATCAATCAAGTTTCTTTCGTTGTGCTTTGAGTTTCTAGTTTGATCTTGTGAACACCCGTATGCTTTTCTCTTGTGTTTTGATGCGAACTTGAGAATCAGAAAGAGTTTACATAGATATTTGCATCCCATATTGCATGTTGTTTTTTGGTGAGATTTGGTGATTGCAACGCTTGTGGATATAGCGGCAGTATTTTTGGCCATCCGATTGCATCTAAGGGGCTAAAGAAAGTCATATTTGGCTTGTGTTTTACTCATTTTGGCCACCATTTGCATCTTTGGCAAACAAGGGTTTGAAGCTTAGATCTGATGGACAACTTTTTTGGGGCCATTTTGGCACAAGTCGAGCTCACCATTGCGTTCAAGAGGCCTGATAGATGAATTTTGACTATAAATTTGGTAATTTTTCTTTAAAGTTGTTTTTGGGGCAATTTTCTTTCTTTGCCTAGGCAGGCTGTATGGCCCCTCAAGCGCACGGACCCGTACACCATTGTATTTTTTGCAAAATATTAAATTTTTTTAGATTTATGCATTTTGTTGTAATCGAATGAGCTATAACCCTGGGATGCGTCCCCATCGTGAAATCCCCCGTCCTGGTCTCGGGGACTTGGGGATGGCTAGGGGATGTCCCCCCCCGTCCCCAAATATATGGGTATTTGTGGGGGATGTCCCGGAAACGGGGGGACGTATATCCCAGTTGTGGTGGACATTTGTACGTCCCGGGGATGGCTGGGAAGTCCCCAATCCATCTCGGGGACGGTTGGATGTCCCCCACGACTGGGGCTAATTTAAAACATTAAAATATGTCATATTTTTTATTTTTTTGCTCTCCTAATATTTTTAAAAAATTTTTTGTTTCAAAATAATTAAAAATAAAATTAAAACATGATCGAATGCCTTAAAATTGTTTTGAAATTTTCACCCTAAATGGTTTGAAACTTTGAAGTATTAAAAAAGGAACAATATTAATATCATTATATGAATTTTTTAATACTTGAACTATCATATTAAATTTAATAGTTAGTACTTAATACGTAATAGTGGAGTGTGAATTTATTTTCATTTTTGACGTTTTAAATTTTTGGAAGGGAACAATTGTTTTATTTTTATGTTTGCACCTATGGCGAACATAAAAATGATATGCATTGCCGAACATAAGACTATTATTCTCGCTGCTGAACATATTCACTGCCAAAATACTGTTTTTATCATTTTAATTTTTATGCGATAAGGGTTACGGGCTACGGCTGGAAGTGGATTAGGGGCAGCATTATACTTTGTTTTTTTGTATTTACTTAGTACTATTTTGATTTTCATATCGTAATTGACAATGAAACTATATGGCAGCAGTGTAGCCTTTGGGCATTTTTGTTTGTCATTTCTTTAATATCTATTATGATATGCATATTGACAATGTGAATGAATTGAAATTCTGAATTATGAATGCATATTGAGTATTGACAATGTTGTATGTTCAAAATTTACATGCTACATCCATGTTTTCATATGAATATAATATATATATGCATACTTTATCCATGTTTTCATATGAACATTTAGAATTTTCTTATATATTTTAAATTTTCCCTATATTCTATATAGCCGTCCCCCCACCACCCCCCCCCCCCCCCCCTTCCCCAAATATGGCAAAAAAAATTGTCGTCCCGAAAACTCGAGGTAATGTAGATTTTATTGTATGGCCGAATTAACAAAAAGTTCTAGGTGACTATTTTTTATTTCAAAAAAGAAAAAAGAAAAAAATAGTTTTCGGTCTATGTAGACCCTCTGTAGATTCACAAGGTACCTTGTTGGCCTACGTGCCCGATTGTTGGGCCACACATTTAGTGGGTGGTTGGCTTTGTGGGCTCGAGTGCTTACCTTGTTAGTCGGTGGGTATATTTCTTTATAGGCTCCTTAATCAATCTCTATCAGTGCATTAAAAGAGTTTGGTCAAAAGGTTTGTTTGATGCATGCTTGGTGCGATTTACAAATTTTGCTCAAGATGCCCCTTTTGTTTGGACCAACAGACGGTTATATTGTGCTGGCAGGCCCGTATACTTCCTTTGGCAATGCATTACACATTGCTTGACATTTTGTATTTGTGGTGGCATTTTGATGTTTTATTGGTGCATGTATTGTTTATGTGGTGTTGGCATTTGGCACAAGTGCCATGCCCATAAGCCCTAAGCGCCTTTAGTCTCCTTGCCACCTCCCTCCCTCTCCGCTTGACCCCACCACCACAAGTGGAGCTTGGCCATCTCTTGCAACCCATCCGCCGCTCCATCAGTGGTGGGGTGGGGGGGGCTCTTTTTCTTCCAACCGAGCCCAAGGTCGTATGGGCAACCAAGGGCCAATAAAAAGAAAATGGTTTTTTTCAACTTGGCAATTTTGGGAAATTCTGCATAACTTCTACATATGGTGTCAGGTATTGTCAATCAAGATAACATTGAAAAGCTAGTATCGAGCACTATCCAATGGTGTAGATATTTTTTTGTGATTTTCTTGCTGGTGCATTTTGTTACTTGTTGAAGTTAGAAGGGTGATTTTTTGGTCTCAAACTCATAAATTTTGACAAGTTTCTCCATTTTTTCATTATTCTTGCAGTGTTCGAAAAGTCTTTCAAAGCACTTTCAATCTATCCAGGCAATTTTGGGAAACCTTGCATAATTTCTATATATGGTGTCAATTATTGGCAAACAAGATATCATCGAAAAGCTGGTTTCGAGCACTATCCAATGGTGTAGATATTTTTCTATGGTTTTCTTGTTGGTGCATTTTGTTGCTTGTTGGAGTCAAAAGGGTGTTCTTTTGCTCGCAAACTCATAAATTTTGACAAGTTTCTCCATTTTTCGTTATTCTTGCAGTGTTTGAAAGGTCTTTCAAAGCACTTTCAATCTATCCATGCACTTTTTCCATATTTTGCCCTAGGTATAATTTATACAAGATTTTGAGTTTTAACTTTGCTTAATTACTTTGTTGTTTTGACACCTAGAAACATTATGTTTGTGTGGGATGGCTTCATTTGGGTTGCTTCATATCTATGTACAGCATTTTGTCCTTTGTGGACTCTTTGAGCATCTTTTGTAAGCATTTTCTTTTGTAGACACGCTGAAATAAAGCACCACACTTTTGTACATGTATTTTAGGACATTTTGCACAAATGTTGTGTCATACTATTGTACTTGCCCTATATTATGAAGTTCCACGAGGGGGTTGTGTAGTGCCTTTGTTATTTTTCAATCACATCTTTGTCAAATGAATGGCCCTCCACGACAACAATGGATTTTCATGATTCTTGCCTCGTGTGTGTGTGCCTTGTGGCACACCCTTTTTTAGTTGCAGGTACTCTCTTGGTTAGTTTAGATGTATTTTCTCCTTCATGCATTGCTTGGTGACACACAATTTGAGTGGACTTGTCATGCCTCTCCCTAGTCAGCATTATGGAGGGTTATTATATTGTTCGTGCTAATGGTTCCTTGATTTTGCTTGACGTGAGATATGAGACACTCTTGGATTCCTATTTTGTGGAGGCAACCTTTCATCCTTAGTTTATCTTGGTTCTTTAGACTATTGCACCTATATTTTTAACTTGTATTGGTTGAGTAGTGATGATGAGATCACTCATGCAGATTCATGGGCCATCTGTATTTTCAATTAACAAATGTTATTGCAATTGTTACCTTCTGATCATTGTTGGAGTAGTGTTACTTGAGAACACTGATGGAGATTGTTGTCTTCTTGATTGTAATCATCATCTTGTTTCAAAGGAGATTCTTTAGTTACAACACAATATCTGCATCTTTTGACAGTTGTTTGCAGCTTCTTTATGCTTCAATGATGTTCTTCATGTTCTTCTTGTTTTTGGGACATTGTTTTGGAGGTTCTTAGTCCTTCAATTTCTCTCTTTTGGAGAGGAGTTTTCTCCCATAGAGTTATTTCTCTTCTCCGTTTGTGAGAGACTGCATTGCATTTGTACATGGGTACCTCATCAGGCTTTGTTGTCAGGACCCATCTTCTGCATCTTTGCATTTTCCCCACATCACCCTCCTTCACAATGGTTGACCATAGAAAAATATATAATAAACAAATAAGATTTAATTCTTTCAAGATGAGGAAAAGGAGTATTAAACATGAAAATGATTGTGCACTGTATGAAATAAATGAGAAGCATGGGTGCCTACATGAAAAGGAGTGATAGGAGACAATTACCATTTATGGAGAGAGGATGTGATTCTGCAAGGAATGGTGTGCATTTACTATGGCATGACATCCCTGCTCTGGAGTCGTCCAAAAACTCACAATTCATGGACAAATTTCAGTACACAAAGGCTGACAACCCGTCACCCATGACAGGACTAAAAATAAAAAGGCAAATAGGCTGGGTAGGAGGGTGACTGCAACTAACTTGATGGACATGTATGCAAGAAATGCGAAAGATAGAGGAAGGCAGAGAATGCAGAAATTGCTGCTATGGATGAGGAGAAATTCACAGAGGGAAAGAGATTCACACTTTGCCTGTGAAAAAGAGAAAAGAGTGTGAGAGAAACAAAAAGAGAGGGCAGCCTGGAGGGGACAAATAGGTAGGGCAGAGGTTGGAAAGGGTGTGGAAAGCAAGCTTGATGCTTGCCAGTTGCATTTTCTTAAAAAATTATAAAGCTTCTTCAAGGAAACCATTTCGTGCACATCCTGTAATCATGGTAGTTGCGAGACCACATTTCTCTTAGGCATTTTGTTATGTAGATCATGTGACAGGTCTATGCTTCCACATTTTGTGTACATGTCTAACAGGGCTGTTGCAATAGCAACAACCCCAAAGCTCCCGATTTGGCACAGGTAAGGAGGATGCAGGCTAAAGGTTGTGGAGTCAACCTTTACATCCACAAACAACATTTGCTTGGAAGTTTCTAATGCCGTATCAACAAATCCATTTTGTGCATATCATGCAAACCTTGCCGCCTTGAGATCACATATTTGTGAAGGAAAATGCCTCAAAATTTGATCTCCATACTGGGAAGCAACTCATTGCAAATACAAAGGAGAGGGTGTGTAGTAGAAGAAAGTATGAATATCCATTAAGTCATTGAATGGGGTAAATATATTGCAGATGTGAGATGATGGAGGTGATTATCAGAAGGAAAACTAAGTAAAATGCAAAGGGGAAAGAATGGCGCTGAAGATGGATTTGAGAGTGTTAAAAAAAGAAGAGAATAAAATTGTGAAGAAGAGAGTTTAATTGTGGAGTTAGGGAAAGTGGCTTTCAAATGTGCAAGCAAATGTAGATTCTATATATTTGAAGGTTCTATTGCGGAATTGATTGAGTAGATTTTTGTGCTGCTTCAAAAGTGTTTCCTTCTAGAGATGAGTACCCTCGTTGCCCTTGTTTTCTTAAGATAGTATTTAATTTTAAATTGTTTACTCTTGCAACCAAGAGGAATGGATTTATTGAATTGGGTTTGTCTAAATGATGCATTATATAATTTCTCCCATTCTTACGTATAAATTACATTCCTATGACATTTTGTCAATTGTCTAAATTCCTTGTCTAACCGTAGAAATTGCTTCTAAGAGATCCTTGAGAATTAAGTATTAGTTGAAATATGTAGCCTATCAAATTATTGATCTTGAAATGTGTGATTTAAAGCGTCATGCTTAGTAAGGCAAATATACATATACTTTGTTCATTCCATGTTTATTTGAGATGATAATAAGAATGCCACTATCATGTCTTAGAATATATGTACTACCATGTTGTAGAATTTATAAGTTTCTTAAACATCATTAAAGTTATTGGGATTGGGAGTATCAAGCATATGAAGATTCAGTAGATACATTGTTTCCACTACCTTGAGCATCACTTAGGTGCCAGTTGGGCTTAAGAAAGTTCATAATAACAATTGTATGCCTTCTTATAGTTGGATAAAGTACTACAGTTTATGTACTGTAATTATATTAAAGAAAATAGTTTTAATGATTTCAATAATGGTATACGATATGAAGTCCTATTTAATACATCCAAGTATAATATTAGTGAATGAGTTTTGAAAGTGAGTTTCCTATATTTTGTAATTATTCCAAGATCACATTATGACAAGGTGAGTAATTATAATTACATGAATCATTTAGTTATACGTGCTAAGTACAAAATTATCTAGTTTGAGAACCAAGCTACAATGAGAATATTGACCCACTTAATAAGGAAATGAAAACAAAATATTAAGAATATTAGTGCTATAGATACTAGGGAGTATATCTCTCTATATGAATATAGGATGAGTATAATGTTGCCAATTGTCTCAAGTATAACCTTAACAATGTTAACATTTATCATGCATTTCATGCTAGTTGTAAGTATTGACGTATGTCTTTTGAGGTTCAAAAGTATTTTACGTGGCTTTACGAGGACAATGTCATTATGATACTTGATGTCGTTGAACCATATTAAAGTAGGACCCCACCCGAGGCCTTGTCGAGGCTTTTGCATTAATCTTGCATTATATGAATATTATGACTACATGAAGTTTGTTGGCCTCATAAGTACATTAATCTTGATAGGGGAACTATCATGGGAACTATTGGGTGATGATATGATTGTGCAGGAATCGTGGAAAAGGCAAGGATACACCTATGTTTTAAGACCTATGGCATTTTAGATACTTGTGATATTGAAAATATTAGATTTAGTGTTATATTGAAAAGATATCAAGTTTCATGTAAACATGGACCATTCATAAATTCTATTGAAGTGGCAATAGGTGTAATAAGTTCCTTTAATGTCATTTTACCCTCTTGGCTTAATGTAATGATAAGACATGCAATATAATTATAGAATGTTATTTCAACATTGGGGTAAATAATTCTATATGTCTACAAGATATCTATTGATCCCTTGAGTATAAGAATATCCATATCGAATCTATTATATGAATATTAAATCGAAGTGTTTTCCTATGTGTTTGTGTAAACCGAGGTAATTCTCATGTTAAGTAATAAGTTTATCCCTATGTGATAAGAAAAACCTTGGGACATTCAAGTTGGTTTATGAAAAATAATGGGAGGACTTTGAGTCAAAACTTCAATACTTTAAAAGGGAAAGTGTTATAGTGCTAGTTACTAAATTACGAACTATTTATGATTTTCTAACTATTTTTAGGTGTTATTAATGAAAGAGAAATGTTGATGAAACCTTGGTTATGGGAATGCGTGCATATGCATCCCTTGAGAGAAACATTTTAAGGAGAACTATGTGTAACTTTGACCTGTTTGGAAGAGGGAACGTAAGCGGTCCTTGGGAGAAGGATGCCCCTGTGACCTCAAGTCCGTAGGGGGAGGGTCTAGGGGGGAATAACTACCAAGTTTAGGGGTTGTTCCCAATTGCTTTAACCATCCCTCTTAGTAGGCTTCAGATGAGGCCAAAATAGGCATTAGAATATTATGAAAGAGTTAAGAAAATTGATATCTTATACGTTTTATATAATTTACTTTTGAATAGTGGTTTGAAGGAAATGAATGGTGGACTACCTTATGGTCAGTTTGTATAGCTATTGAGTAAAGGCCATCTTATGTTGTATCCAAGTGATCTTATACAGTTGTGTAATTTAATCCTAGACCTATAAGACTTCATGTATATACTCCTAGAACAGTGAATTATGATCCATCTATTCCAAATTGAGAACCTCTCTTCCAGTTATAGTGCTAAGCCAAGTACAGGTGTTGGCTTTTACGACAACGGACGGAGATAGGACCCTACGAGGGCATAGGTAGAGGATTGTATTCCTCTAGCACGTAGTCTAGTCCTCTCTATTCATGGTGATCATTGAAGGATAAATCCTATGGCCTGCTTAAGATAAGCTTACCCACTTGAGATTGACAGTAGTCAAGGAGCGTACTATGCCGATAGACTATCAATTGTACCACCTAGTTAGTGGATGGTTACCGCTAGTTGCATGCAAGTGAGGGATACCTTGAATTGATCTAGGGTATTGGATAGATTCCGCTAGGAGCATTTAGGCCTGGAGGCCCATTGCATGCCAACAGTGGATGTCCTTGTTGCTTAGTCATCCGATGGGCTGCAAGGAAGGGAGTTTCTAGTGAAGAATAGGTAGATAATAATTGGACCAACCCTTGTATTATTTGGGCATATGTTTATGTGGAAGTGTTTTACTTTACTTTGTTAGGATGAGGATGTGCACTCAGTATAGTATGTTATACATCGAATTGTAATATCACTTGCTTGTTGGTGTAGAAGACTGGGCAAAAGAATGTGTCCCATGATGTAATGTGTAGTGCATCGACATTCTTTTATCTGGGATGCACTATGGGCAAGTGGTAGTTAGCCATTATGGATATGTCAGCCCCTCACTATGTATATGCTAGTCACTATGTATGTGATGCCTACTAAAGCTAGTCACTTTATATGAGTGGTGTATGTTGAAGTTAGTCGTTATGAATATGTGACGTATGCTAGAGCTAGTCACCATGTAAATGTGATGTAAGCTAGAGCTAGTTGTCGTGTGTGTGATGTGTACTAGCTAGCCACCATGTGTTTATGGGAAGAGTGCTTGAGTCACTCTTTATGGAATTGGGAAATTTTGGAAGGATATGATCTCCTATGTAATTGTGTATGTATGCACACTACTTGAAGGCAATTAGATATTGCTTTATTATTGTTGGGCTAATTTTAATAATTTGTCTTGATTTAAGAGAGAGATCAATGATCTCATATGAGAGGAGAGAATGAACTCCCTCTAAACTTCAAGGGTGAACTACGAAGCCTCTAACTTCTCTCGAAGGGATATGTAGGCAAGGTCATCTGCAATGAACCCTCGCGGTGAAGGTCTAGGTCTAATGGGGATTCTGATCTCAAGAGCTTACCACCTTTGAGTAGAAGCATAAGTGGTGGAGTAGAGTTGTCACCACTATGGTGATTGAAGAAATTATGAAGTCAACACTTCTAAGATAGAACAAGGAGCTTGGTCAGTTAAGTTGGTACTTGGAAAAAAAAAAAATTAGTAGCAATTGAGGGGCAGTTGTAACACTAGTAAAGGTCTTGTACCTAGCTAATTCCTAGTATGGTCTTATGTTGATTTAAGTTTACTTAGGTCCTAGGTGTCTTTCTAGAAGATTGATTAGCTGTCACATGATCTTATCTTATCTCACGACAATTACTTTTAGTTACCTAGGTCAAGCCTTAGTTGTCTCATTGCATATGAATATGACACATGCACAATCTTGTCTAATCCTTCTTCTCACTTTGCCTTCATAAGTAAGGCCTATCTTGCAACTTGTATCATATCATATTCTTTATTTGGTGTAACAGCGTCTTCTGTTGTTGCTTCTCTCTTGTCTTGTGGAGGTTATTTGGTGTTGCAGATTGAAAATCTTGGATGATTACTTCAACATCTCCTGCCTTCAGTAAAACTATTACCAAAGATGATCCTCGTCCTGTCCACTTTGGTTTAGAAACCAAGGTTTACTAGCGAATCGATACGTGGCATGGTCCTGAATGAAATAGTTTGCATTTCATCATGCATTCTTGTACACATGAACTTATTTCAGGATGTTGCAGCAGCATATTTTTTAATTTGGAAGAGGTTTGTTTAATGCATTTCATATTATAAATTTGGAGTTGAAAAGGCTGATAAGCAGAAAATGAATAGAAGCTGAAACCTGTCATTGGTTGTTTATCAAAGATTCTGTACTTAAAAACCTATCTGTAAACTTTAAGATCTAATGTCCTATCCTCTGGAATCCTGCAAGAAGTTGCTGCAACTTAAAACCTGAAATAAATAAGGATCTTAAAGACAAGAATCAAGATAGTATATCTCAGATTATACATTGGAGATATCCATTAGTGTTGATCAATATGGGTGTGCTTCCCTTAAAGTAATTGCTTGTACTTTTACATAATACTTATTATCAAATTGTATGCTAAATCAATAGAACCATAACCAAAATGGTCGCCCAAGGCAATACAAAAATAATTCTGTCGTGGGTGCTTGTAAGTTAGTGCAAATAATAGCATTTTATTATAAACAAACATGTTTGCATGATACCAAAGATTTATTTTTATAGATATCTTCACAGTTTACATTGTATCTAAGTGAATCTGTGGCAACAAGAGTCTGATAGACTAGTAAAGACCATTATGAAGCAAGATTTTTGATAGTTGTAGACTGAAAAAATTTAAGCAAAGCAAGCAACATTTCTCTACAGTCATAGACTTTAAAAACCATAACAAAGCAAGATATTTGATACGGTTGAATTGAAAAAACAAAATGACAAAAAAGTCCCAATGATGTGTAGCTGGATAGTCTATATATAATCACAATTTCAACCAACAGATCTTTCCAATTTACTGTAGGAAATGACCTGAACTACTGTACAAGCGGGAAACTTTTCAGATTCGTTTTTTCCTGTGGGAACGCTTCAATTTGTTGCAAAAATGCTGATCCCTCCCAGAGTTATTGACAACATTTCCAGTCTTTTTCCACAGATAACCTGCCACACCTCCATGCACAACCCATGGCTCTGAGTAATGAAAAAAGACATTAAATGTATCTATCCCAATTCATTTCTAATGTCTTCCCTACTCTTCTTCCACTGCTCTGCACCATAAAATAATGATATTATCAGTTATGTGATGTTTTCTTTATTTTTAATTTTTTGTTAAGTTTCATGCTGCTTATTGAGTTTTTTTTATATTTGTTTATATTTAGTGTACTGTCATCGCAACACAATATTGTATTAAGGGTCCCCAATAGATCAGCTTTTCAAGTACCAATACCCTTTTATGCTTCTGGGAACATAGCTTTCCCGTAGAAAGCCACACTAGAGTAATTTTATGGCTTAAAAATTCTGAACCTTTTTTGGAGGAAAATAATAAGAAAATTACATTGTGAAGAAATACAGCCAACATGAATTTACACAAGTCGCTAATATTTATTTGGAGAGCTAGAAAAAACTCCAGAGTGAAAGTTATGGAACTGTTTTATTCCCTCGCAAAAAACATATTTGTTCATAATGGAATAATATATTTTGTTTTAGTTTAAATTTAATTTTGAATCTTCTTCAGTTTGTTGGTCAATCAATGAAAGATGTATAGAATTTTTTGGTTACAAAACGTCTGGTCCTCCCCTCTCATTGTTGATGAGATGTCTCAGACTCTCAACAGGTACCAGCCTTATATTACCTCAGGTCTGGAAGCTCAATAATCAACACCTAGTTGAATACTGTTAGATGATTTTAGTAGGGCTATACCCTAGGCTCATTTTTCATTTGATTTTCCATGATTATATTAACTTGTAACGAGACCATTACCAATCTTCAGTTTTGGAATGTCAATTCGTTGTCTGGTCTGAAACATTTCTTAGGAGGATTTTGGTTTGACTGCAATTTGATTTTGGGGAGAAAAACAGAACATGAAACCTCCTTGTATTCCGAACTTCATATGTTTGTAGGTGCCAGAACAACTTTCCTTGTAATCTGCATGTTTCATATAAAGAGTGGAAATATCCCTTTGTACCATCTCATTTTCTTTTGGGAGCGTTTCACTTAGTTGAAAAGTAGATGCAGATTTCTCTGTAGGGAGGCTTGTTAAGTTGTATTTTTATTTTGCCAAAATTCAGCAGGTTGTCATATTTGGAGAAGATTTTCATCTATTTTTGTTCAGCACATGGCTACATTTTCTGCCATTACTTATTGATTTGGAGAAGCTGACATTGTGTATTTGTTTTGATTTGGAGATAGACGAGCAATGAGTTTGCATCGAGCAGTTGCACTCTGCATCGACCATTGTCATTCTTTTGAAATGGAGAAGGTTGTAGATGAAGGATGGTTCAAGACTGTTGTTTTGACAGGGGGCACAGCGTGTTTACCTGGCCTTGCAGGTATGCCTCATAAATTGTTGTGTTTTAATGGCTTTTATGACACTAAATGTTATGGACCTTGCATTGGTTAAGCACTAATCCAGAATGTGCATATTACTCTTAAAATATAAGTCATTAATGTAGAACAAAGTATATTGTGTATCTTATTTCCTAGAAGCCCTTTGGGGTTTTGTCCCCTTTCCGAACTGGATATTTAAGGGTAGTTAAATTTAGCCTTGCAGGTGAAGAGCACTTATGCCCTGCATAAAGTGAATCTTCTTGCCCTTTTATAACAAGAAGCATTCTCACTGAGTAATATTGGAACTATGCTTTTTTGTTTTACGCCTGAAGCATTTATGTGATGAAAGTAATCACTATCCATGTAGCTAGACATTCAATATTCAATTGTCAGTAATGTATTTTTTAAAATTCCTTCAGCAAGGTTAGAGAGAGAGCTGCATCAAGCATTGCCTATTTCAATATCAAATGGTATTAGAGTGCTTTCACCTCCTTGTGGACCTGAATCTGTGTGGTTTGGAGGAAAGATTGTCAGCAATGTAAGTTGTGCCTGCTAAATATAAGATCACCACTGCCAGACTATGTTTCAATTACTAAAGTTCAGCTTTTTATTCAGCTAATGTTGTGATCTTTACCTTTTGTATGATCTCTCACATATAAAATGAATTGCACAGATGAGTACTTTCCCTCAGGCCTGGTGCATAACAAAGAAACAATTCCGACGAAATGGTCCAAGTTTCATCCATGCCATGGCTCTTGATGATGACTGAACTAGATTGGAGTTTAGTAAGTTTGATATGCATGACAACAAACGTATATGTGGCTCTGAATTGACACAAACCATACAAGTGGATTCCTCATCTGCAGCATACATATCAATTGTGCTTATATATCATTATGATATGTGTATCATAGCTATCCAAATATATGAATCATGCAAATTACTTTTTCGTTATCAATTAGATATCATAGCTATCGAAGGATAAGTAAGACAGACTTGAACATGAGAAAGTAAGATTATCTTCTAATGCATAATTTTAAGTAAAATGATTTTCTTAAGTTTCCAGTGAATCTTTAATGCTACATTTTTTAATATTGATTCAAAATCATGTTAGTTATTTCATTGTTTCATTTGAAAAGTTCTACATAAATATTCATGTTCGCATTGAATCCTCACGAACTAATAGTTGCATGCATTTCCCATTCTCTCAAGTCTCTCTTATGGTCAAGAATGCCATAGTAATTTTTAATCAGGACTCTTACACATACTTTTGAAAACAATGTCTTGGCATGTTTCCATTCCTAAAGGCTTTTCAATGAATTGTTGACCCCTAAAAGTATCTGAATAAATCTCTTTATGGTAATTGCCGTATGCACTCAATTGTAATGAAAGTTGTCTCCATCAAACTTCATGCTTTGGTCTCTTATGGGGACAAGCTTAAATTTGAACCTAGGCCATTAGTAGTTGTAGTTGCCATATTGATCAGCCAAAATCCAGTAGAGCTTTGTGATTGCATAATGGAGTAATTATTAAGTTTTTCATTTAAACTTTTTATCTCTATGCAACTCACCTTCTTAAATGTGTTATTATACACTTGATTTTTGAGAGGATGCATGATGACTAACATTATTTTTTAGACTATACAACAATGAGGTAATTGAATTGATCCAAAAATCTGCTGTGATGCCTTCTGCCAACGGCTCTCCTGCCCATAAGTTTTTGAATGCTGCTGCAACCCGCCCTAGAGCCTTGGCCCCCACGTTGGGTGGCTCACCCCTTCCCCCCCATCCTTGTTCGGATGCTACTCCTTCCCGCTCAACACTCAGCCCTCCTCCTGTTGTGTCTGTTGTGTGCTCCACTCCTGCGCCCTATACTAAAGAGTGCCCTCCCAACGATATTGTGGTTGGTTTGGGCCTTCCCCCCCACCTCTCATGGGTGTTGTCGGTTCTATTGGTTTGGGGGGTCTTTTTGTTGTTGGCGATGATGCTAGGGGTCTTTTTGCTGCTAGTGATGTTGGCGGGGGTGTGAATGCTTGGGTGTCATGGATGTTGTGGTCCCTCCCAAACCTCCTCCTTTCACTAGTGGGCGAAGTTTTGCTCGTGTGGCTAGATCTATTGCTCATACTCCTAAGGAGATTCGTCCTCTTCCTTGTGGTGGTTAGTGGCCAACATGTTGTGGATAATATTGGTTTATATCAACGTTGTGCATTGGTGTGCAATTTTTTTGGGTTTCAGCCTTCTCTTCCAGACTTCCATCATTGGGTTAGTGACTCTTGGAAGCCTTTGGTTGCTCACAGCATTGAGCTTTTTTTTTTATGCTAAAGGTTTTTTCATTGCTTCCTTTACTTCTTTCTTGGATTAAGATTTGGTGTTGAGCAAGTTGTGGGTTTAGGGAGATCACTCTCTTTCTGTCAAACCTTGGACAACCTTTTTCAATCCCCTTACCAAACCACTGAATGTGCATCCAGTATGGGTTCACCTTCCTAATCTCCCTCTCATTTATGGGAGCATTCTTGCTACGAGGCTATTGGTAACTACATGGGCCATTTCTTGAAGGTGGATGATGCCACGTCTTCTATGGGGCACTCTGCCTTTTCCCGCATTTTAATCGACATTGACATCTCTTCGCCTCTCCCAAGGAATGTGGTTCTCATGGTTGGGGATAGGCCTTGGACTTAGTCATTGGATTATGAGGGCCTCCCCTTCCACTATCGAAAATGCTCCCAATGGGTCATCTTGCTTTAGACTATTCTCTTCCACGTCATAGGGGTGCTACTATAGATCATTTGACGGTCAATGCTATGGATTCAGATTTTGTTAGCTTCGATGTCTCCTTCTGGGATGAAGTGCCTCTCACTGCTACTGAAGTATCTATTGATCCTCTCGATTTTACTGTTGTGGCCTCTTTTGTTCTAGAGGCCCTTACCTCCATTACTCCTATTTTGGAGCCTCATTCTACTTCTACTTCTACTGAACCTAATCCTGGTGTTGTTCTGTCTCAACAATTTGTTGTTATTTCGATGTAGCAACAACACTCTACAGTGTCCTCCCCGCTCAATCCTTCCTTGGAGGGGCCTAGTGATAGTATTGCTTGGACCATGGTTTGTTGAAGGCAGAAGGGGAAGTCTTCTCTCCTCCCCCAAACCCCTCTTTGCCAAGGTTTGGGTGCTTCTCCCCATCCTTGAGCTCGGTTTTGGGTTGTTGCAGGTTGGATAGGTTTTGTGTTAACTTATCTAACTTTGGTTTGTTCGGGGTTCGCATCCCTATTATGTATATACTCTTTGTTGCCCACGGGCTTTGTATTAAGGGTCAACACCCTCGTTTTTTGTTGTTTTTTAATAAAAAAACAAAGGTAATTGATATGAGATAACTAATTTTGCCTACTCAGCTTTAAACACAATTATAGAAACTTGCTAATAACCAAAAGGCTCATACCTTGACCTTTCATACTTGTCTGACATACCAAAAATATGTTCTTGTATCTCTAAGGGGACATCTCCAAAGATTAGAAAACTTCATATGAGGTTTCTTTGTATCTCTATACATCTCCTAAAAGCATCCTTGGAAACTTGGGAATTTTTTTATCATAGTTCCATAGAGTTTCTAGACGGGGAGTGACAGTGGCTATATATGGTTGAGCCCCTAGTAGGGGGAGGGGTGACCCCTTGGGGGTTTAGGAGAAGTACTCCTCATGGGGTAGTTGCCTTCACACGTTTTTGGTAGTAGTACAAGACAAGGTCAAGGGGTGAATCTCCTTCCATAGGCCCAAATTAAGGCCTTCAAAACCACATAGATCTTCTTGATTAACACCATCTTTCATCATTTTATCACACTATGTTTTAACTTTTTTCACCAACACCATGTCTTTACTATTTTTGACAAAATATTCATTCGTCATAAAATTAACGATGAGCCGGGAATATCCCTGTTGTTTGGCTGAGGGTGCCTGTTAGACCCTCGTCATTTACTTTTAAGTGTTGTAGCTCGAGGTTGTAGCCTTGTTGGTGTGACCAGCCTGTTTTGTATTGGCTATATTTTGATTGTTTGGCTGACACTTTCTGCTTGTGACTGCACTGGTATTTGGCTGGCGTTAGTCAGTTCAGCTTTGTTTGGGTTGTTGGTTTTCATGGTTTGTTATCTTTGGCAGCGTAGTATTGTGGGTTCCAAGTCCTGGTAAAATCTAAGGGTTTCGGGTCCCTTCAAAACCTATTTTATCCTTAATAAAAAACGATGAAGCTAGAAAAATTGATTGATCTAAATGATGAGGGCTATGCAATTCAAGACAAGAATATCCAAATATCTAAACTTCTTAAAGTTAAGAGTGTGCATTTGACTAAACATAAATGATAAGTCTTTTAAGTCTATTTTGCCTCTAATAGCATGGTTTTATTCCATTTTTCTTCCGAGGTCAACCATTTGTACATTTTAACATGTCTATTTGTTCAAAGCTTTGATTCGATAAAAAATGTTAGCATGATGTAGAGAAGTTGTGGAGACACTTAGTAGCTTCAAGGACATTCGACAGACTTATGGAGATACGTAAGTTTTTGCAAGGGTGCCTTTCCATCTAGGTGACATCTTGAAAATGTTCCCTTTTTTAGCAAAACATCCTAGAAAATGTCATCCTTGATGTCGGTGGTGGAAGGATGGAAGTACATTTTCCCAATATCTCCACATCTCGGGGATAATTTTGTCTTGGAAATGATAGGTTTTAGAAAGCGTACATGTTAACTTCTCGTGGAATACTACTTTTATAGAGGATTTTCAAAAATATCATAGATATTAGAAATTGTTTTTGGGTTTCATAAAGTGCTGCTATGTTGTTGACAAAAGATAAATGACCTATAGAAATGCCCTAATGGAAATGCAATTTAGGTTTCTCATAGAATGTTACAAGCTTTTTGTAGTATTAAGTTATTTTATTAAATTTTAAAGAAATATTATGATTAGCAACAATAATTATAGTTAAGATGTGTACATGAATTGGAAGTCTCAATGATTGAAAATATATACGTGGCTAGATGACTATTGTTATGTTGGCATTGTATTGTCATTGATGTCAACCAGTAAGTATGTCAACTGATATGCAAGATATTGTTACTGGCATTGGAGGTCTGCCAACTGATAAGCAAACAAACCAAGTGCAGTCCGATATAACATGACCTAACCGGCAGAATAGTGAAGTGCACAATATGAAGGTTAACCGGTTAGTGTATATTGGTAGCATGTTCAGTTGGTGACCAAAGTTGAACCGACAAAATCAAGTGAGTTGGATGCTGACAGAAATGTCAGGTGGACTCCAGGTGGCAAACATGCGTTGGGTAGGTGAATGATGTGTCGGTAAGGTAGTTGCCGACTAAGTCCGTATTAATGTTGACTGCGAAAAATACAGATCAGTTGTAGAGGATTGCGGCTCAAAGCAAATCGAAGGGCAAAGATTTGATTCTTTGACATCATGATCGAAGTAGGATATTTGATCGTCTAGTTGATCTGGAGAAAGAAACTGCTAAATCATTTATTGATCGACAAAATCAAGACTGATGAACAGAGTTGAGTTTGCTAAATATAGTAAACGTTCATAGGAAGAATAAAAAAGATGACAGCTTTTTGTTGTACTATTTTTGGCTGTCGATCTAGGAAAAATGATATTCGATCTGATTTGGATTGAGGTCGACAAAGAAAACCCTAAGCGTGTGAAGTTTGAGTTTGTGTTTTGGCGGGAAAGCATATATATAAATATGTAGATCAAAAAACCGAATAGTGTGCTAAGAGAGTATGTTTGATGAGAGATTTATGATATAGTGAATCTCTGTGAGGAAAGAGTTGATCAGTCTGCGTAAGAGAGAAAATATTGAAGCGACTGAGTGTTGGAGAAGAACCGGTAAGGAAGGTTTAATCAGCAAGGGTTAAGGTAACCGGTAAACTGTTACAGAGTATAACAATCAGTTAAACCGACAATGTCTGAACCGGTAAGAGATCAACAGATGAAGGAGAGCAAGGCGAGTTTCAGTGAAGATCCGACAAGGCTGAAATTGAGTTGATAAAGGATTCAGAGAGTAAGAACAGAAGACTGGTAGAACAGAGACGGAGTAATACAAAAAATAAGTTTAATTGGTAGAGTAATAGTTTTCAGGTGTTACAAAACTCATTTGTAACTAGGGGTTTATCATTGTATTGATTTATATCTCATTGTATTTCACTAAGTCGGTGCTTGGTGCAGGGGTTGGTGCTCCTTTGGGTAGGTGCCCATAAACTGCTAGGGGTTGGTGCTCCTTGGGTTTGTGCCTTAAACATTGTAAATTGTTATTTCATTGTGAGGCTGGATTGGAGCAGTAGGTCTCCAACAACTTTTTTGACCGAGGTTTTTCTCACATTGAGTTTTCCTCGTATAGCCAGTGTTATGTGATGTGCTCTTGTGTGGTTGCTTGTTAATGCTTTCATTATCCTACCAGTTGCACACATTGTTTGAAATTGTTTATATCACTAATTCAACCCCTCGCCCCCTCTCAGTGATATCTTGTGTTCTACAATTGATATCAAAGCATCAGATTCCCTATTTGTCAAAGCTGTTTGTCAAAGCTTTTTCTAGCTTGGGTAGATTCTGGTTTAAGAACACAATGGCAAGGAATGAATCCTTCTCAAAAGTTCCCATGTTTGATGGTACCAACTATGCCTTTTGGAGCAGAAGAATGGAAACCTATCTGCCCTCCCTAGGTTTTGATGCTTGGATGTCTGTGCACAATGGGTATACTATCCCTAATAATCCTCCTACAGATCCAGATGCTAAGGAGTACGAAAACAATGCCAAGGCCAAGCATGCTATTCTCAGTGGTTTGTATGACAATGAGTTTGTTAAGGTCATGCACTTCTCATCCGCCCAGGAAACTTTGGATAAGTTGAAAAGATTGTTTGAAGGAGATGTCAAGGTCAAGGAAGCTAAACTGCAAACGTTAAGAGGTCATTTTGAAGGCTTGAAGATGAAAGATGATGAGAAGATTGCTAATTATCTTCACAAAATTGATGAAACGGTGATTACTATTAGAGGACTTGGAGAAGATATAGTTGATGAAGTGATTGTCAAAAAGATACTTAGATCACTCACATCTAAGTATGACACAAAGGTCTCTGCAATAGAAGAAGCCAAGGATCTGAAAACGTTTTCAATGGATTAGTTATTTGGGTCCCTAATCGCTTATGAGATGAGAACAACCGGTGAAGGAACTTCAAAGAAAGAGGTTGCTTTCAACTCCGTCAAGAAGGGTAAGAAAAAAATTACTCATGGAGAATCTAGTGAAGACTCGGACACAGTGGTAGCAAATTTTGTAAGGAAGCTTAAAAGAGGATCCAGTAAGTACAAAGGAAAATTACCTCTCAAATGTTTTAACTGTGGTAAAATAGGGAACTTTTCTTCAAAATGTCACTATGGTGAGAATGTTGGAGGAGCAACAAAACGTCAGCAGACCTGCGGGGAAGGATAAAAAGAAGAAGACTTACCGACAAGATAGAAGAAGCTACCCGAAGCAAAACAACTCGTATACTATTGAAGATGATGCCACAGATGAAGAAAGTGCCTCAAAAAATGACTGTTGTGAGGATGAAAGAGAAACCAATCTCTTTATGGCACTAGATGAACCGGTTGATGAAGATAATGAAGATGAAGACATTGAAGCTAAAGTGGACCTGGAAGGTGAGCTTATAAGTGCTCTTGAGGAGTTGAGTAAAACAAGAAGAGATCTCAAGAAAGTTAAGTGTGTTGCTGCTGAAGAACAAGACCATTTGAAGCAATCCCTAGATGAGTCCAAGAAAACAATTTCTGATTTGACACTCCAGTTGGAAGAGGCCAAGAGGATATGTGAAGTTACATCCTCCGATTTGATAAGGAAGGAGAAGGAGCATCAAAATTTGGAAGAAGAAATTGTAAGGCTCATAAAGGAGCTTGAAAAGAGTAAAGATGAATTGAAATGAGAAGCAAGTATGAAGGCAACACTGAAACCTTGGACAAAATGTTGAGTAATCAGAAGCACTCAAAAGATACTGGAGGTTTAGGATTTGAAGAGGGACAAAGTTCAAATAGCAAAGACACATTCGACAAGGAGATACAGTTTGCTTCTTCAAGTGAGTAAAGAAAAACAAACCTTTACTGTCAACAAAGCTACCGAGAAGACGACCTATGTTGAAGCTGCAAAAAATATGCTTGTGAACTGGAAAGCTTACTCTCTATACTAGAATGCAAATCATAAAGGCAAGTTCAAGATTGATGAAGAGGGGTATCCTACAATTGTTTTTGAAATTCATCTTTCAATGTCAAGTGTGAAATGCTATTATTGTCAAAATGTTGGCCACATTGCAAAGCATTGCAAACTGAAGACTTCTAAGCAAAAGAAGACAGTACCGGAAGCAAAACCGGAGCAGAAAATTACAATTGACAAGAAGAAGAAAGCCAACCCAGTTTGGGTTGTGAAGGATAAGAATAAAACAGAATCAAATCTAATTGTGCAAACTATCCTGCATAGAGAAAGAAGAAATTTATGGGTTGTAGACTGTGGATGTTCCAATCACATGACCGAAGACAAAAAGAAGTTCATCAAGTTTGATGATTGGAATGGAGGTTCAGTGAGGTTCAGAGACAACTCTTCCATCAAGATAAAAGACAAAGGTACTCTGAACATAGATGACAAGTTAAAAGCACATGATGTATACTATGTGGAAGGACTAAAGCATAATTTGCTAAGTGTGACTCAAATGTTTGATAAAGGATACAAATTCACATTTAACTCTATCGGTTGTCAGATAAGGAAGGATAGTACCAGACAGATTGTTGTAGAGGTAAAATGATAGATGAAAATGTGTACAATCTGAAGGAATGCTTTGAGTTCCAATGCATGATGGGACAAGTAGATGAGAGCTGGTTGTGGCACAAAAGATTAGGCCATATAAGCTTTGATAATTTGGTTAAGGTGAGCAAGAAAGGTTATGTGAGACATATACCACCAATTATCAAACTGGCAAGTACTTTTTGTGATGAATGTCTAAGAGGCAAGCATACTAAGGTAACCTTCAAGATCAAAAAACATAATACCTCAAGGCCCTTAGAACTTGTGCATACAGATCTATGTGGCCCAACTAGAACAAGAGCTTTAGCCGGTGATAGATACTTCATGTTGTTCATTGATGATTACTCAAGAATGGCATGGGTCACTTAACTACATGACAAATCACAAGCTTATGAGAGGTTCAAAATATTCCGGAAGATGGTTGAGAAGGAAAGTGGATGCCAAATAAAGTGTCTGAGATCAAACCGGGGTGGTGAGTTCACATCAAATGGGTTTGTTGACTATTGTGAGAGACATGGACACAAAAGACAGTATTAAGCTCCAGGAACACCACAACAAAATGGTGTTGTAGAAAGGAAAAAACGGACTGTCAAGGAGATGGCAAGAACTATGTTGAATAAGGCAAACAGATCGGATATGTACTGGAAGGAAGCAGTACATAATGTTGTATATACATTGAACCAGGTTTCAACTGAGAACAAATAGCAGAATGACACCTTATGAACTATGGTATGAGCGGAAGCCATCAGTTAAATATTTCAAAGTGTTTGGAAGTAAATGCTCCATCAAGAGACATGAAGATAGTTTAGGTGGTTTTGATTCTAGGAGTGATGAAGGCATCTTTTTGGGTTACTCTACTCACATCAAAGCCTACAAATGCTACAATAAAAGACTGAGAAGAGTCATTGGAAGTGTGCATGTAAGAGTTGATGAAGATTTGCATAAAGACAAACAAGCACATGTAAACCGATATGATGATTCATGTGATAAAGATGAAGTTCAGTTAGAAAATGAATTGGGAGAAGCATCCAGCAAGACCCCTAATAGATATGTGTAGAAAAATCACTCGGAAGAGAAGATTATATGCAATAAAAGTGACGGTGTACAAATAAGAAGACTTGCTCGGAACAATGAACAAGTGAATTTCTGCCTCATGACTGAAATGGAACCTGAAACACTCAATGAGGCCAGCAAAAGTGAGAAATGGATGGATGTAATGGAAGAAGAGTTGCAACAAATTGGAAAGAAAAAAACTTGGGAATTAGTTCCTAGACCAGCAAATAAGAATGTCATAGGTACTAAATGGGTCTACCTGAACAAGGTGAATGAAGAAGGTAAGATTGTCAAGCATAAAGCAAGGTTAGTGTGCAAAGGTTTTGCTCAAGTAGAAGGAATTGATTTTGAAGAAACATCTACAGCGATTGCAAGACTTGAGGCTATTAGAATGTTCTTAGCATTCTTTGCCTTCAAAGGATACAAGGTATATCAAATGGACGTCAA
Organism: Cryptomeria japonica; assembly: GCF_030272615.1. NCBI lineage: Eukaryota > Viridiplantae > Streptophyta > Pinopsida > Cupressales > Cupressaceae > Cryptomeria > Cryptomeria japonica. The sequence continues at coordinate 671,889,726 of NC_081405.1, forward strand.
GTCCGCTTTCTTGAATGGTAATTTGAAAGAAGTCTACATAGAACAACCAGAAGGTTTTTTGTTGCATGGTGATGAAACTTTTGTATGCCAATTGAAGAAAGCATTGCATTGTTTAAAGCAAGCTCCAAGAGCATGGTATTCAAGGTTAGATAAGTATCTTAAGGAGCAAGGTTTCAGAATGGGAAGTGCAGATAGTAATTTGTACATCAAAGCAGATGAAAATCACTTGATTATTGTTGTTTTATTGTTGTTGTATATGTGGATGATATAATTTTTGGAGGCAACAAGGATATCTTGTGTAAAGAGTTTACTGATCAAATGCAATCAGAGTTTGAGATGTCAATGCTTGGAGAGCTGTCATATTTTCTCGGTTTTCAAATTTCAAAACAAGATAAAGGAATATTTATCTCTCAAACCAAGTATGTCAAAGATATGTTAAATAAGTTTAAGATGGAAGACAACAAACCGGTAAGTACCGCCATGGTGTGACCGGATGCAAGTTGAGCAAGGTTGATGAGTCATCAGAAGTGGATCAGAACCTGTATAGATCCATGATTGGTAGTCTATTATACCTTACTGCCTCAAGATCGAATATAGTGCAGGCAGTATGTATGGTGGCAAGATTTCAAACCGCACCTAAATAGTGACATGAGAATGCAGTTAAAAGAATCTTCAGATACCTACAAGGAACACTTAATTATGGGTTATGGTATCTAAAGAAAGGAGATTTCACTTTACAGGCCTACACTGATGTTGATTGGGCATGTTGTATTGATGATCTAAAAAGCACAAGCGATTGCGCATTCTTTTTAGGTGACCGGTTAGTTTTATGGCACAACAAGAAGCAATATTCGGTCTTCTTATCTACTGTCGATGCAGAATATATTGTTGTTGTTACATGTTGTTCTCAGGTGTTATGGATGAAGCAGACCCTCAAGGACATTCCGATAGAAATATCTTACCCTATTTCAATCTGGTGTGATAACTCAAGTGCAATCAACATTTCAAAGAATCTGGTTATGCACTCAAGGACAAAACACATTGCTATCAAACACCACTTTCTCAGAGAGAAGGTTGCAAAGCAAGAAGTGAAGGTAGAATATGTTCCTACAGGTGAACAAGTTGCTAATATCTTCACAAAACCTCTACCGGTAAATACAGTTGACTATCTAAGACACAAGTTAGGAGTTTTCTCACCAGCTTTATGCACTTAAATGTGTATGGAGATCTGTGGTTCAGGGGGAGTTCATAGCCATACATTTTTTACTCTTGAACCATATGTTGTACTTAGGGGGAGAGTACGCATCCCCAGCTTGTTTGTGATTTTAATAGTTGTGTCAAAGTGTCTCTTCAATTCACAAGACTGGTAGAATTTTTAGTATCAAAGAGGCAATCAGGTTTGGGACTTTGGCATGTCGTCTATTCAATTTGTCTATCTACCAAAGTCACAATCCACTTGACCGGGAGAGTAACTTCATCGGGGAGAATGTGCTCATCAGTACCTTTTGTGATCTTTTTTCTAGTGTCTATTCAATTTGTACTTAATAAAAATCATAAATTTACCCACTGGGTGAAAGGGACAAGTAGTTTGGCCTACCGGGAGATACAATATACTAGTTCATGAATTACCTGCAAAGGGGGAGACCTCAGAAAGCTGTCATGGCCCTTTGTCATTGTTGTCAAAGGGGGAGAAAGTTAGCAGTGGTTAAAATTAACAAGGGGAGAAAGTTAACAGCTAGAAAAAGAACTGCAGTTGAAGATAGTGCATATTGTAATCTCGGGTTGTGGAGATTAACCCGATAATATGGGTGTTGTCATCAATGCCAAAGGGGGAGATTGTTGGCATTGTATTGTCATTGATGTCAAATGGTAAGTATGTCAACCGGTATGCAAGATATTGTTACCGACATTGGAGATTGTTGGCATGTTGATGTCAACCGGTAAGTTTGCCAACCGGTAAGCAAGCAAACCCATTAAGTGCAGTCCCATATAACATGACCTAATCGACAGAATAGTGAAGTGCACGATATGAAGGTTAACAGGTTAGTGTATACCGGTATCATGTTCAGTCGGTGACCAAAGTTGAACCGACACAATCAAGTGAGCTGGATGTTGACAGAAATGTCAGGTGGACTCCAGGTGGCAAACATGCATTGGGTAGGTGAATGGTGCGTCGATAAGGTAGTTGTCGACTAAGTCTGTATTAATGTCCACTGCGAAAAACACAGATCACTTGCAGAGGATTGCAGCTCAAAGCAGATTGAAGGGCAGAGATTTGATTCTTTGACATCATGATTAAAGCAGTATATTTGATCATCTAGTTGATCTGGAGAAAGAAACTGCTAAATCTTTTATTGATCGACAAAATCAAGACTGATGAACAAAGTCGAGTTTGCTAAATATAGTAAACGTTCATAGGAAGAATAAAAAAGATGACGGAGCTTTTTGTTGTACTATTTCAGGCTATCGATTCAGGAAAGATGATATCTGATTTGATTTGGATTGAGGTTAGAAAAGAAAACCCGAAGCGGGTGAAGTTTGAATTTTTGTTTTGGCAGGAAAGCATATATATAAATATGCAAATCAAAAAACTAAAGTGTGTGCTGAGAGAGAGTATGTTTGATGAGAGATTTATGATACAATGAATCTCTGTGAGGAAAGAGTTGATCAGTTTGAGTGATAGAAAATATTGAAGCAACTGAGTGTTGGAGAAGAACTAGTAAGGAAGGTTTAACCGGCAAGGGTTAAGGTAACCGGTAAACTATTACAGAGTATAACAGTCAGTTAAATCGATAGTGTCTGAACCGGTAAGAGATCAACAGAGTGTCAAGGAGAGCAAGGTGAGTTTCAGTGAAGATCCAACAAGACTGAAATAGAGTTGATAGAGGATTCAGAGAGTAAGAATAGAAAACCAGTAGAACATAGAAGCAGTAATACAAAAAAGAAGTTTAACCGACAGAGTAATAGTTTCCAGGCGTTACAAAACTCATTTGTAACCAGGTGTTTATCATTGTATTGATTTATATCTCATTGTATTTCATTGAGTGTGTGCTCGGTGTAGGGGTTGGTGCTCCTTGAGTTAGTGCTTAGAATAGAATAGGGGTTGGTGCTCCTTGAGTTGGTGCTTAGAATAGAATAGGGGTTGGTGCTCCTTGGGTTGGTGCCCTAAACATTGCAAACTGTTATTTCACTCTGAGGCTGGATTGGAGTTGTAGATCTCCAGTAGCTTTTCTCACCAAGGTTTTTCCCACATTGGGTTTTCGTATATCCGGTGTTATGTGATGTTCTCTTGTGTTGTTGCTTGTTAATGCTTTCATTATCCTACGGGTTGCACACATTGTTTGAAATTGTTTATATCACTGATTCACACCCCCCCCCCCCACCCCACACCTCAGTGGTATCTTGTGTTCTACATGTTAAACAAATAAAATTGGTCTATTGAAGACAAGAATACATCTTATTGTCTCAAGTGAAAGGTTTGATAGCAATTAGAGTAGGGTTTGGTATTGTCTAAATGAGACATTGGGATCCTAGCTTTTACTATTGATTGTAGTTGTTTCTGGCAACTTGGTTGCAATTGCATCTCACTCTTCTACCTTGTTGAGTAGTTTGGTATGCCCCATTGATTATGGTACATTTTTCATTTGTCTTTGGTTGTTTTGTTGTACATGGGTTCAGACCTTTCAATCCCATTTATCAAAATCAAAACAATACATCTTATTTGATAGAGAAAATGCATCGACGACATATTTTATTTATATATGCAACAAGATGTCATTTCAAATGAGAGAAAGGTGTGTGAGTCAACTTTAGTAGCCATTGAACCGCTACGGTGAAGCAAGACATACATAACACAATATGTTGTGTGGAATAAAGTGTGAAATTTTAGTTTTCCTCCATTTTAGTAAATAGCAGTAACACGTCTGCATGGGGTTGCATTCACATTCAAAATGTAAATTGTGTACTTAGATCTTATATAGAGTAACCAAGTATTTAAGTTTGGCTTGTTTCCAATGTTGGACAAGTTTTTGAAATTAAAGCTTTTATGTTTTTTCTGATCTCATTAGAAATTGTCCTTTAAATGCAGAAAAAAAATGAAATGTATTGGAACTCTGTGGTAAAGATTGTGGCAATTGTCTATAAGCATTTTAAATTGTAATAATTAGTTTGGATCATAGTTGAATAACTCAGACTTGACAATAACTCGACTGGTCCAAAAAATTTAAAAACTTTAACTCGGCAAAAACTCCTATAATTAACCAAGTAGTTAAGTTTGGCTTGTTTCCAATGTTGGACAAGTTTTTGAAATTAAAGCTTTTATGTTTTTTCTGATCTCATTAGAAATTGGCCTTTAAATGCAGAAAAAAAAATGAAATGTATTGGAACTTTGTGGTAAAGACTGTGGCAATTGTCTATAAACATTTTAGATTGTAATAATTAGTTTGGATCATAGTTGAATAACTCAGACTTGACAATAACTCGACTGGTCCAAAAAAATTAAAAACTTAAACTCGGCAAAAACTCCTATAATTATATTCTATATAATTCCTAGTCTCTAACAAAGTTCAAACTTTAAATTTCAATAGTTGACCGTCAATGGATACCTATTCTCGTAGGACATTGTCACTCCTTCATTTGCATCATGTGAAGAAAGTTTTTGGTCAATACAAATACAAAAATGCTTTAGTTGTTTTGTTGTGATTCCTTTTATTTTCACTTTTGATGAGTTTATTGCATGTCTCATGCAAAATATTGTGAGTGTTTTGTGTTTTTGCAAGAAATAGTGCCACGAGTGTTTCAAAACCTCATTATCGAGTACTGGTGTGAGTTCTTCAGCATAACATATCATCTGCGAGCACTCGCAGAATATTTCATTATTGCTTTTTGATATTTGTGCATTTTGATAGAAATTATAATATTTCAGCAGGATAGAACACTTGAAGGGTAGTGTACTAATTGTAAAATACGAAAGGGTAAAATCTAGGATATCAACTATTAGTGATAAATACGGGAACTTGGATGAATTTGTTACTAATATTGAAACTTGTTGGAGTAATTAGGACATTTAATTATTTAATTAATTAAGTCTTTTAGGACATTTAATTATTTAATTAATTAAGTCTTTTAATTATTTTATTCATCGAAGCTAAACTTTGGTGTTTGTTAGATTAGGCGAATAATAGATTAAGTTCACTTAGTTGAGCTTTATTTAGCTCCTTTATTTATTTTTTTAGTTTCCTAATTTTAGATTAGGTTTCTCTTGTTTTATATAAAGCAAGTCATTCATTCATTGTAATCTATTTAATTCTGTATAGGTTAATCTACAAATCGGATTCCTCTTGAGATGTGATAGCTATTTTGCTTGCAGGTGATTCATGGGCTTGTGAAGTTGGTATCAGAGCTCTAGATTTGCTAGGTTCTTGTCTAATTTTTGAGAGATTCGGCCTTCAAGAGACAAATTGACACATGTTAAAGCAAAACAAATTTCTGATTTTTTTTACAGCCACGGAAAATTGTTTGGGTTGCTCTTGTTCTACAAGATTCGTCACATTTTTCATGAAAATATTAAAATAAAAATAAATAAAATAAAATAGAACCAAAAAAAATAAAAATTAAAGATTTCTCCATAACTTTTTCTTAGAAATTATTTGAAAAAAAAGGTTTCTCCAAAAATCAAATTTCAAAGATCATGTTTACAGGGTGTCAATCGACTAAATTTACCATGTTCTTCTTTTTCCATAACTTTTGCATACAATGTTCAATTTTTAAAAAAACATATTGTTAGAAAGCTAGTTCCGATCTTGATCCACTAGTGCTAGATTTTTTTGCATATTTTGGTCCTAATGAATTTTATAGATGCCTCAAATCATATTTAGTTGTTTGCACTTAAAAGGCCATATCTTTCATGTTTGAACTTCATTTTTGCGATTCTTGTGGCATCAAAAAGCTGATTTGGTCCTCTATAGATCTTAGTCCCTTTTATCTAGAATCTTCGTTAGGTATTTGCTATTTCAATCATATCTCAAATCTAATCTTTTGGGGCTCCTTTCTACGAGCAAATTGAGTTTGTATTTGTATTGAAGGTTTATATTTTTGTACTACTTTGGGGATTATCTTGAGGAGTGAATCATTTATAAGGGTTGTAGATGTAAATATTGTGGGAGTAATCAACATGGGCATGAATGGTGTCTTAATTTCTCACATAATGTTTTTAAACTCTTGCTTGAGAGTGCATTCAATCCATCATTTGATACCATTAAAAAAGATAATTCATCTTTTGTTGTTGATTCATTGAGTCCTGCTAGTGAGTCATTGCAACAAGTATCTGTTTGTCTTCTTGATTAGGAATCCTATTTGACAAACATTGTTTCATTGTTTGTGGAGTCTCACATTTCAAATTTGGAAGACACATAAAATGATTTATCTCTCATATTTGATGGCAAGCATGGCATAACTATTGTGACATGAAGTTTGTTCGTAAATCTTGTTCAAAATTAGTTTCCATCGGTTCATTGTTTTACACCTTTTATTGTGATTTGGGATGTACTTGATTGGGTTGTGACATTTTTATCATTCAAGGACTTGGTGACACGAGTAGATTTTCAGAGACATCATCACAGATTTGGATTCCACTTCCTACCAATTCTTATCCAAAATAGGAAGCTTTCCTACATTTGTACTTGTTTTATCTTCTTTCAAAAGGGAGAAATGTTGTTTGTAGGCATTAGATTATTATTTGTCTTCGAGCACTCACCATTTCTGAATGACATTGTTCACTCTCTCTCTCTCTCTCTCTCTCTCTCTCTCTCTCTCTCTAGGGATGATATTGGTTGTACTTTTGTGACCGATTCGATACTTGGGGTGACATTTGGAGTCCTTCATGCTTAGTCACATATACTCTTGCATGTTGTCCCACTGGGCTTTCTTGTTTTCTCTATTTTTGAGAGTTGCATTGATCTGTACATGGGTACCTATTCAGGCCTTTGTTGTTGGTACCCATTCATGTTTGCACATTGCATTCATTCTTAGATCTTTAGCTTATCTCTAATTTAATATTAATGGGGGGTGTTGGAGTAATTAAGATATTATTTAATTATTTAATTAATTAGGTCATTTAATTATTTTATCCACTTAAGCTAAATTTAGGTGTTTTTTTATCTTTTATTAGATTAGGTTAATAATAGATTGAATTTATTTAGTTGATCTTTATTTAGATCCTTTATGCTTTCTTTTAGTTTCCTAATTTTAGATTAGCTTTCTCTTGTTTTCTATAAAAACATGTTATCCATTCATTTTAATCTATCCAATTCATGTACAAGTTAATCTACTTATCAGATTCCTCCTTAGATCAATTCTCTCTCAAGGTTGCGTACCATATATCATGGCCTTTTCTCTTCTGATGTGATAGTTGTAATGCTTGCTAGTGGTTCATGGGCTTGTGGAGTTGGTAGTAGAGCTCTAGATCTGTTAAGGTTGTGTCCAATTTTTGAGAGATCTAGTCTTGAGGAGACAAATTAACACACATTAAAGAAAAAAAACTTTCTGGGTTTTCTCTATAGCCGCAAAAAAACCATATGAGTGGCTCTTAATTTTCCAAGATTCAACATATTTTATGAGAAAGTAAAAAAGCTAAAAATAACACAAAAATGCAAAAAAAAACCCAGATTTAGCCATAACTTTTTCTCAAGAATGTTTTGAGAAAAAAGGCTTCAGATTTGGGTTTTTCGTCTCAATAATATATTTGGGTATCTTTATGGGGAATGCATTGGGTTGGGATTGTAGAAATAATGTCACTTGGCAATAATTTTTGTGTGGGTATGTCAAAGGTTTGAATGTTGATCTCAAAATATTTTGGATTGTTTTATTTCCTGAAATTTTATGGTTTATTTGAAAAAAGAAAAATGAGGACTTGTACTAGGGTAAAAGTAGATGCCTTACTAATTCTATTGGTAGACTCAATTCTCTATTGATTATTGAACATGTTACTTTGACATTGAAGCTTTGAAGAACCAAAATTTACAAGATCCTAGATGAAGGTGTTACTCGTGTTAAAATTAGATATTCAAATGTTGTTTTTCAACCCTAGGACATGAAGAAGGTTGATAAATTCTAAATGGAGTATATAGACATCGAGAATAGTTATAGTAAGTTGCACCAATATGAATTAAAAAGAGATGAGATAATTAGAGACTTGAAGATTACTTGTCAAAACTTGGATAGTAGTGGTTGGGAACATATCTCCCCCTAATTGGCATTGTTTGTGGTATCACTCATTTAAAGCAAGCAGAATTCAAGCTATTAGCAAGAACCAGAATAATGAAGATGTTGATGACAATGAGAACAACTAGCATACTAAGATGTTATAGATTACTATGTAATAGATGTTGATACTCATGATCTATCTTTGTTAGCTTTTGATATCTAGCCTATCTAGCCTAATGGGTGTGTGATGTGACTACCTGAATTCACACATATTATATCTGAAGTATTTTTATTTTGGTAATTGAATTCCAGTTTTCTCTTGCTTAAACCTATCTAAGCCCACCCTTAAAATGTTGCAAATGGGACAAACTAATTATCATCAACAAAATGTACCATTGTTTTAGATTTTAGTGAAATTTTTCCTTCAATTTTTGTGTGGTGGATAATAAAGAAGGTTATTTTACTCAATATTTGTAGAATTTTTTTCTAATTTTAAATATGATTTGAGTTTTGAAAAAAAAATAAAAAATTCTAGGTTTAAAATTAAATAGGGGAGGAAACTATCTAATGCAAGTTGAAAGTATCAAATTTTAAAACACAAGCTAAATTGAATTTTATGTTTATCTTTTAACTAAACTTTCACCACTTAATTATAATTTTTTTTTCTCTAATATAATTTTTTTATAAAGAATCAACCCTACATAATTACTCATGAACTTTGCTAAAAATTAAAAATGACAAAAATTGATGGCAAACCTCTCACCTACTCACACTTTGATACCACTTGATGGCAACAACCTCACATACACACATTATGATACCAAGTGATGACACAAATGCACACACACAGATTTATTGCCAAAACAAAAACATGAACTTCACAGTTCAAAAGACAAGTTTCACATTATTAATACGTAATAAAAAATCTACAACACCAACTCAACTAAACAATCAACAACTGACAACCATTTATTTATTTACTCAACTACCACATTAATGATTACAATTACATAATGAACGTCTTTGTTCTCCGAATACAGGTCTTAGAACCATTTTATCAAATTATTTCTTTCCACTTATGTCACTGCTTCATTCACTCTCTGCTCCTCACGTGGGTCTTCAACTTCACCCATCTCATTCTTCCTTCACATACTTGTGTTTTCATTGTTTTGGTTGCTTCCTTCCCTCAATGTTATACTTCATTATGATCTTTTTCATTCATTTGTTTAACCTATCAACTCTACTTGATCTTTTTGTGCAACGTTTGTTATACTTTTCTATCTGGCCTCTCCATTACTTCCATCGACCACTGCCCTCTACAACACTTGTTGATGACCTCCTTTTATTCTCCCCTTGGCATTTCATTTTCACCTTCCTTCTCTAACCATTCCCAACCAATCATAATTGATTCTTTTAACCCCTTCCATTTTCCTCCAAAATTGATCATTAATATTTAATTGTTCATCTCCTCTTGTTGAAGGCAACTATATTGATTTGTCCAACTTTCTGCCCATATGGTGACAGGAACTCCAAGCTTCTTACTCATCATATCAAAATTGTGAACAAAACATAAAACCGAACAAAGTAGGAAACAAAAACAAAATATTGATTGATGCTCTTGCATCAGAAATGGTGCCCCTGGAGAAAATTATTGAAAGATTATAAAACATGGGCTTAAATTTGACCGCTGAGTTATAGAATTAATTCTTTTACTAGTAAAAAATATAAAACTTTCTAAAAATATGAAAAATAAAATGAAAATTGTGCTTTATAGAAATTTAATGAAAAATAATACAATTGTAATAACTCAAATAAAATTATCAGAAAATTTCAATTGCTTATCTAAATCTTCCTTGATTACATACCTCAAAACCCTATGTTGTGAAAATTAAACTCTTAGTTTAAATCATAGCTTTGATGTGACTTGTTAGGATTTTTCTCAGAACTAAATATAAAATTTAATAAAATAGTAATCCACTTCAAGGGATGACTCTAATAATGACAAAAAAAAATAAAAATAAAAATAATATCAATCCAATTTTCAATCTTATGATGGTTTGGAAGAGCCTTATATTTCTTATTGTAGGCATACAAATGTAAGGACACGCTCTGTCCTAACCAAGAAGTAAAACTAATAAATAAAGCTATTCAGATTAAGCATGCTACAAGTGTCTATTATTATTAGAGTTAGGAATTTTAAAATTTTAGGATCATAATGATGGATCTACCCATTGCATCACACAAAAGAAAGTGAATCCTTACAACAACGTTATTCACAATCTAGATTTGAGAAAACTATTATGATACTAGACTAAATACTTAATATTTCCTAATAAATCTCAATGGTAACTAAATATGCACTTCCTTAATAACTAAGAAAGGAAATAATTAAGGTCAATCCCATAAAATAAAAAAAAGAAAACATGCCTAAAGTTGAGAGCATACAAGAGATTCAGATCAAGAAAAGATCACTTGTACAATCATTTTTTTAGTAGACTCATAAGAATAATACCGATTTCATTGTGAATCTAAATTTAAAAAATATTTTTTTAATCTATTAGATTGAAATGAAGATTTTTCAAAATGTTTTATTTCATCATTATTTTTATCAAACTTTGTGATTCATCATTGGGAAAAGAGAAAATTGACCATGATGTTTGATCCAAAATATTGATTAAATAAAAATACACATTTTTGCATATTAAAAACAAGTATTCTATATAATTTTTTTTATGAAAAATAATTTATATGATTTTTTTGGACATTCTTCTAAAATAATATATATTATTAGAAAAAAGAAAAGTGGAAAATAGAATGGTCATATTGTACATCAGTTTGAAAAGTAGGTTAATGCAAGCACCACATTCAATAATATAAAGTATAATATTTTTATAGTAAATAAAAGTTTGGAACTTTGGAATAATCTAATAATGGTTTGGACTCTTGAATATATCATTAAGCCATTTTGAGACAAGGGAGGTGACAATATTAGTGTGAATGAGGTTATTTCCTATCTAGTCATTAGTGAGAACTTATTCATATGCTATGTTTACTTAGGTCCTAGGTGTCATTAACTAGAAGTTAGTTATAATTGGGCTATGCTCACCTCAGTTACTTTTAGTTATCTAGGCATTTAACATTTGTATCATGCATTTAATGTTTGTATCAAGGGTAGTTGTCATACCCCATCACACCTTTCATATAAGCAAGGCTTCTTGTATGTTCAACCATATTCAATCAATGCATTCTTATTATGAAAGTTATCTTGACATTCTCTCCTGTGGAAGTTGTCTTGGTCTAGCAGGGATTCTTGGGGTTTTCACAATCTACTCCTACATGGTATTAGAGATCGAGTGCAACAAACATCTTAATAGATATAAGAGTTATCTAATGGCTTGAAGATATTGTTAAGTGCATTTTGAGCTTACATTAACCTCAGAGTTGAATCTAGGTAGTTAGAGAAACTCATTTTTGGCTTTTGTTTTATCAAATTTTGATATGTTTTGTCAGAGTTATGAGGGTTTGTAGATTGGGCAAGTTGTTGATTCAAAATGTAGCTGAATTTTTAGGGTAGATTAAGCAAAATTAGACCCTACCATTGCATCTGGAAGACTTAAAAACCCTAAGAATGCCTATCAAATCATCGAAATCCAAGTTTGTGACCTCAGTTACTATGGATTTTTTTGCCATTATTATAGTTGTATGGAATTCACACAACCATACAAATCCATACCATACAGACCCGTGTCAATGGTCTACATCATCACCTTGTTGACAAAAAATAAGTGAATATTCCCTATCTTCCAACATATTCTCTAAAGTCTCTCACGTAAGTATTTAGTTTTCCCTGCATCATTGTACCACGTCTATGCAACATCGCTTCAGCCTAGTAAAAATTGTTTGTTTTTATATAAAATAAAAAAAATTTCAAAAAAGTTTGGACAATGATTTTTATTTTTGGGTTAAGCGTCTGAAGTGTTGGGCAAGGTTTAATGGAGCCATGCAGGAGCTACCCCACCATCGCCACCAACCACTTTTCCTAGGTGGTGGCACCACTAGGTAGGCATTTTTTTTTCTAGCCCCAAAAACATGCAGTTAAATGGAGGGCCAAGTGCAATGCACTTAGGAGCTAGGTTTTTTTGTCCCTCTTATAGTCTAATTGGGCATCTTTTTTTTTCAATGAAGCATATCTTGGGCATGAAGTCAGTGTTTTGGAAAAGAGATATCGTTGGAAACTTGGTTTCACCAACTTTGTAGTGGTGTAGGTGATTTTTCTAGGTTTTGTTGTTTGATAGTATTTATTGTAGTTAGAAGTCAGATTTTTCATTTTGGATTTTTTAGGTCATAAATTATTGCCATGATGCTTGATTTTCATGATATTTGTGATGTTGGAAAGGTATTGAGGAGTTCTATCATTGTGTCGTGCACTTTTTCTAAATTTAGCCCCAAACATTATTTATTCAATTTTTTTATCATATGGAATATTGACTAATTACTTGGACATCCTACTTCCTAGAGAAGTTTTTTTTTTTTGAAAAAGCTTCATTTGAAGTATTGATCATATTTGGGAGTTTCTATATTCCTGTGATGGTTGCTATCTTTGTAATTTTGAAGAGTTATCATAGTTTGTCATGGGTTTTTCATTTCACCCTTCTTTGATCATTCTAAAGAGAGGGAATCATAAACAATGGAGATATTATATCATAACACATCTTACATGGCTTCATTTATTGCCCCATCTATATAATCTTGTATTCCAACCTAGGACACCTAGTAAGAAATTTTCTTGGACTCATAAAAGGGATCACATCTTAGCGGTTATTGTTATGCATGCTAATTATGCTATATTGAAGTTTATTGTTGATTTTGAGTGCCCTTATGTTCTTTGGAGTAAAATTTGGGAGTTATGTGGATATCTTGATACTAGGCCATTCCTAGATTATCTAGTTTCAGATTGTAATGCGCCTCTTAACTTTTCAAAAAGGATGCCCTATGATTGTGATACTATTCATAAATTTGATCCTTTGGAACTAATTTGGAACTTCAAAAGATGAGGATGAGGTTGCTTTAGAGGTTCTTGATTCTTTTTCAAAGATAGTTGATGTTCCTTATGTAGAGGGAGAAAAAACGAACTACTCCGACAAGCAGATAATAACTTCTCGAGGACTCACTAATCAACCTCTCCACTCAAGATGAGTACAAAGCCTAAATCTATCAAGTACCTTGCAAATAACACAAGATGGGCCACAAAGATCTTCTGACGACCTTCACCAACTCTCTGGCCAAGGACACATGCGTAGGTCGTGGACAATAGCACGACACGTTGGCATCCTGTATGGACAGAGTACAAAGTTTTGTACAAAAAAATAGAGTGATGAGATATGTGTTTCTAATATATTTAAACATGATAAATGTACGACATAAATAAATAAAAAAATGACTGTAAATATTAAAGTAGAAGAATAGAAAAAGGGAAAGAGATGGTCTCACAATTGGTCTATGAATGAAGCCTCAAGCAATGAAATCTTCTTAGCAACCTGCACACAAGACAAAACGGAAAAATATTGGGGTTGTGTTTTAGAGGTTTGCAATAGTTAGACACCCATTTTGGCGTTTCCATTGCCATGAACAACCAGGATAGATTGATAGATAAATAGATAGAAAAGATACAAGATAAACAAGATAATAATTGTGATATAGAGATATACAAAAATGATAAAACAAAGAGAGGAAGAGACTCTCCTTCCACACCCAAAAGTGAAGAGCCTATGGGAGAGAAGAAGAAACACGAAGCCCTCTTGAAGCACTTGGCTATAACGATGGAATTTCAAGCACAAAGTAGCAAAGAGAGCCAAGAATGTGTGAATGCTTAAAAAATATTGGAGATTGAAAGAGAGAGTGATTTGAATGCTAGAGAGAGCCAAATGAAGGCCAAAGAGGCCAGATAAACAAGCTAGAAGAAAAACACACGTTGGTGGTCGTAGCAAGGGGTGTTACGAACTCTACCATTTACAGGTGTAACGCTTCAACAACCACCTTCAAACTATAGCTTTGCTAGACTTTAGTGTGGTGTATGGACGTCTCTGCGACATAGGGGCATCCACGAGTCAAACAATCAATAGTCAATAAAAGGACAAAAGAAAGGATGATGGGGCAAGCTAAGCAGACAAAAGGACAAGAAGGTAAAGGGGTTCTTCGATCAGTTGAAAGTGAAGGTGCTTATCTAGTGTGAAATTACACAAGGTGCAATTAATGATGTTACATTTTGCACCAACTTTAGCGAGCATATCATTATCATGATATGTGAGCTAAAGTAGAAAAAGTTGAAAATATTTTTACTGAGGTATGAAGGGGAAGCAAAATCCTCTAACAGTGCAGAGTTGCCCCCAAGGAGATGTTTCCAAGTTGTTTCATCACAAACATGTTAGTTGTAGATAAAAATGTTAGACAAAAAAGTGAATTTTTTTTATGCAAAAATGATACAATCAAACATAGAGATAGCAAGATGGTGATCACTGAGATAAAAAAATATTTCTCTTGCATGGGTAGAAAGTTGTGTTATGCTAGATAGTCATACGATAGGGTGACCGTAGATTAATTTGATAGTAGCTTGGCCCCCACAAAGGTAGTAAGATCAAGTGGTTTGATCCCCATAAATGCGATAAGATAAAATAAAGATCAAGTGGTTTGGTCCCCACAAAGGTGATAAGATAACAAGATACGATCCGAGATCATTAGAAAAATTGATGTTGAGATGCAAAGATGCTAATGTAGATATCCAGAAATATAGAGATATGATAACCCCCCTTAGAATGGTATGCATGAAATGTGTGTCATTCTAAGGAGAAGAGATGTGTCACTTCAGCATGACGATATATTTTCATGGAATGCCACCTTGCAACAGATGACACAAAACCTACAACATCAACAAAAACACAAACAAACAAACAAACAAACAAACAAGAGGATATAATAGTCAAGCGTCAAAAGAACTCGCAGTAGTGAAATTAAATAATGCATATAGATGCATATGAGTTACTCATCATGGTCTCAGAATTTTTGGATTTGAAGAAGGCACATGGAGACAAGGATAAAATAAATTTTGGGTCAACATGGAAGAGACCCTAAATGCACCCAACACTTTGTATCATCCTCGAATGTCAAAAATCAAGATAGGACAAACAAAGGAAGGAAGATTAACAAATATAGAAGGTTTATGATCGATAATCCATTGTTTCAAAGCACCTACAAAGTGACTTGGGTTCTCCATGAGAGCATAAACACATAAAGACAGTCAACACTCTTTGCTTCCAAGTACCAATAGAGTAACTTGGGTACGTCAGAGGGGTACAAAACACATAAAGCAAGCACGAGGGAACACAGACAGGTACACCCTAATCTACAAAATAAGAAGGGTGTTGTCCTAGTAGTCACCCACCATCACGTCATCATCCTCCCAAACTTGATCATATGGAGAGGGAAGACAAGATCGAAGAGGGAAAACCGTAAGGGCAACACCAGGCACTTCACCCATGATAAGAGCTAGGGATGATGCAGCTTCCACATCATCATCTTAGAGCTCCTGAGAAGAAAGAGTCAATAATCATGTAAAGATCATAGATAGCGTCAAAATATCCTCCAAAGAGTCAAATAAATTCCCCTCAACGAAAGAGGCAAGTGAGTCAGCTTGAGGCGAGGAAACAAGAGTCAGATTGTTGACCTTTGAAAGAGAGAAACTTCGAAGAACGTGGGACCTTCTCAACAATGCAAACAAATGTAGACGAATAAACATGCATTGAAATAGATAAATAAATAGAAATAAAGATTGTCGGAGTTGGCTTTCGACAATGAAAATCAGGAATAGGGCCTACTCAAACTTTCATTTAGGTTTTTTATGAAGGTGAAGGCCTCCAATCAACCATTGTAGGTTTAACTATCCTAGGAAATATTTGATGACAAGGAGGCTATGAGGCACACGAAGCAGACAATGTCATGCTAGACACAACCTATGCATGTAGCATGTCGATGGGTTGCGAGAATGAAGGAACATCAAGAAAATAAGTGATGAGAGGTGGCTCCAAGGAGGGAGCAATGAAGACCTATACCCTTTTGGAGTGAGGCTCATCGACGGTCTCAAGAGCGGTAGGCAATAACATGAAAGAAAAAGAAGACAAAGATGCAGTACGAGAAAAAGGAGTGGGAGAAGGCATGGAAACAACAAGAGCATGAGCAAACACTGACGAATTATTTATAGCTTTCAAGACAGCCTCACATTCCAGGGCCATCGCCTATCGATGATACTTATACTCACCCACAAGTTGGTTCCAGTTTAAATAGGGATCAGGACGAAAGTTTGAGAAGGTTCAGCAAGATCATACTCCATAGGAGAGGCCTTCGGTTTTGTTGCCAAAAAAGGAAAAGGGCCAATTGATAAAGCAAAAGGTGTTGCTCAAACAAGCTCCATAGGTGCAATTGCAGACACCCTTTTTCATTTTGTTCTAGGAGCAGTCAGAGGAATAGGGGGTAACCTTAGAGGCTATGATGTAGGAACAATGGGTGATGGACGAGCTCTAGCTGAACACCTACCCTTATCATATTGGGTAGGATGGGGGATATCAACAATGATTGGGAGCTCAAAAGGAGGGAAATTAGCATACATGAACAACATGGGTGTATTTCCTGTGCCTACACTAGGTGGAGTTGTAGGAACATAAGACATCAACAAAGGTTGTGTAGTTCTAGCCGAGCCAGAATATCTACCCTAAGGAACATGTTTATACCTAGACCTTGATGAAGAATGGGCAGATGACACAATCCATTGTAATACAGGAGAAGATAGGGAAGGAGTGAAAATTGATGCAGTAGGAGATAGAGAAACCGTAGGATGAAACAATGTAGAAGCTAACTCCTACATCTTATAGTTATAGTAGGCTTTGTATAATGTGTTTGCACAAGGAAGCATAGGCCCAATCAAAGCAAGCCAAAAATGATCTAATGAAAAGCCCCCATGAGCAATCACCGATTGAAATCCAATATCTTGGACAACATGAATTGTGCCCTCATGAGGGAACTTCAAGCACTTGTGAATAAACGAGAGGATTGCTTCCATGGTGATCAGTTAGGGGATACCCAACTTAACCTAGAGCAGGTCCAATTAAAGGATAACAATGAATGTACTCAACATTTCCTTGGGTTCCACAAGAACTACCAAAGTGATCTTACAAAAAGGAGGAACAAACAACTCGTCATGCATGCAAACAAAGGCACGACACTTATCATATCTCACCTTATGTAATCCATTAATAAACAAAGCCTCCTTTATAATAACATCGACTCAACATATAGGATTGTCCATCACACCTGTAACAATGTGACCATTTATCTTAGCCAAGATGTATAATGGAGTAGGCTCCCCATTGTAAGGAGCATCCAAAGGTGTGAAGGATATGCCATTTTTCTTTGTTCTCTGACTAGTGGGTGAGATCGAAGTGATAGTGACCATGTTAACGTACATGCCACCACTCAACTCAGGGTCTAATGATGCAAAGATGATGAAAAATGCAAGACATGGAAATAATAGTTAAATAAGGTGCTAACGCATTCTAAAGTCAACTACATGAACACAAGACAAGCCTTCATGTCAAGTTCACCAAAATGTAGAGGGGGAAAAATGAACCATTCTAATAGGTGGATAATAACCTCTTAGGGACTCACTAATTGGCCTTTCCACTCAAGATGAGTACAAAGCCTAAGGTTGTCAAGTGCCCCAAAGATAACATGGGATGGCTCACAAAGATCTTTTGACGACCTCTGCCTACTCTCTGTCGGATGACACATACATGGGCCATGGATGATATTGCAACGCGTTGCCATCTTGTATGGACAAAGTATGGAGTTTCATACAAAAAATACAAAGTGATGAGACATGTGTTTCTAATATATTTAAACAAGATAAATCTACTGACAGAAAGTGAAAATGACTATGAATATTAAAATAGAAGAATAGAAGAAGAGAAAGAGGTGGTCTCACAATCGGTTCGTGAATGAAGCCTCTAACAATGAACTTTTCTTAGCAACCTGCACAAAAAATAGAAACGAAAATGTTTGGGTTGTGTTTTAGAGGTCTACCATAGTCGGAACCCTGTTTTGGTGTTTCCACTTACACGAACAACCAAAATAGATTGATAAATAAATCGACATAAAAGATACAAGATAAATAAGATGATAATTATCCTATCACTAATACATTTGGACTAGATTTTTGACTGAGGTTTCCGACGAAGAAGGTATATTGTGGCCAAATTTGATTTTTTTTTTAAAATGCCCTCATTTGTCATAATTCTGACCGAAATTACCCATTTGGTTTCGACGAAGAAGGCATTAGCAATGAGAATTTTCTTTTTTTCAAAAAAGTGCTCAAGTTCGTCGTAATTCTGACGACAGCAGCCATTACAAAATAAAAAAAGAGGCGGGGAATTGATTTGTGAATTGCAATCCCACGTAGGCGTCCCTGGCGACTTCAACCCCTAAGAACATCAAACCCGCATCGAAGGCAATCCCACGCAGGAGGTAGATTCAAATTGCCCTAGTTTTTAATTTCATGTTGCAAAAAATATACATGTGGTGGTTAATTGTCCTAGTTTAATCTCATAAAACCATAGAACTGTGATTGAGGAGTGAGCGTTCAATTTTGTATCAACAATCCCTTCCTCCCGTATACGTGCATGTTGATTGTTCACATGAGATCACATCTCTTTGCGACATCGTATCAAACAATTCACGAGCCTTGTCCATGTTTTCACATTTTGCATTCATGTCAAGTAGGGCATTTGCAAGTACAACACCTAACAAAATTCCTCTATTCGTTATGCTTTGATGGATGTCCATACCCTGTTCCAAAGCTCCCATTTTTGCACAGGCAAGGAGGATGCTAGCAAAGGTTGTGGAATTTGGCTTTATGCCTTCCAATTTCATTTGCTTGAAAGTGTCTAAAGCCTTTTTGACAAATCCATTTTGTGCATATCCAACAATCGTTGCAGTCCACAAGATAACATTTCTTTCAGGCATTCTATCAAATAGTTCACGTGCCTTGTCTATGCTTCCACATTTTGCATACATGTCTACCAAGGCAGTTACAACTACAACATCTGACAAAATTTCTCTATCCTTTATGCTTTGATGAATGTCCATACCCTGTTCCAAATCTCCCATTTTGGAACAAGCAGGGAGGATAGTAGCAATGGTCGTGGAATTTGGCTTTACACCAACTGATTGCATTTGCTTGAAAGTTTCTAAAGCCTTCTCAACAAATCCATTTTGTGCAGTTGCAACTACACCTGACAAAATTCCTCTATCTTTTATGCTTTGATGGATGTCCATACCATGTTCCAAAGCTCCCATTTTGGCACAGGCTAGGAGTAGGCTGGCAAATGTAACTAAAGAAATGCAATGATCAGCTCCAAAGACATCAAACCACTACTAACAAAACCGAGAGTCTAAAATATGATAGGGAATAGTGTGAGTTGTCCTGAAATAAAATATTTTATTTTCAATTTCAACTAAAACATAATTACTCAGCCATTTAATGTTATTAATAAGTGTTTAATTTATGAAAGAGATAAATGGTTGGCCACAAGTACATGAGTTACTAAATGCACACAAATAAGTGAATTTGATATTCAAAACTATCTACAATGAATTCAATTCTTGTCCATTAGTCATTTATGTTTGCAATAAGCATCTTTCTTTGTTTTTCTTAATCTTTATTCATAGTTATGTGCATATTTCACATTCTATAATTAGGATATCAATTGCTATGGCTGAACACTAGCATGATGTTTGTGTTGTGGTATAGATGCGTGGAAACATAATTATGGGATTGTTATATTATAGAGATCATAAATCTAGATATCGCATATTAGTTCTAGCTCTTCTTGGATTGAGTCTAAAGTTGGCATACAGTCATAAAGCCATTATGAGCAGATCTATCTATTTCTAGTAAAGACAATTGAGAAAGTCATTTTGATATTGAGAGTTTCTTATCTGTTTACCTATTGATCATTATTAAGCCATAATATTTAGGTCTATTTATCTCTCTTGCAAAACCTCTGTAAGTGTCCTAGATTGTCCCTACTACTCACTCTTCAATTCGGAAAAATGGAGTTCTAAAGATTTGTTGCACAAGATGGTGTTGAACGTATCAACAAGGCTAGCATGGAAGGCATGTTCAAGCTTCCACTTGTACAACTTACAACAAATGATTTGTTGATAGAAGAAATTCTTGAAATAAGGATACAATCGAAAGACAAGTAAGTACATACAAACCTCCTCAGTTGAAATTAAAATCTGTGTATAAAAAGAGTACATTGAATCCCAATCCATAAACACAATAGAGATACTGATGGAGACTTAATTGGATGTAGCATGTCGCACCAAAGTTGTTAGAGTATGCTAAGCTAGTACATAATGTTTCGTAAAGCCACATTAGTATTTTACCCAGATCATTATCTACCCAAACTAACTATAGTAATCCTTTTGAGGATTAATTTCATGGTGCTAGATCTTCATTTAGTTCCACTTCTTGTTGGAGAAAAGAATAGTTATTTCTTGAGGTAGATGAATATCCCATCAACAAAGGACAAGACCCTTTCTAGAATATAACAAATTCTACTCCAACAAAAGATCATGGGGGTTTCACTAGAGATACTGAATAAGAGATAGACTTCTACTATTGCATTAAAAGAATTGGCATGTTCTTCATTTATTGATGTAAACTCTCTGTGATGCCACCACAACCAACAAAGGTGTAAAAAGTTGTTTGCAAGGCATGGATTTTTAGGATTGTCCTTTGAGAAAATAGAATTAAAGTATGGAAGCAGGATCTGCCAGCTCCTGAGGGAAAGACCATGTCAGACAATAATTTCTATTTTCTTGCCTGTGAAGAAAGACCATGTCAGACAATATCAACAAACAACAAAATAAGGAGACAATTGCTAGATTGTGGTCTAACTTGAAAAGAAAAGGTGATGGAAAATGTTATTGTCGGTGCAAAATTTGTAAGGGGTTAAAGACTAGAAGACTTCTAATCAAAACATCGAAGAAACATTGTAGGCTACATGGTCACATTGAAGGTGGACATGATTATCATCCATTGGTAAGTTTTTTATTATATCATTTTGACAATTTATATACATAATAAATCACGTGATGATGAGATCGTGATCACAATTTATTTATGTATATCAATTTTATATAGGTCGAGCACCCCAGAGAACATGGTATAGATCAACACAACCTTGAGAATATGGTTTTTGAAGTGGACGAACATGGAGGTGTGAATATCGAAGCTGAAGATAATGATCCCATGGAAGATGACGATCATGAGCAAGAAAACACAATTGAAGATGATGGTACAAATACATTGATCCATGACTCATTTAGTACTCACACAGTTGATCATGATGATGAAGATGACCTTGATGTTGTTCATGATGTCCCTCTACTTGAGAAGGCATCTGAGGCCCTTTATGAAGGCTCGTAGGCAACTCTTCTCTTCGTTGTATTGTTGTTGGTGAAATTGAAGGTTATGAATGGTTTATCCAACATAACAATGTCACGTATGTTAAGGCATGTCATATATGTCATAATAAATTGTGAATCATGTTGTACCATTAATATTCTTTATTATAACAAATTATATTTTGTTGTTGTAGATTGATAGGTGAGTTTTGTTACCACCATCAAATATTCTACCTTTCTCATACCGAGAATTATCTGTCGTTATGAAAGATATTGGAATGGAGTATCAAGCAATAGATGCTTGTCCCAATGATCATATTATATATCACAAACAACATGAATTTCAAACTGAATGCCCTGAATGTCATATTAGTAGATATCAAACATATCAAATAACAAAAAGGGTTCCTCGCAAGGTTCTTCGCTATATTCCCATTATTCCACGTATGCAACGATTATTCAAGTGCACTAGCTTGGCACAATTTATGGATTACCATGCACCTAATAGAAGTCGAGATGACATTATTCGAATTCCTGCAGATGGTTTAGCATTTATGGACATAGAGGAAAAGTGGCCACACTTTAAAGAAGAACCTCGTAATCTCAGGCTTTCATTGGCAGCGGACGGTGTCAATCCATTTGGAGAGATGAGATCTGTTTACTCAGTGTGGCATGTTTTTGTTATCAACAATAACATTCCTCCATGAATGTCAATAAAGAGGGAGCACATAATGTTGGCAATGATTGTTCCAGGTATTTTATCATTTAAATATAGTTATCTAATTTTAATTATAAATATTGCAGTAAAATGGTCATAATAATTATGTAATGTTTTTGTTCATTCAATTAGGTAAGTACCAAGTTAAAGATATGAATGTATATATTGTGCCTCTTATCGACGAGTTGTTGGAGTTATGGAATGGTGTCACTATGTATGACGTCTCTAGACCAATAGGACAAAGACAATTTCAATTACATGCGATGCTTCTATGGACAATACACGATGCCCCGGGGCTAACACATTTTTGTGGTATGTTATAGTGTTTAAGTTGTGCATAAACATTATAATTTAAAAAATTATCATATTTACTACATTATACATTATCTTTTAGGTCTTCAAACAAAGGGAAAATTTGCATGTCCTGTTTGTGGTCCAAAGATGAAATCTCATCATTCAAAAAGTTTAGGAAAGCAGGTGTTTGATGAGTATAGGCACTTTCTCCACAAAAATCATAAGTATCGAAATACTGAAAAACATCTTTTCAATGGGAAAGAAGAGAATACATCAAAGCCACGAAGAATGACACCTCACCTGTGGAAGTTGGAATATAATAGAATTAATCGTCAAGGTAATGCCATTCCATCTATTGGTTTGTCATAAAACATCTTTTCTATTTTGTTTTGTTTACTGATGATGTGATTGATGATCATGAAGGTCGTGAAGCTATAAATGACCACCTTCCTAAGGGAATAAAAAGTTATCCCCGACAATTTAGTAGGTTGCCCTACTACGAGCAGTTACAAATTATTCATTTGTTTGATAGTATGCATATTGGAAAGAATATAACAGAGACATTATGAAAAATATTGGATGGAAGGCGTGACAAAGAAAAAATTGTCAAAATATGTAGTGACATTCAGGATTCCAATCATGCAATGATAAATGTCATTCAATCAAATAGCCATGGAGACCAGATTAATATAAGTGAGCTTCCTTGGTTATTATGGCCTCCCTCTTTTCTTTTAAGGTTTGCATGAGATCTTCAAAATAAAGAATCAGGAATTTTATTTTCTCCTCAAATGGATTGAAGCTAGAAAGGGGGTCATAGCCAGTGTCAAATTGATGGATAAAATCAAGGGCTTTCTTATATGCCACCCACTTCTCCTTCCTCGGTTCTTGCTTATCTAAGCTGAATTCATTTCTAATCAAATCTTCTGGGAACTGAAATTGATGTGGCCTACCTCTGCACACTGCTCTTTTTCTGAACATGCCATTGAAAAAATCCTCGGGGTCTGCACATCTTGACACTGTAGTAGACAACCTATATGGCTTAAATAATTCTTTAAAAAATCTCCATCCACCCTTAGTGATCACAAAATGGTGAGCCATGGTAATAGTTGGGAAAATAGTCCCTTTACCTCTATTGGTTAGCTCTGCTTCTTGTACTCTCCCAATTTGTCTCAGGACTTCTGCAATCCCTATCTTCAATGGGACCTGATAGGGTAGTAAAAAGGGGGTGCCTCTAAATCCAAACACTCTAAAAATAGTAGACACATTGTACAAATATATGTCTCCCCAATTGTGAACAATCTTGATATCCTCTGCAAACTCCTTTGGTTTGAGAAACTCCAAAAGAGCCTTAGGAATTCTAGGGTTTTCTCTGTATAGAAGAATCCTAATTTTAGGTGCAAAGCATCTATCAAAATTTAAATAACTTGCATCTTCTCTATCCCAAGATAGAACAGTACTCCACAATTGCACTGGCATCTCCTCTTTATCCTTGACCTTAATCAGGTCCATCTCCTTTCCAAAATAATCAGCCCCTTTGAACAGAAACATATGCATTAACATGGAGTACCATCCAAATGGCCTATCCACCTTACCATTTTTTATTCCTACTAGCCCTTTATGAATTGTATCAGCAAGGTATGAGGCATAATCAAATGTTATTGCTAGGGAAGGGTTTAGAATTTGTGCAATCATTAACATATAATGGGTTGGCATATTCTTTTCAGCATCCTCTCCAAAAATCTGGCATAATTCCCAATACATACCCTTAGCTCTCAAAGTGAATAGGTTGAGAGAGAATGGTTCCATGGTGCTGGGGCCTACAACTGTTAACCCCCCTATCTTTACAAAGAATTCTTTCAATGGGCCACTTCTAAGATGATCCCTTTGTGTGTTGTAAACCTGGGCTAACGACTCAAAGTCAATAGGTTCTAACAAATTGGAGGACTCGCTGAGTTTAAACACTTTCCTGAATTCATCTTCATTTATCTCAATCAAGATTGATCCCTTTATGTTCCTGATGCATCTTGCCACACAGTCATAATTCTGTGCAATCAGGGCTAACAGATCTACATCCATAAAAACACCTGGGACCACAAGCTTTCCTACATCCTGCTCCCATATGCCATTCAAAGGAGCTGGGGAATTCCTCTGCCCAAAGCTGACTTTGAAGAGTCCTAAGCCTGACAATCCTATTTCAGGGTCCCTCAACCAATTACCCTTATCATAAAGGCCATCTCCAATTTTTAGATGAGGGTTCTTAGGTACTAGCTCTTTGGCTTTAGCCCTAGCATTGGTGGACATGGTTAATTGCTCTTAAAAATCATCACAGATATTTTGGTCCTGGTAATTCACCTTCCCTATCAATTCTCTTCTGGGTGCCATTTTGGTCAAACAATTATACCACTAGCAACTAGCACAGACCTCTAATGAAGTAATTCACACAGCAGTATTTGAGAACAAACCAAGAGTTATCAAGAAAAGCACAAGAAACCTGATTATTCACCTGAAGAAAATCGCTCTACAACAAACTTCGATGAAACAATACTTAGCAATCAAGTTGATGCGGACTCAAAAAGGACAAGTTGACATTTAAGTTTTAGAAATTAACTCCGCATGCTTCGGCTTTCTTTTCAGAATTGAATCTGCCAAATCGAATTCAAAACTGGCTCCAACGAGTCATAATTCCTCTAAGTCTTTCCTCTGTTTCACTATTTCGCAGAACATAAAACCCGTGCTCTTTTCTTTCGCGAAACAATGTCGGTCGTTGGATCACGAGAACTTGCATCGGCTTTATCTCTGTTTGATCTCTTTGCTTTAGTGTCGGGCCCTACTTCCTTTTCGCCACTTCGCAGACTTTAATAGTCGTTCACTTTTCCTTCACGAGGCTGCACCAAGCGTTAGATCAAACTCAAATCACCCGGCCTTTAACTCCAACTGGGACCATCAATCCTTTTAATTAACCGCGCCTCATCTTGACGGCTAACGATTTTTGCCATTTCGCTAAGGTTAGGCTACGGGCATCTTAGGGCCATGAAACAACGAGAAGCGTTGGATCAATCTTGAGATGAATGCCTTTTAAGTGGGCCCTTTACCCGCGAATTACTTACCCCACTTGTTCTTCGGTTAATAAACGCCACATGGCAGTCAGCCATTAGCCCTGGAAACTCCTTTTGTTTCCACCCTTAATCCGCCAAGTGTTCCCTTTTACTATTCCTACATAACTGCTGGTTACACCTTAGGTGGGCCCTCAACCACTTTTAGAACCATGTGGCATTTGACACATCGCTATCGAGCTCTACAAAAAGCGGCAGCTGTTATGCCATGTCACACCTCTGTGTGAATTCCACCTGTCTTTCGCGACTTCGTGAACATTATACTTCATTTGGCTTGCGACCATGAATCAATGCGAGCCATTGATCTTTTTCCAACCCGATCATTCTTTAACCAAAGAAGACCGCTTATCTCTAGGACCCGCCAAACCCTTTCACCACTTCGCGAAGGTTAAAACACGTTTAGCTTGATCTCACGAAACCACGCTGTCCGTCCGATTAGATGAAACTTGATCGGTGTTTAGCTTTGGTCCAAACCTATATGTTGGGTCCACCTTCACCTTTCGCTACTTCGCGGAAACTAAC
This sequence comes from Cryptomeria japonica, assembly GCF_030272615.1. Lineage (NCBI taxonomy): Eukaryota > Viridiplantae > Streptophyta > Pinopsida > Cupressales > Cupressaceae > Cryptomeria > Cryptomeria japonica. The sequence goes on from NC_081405.1 coordinate 671,916,093, forward strand.
TTTCGAGCACTTTTTGGTCACGAATCAGCACGGGCCGTCAGATCAATGGAAAAATCACATGATACTTATAAGGCCCAATGGACATTAGAAAAGGCAGATGAAAAGCGAACAAGAATAAAATATTTAAAGGGGCCGCCTAGGTAAATGACAAGTGGAGAACACTTTTATGATAAATGGACCCATCGCTTAAGTGAATAAAGTAATGCCAAATTAGAAACCAAAAGGGCTTTTCTCAGGTATTGAAGCGACTTAAAACCTAAACCTTTAACCCCTTAGGATTTAAAACAAATTGAAAGAACATAGGCGTACCAGACACAAAATTTTCAAAAAACCTAGCCATTATGGACTGAGAACATCCATTTTTAAAACAATGATAACAGGACCATCCCTTTCAGTGAGTCTTTTTGCACCAATAGTGTTATATCCTCGAAGACCTTTTCTTGTCAATGAGAACCATCTCCACTTTCCTTGATATCTTTTATTGATGGAGTTACTATCTTCGATGAGTCCTTTCTGAAGTTCATTGGCATTTGCTTTCTTCAATGCCCTTTTTATATCGATGAGACATTGCTAGGTCTCGTCGATACTATTTGAATCTTAGATACTTCGATAGAATGCTTTTAGACTTGTTCGATAACTTATGGGTTATTACGGTATCAATGAAAATGATGATTTCTTCCAAAGAGAGATGGTTTCTATCGATGAAACCATGTGTATCAGAGACATGTCTTTTAGTCTCCTCGAAACTCATTCTCGTCGAAATCTTTTTGCTGTCCGTCAGGTTTCATGTTGAAGAGACTTTGGACTTCGGTGACTTCTTTTGTCCTCCCATCAAAACTCATATCCTTATCGATATCATTCATCGATGTAGTTTTCTTCTGTTTTATCGATATCACTTTTTCGATGAGAATGCTTCTTTCGGTGAATCTTCTTTATCTTGCATCGATGATATTGTTTCTTCGAAAGCCTTTTCTCATCGGTGGGGACCACCTTTGCTTTCTTCGATACCTTTTGTTGGTGGGACCATCTCTTTCGGTGAGTCTTTTTGCACCGATAGTGTTATATCCTCGAAGACCTTTTCTTGTCGATGAGAACCATCTCCACTTTCCTCGATATCTTTTATCGATGGAGTTACTGTCTTCGATGAGTCCTTTTTGAAGTTCATCGACGTTTGCTTTCTTCGATGCCCCTTTTATATCGATGAGACATCAATGGGTCTCATTGATACTGCTTGAATCTTAGATACTTCGATAGAATGCTTTTAGCCAAGAAAGAAGTCCTTATCGGTGGGTCTCGCCAAACCTTTTCACTACTACGCGATAGGTAACTTTCGGGCATGTTGAGTTCGCGAATCCACGCGGGCCATCTGATTGACTGAGAGTTGCACGACAATTACAAGGCTCGATGGTCATTAGAAAAGGCAATTTAAAGGCGAATACAAATTAAAACATTTAAAAGGACCGCCTAGGTAAAAAACAATGGGGGGAACACTTTGCATGACAAAAGGACCCATTACTTGAGTGAATAAAGTAACACGGAAATATAATTATAAGGGTTTTTTCTCAGACATTTTGAAAGTGATTAAACCTAAACCCTAAACCCTCTTTAGGACCCAAAGCAATAGAAGTCACAAGGCCATACCAGACCCAATAATTTCATAGACTTAGCCAATTATGGAAAAGAATACCCATTTTTTAAACAGTGATAACAGTAACCTCTGAACCTTTATCTCTTCCCTCAAAACTGAAACTTGCCATTTGAATTCCTTTCTCATATTGATTAGCTTAATAATATTTGTTCAATGTTTTTTATCGTTAAAAGATTACCTTCCTTTTAGATAAATTAGTTAGATTCTTATTATGTTGAAGAACATTTAGTTAGTTTTCTCCTTCAACTGAAGTAGTTATGTTTTATTTTGAAATGCTCAATTTTTTATCTTAATATAGATCACAATTTATTTTCTTTAAGTATAGAATTAATGGAATATTACATATGGTATCAGAGTAACCAAGTTCGACATTGAACCTCAGGCTTTCCACCTATAAACAAAACTATATACATATGCAGGCCCACCATGGTTGAGATAATATGCATGCGCACTATATACAAAACTATATTCGCAAGTAAATGTTTTATTCAAATCCACAATATGAAACATAGAGTTTTACTGGAAGAACACAAGTAACCTTATCTCCTTTAGATAATATCACAAGCAACTAGCTACAGAAAGATGCAGTAATCCACAACATATACACAAAGGAAAGACGATTGATTATATTATGTATGTTCGCAAAATGGTACAATAGTAAGCGTGAGGCTATATTCTACTTCTTCTCTAATGATCTTTATTGTTACAAAAATTCCCTCATTTATATGAGGGTATACATTGTCACCAAGCATCGTGGCTTTTCAACACATAACTATTAATTAGCACTTTTGTTAACAAACTGGAAGATAAACAAGTTCAGCATTCCTATGTGTTCAATGTACTTATCATCTTTATACATTAGAACGTCATTGTTTAATGTCCTCATGTCGCTTTTTGTTTGGAAATGATTGGATAGAATATTGTTAACACAAAGTGACAAATCTTTGTCTCGATCCAACTCTGCTACTGCTCGATTCTTCTCATCACTGAACTCTTGTTTCCATTGTTCCAACGATACTAACTCACCATACCTGTAAAAAGAGGGCACCCTAGGGGTATTCCCATCGTCCAGCCTCTGATGCTCTTTCCTTAATTGATTTGCCAATTCATCATGGGACTTCAAGTGAGCCTCGACTTCAATTTTCTCACCTGGATTCATCAGACTATTGTCATTCATCAAGCCTTGCAACCGAGACCTGAGCCTTTCATGCTCTTTCATAACTTTGACTGTTCTAGTGTATGTCTTCCAATATATTTCTGCAACCTGCATCATACTTTTGAATCTATGGTCAACAACCTTGAGAACTAACTTATCCATCTTTTGTTGTTCCTTTTTTAGTTGCCAAGATGTCTTTTCGGCCCTGTTCCTCCAATACATAGCGTCTGTCAAGGCATCCATGGCATCTCTGTCAACACTATATGTCATCCCTATTTGACTGGTACATGTATCAATCTGAAGCAATCTTGCTTGCAACCTCTGTTTTTCTTCATCGGTTTTCTCATATAGGCTTTTGTATGTACAATTTTCTCGGACCAGAAACTCTATCTGATCCTGGTTTAGTTTAGCGACATCCAAATCTAGTTTGGCAGTTGTTCTAGGGTCAGTCTTTCCAACCTGCTGCACCATCAAATGTCCAAAAGCTTCTTCTGTATCAACCAATATAGGTCTTTTATCTTTGGGATAGATAGCCCATTGTAGAAGAGCCTTCTGATCTGGATCATATCCTAATCCTATAAAGAGTTTATCAATCTCTTTTGGCATCATTTGCCTACTTGGGTCATGTTTCTTGAGGAATCCATCAAACAACAAGGCATAGTTCATGTCCCATCCAGAGTATAATAGCACACCAGCTTCCTTAAGCAATTGTCTTCCCTTCTCAGGTGTCATTTCTCTCATCACAAGATCCATCTCCTTTTGTAACTTTTGAAGCTGCTTCTCTTCTTCACTATTTCTCATGTTATTCCTAATTTGAGATCCTTTATGTTGATAGAGGAATGCGGTGAACTCCTTGGAAGCAATGAAGTCACTATCAGCAATGAAATCCTCATGCTCCAGGAATCTGATGTCAGCCACTTCTCGGACATTCAGTTGTCCTGTTGCCAAGTCTATTGGTGTATCCTCTACATAACCAGGGGGGTAATCCTCTCAAGGAGTGAATGGAACGATGCCAGATGTGGAAGAAGGAGACATGAGCCAAAGGCTCTGTATTCCTAATAGTATCAATGTAATCCCTAAAAACATGAGGCGGGACTCCCTCAAATATTTCCAATTCATGCTCCACAAGTTTGTTGGCCAACTCCAAGGGGTCTTCAATCTTTTGTAGCACGTTCTCATCCATTTTCCTTCTATAAAGCTTCCATTTATAAGCCTGCATTGCTTTCTCAAACTTTATTCGCTTCACTCTGGCCTCTTCTCTGCCAATGTTCTTAATGAGGTCATCCAGTAGGTAAGATTTATGCTCTCTAGCCTTTAGCTTTTGTGATGACCGAGCTATCCTTATGTATCCTTCAGGATCGAAATTAGGCCTTGGATCCCCCATAGCCATGCCATAATAATCCAATTTTGTCTGCAGCAGGCCATAACTCTTTGAACTTTTCACAATAAAATTTGAAAATACTAACAACCCAGGTACAATTGATTGTTTTCCATGGCTTGTTAGATGTTCTATACTCACTATTGACAGCTACCTCACAATTTCCAGACAAGCCACTCTGTTAGGGACTGTAAGTGGTAGTAAGTATGGTCTTCCTTTGAACTCGTATACCCTGACTTATGTGTAGTCTGAAAAACAATACCAATCTCCCCAATTGTGTTCAATTGAGGGATCTTCAACGAAATCTTTTGGTCTTAGGAATCTTTGAACCTCTGGTGCAAGGGCATGATCGAACGGGCATCCCAACAGTCTATATAATTGCTTGACAAAGAACTCCTCAAAATTCCAATATTGATTATTCACATACCTCTGGTCCCATGAAGAAACCCATAGTTGCACTGGTTTTCTCATTCCAGCATTGTCATATGTCCTGACACATAACTCTTCTGGTCATAACCCTTCATCTTGGCCCACATACAATAGCATATGCACAAGTAAGGAATAATGCTTGAAATGAACATTGATGACATCCCCCTTTAACTTTTCTAACCCATGATTCAAAACCTCAACCAAATAAGGAGAAAAATCAAAGAAGCGGGGGTCCTTAGACTGCAAATCAGCACAAATGACCATGGCTGCAATATCCATCAAGGGATGGGCTTTTATCCCTAGCACTTGGGCAACACAATAATAGGTATACTTGAAATATGGATGGAAAGAGTTGACATCATAGGGAGCTTTGTCATCCTGACCTAGTGGCACTAAGGACCCTACATTCCTAGGTCTATGTATAGGGAGTCTCCACATTTTGTAAATGTGCTCTAGGTTAAAATATTCACTTGTTAACTTCTTGAGGTCAACCAATTCTTCAAATCCCCAATCCAACTCGAACACGGTGTCAATAACCTCCTTTGTGATTGCAAGAATTGGCTCACCCATGTAATTATATATGGTCCTGGTTTTAGGGTCATAATTGTTTGCCAATGCCTTCATGAGCTCCACATTCATGAATACATTAGCCACAACTAACCTTCCTAAGTTCAATTGCCATAAATTGTTGATAGGTTGAGGGGCAACTCTTCTGTTGTACCCTTATATGAATAATTCATACCCTCTCAACTCTGTCCATATGTCTCCAAGATCCTCAAACCGGTCCTCCAGGCCTTCCTCATCAGCTCTAATCTTCTTGGACCTCAAACTGGATGATGGGCACTGGTCAATCAGGTCCTGGGCCAAAGAACACCCTTCCCTTTTCTGTCTTTTAGGTTTTTCTTCTGCAGTGATAGGTTCTTTTCCCTTTTTGGTCTTATTAGTTTTAGATGATGATTCCATTTGAATTTTGAAAAAGAGGTTTGTGTGCAAACAACTTACTTGGAATTACTGAGCTTTATCTGTGAATTCGTGCAATTCCTGCTTTCAGTTCGTCACCTGTGAATTCCTTAATGTTGTGCCCTTTGATGGTTGATCCACTACTTATGGCGTATTTAATCAGTTAGTAATGGCGCTTTGGACAACGGTCACTCGGGCACACGTTTGAATTTAATGGCGATGTGACCTTCTCTGGGATTTGTTTATGATTTTCGCGACAATCAATAATCATTTCGATGAGGATATGTCTTTTGATCATTTGTTTCTTTAGTCCATCGATCTCTTTGTTTCTATCGACAATACTTTTGTTTCGAATATTACTTCGATCAAGTATTTTTTCCCTTCATCGAAATACTGTATTAGGTCAGTATGGTTATCTCCTCATCGAAACATATTTGATATCCATCGGGTCTTATGTCAAAGAAACCTTGGGCTTCAGTGTCCTCCTTTATTTTTCCATCGAAATACTTCTTTCATCGATATCACTATGCCCCATTGATGAATGAGTCTATTATCTCACCAAAGCTTTTCTTTATTTTCTCTTATCGTTCTTCATCAATAAAGTTACATCGACAAAACCACGCATATCGAGAACATGCCTTTTAACCTCCTCGAAACCTATATCCTCATCGATATCTTTTATCAATTTAGCTTCCTTTTGTCTGATCGATATTATTCTTTCGATGAAAACGCTCCTTTCGGTGGGTCCTTTTTATGTTGCACCGATAGTATTATCTCCTCGAGAACTTTTCCCGTCGATGAAGACCCTCTCTGCTTTCTTCGATATCTTTTGTCGATGAAGTTTAACCTCCTCGAAACCTATATCCTCATCGATATCTTTTATCAATGTAGCTTCTTTTTGTCTGATTGATATTATTTTTTTGATGAAAACGCTCCTTTCGGTGGGTCCTTATTATGTTGCACCGATAGTATTATTTCCTTGAGAACTTTTCCCGTCGATGAAGACCCTCTCTGCTTTCTTCGATATCTTTTGTCGATGAAGTTATTATCTTCGGTGAGTCCTTTCAGCGTTTCCTTCCTTCGATGGCTCTTTTATATCGATGATAATTATTATTTTTTTAATAAAAATGATCATCGTCGGAATTACGATGAATACCAAGCTTTCGACTGACGACTTCTTTGACCATCAGTAGAGTCCATTGGATTGATGAATTTCCGATGGGCATGGCATCGTTGACCAATCCGACGCCGAGTTTTCAACGGTGGATTTTATCGACACTCCGACGAAAATTCGTCGAAAATCCGACAAACGGCCATCGAAAATCAGCTCTGAATGTACTAGTGTATGGAGATAGATAAAAAAAGATAAAACAAAGAGAGGAAGAGACTCTCCTTCCACACCCAAAAGCGAAGAACCTACATGAGAGAAGAATAAATACAAATCCCTCTTGAAGCACTTAGCTTTAATAATGAAATATCAAGTGTGAAGTAGCAAAGAGAGCTAAGAGTGTGTGAATGCTTGAAAAATGTTGGAGATTGAAAGAGGGAGTGATTTGAATGCTAGAGAGAGCCAAATGAAGGCCATAAAGACAAGATAAACAAGTTGGAAGAAAAATTGATGTCGGTGGTCGCGGTAGGGGGCTTTATGAACTCTGCTTGTTGTAGGCGTAACGCTTCAATGACCACTTTCAAACTACAAATTCATGGGATGCTAGCGCGACACACAGATGTCTTTGTGGTGTGTAGGTATCCACGAGTCAAACAGTCAATAAAGTCGGGGAAAAGACAATAGAAAGGGTGATAGGCCAAACCAAGTAGGTGAAAGGATGAGAAGGTAAAGGGGTTCTCCAATTAGCTTAAAGCAAAGACACTTTTGTAGTGTAGAATTGCATGGTGTGCAATTTATAATTTTTCACCTTCACTTCCATTAATTCCTTGTGCAATGTCCTTTGAGATTTTCATCATTTTTGTTTATTAGGACCATCATTGTCTTTCAAATTTGGAGGACACATTTGAGGGGTTAACTCTCCTCCTTAATTACAACCATCAGACTTTTGTTCTCAAACCATATTTGTCTTTGGAGCTTGTTTAACATTAGTTTCCATAGAGTTCTATTTTGTCACCGTCTTCTTTGATTGGACATGTACCTAATTGGATTTTGGCATCTTCATCTTTCATGAACAAGGAGGCATATGGGAAACTTACAGAGACATTATCATCATTCTTCGTGCTTCCATCTTTCAAAATGTATCTTGAATGAGAAGAATTCCCGCATTTGTACTTGATTTTGTTTCTTCCTAAGGGAAGACAAATTATTTGTAAGCATTAGATCATATTTTGCCTTTGGGCACTTACTGTTTTTGTAATACAATGTTTATCATGGGGGGCTTCTTTGTCTCTCTCTTTCTCTCTTTTGAGGAGGAATTTTTTCCCAATGGGTTTTATCCTTTTCTTTGATAATGAGAGATCATTTATACATGGGTACCTCACATGGCCTAGTTTCCAAAACCCATCATCATATTGCATATTACATCATCATCTTCCATTCATTGCATTATATTTTCTTCTCCCTAAGTTGCACTTAAGGAGGGTGTTAGTGCAAATGAGGTTATTTCCTATCTAGTCACTTGTGGGAACCTATTCACATGTTAAGTTTACTTAGGTCCTAAGTGTCATTATCTAGAAGTCAGTTATAATTGGGCCATGCTCATGTCATTTACTTTTAGTTATCCTTGAGCATTTAATATTTACATCATGTGTTTAATGTTTGTATCAAGGGTAGTTGTTGTACCCCATCACACCTTCGTATAAGAAAGGCTTCTTGTATATTCAATCAATGCATTCTTGTTATGCAAGTTATCTTGCCATTCTCTCTTGTGGAAGTCATCTTGGTGTAGTAGGGATTATGGGGGTGTTGAGTAGTCACCTATCTACTCCTACAGACAAGAGATGATTTAATTATTGTTTATGTATAACACTTGCTCTAAGTTGGTGGTATGGATTTTTTTCTCAGTATGGTTATGGGATGGTGCACTTTACTATAGTTGGCATTTTTTTCTAGTCTAAGTAGGTTAGTGAGAGCAAAAAGGTTCCTTAAAAATAGAGTTTTTTTGGTAGGAGATAGTGGTCAATTTCACGACACTTTTGAAGAGAAATAAAAAATTCAAATTTGCAACAATAGATTATGAGGATTTATGAGCTTGTTAAAGATATGGATAGAGTTCCATGCATGGGCATATAAGAGCTTATGTTGATTGTTTTGTTGAATAGTGGGTATTCTTGTAGGTGGAGGACTATGTTTGATGTTGATTAGACACTTAGTTTTGCTTCCATGCTTTCTATTATGACTAGTTCATTTTCTTCATGATGATATTGAGAATGTGGTCCATTAGACGGAGGTTTACTTCAATATTCCTTGTATCATATGTATGTGGCTAAGAGGTCATAAATGTGTTTACAATGGGCAATGAAAGTGGGGGCTAAACACTTGAAGGTGGTTTTATCTATTGACAACATTTCAACTTTGAAATTATTGTCAGGAAGTTTGAGATGAGGTGTTAAGATACTTCTTTGGGTAATGTTTGTAAAAAAATGTGTAAGTTTCATTTGGGGTTAATAGGACATATGTAATTTGCCCTATCCCTTTGGTAGTTAGATATTGTGTCTTTTTGTTGGGTGGGTTCTCTTGGTTTTTGTAGTTTATAGTTTTGTACTTTTGGTTTGGGTATAAGAATTTTTCTAGTTTTGGTTTTAGTGGTCTCCTTGGTGCCAATATTTGGTTCGTTATTTTGGATTTGACTTTTGGGCCTTACACGGAAAGACTAATATTATGAACCCCAGTGGTCTCCTTGGTGTCAATATTTGGTTCATTATTTTGGATTTGGTTTTGGAATGGATATGATACAAAGAAAATGACTACTATTAATAAAAGACTAATATCATGAACCCTTGCAATAGCTATATGTAATACACTAACACAAACAAATTAGAAGAAAAAATTGTTCTCGAGAAAACAAATATCTTATTTGAGTTGTTTAAGAGAATGCAATCATGATTATATTATTATCAAACAACTACATTATCAAAGTTTGAAAGTAACGAGTAGAGACTTTTATTTTTGTAATTTACTTATGCATAAACTAAGGTTATATAAACTATCATTAATATTTTGTCGTGTGACAACTCATTCACTTTCATAAATTCTATTTATGAAAAACTTTATAACAAAAATACAAAAAAATAATATAGAGGAATTTTTTGTGTTAACTAAAAGAGCTCAATAAGCTCACAATATAAGGTGTGGATTCAATTATTGTTTAGAATCCACACTTAGGAATATGGTGTCTAGAGTCAAATGTGTGAATATGACAACCCATTAATTGCCATATACACCCCCCATTTAGGGCCTCAAAATATGCCTCCTTGTGGTGGCTATCCACATTGAAATGAATTTCTATTGGTAATGAGTTCATAACATCAAGATAATAGAGCAAAAAAAGTAATGAAGGAAATCAAAGGAACCAAATATGTAGGTCGTCAAATTGCTATTACTTATTACCATGCACTTGTGTTTATGGGTGTTCGACTAAAGGCCACACTGCACCCACATTGATTAACAAAAGGTGGATGTAGATCTAACAATTCAACTTGTTGCTACCAATTCAACAACCATGTCGTTGGGGCAAAAAAATGCTTGTACTTGTGTTTATGGGTATTTAAATAAAGGCCACACAACTCAACGAAGGTAGATGGAGATCTAACAATTCAAACTTGTTGCTACAAATTCATCAACCATGTCATTAGAACAAAAAATACTTATCCAAAGATGAAATATATTGTCTTCCTCCACAAACCAATTCACACAATATATTTTCTAGAGAGCTCTATATGTGAAGTTTTTTTTTTCTTTTGGGCTTGGGAAAAGAATTCCATTGTCAATCCACCTCCTTGACTCTTTAGCAAAACAACAAATTATCTAGAGACACGCGCCATCAACATATTAAATTGAAGGTTACTATTAACCATACTCATATCCAACACCTAAACTTGTATTTATTCACTAAAATTTATTTGCATCTCATACATTTAGTAAATACCCACTCTAAATTTCTTTAAATTTGAAATATCTAACAAACACCCAATTATGCTTTAAAACAATTTAGCAAACACCAAACTACACAATGGTTTCAAAAAGACATGCATCCTCTTTTTTCTTACTAAAACAATAGGAAGTGTGGGATTTAATTTAGAATATGAATTGAGAGTTGCTCCCTCCTCTTCACAAAAAAATCATTTTAAGTACACTTTGTATTCAAATTAAGAAAATGTTTGTAGAGTGCTTTTAGGGTAAGCAATAGATGAATGAAGGAATTTTATTGACGTTCATAAGACCAAAGGATCAATGAGATCAATACCATTAACACATTCTCAAGTTCCTTTTGATGTTAGCTCTTTAATGGCATCCATGAGACCAAGCAACCTAAGGGATCAAGACCATTAATACATTCTCAAGTTCTTCCTTTCAATGTTGGCTCTTCTATATTATGAATCTTGATCAAGAAACACCCGCTAATGGGTCTAATAGGGTTAATCCGATTGGGTCTAGAGTAAGTTTATCTACGCAACCACTAGATCAGGGTTGGGTCAAAGTGAATTTTGATGATGTAGCCCATGGCAATCCTGGTCATGCTAGTGCAAGATGTGTTGCTAAGGATTGCGAAGGCAAAATTATTGCCAAGGGTATGCAACACTTACCTCCGAGTACAAACAATGATGCGGAAGCCCAAGCGACTATATAGGCAATCCATGTGGCAAGAAGATTAGGTGTCTCAAAGCTCCAATTAAAAGGGGATTCAAAGATTATGACCCAAGCCATTATCAAAGGTGAAGCTCCAAATTGACGAATTGATAGGGAAATTCAGAAGATTAAAGCTCTTTTATTTCATTTTCAGCATTTTCAAAGCTTTAGAGTCCCACATGTTCTTAGAGAAGGAAGCAAGGAGGCCGACAATCTTGCTAATAAAGCTTTTGATCTCCAAATTGGAGAAGTCAAGATTGATATTACACTCCCAACAACTACTATTTGAATTGTGAGGTTGTTTATGGCTTATCGGCAAATATGGGAGAACATTTAACACTTGTCAGGCTGGGGAGTTGATCGGATCTCTCTGTATCTGAGGGTATCCTCCATTTTTTTCGGGAGGGCAAGTTGTTTGAACTTGGCCGCTTTCTACTTGGCCAAGTTGACAGTTTCTCTTTCAAGATATGTACGGTCGTACAAGAGCATTAACGTTGTCTTAGCCTTCACACATGCCACCACCGTATCCCTGCGTAACTACATTTAAAGCCCATCGGATATGTTGTATCAAAGTTTGAGTGAGGCTTCCTTAGCAAGGGTGTTGGACTAAGATTCTATGATAAGTCCTGTATCGAGACGTTTGAGACTTGATTTTTCTATCTTTCATCTGCTTGCAAGGGTGTTTTTGGCAGAGTTTTATGGAACCAAATTTCTCTCTGCGTGCTTCGCACTCGGTGCTGGCTTTCTGGGGTCCCATTTCACACAAGCGGTTGACAAATATATTCTTGTTTGAAGAGGAAACCTTCCTGACAAGAGTGAAGATTGTGTTTGGAGCTAAGTCATCCCATTCGGGGGTGTCCTCATCATCGCGACACAAACGTGGTCATCTGAGAGGAATGAGGAAGAGGAAGGTCTGTTGCACCTTATGGATCGTTTTCCCCCGGCAGACAATGACGACGAAGAGGATTTCGAACTGCATGAGTAATAAACCAACCCACCCAGCGGGAAAGGCAAGGAGATAGTCTCTGCGATCTAATGTAGAGACAGTTTTGTTTTTTTGCAATGTTTTTATAACGCACATATGTAAATCTGTATAGACATTGATCAGTTTGGGTGGGTATTGTTTTGATTTTTGATCTTTCATGCTCTGTATGGACTGGATAGGGGGCTTGGTGATATGGGTCAGTCACTGTTATGATAAATCTTATGTTGTACTCTCGTGATTTATGAAGATGTAATTATTTTTGAAGTAATAGAAGAAATATTAATCCATCAAAAAAAATCTTGATCAAGACTGGATAGGGGGCTTGGTGATATGGGTCAGTCACTGTTATAATAAATCTTATGTTGTACTCTCGTAATTTAAAAAGATGTAATTAATAGAAGAAATATTAATCCATCAAATAAAGTTACTGTTATGATAAATCTTATGTTGTACTCTCTTAATTTATGAAGATGTAATTTTTTTTTTGAAGTAATAGAAGAAATATTAATCCATCAAAAAAATCTTGATCAAAAAATCTACAATCTGATGAAGTCTTCCCACTTCAAATAGCTTATTCAAATTATCCACCTTCAAATTGTTTTCAAATAATTTAATCAGGAATTGATCTATGGTGGAGAACTTGTATTATGGAAAGACAGATCACAAGATCAAAACTGCAAGGATAGGGTATGTGTGCCTTGCCTAAATTGATATATGGTGGAGAACTTGTACTCTTGAAAGAGACATCATAATATCAAAACCTACAAGTGTAGCGTAGGGTATGTTAACATCGTTTGAGCACAGTTAGATTCCCCTTCAATTTGTATGCCTTAATTGTACCACAATTAAATTAAATGACAAATCATTTGTAGATGGAAAAACGGATCATTTGTTCCATTTCCAAACTGAATTAAATATACTCATACACTGCACATTCATGATCAAGTGGAATGCTGCAAAAAAATGAAGAGAAGCTTAAAAACCCCAAATTTCTATACGTATGTATGTGCAGATGTAAACAGAATGCATTAAGGGCTCATACACTGCACATTCATGATCAAGTGCTATGCTGCAAAAAAAATTAAGAGAAGCTTAAAAACCCCAAATTTTCTATACGTATTTATGTGCAGATGTAAGCAGAATGCATTTAGGGCTCCTTATTAGCCATATACCACGAAGGGGTTTCAAAGAAAACCAGGGTAGCTGCCAAAGAAGCAAAACCTAAATGACACCAAAAGGCCAGAGAAGCGGCGATGCTTGTAGACACAGAAGCAGCAGGGACCTTGACGGGTAAGAAAATGGCGGAGCCCTCTTCAGACAGAACAATTGCCATAGAAGCGTATGTGTGGGAGCTACCTGGCGCAACAGCGTTGCGACGGCGGCCGCCCTGAGACAGAAAAGCACGCATGGTCTTCTGGCCCTTGTCAAAATGCCTCTTTGTGGCGCTAGTGAAGTAAGATAGATTGCCTCCTCTCTCACCTGTAAAATTGAATCCTTCGCCTTGTACTTATCGAGTCAACAAAACAATTTACAAAATTGGATTTAAAGCTGCTCTTTTAGAATCAGATCAAATTAGATATGACGCCCATTCCATGGATAGATTTGATATGTTTTTTTATAGTTTCAAATTCTGATTGAAGATTTGATCTGTGAGTTCTAATCAGGCTGCTTCTGACGAATCAAGAAGACTTACGCTCTATGTAAAGGGTTACCTGTTATAAATTTGATGTCATTTTGGAACGATTCTTAATTTCTGCTATATAAAATTAGCCATTCTTAGCCAACTAGCTAGGGTGCTCCCTATGCTTTCTTTTTTTTTTTTTCTTTTTTTTATTGTTGGTGCTCCCTATGCTTGCTTGTTCTTCTTTTTTTTGTTTTTTTGGTGCTCCCTATGCTTTTGCTTATGCAATTTTTTTGGGAGGTTAAAACTGTGCATAAATATGTATAAGCTGAGCTAGGTGAATTTATGAAATGCTTTCATCCAGGTGCATGATTAGCGAAGTATAGTTTTTTTGGAGTATTTTTCGAGATTTGTTTAATTAGTGAAAGTTTTTGATAGGGAATAATTTTATGGTTATAAAAGTTTGCTAACTTGTCATAGTTTTGCCAGAAATTAAGCTCACGTTTAAGGTCTTGCTTCTTGCCAAGCTTGAACTCCAATCAATTTAAATTTAGTCTCTTACTTCTTGCCAAGCCTGAACTTCTATCAATTTTTAATTGCTTATTGGGGGACCTGCAAAAGATCCTACAAGTAGGAAAGGTTGGTATTTTATCAATATGTTTGCAATTCAGCGTTTTCATAGGTAGCATCATTATCATTTATTGGCTTTGCAGAGCAGGGATTTGTGGTTTTATGTATGAGATTTTACCTTGTGAATGCAAAGACTTAGATAATTTTATACAGGAATCTGCTACTGCATGGATAGTGGAAAGCTAAATATCTGCTGAATATTGTATAAGTTGAGCCATTTTACATGCAAATGTAATCACCGTAAGAAGACCAAACAGAGATCTTTAGTGAAACAATTACTTTCATTTGGTTTGTTGTAGTCTACAAATATTGTTTTAGGCTTGCCTGATGTAAAACACGCCTATGCAGGGAATTTAACTCTATTCTGGCTGAGGATTACCAATCTAGAGTGGCAATTGGATTTATTGTTATAGAAGGAATGGGTTGCATAACATCTAAGAAAGTTTTGAGAACAAAAAGCTTCCAGAATTTTCATCAATCATTTACTCCAGAAGCAGCAATGCCTAAAGTAGAAGAGCGCCTTCCTGCACAGAACCATGAGCAGTTTGTGGCTATGACATGCAATAACTATCTTAGCATGCAAGCTTCTGTTGCAGCAACACAGGAGACTTTGCAGTCTTCCATCAGCAAAGATAATGATGGTCAATCTTATTGCCGTACGTTACTCTGTTTATTTTACTCTGAAGTCAAATTTACTCATAGCTCATGGCACTGTCTGTCGTCCCTATGTAAACTGATTGTGGGTTGTGGCTTATTTTTCTCTTAAGTCAAATTTATTTATAGCTTATCGCCATTAGTGGCACTGTCCATAACCCCTACGGTAAACAACTAATGTGTTGACCAGAGCACACCAGCTGTATAAGCTCCTCCTATTGATGTCTTTGACTAGAAGCCAAATATATTTTGTAGCTAGGCACCGATGATTACTTTGACTAGTTTGCTCAACTCTAGTTTCATTGTTGGATTCTTACAGAGTCAGAAGAATGCAAGCCCATGGAGGACGAGTCAGAAGAAAGCAAACCCATGGAGGACGAGTCAGAAGAATGCACAGTTACAGAGGAGGACAGGCCAGAGATTATCAATACATGGGAGCTCATGGAAGGTCTGGAAGATAGAGACATTGATCATACTTCTGAGAAACCATTTGACAATGGTGAGCAGGAAAGAGCTTTAAGGACAACCGAAAGTTTGAAATTTATGGAATTGAAGGAATATGACACAATTATTGCGAGAAGAAAGGCTTCTCCGTGGAATAGGAAATCCAAAATGTGCCTCTATCATTTGGGTCACATGATGCCCTTAGAAATAGACATCAGTAGTCGGGAAAACAATCACCTTGTTGAGGCAAATGAAGGAAAGCTATATTCAGCAGAGATAAATTTAGAAAAACATCAATCTACAAAGCAGAATTCAAGGAAGAGAAATTCGCATGAAAGAGTTAAGTTTAGTGATCTTGGTCCCATCAGTATCCTATCTAATGATTTGGGTCACATGCTCTCAGAAATAGACATCAGGAATCAGGAAAACAATCACCTTGTTGAGGCAAATGAAGGAAAGCTATATTTAGCAGAGATAAATTTAGAAAAACATCAATCTACAAAGCAGAAATCAAGGAAGAGAAATTCGCATGAAAGAGTTAAGTTTAATGATCTTGGTTCCATCAGTATCCCATCTACTCTCAATTTTTCTTCAGTCGGAAGCGTGAAAGACTGGCCGAACAGTGGAGAACATCTCTATCCTGCAGGAGTAAGTACTACTAGTTCTGGCAGTTACATCCGTGGAGATCAAAGCTCAACTCCACGCACCGTTGGAAGCTCTGAGCAGTTTTGGATTGATAAAGCTGAAATCGAGATACATTCTTCCCCTGCCCATGAAATGAACAGAAAAGCAATGACCATCATAGACTCAGGTGTTTCTTCTTATTCCACCGTTTGTTGTAACTGTAGTCTTTCTGCCATCGTGAGGGAAAATTGGGAGGATTCTCTATTTGACCCAGAACTCATAGCCTCGTTTGAGAAGGAGCTTAAGCAGGTATCCGATGAGCAAGAATTATTATGCATCTCGATTGCCGTCTGAGCTGTTTACATTATTTTAGGCTTTTTGTACGAGAGCTTGCTCAACTTTAAAAAAAGCCTAATTAAAAAATGTAAAATAGAATTCAGGACCTGTTCTGATTGCAAGTATATTGATTAGGCACAATTGTATAAAGAATATATTTTTATTCTAAAGATAGAATGTTCTGCTATCGAAATGCCAGCAATGATTGCCATTGAACTAATTGCCAGGCTAATATCACAAACTATTATTAACGGTGACAAAATACATGCTCCGGTGAGATAGACCATGATTAATGAACTTCAGTGATTGAATTAGCCAACCATCATTATTTATAGTATGGTACAGCCACAGAACTATTTTCCCTGCATTCTGAAAAGATTGCTCTACTCATCTATTTTTAAATAATCTACTACCATCACAGTCTACTAGATTTAAAAATAGCCAACCAAAAAAGTAAAGATTTCATATTGTCTTTCTCTGAATCCAACTGTAAAGCAAGAAAATTTAAAAAAAGGGGGTATTTTAGATCAAAGAAGGCAAGCCCATTGTATTGGAGAAAAGAAGCAAAGCTTGGATAAGAAGGTTATAAGTTGATATTTTAAGAACTTTGGTTACCAAATGCCCATAAAAATTGCCTACCAATAAGCTTCCCAACCATTCAAATCCTGTTCTCAAAACTTAAAAGATATACATGGAATTGAAGTCATAAAGAGTGTGCCTTAAAGGATTCACGCCTCTTGTAAATTGTACATCTTCCCAACTTGAAGTCGTAATTTTGCGGATAGACTACTATGAAAGGCCAGATTAAAACCACCCTCAAATAGTTAGATTTTCAATTGTTGCAATGCACAGTAACAAGGGACAGGGTTTTGGAGGTAAAATTACATTTTTGCCATCGTTTTTAATCAAATTTTTGTAAGGCCGCATACCACAGTAAAAACTTAAAAGCCTCACATTTTTCCAGCTTTGATTATCATCAAAAGCTTAATGCTTGCCGTGAGGATCTTATATTCCATGAGTTCTAACTTGAGCTTTGATCACAGCTTAGTCTCCTTTTATTTACAAGAAACAAACAGTTTATTGTTTGTGCTGAAGTAATTGAAAAATGCCTAGCATGAATATATCTTAACCATGTTAACATTCTTAATTCAGCTGCTGTGCGTTGCTTCTTGCAGCATGGCTATTTGAACATCCATGGATATCAGACTGAAAATTAGCGAATTCCATTTTGATGGCTGCTGCCAATTTACATATAGCTAATGAATGTGGACACAAGGATACTGAAAGAGTCATTTGAAAAATCTGGCAGATGCAAGCTATGATAACTCAATATGTTCTTGGTAGAGCTTGATGCAAGAGCATCCTTCATTGACCACAATCCTCATCACCAAAAAAGTTAAAAAAATAATTAAATTCTCGACTTCGTCCTTAAAATTATTCTGAGGCAGTTATCCCGACTTCTATGATTCTAGCTTCTACACTTAATAGGAAAAATAAAATGTACCAACTACAGTTGATTTTTTTTTTCGGTCAATAAACGGCTAAGCCTCATTATATTAATTAAGTCCATATACATAAACAGAGTTTAATTTTCTTATTTTTCTCCAAACTGAAAAAAACCAATCAGAGTCTCCTTAAGAAACTGAATTCTATCTAACACAAAGCTAACCAGACATACGAGAGTTCATGAAAATGTATAAAAAGGAGACTTCTATAAGTCTCTACAGACTACTGATGATGGCCATTAACATCTATCACTATCGAGATTGTATGTTTACAAAAAATAAGGCCTATAATATCCAAAAGAGCAAAGCATTTTCAAAATCAATCATAAAATCCTATCTATGATTTGAAGGTAATCGGTCCTGAGAAGAAGTTGATGCCTGAGAGTGTCCACTGCCGCGCGGGCGACCCCTCCGTTTGCCTGGAGCTGCTTGCCTTGCGCAACATGAGCCCTTTTGTGGCTAACAAAACTAGTCGCTGCATATCTACACACCTCCTGCTCAATTTTGGAAGGGAGAAAACCATTTAACCTTGAGAAATTCACAAATTCCTCCTCCTTGTCTTTGTTGTCCAAATCGTTTGATAGCATCCTCCAGTTTAGAAACCTGATTGCCATTGCCGCAAGAGCCCTGTGCTGCTTTAAGGCAGGACCTTTGAGGTCCAGTAGAAATGGATAATAATTAATGACTTCCCCAGGAACAAAAAGAGAATCAAATCTCCTGGACGTCTTGACTAAATAATGCATTTGTCAATGAAAAGACCTCTTTGGCGATTTGATTATCCAGGAGAGATGCCACAAACTTGGAGGAGATGAAGGTATTATCCCTCAGGTATTCGTTCCTCTAATGTGCCCACTCCCTAAAATTAATTTGACCTCTAAGATAACTAAAGGCTCTGGCATGGGCAGTAATCTTTTGAGCCTAAGATCTGAAATCTCTTTGAAAGAGACTCGTAAGCTCTTCGAGGAAAGGGAAATGGGAGTGTCAGCTCCAAAGCAGGAGATAGGGCGTGGAAAGGCTCTAATGATGAAGCCAAAGGGGTCTTTTGAAGCCATCGTAGGGGATAGAATGAGGAGGAAGGGGAAGAATCGGAACCAGCTTTCGAAAGAGCTAGAAGAGCGGATGGAAAGACGAGAATGAATCGCCATAAAATAACTGTCCTTCAAACACACCACTACTTGCAGCCTTTAATGCAAGTTAACTCAAGTAGGATAACCCTAGAACGGAAGGTGGCGAGATACAAATTTCCAAGCAAGAGAAATTAAAGGCTCAACATTAGATTTCATTCCGCCGAGACAACTCATCATGTATGGGTCCTTTAGGCGACATCCTTTCAGTTTTGCAGGGGATGCGACAGATTTTGATAATGTCATGAATCTCTCGAGATGTACGCCAAAATGCTTCTCATTAAATGATTTCTGACAGCAGGTGAAAGAATTTAAAATGTCTTTCCGAAAAAAATAAAATAAAAATTTCCACCAAAAGCTTTGTTCATGTTGGGCGAGACATGGCAGAGGAGGCGCTGATTGCCAGCTTAGCCTTTGAAAAGGTACTTAAATTTCCAACAGGAACATTTGATTCAAGATAAATAGTCATTGAGAGTAGTGAGTCCCTTGTTTCTGATTAAAAGAACTTTTTATTCAAACTTTGCGTACCAATGAAGAGAGAAATGGTCCAGTCAAAGTGTCAATCACTGAGCTAATTTATGACCTCAAACTTATTCTTGAAGTCTATTGAATCTCCTCAATCTAAAGCTAGGTCGCTTTATCAAACCAGGTCGAGCATCAATCACTAGGACTGGTTACTTTAAATTATTCCGCCCACCAAGACAATTTGGTTCCATCTGCCACAATCTTAGAGAGGGCATTTGCCTCTGAATTTGCTTCTCTATAGACATGCTTGCAAGAGAAATCATCAAATCTGGACAATTCCTTCAAAATCCTTTCCAACAGAGCTTGTAGTCTCCAATTTGGTAATCTCATGGT
The DNA here is from genome assembly GCF_030272615.1 of Cryptomeria japonica. Classification (NCBI taxonomy): domain Eukaryota; kingdom Viridiplantae; phylum Streptophyta; class Pinopsida; order Cupressales; family Cupressaceae; genus Cryptomeria; species Cryptomeria japonica. Next base: position 671,936,242 of record NC_081405.1, read on the forward strand.
TTTAACTGCATTAATTGCTATAGTTGAATCTCCCTCCACAACTAGATGTTTAGTCCCTCTACTTGAGCACTCTGAGAGTCCTAGCAATAAGGCCTTGAATTTTGCTATATTGTTGGTATTCGGGGGTATTGATCGAGCCATCTTTCCTATGAAGAATCCATTATGGTCCCTCACCACACATCCTATACTAGAAGCACTTGGGTTTCCTTTTGAAGCCTCGTCGAAGTTCATCTTTAACCATCCAAGTTTGGGAGGGGTCCAAGCTACACTATCTCTGCCATTACATTTTTTCCCAACATTAGGGGGAATTTTTAAGCCATACCACTTTAGTCTGGTTCTGTCATCCTAAGCCGTAAAATTTTTGCTTAAGCTTGTAGATAGGGCTAGACTGTTGTTGGTATTCTCCACTATTGAAGCTTCCAATGAATAAAGAATTGACTCTAAACTTCTTGCTTTTCCATCAAAAAGCCTTCTATTACGTTCTTTCCAGATCTTCCAGACAAGGCAGGAAGGAGAGATTTCCCAGAGAGAGCTGAGAGAACCATCATTTGGTCTTATTGGTCAAGTTTGATAAAGTGAGACTATGTCATTTGGAAGAGTTGTTATCCAACCTAATTTGGCCCATAGCCATCTCCAACACTTTGCCGAAAAGGGACAGTTGAGTAGGAGGTGGTCAATTGTTTTCTTCTTGAGCTTTACAAAGAATGCATCTAGATGGACCCTCAAAACCCATCATTCTAAACCTATATGCTATTAGATTTTCTTTTTTGTTGCTAGCCACGAAAAATGCTTGCCTTAGGGATAATTCTATTGTTCCAAAATAGTTTTTGAGGGATTCCTTGATCCTTTGAAACCCCTTGACTTGCTAGAGTTTTGTAACCATCCTTAGCACTATAGTTACCTGATTTAGATGGGATCCATATCAGGGCATCTGCTCCTTCTCTAAAGAACAATTGTCTCTCTTTGATTGACTCTATTAATTGGCTTAACTCAGCAAGGGGAAGAGGCAACCCCTCCAAATTCTTCCACTTCAAGTGTAGGATAGGGTTCTCCTTCTCAAAATTGACATAGTCCTTAACATTTTTCCCCCAATGTTGTTGTAACCACTATCTAGTAGTTGGAATGGATAATAAACTATCTAAACTCGGATAACCCCCCCAAGAGTCTTCCCAAAAAAGACTAGAAGAACCATCATGGACATCCCAAGAGACATAGTCAGCTATCAGATTTTTGCATTTGTTAATGAAGTTCCATATCCAAGAACCTTTTGGGTGATTAGTAGACCTTAAAAGATTAAGGGATTCGCCTGCTTCTACATATTTGGAATTCATCATTCTTACCCATCTTGCTTTGGGTTCTTTAAGCATCTTCCATACTAGTTTGGCTCCCAATGCCATATTTTGAATCTGAAGGTTGTGGACTCCCAATCCTCCTGAAGATTTCAGTTTGCAATTTTTTTCCCAAGCTATTAATGCAATTTTGTGCTTCACTTCAATTTTTTGCCAAAAAAAAATCCTCACCTTTTGAATGACATAATTATTCATTCCTACAGTTAGAGCTAAGTAATAAATTAAATAAATTGGAAGAGGTGAGATGACTACTTTGATGGACTTGAAAAGCACTAAGAGAGGGGTGAATAAGTGACACCAAATAAAACACTACTTCAAACAATAAATGATATATGAACTTAACCAAACATTTAAACAAAATACATGCTATCCAAAATGATATAACAACATCCACAAAAAGTAAAGCATCCACCATAACACAAGTGTTTATACGTGGAAAATCCAAATAGGTAAAAACTACGGTGAGATGGAACTCACAAGTTAACTATCTACAGTAATAGATAACTGACCGGTTAAGGTCTACAAAGTGCTCTGCTAGGAGCGAATCTTGTTAGAGATCCCAAAGCTTGACTAGAAACTTATACCCTGTTAAGAGTACTACCCTGTTAGGAGTAACCTCATTGGAGGATTTGAGAATCTAAACTAATGGATCACCTTGTTAGAGTATTTGTACAATGAAGCTTGTTAGAGCTTACTCAGTTAGGGGATTTGATGTTGTTGTAATGATTAGAAAACAACAAGAATAGTTTGATCTGTTCTAAGTAGCACAATACTTGCTTGATCAGATCCTTCTAAGTACATTCAACACTGCTCTTCATCTTAACACTTATCGCTCTTCAACAAAAGCTTTCACTCTTGATGCATATCAGTATTTGCATAACATCATAACCATACTCATCCTCTACATACCAAATGATTCACTAAGATGTCTTAAAATAGACATTCAAATCTTATGTTGGCCTAAGGAAATCAAAACACAATTTCCTAGGTGCAGTGTATCTAGACAAGTGATCAAAACTCATCACAAAAATTAGCGCTAAGAAATCGGTGCTGGTAACTCATCACAAAATCAGATACCGGTTAGGACAGTCAATAACGATTGGAACAAAACATGTGAACCGTTGTCCTAGAATCTTCCGCTTGATCTCCATCTTCATCTTCATCTTTATTTTGATGCCGAGTTAGTGTAGCCATAGGTTGTCTCTTATGCACATACCGGTTGACACAAAGTACCGGTTAGAGATAAAACCTTAAACATACCGGTTGATAGTGTAAACCAATTGAAGTTACACCGGTAGTCAATGTAATCATATGTGTGTGAGAGAGTGTTTCATCAATGACAAAATGTGATGAATACATTACAATCATCATCAAGCCAGCATGCTTGAGGCATAACCAGTCTACCCGCCCAAGATAACCACTTCCCTTTCCACGAGGTAACATTATGGTCCAACTTTATCTTTAAAAGATCCCACAATTTTGAGTTCCTCAGGCTCCTATCTATGGGATGCCCAAATAGATGCAAGGTAGAACACCCTTTTTGCAATTGAGAATCCTTAAGATCCTGTTCTCCAAAGGCAATGGTGTGGAGAAGAAGAAAATCTCTGATTTATCTTTGTTTCCTAACTGGACTGACACTTTGCCATAGGAGTCCAGGAGTGTTTGGAATTGACGTGCTTCTTTGGCTTTTGTTGTTCCCAACAGAAGGTTATCATCAGCATATTGTTGATACGTTGCTATAAAGTTGGAAGTTATCTTGATTCCTTCTAGCTCTCTGTTAGAGTGCTTTGCTTTAATGGCTCTTCCCAGGGCTTTAGCCATAATTATGAAGAGGTAAGGAGAGATTGGATCTCCTTGTCGAATATCTTTTGATGATGAAAAGAAGCCTTCTGGTGTTCCATTAATAAGAATTGAGAATCTAGGTGTAGAGATGCACTCAAAGACCCAATTAATCCATTGATTACTGAAACCAAAAGCCTGCGGAACTTTGCATAAGAAGCGCCAATCCACATTGTCATAAGCTTTGGATATGTCCAGCTTAATTATCACACCTGGCCTTTTCATGTTTTGAAGAGTGTGAATTGCTTCTTGAGCCACTATTACTCCGTCTAGAATCAAACGCCCCGGAACAAAACTTGTCTACTCTTTTGAGATAATATTGTCTAGCAAAGGTTTCAATCTATTTGTCATCGCTTTGGAGAGGATTTTGAAGACAGTATTGCAGAGGGAGATTGGCCTAAAGTCTCCTAGATGGATAGCTTTCTCCTTTTTTGGGATTAGCACAATAAAGGTGTTATTAGTTTCCTTGAGAAGATGGCCAGACCTTCTAGCATACTCCAGCGCCTCCACCAATTCTAGCCCAAAAAATTGCAAGCATTTCTTGAAGAAGCCAGTTGGAAATCCATCTGTCCCTGGTGCTTTATCAGAAGGGAGTTGGTTAAAGGGAGTTGGTTAAGAGCAGTTGTGATCTCCTCTAGTAAAAAACTTTCATTTAACTTCCCATTTTTCTCTTCCGTAATAATTTTTGGGATGCAAGATAGGAGCTTCCTCTGCTCCATTAGATTTGAGCCTTCCTCATTGAGGAGCTTTGAGAAGAAGCTAACAATTTATTTCCTTAAGGCCTTAGGATCTTCAATAGAATTGTTGCCTTGGAGTTCTAGCCTAGTGATCTTATTTATGCTTCTCCAGACTTTTGTTACATTATCGAAGTACTTAGTATTCTTATCCCCAACTTGCAACCAGTTCTCTCTAGATTTTTGCTTCCAAAAAATTTCTTCTTTGGATAGAATATCCTATACTCTGCCAACAATTGTTTTTCTTCTAAGAAGGAAGCATGCGACATACCTTCTTTAATGATTCTGTCATTCAAGGCTTCAAGTTGAGATTCAATATTCTTTTTAGTAGAGAATATATTTTTAAAATGTGATTCATTCCATTGTAGAAGCTTCTTTTTCACATATTTAAGATTGGACACGAAACAAAAAATCCTTGATCCCTCAAAGTTGATCTCTTTCCACCATTTTTTATATCATGGACAAAAAGTTAGGATCCTTCATCCACATGAACTCAAACCTTAAGGGTGGTTTCAAACAACATGTATCCCCTTAGAGAGAAAGAAGAAGGGGGAAGTGATCCGAGCTTGAGCATGGAAGAGCAGAGCACTCCAAGACAAAAGGGAAGGAAGTGAGATCTCCCAACTAGAAAATTCTATCTATTTTCTCCGCTATATTACATAAGCCTTGCCTTTGATTGTTCCAAGTAAAAGTGCTATACCTTGTTTCGATTTCTAGAAGCCCATTTCTGTCTATCCAATCATTAAAATCCTGTTGTGATCTGCCAAGTCTTGAGATAGCACCCCTTTTATCTCTCAGACCTCTAATGACATTAAAGTCCCCTCCAATAAGAAGATTTTGACCTTGAAGTTGAGAGATCACTCCATCTAGATTGAGCGAAATATTACGTCTACAGGAAGGGGATGAAGGTCCATATGCATTGAGCAAGAAGAAGGAGACATTAAATTGAAGAAGCAAAACTTTCACAAGTAACGAATTTCTATCAGAGGCTACTCCATCTAGCTGGACAAAGGAAGGTTTCCAAACTATCATAAGACCCCCCGAAGCACCATCAACTGAGACCACAATCTGTTGCGAAGCCTAAAAGAAGTGTCCTAATCCGGCACCAAAAGACTCTGCTTGCTGACAATCAAGTTTTGATTCCTGAAGCAAAATTATATCTGCATTCGTCAAGCGAATTCTTCTCTTAACCACCCTTTGCTTGTTAGGGGCATTGAGGCCCCTAACATACCACGACAATATTTTCATTGTTGTTCAAGAAGGGGGGATCCCTTCCCTACTTTCCACATGTCAGTGAGCTTGGTCCGAGCCTCATTCTCCCCTTCTTTAACTATCTGCTCATTGAGATATTTTCTGCCTCTCTTGGGAGGAGTAAAGCCAAAATCTGACCTTTCCTTTCCATCTATCATATGCTTAATTCCCAGCTTCCTTTTCTTCTTGATTTTAGAATACATGGCAGCAAGAAGGGTATACATTACCTACTCCGAATCCTCTTCTTTAGTCATAAAGCCATTAAGAAGTTGTTGAGTATTAGCATCTAAGTTTATTTTAGCACTAGGAGCTCGTAGAGGAGGGGAATCTATGAAGGGATTTGGAGATTCCGAGGAAAGGTTAACAAACCTTTGTAGAATGGGGGAGGAATGAGAAGAATCAGAATGATAGGCTTTTTGCTCCTCCAGCTGACCCTCCTAAAAGGGGAAGCTATTGGATTTTGGAAAGAGGAAACTTTGGTTGCAATCATCTCCTGAATAATATCATTTTTTAGAGTCTTCTGATAGCATATTTGATAAAGATAAGTCCTTCTTCTTATGAGTAACTACTAGAGAAGGATTCCCCACATTGTTTTGATTTTTCACTCGATTCCTTTTTTGGAAACCTTTCTAGGTTTCAAAATAAAGACATTAAACGCTCCCTGGTTTAAGATAGGGTTCTTTTTTTGGCCAAAAAGTCTTCTTGAAGTGTTTTTGGTCTTTAAATTCATTTTAGGAGAGAGAATCAAATGGGGATCCTCAGAGGACACACGGGGATCAGAGGGGATATAAGTCGGTGACCTGCTTATCTGATGGGTTTCCCCAATAAGATTTTGAAATTGGATCTCCTCGGAAAAAACATTCCCTTGGAGATCCTGTGAAGCTAAAGCAGTGTCCTGAAGCTGAGGCTAGACAACGGGGACCCACTGAATGTTATAAAGGAGGGTAGGTTGTTGTATTTGCTCCCTTGACTGAAATAACGTTCCCCTTGATCCTTGCACAAAGTTCCCATTAACTATCCGATTTCTAAGAATGCATTAGCTAGGATTTTCATCAACCGATCTCTTGATTCTCTATTTCCATCTTTCGACCTCCGAGACTATTTCCAATTCTCCATAGAAGCCTTGGTCCAAGTTTATTTCCACATAGATGTTGGCGACATCCCCTTTCAGACCATTCAAAAAGTCCTCTTCAATACCCACTAGGAAGCCTAAAGCATCACCTATTTTCAAGAGTGCTTTCGGACACTAGAACTCTGAGGGCAGACCCTCTAAGGAGAGTCAAACTAGAGATTTTTCAAACTTATGAGAAGATGGATCAAAACCTGGCTTCCAGTCAACAAAGTGGAAGGAAGAGCCAAGATAGAAGATGGGGCTTCCATTGATGATGCTATCCTTCAAACTAGAATCAATGATTCAATAAAGAAGAAGTCATTTTGCATGGGGCAAATAGAAACCATACCAGAAAAGGAAGAAGACCACCAATCCATGATATCTTGACAACTGCCTCCAATACCACACAACTTGGCAAAAAGGGCATTCTCTTTAAAGCGCCCAATATTGGGGTTCAACTCAGATGATGACATGACAAAGACTTTACTTCCTAGGCCTTTCCTCTTCCAGTCAGAGTGAGGAGGTGTTGAACTTATAGGAGTAGATTTCAGCGGAGGAAGGCTTTTCCAACCTACCTTCCACCCATTCTTTCTGGATCCTTCCGAGCCTTGTGTGGCATTGAAAGAGTTCAGCAGGGGTCTAGCAAAATCCTTAAGAGGGGGTGGTCGCGGGAAACCTTGATGAGACTTGTTTATGAATTGATTACCCTTTAAAGGGTTTTAGCTTCTACACTTAATAAGAAAAATAGAATATACCATCTACAGTTAATAGAAAAATAGAATGTTATTTATTAGTGGATAGATTTTATGTGGAAGGTTTTTAATTCAGAAAATTGTTTCCTATGCTAGTTTTTAATATATCTCAAACAATATATAGATTATCTTAAATTTTTTTAATATCAATCTAGGAATTGTAGATTATTTTGAATATTATAAATGATTATCAAGGATTTTTTCTTTTTAGCATATTTTGAATATTATATTGAATAATTTTTAATATCAATTTAGAACTTTAAGATTTTTGTTTCAGAGTATAAATATCTTCAATATTATATTTTTGAAATTATAAATGATTTTTCTTAGAATATTTTGAAAATTATCTTAAATATTTTTTTTATATCCATTTAGAAATTTAAAATTATGTTTTGTGTGCAACTTTTTGTCATTTATAATGAAATCAATACTGATTTATAATATTTAAAACATAAGATAATAACGATTTTTCTTATTAAAATTGAATTATATGTTTTCAATTCTTCCATTTAATCTATTACTACAAATTGTCCTTGATTTTAGGGAGATGAACCCAATGAATGTCTACATTAGATTTGTATCCTACTTTTTTTAGTATAAGTTTTCTTTGTTGTTTGAATTTAAAATGTTCGATCTTATTATGGAAATATAACTAATTTTATTACATTGTTAGTTAAGAGTTTTATGATGTTGTGAAGGGTGTTGTGATTCATATGCCTATCGAAAATGCATAAATTAAAGCATCTTCATTTGTGATCTTGATATTAAATATTTATAATAGAAATGTATTGTTGAATAAAACATAGAGAAGAAATCAGACATTTGACTTCCATGCCAAAACATTCAATTTACAACTTAATTTTCAATTTCACATTTGAAAATGTGAACCTATCGACATTTTGTTGCATGGAAAAAGTGTGCAATTGCTAGTATATATATTGGAACATAATGGATGTTTGGTAGTCATTATTCTAGTGGGTAACTGAAATCTGAGTAGTTGTTAGTGATTTATTTTAAGAGAGTAATTTGAGTTTGATGAGATATCTCAATCCATAGAGTCCTTGGCCACACAAGGTATCTAAGCAAGTCATTATTTTGGATGTAGGTTTTACCATCTAGGTTTTTCTCAATTCAAGGCTTAGTGTTAAGTGAAGTAAAGTTTGAGATTTAGAGGTTGTGATGTGGGGTTTGGGGGTTCAATGGGGTTCATGGGTTTGGATTTCAAGTTTGATTTTAATCTTGGAAGTATTCTAGTGTTTGAATTTTGAGGTTTATGATGCAAGGCTTTGGGTTTAGGATGTAGGATTCGATAGTAACATGTTTGGCTTTTAGCTTTAGTCTCTAAGATGTGGGGTATCTAGATTTTTTTCCAATTCAAGGTTTGATGTTAATGAAAATAGAGTTCAAATGAGTAAATTTGGGATTTATATTGTAGGGTTTAGGATTCAATCAAGTTTGAATGGTTTTGGGTTTCAAGTTTGGTGTTATATCTATGGAGACTATTGGCTTGATGATGATTGTAATGTATTTATCACTTGTTGTCATTGATGAAACACTCTCACACACACATATGATTACATTGACTACCAGTGTAACTTCAATTGGTGTACACTGTCAACCATTATGTTTAAGGTTTATCTATAACGGGTACTCTGTGTCAACCGGTATGTGCTTAAGAGATAACCTGTGGCTATACTAAGTCAGCATCAAATGAAGATGCAGATGAAGATGGAGATCAAGTGGAAGATTCCAGGGCAACTGTTCACATGTTTTGTTCCAATTGGTATTGACTGTTCTAACCGGTATCTGATTTTGTGATGAGTTACCAACACCGTTTTCTTGGCGGTCATTTTTGTGATGAGTTTTGATTACTTGTCTAGATACACTACACCTAGGAAATTGTGTTTTGATTTCCTTAGGTCGACATAAGATTTGAATGTCTATTTAAAGACATCTTAGTGAATCATTTGAAACTGATAGAGAGGATGTTATGCGAATACTGATATGCATCAAGAGTGAAAGTTTTTGTTGAAGAGCGATAAGTGTTAAGATGAAGAGCAATGTTGAATGTACTTAGAATGATCTGATCAAGCAAATATTGTGCTACTTAGAACAAATCAAACCATTCTTGTTGTTTTCTAATCGTTACAACAGAATCAAATCCCCTAACCGAGTAAGCTCTAACAAGCTTCATTGTACAAATCCTCTAACAAGGTGATCCTTTAGTTTGGATTCTCAAATCCTCCAACGAGGTTACTCCTAATAGGGTAGTACTCTTAATAGGGTATAAACTTCTAATCAAGCTTTGGGATCTCTAACAAGATTCACTCCTAGTAGAGCACTTTGTAAGACCTTAACCGGTTAGTTATCTATTACTACAGATAGTTAACTTGTGAGTTCCATCTCACTGTGGTTTTTACCTATTTGGGTTTTCCACGTATAAAATACTTGTGTTATGGTGGATGCTTTACTTTTTGTGGATGTTGTTATATCATTTTGGATAGCATGTATTTGGTTTAAATGCTTGGTTAAGTTCATCTACTGGTTAGTGTTTGAAGTAGTGTTTTATTTGGTGTCACTGATTCACACCCCCCCCCCTCTCAGTGCTTTTCAAGTCCATCAATTGGTATCAGAGCCTAACTTCTTTGAAGCCTAACCGCTTAGAAGGGAGTCTTGAAACTACCATGGGGGACAAGAGCTACTTCGAGATGGCTAGAGAGCTAGAAGCTAGCAAAAATGAAGTTGAATTCCTTAGGGGCAAACTGAAAGCTTCTTAAGTCAAAAGGAGAGAACTATCTGAAAAACTATTAGAAATATCTGATAATAGTTCTTCAGATGAAGCCAATATTGAAGCTTTAGCAAGAGAAATTGAAAATTTGAACGGTAAGAAATTGGATGTAAGGAGAGAGCTAGAAGGTCTCACTATCCACATGAGTTAGGAATTGGAAGCCAGAAGAGCTGCTGAAGATCTTATCAAGGTAAGAGATCAAGAGATTATAAAGATCAAACGAGAAAAGGACACTATGCATGAGAACTTGATTGCTGAAAAAGAAGAAAAGGAGAACCTAAAGCTAGATCTTGAGCTGGCATCGTCTCTGAAAGAGAACCTGTCTAAGCATAATGAAGATCTTGTCAAAAAGATTACTGAAACCAATGAGAAATTGGAGAAGTTCGTCAAAAGTTCTACCATGCTAGAAGAACAAATTCAATCACAAAGAATGAAGGGTGATATCTCTGGACTTGGTTTTCATTCAACTGAAAAAGGTGAATCCTCTAGTACAAAGAACAAAACTGCTCCTAAAGTCAATAAGACTACCAGTAAGAAGGTTTTTAAACCTGTTTGCTTTGTTTGTCATAAGCCTGGTCATACTGCAAATGTCTGTAGAGACAAACCTAATAGAAATACAAATTACAATACTTATGTATCTAGAAAGTTTGAAGGTCATTGCTTCACATGTGGAATGTATGGGCATAGACATGTTGAGTGCAGATATGGAGCAAACAATCATGTACCACACATGCATCCTAGACCAAATGGTGACTGGATAAGGAACTTTGATAACCGGGTAAACCTGAACTGGCAAAGATCCTATGGCATCCGGTTTAGTCCATTTGAGATGGAAAAGGTAACAAATGTTATTTGCACCTTCTGTAATAACTTTGGTCATGTGGCTATGAACTGCAGAAGAAGAACAAGAAGAGGAAATACAGGACCCTAGAGATCATCTGGTATGGTCTGTTACCACTACAACAAACTGGGGCACTTAACAAAATTTTGTAGTTCAAGCAATAGCAAACCTGTCAACTCTTTCAAGGATCAGAAAGGCAAGCAGAAAGTTGATGTTGAGGAAACCAGAGAAGATATGAATTAGATTTGGAAAAATAAAGGTGATGACTCACTTGGAGAAGAAATGTTCCTTCACCTAGTGAAGAGAACCCAACACCAGTGACTTAAGCATGTTTAACATGACTAAGGGGAGCTTAACGGTAAAGCATCTCTGGACCCCTTGTAAAATGAGCGGGAAAGAATTTTTGAATCTTGAATTTTGGTGACTTTTTGTTGACATGTTATCAATCGGTATTTCACTTAAGCAGTGAAATTAGGGTTTGTAACCTAAAGTGCAAGCATTTATTACAGTTGGTAAAAAGGGATAAAAGCAAGTTTTACTTTAACTTTTTTACCCTAACTCTTTTGAGAAAGAAATTTGAAGCGATTGCAGAGCCGAACAAGATTGTCTTGGTGTTAATTAGTGAATTGCTTTCTGATTAGAGAAATTAAGTTGAATCGAAAGTTGCAGAGAGGCAAACAGGTGTGCATTTGGGCATTTCAACCGAGAAACGGAGCGACGCGCAAGAAACAAGATATTTCTTTGAGTATACTGCTTCGAAACTTGTTTATCTAGAATGGCATCTACTTCTAAGTCTGTAGAGAGGTTGATGATCACTGTTGAGCCTAAGGAAGCTCTAAAGGCATACCAAATTATGTGTTATAATGCATTTCGCAAACCCCGAGTGGTGTTGTGGTCAAAGGTGACTTGTCCAACTATATAGATTGCAAGATAGAAGATTTAGGAACTCTACACATTTATACACAATTGAAATCACTCTGTGATAAGAACAGAAAGATTGAAACAAAATATGTTAGGGTTTTTGAAAAAGGTTTTCATAATGTTGCCTACTTTCTTGAAGATTTTGAGGAAGAATACATAAGAATCATTTTGAGTCGAGTCCACAGAGAGAACATGTAGTTAGAAAGGACTCGTACAATAACCAAGGAAGCTATTCAGGCTGTAACGGGTTATTTCTCAACTGGTGAAATTCATGTGCTAAGAAGAATTTCAAAGGATACTGTCTTCAAATTAACCGGTTCTACATCTGATAAGCGTGCTTTTTCTATCAACAATATTAGAGACCCTGCTGTGAAACTAGCAGCAATGGTGATAGGCTACCGGGTATTTTACTCCAGTAGACTTAACAATGTTCCATCTGCAACAATTCATACAACACATAGAATGATTGTTGATAATGCAGATTATGATCTTTGTGAAGTCATCATAGTGAAATTATTTCAAAATTTGCAATCCATTAAGAAGGACAACACACAAAAGTTCAAATATGCTCAACTATTAGCTGAGTTATTTTTCTATTTTCAGAACTTCCTACTGGGTATTGGAGACATTGAATGGTCCAAAGACCTACTGTTCAATGCACATATCAAGAACAACATTAAGGCTATGAAGATTACTTTTTCAGTTGTCGTGAATAAGCATTTTAATGAATTTCAAAAAAAGATGAGCATGAGAATGAGATTACCTGAAGACGTGGTAAAACACTTTGCAAAAGACATAGTCTTCACTGTTACCACTGACTTTTGCTTGATGCAAGCAATTGAACCTAGAGAGGAAGAGATGGAAGATATGAGCTATGAGGTTAATCATGATTTATTGGTCAGCTATGCTAATACCCTGTTAGCATCGCCTAAAGATAAACAACAGGCAAAAATGAACATTGTCACAGTCCAAGTTGCACCAACAGAAACCGGTACTATACTTGTAGCTAATGTGAAAGGAAAGAAAAAGAAGTCTAATGAAAAGTCTCATGTGAAAAAGACCACAAGGGTGACTCGGAGTGTCCTAACCAAAAAGGAATCGACACCTAAAGTATATGTAAAGAAGGAGAGTGCACCAAAGAAGGAAAAAGCAACTAGCAAAACACCCAAGAAGGTAAAGGTGGTGTTGAAGGCAACTACACCTATAGATATTGCTACCTACAAACCTGACATAGTTTTTGAGAGAACAATGAAGACATTAGGAAGAAATAGGTTTGACAATGTCAAAGAATATTTTGATTCTTTCACTGAAGATGAGCAGAAGCAAGTCATTCAACAGGTAATAACTTATTTGGGTCATTACAATAGATTTCCGCATGACTTGGAAAAAGATATTTCAATCTCTTTATATAAGACTCTTTTAGATAAATGGGAGGAAGCTATTCAATTGGAAAAGAATATTATTGATGAAATATTTGTATAATATTTTCCCAATTTATCATCGGATGGAATTAGTGCTTTAGTTGAGCAATACAAGGTTTATTTTGATTTTAAAATGAGAAGATTTAATCTTCTTAATGCAAAAAGGACAGTCATTGAGTCTGAGACACATCACCTAGCTTGTGTAATCAAAAAGAGGGAAGAAGTTGTCCACTCTAGCAATAAGGATAATACTATAGATGATGTTCCTCGACCGGAAATGGATGAAGAGGAGATTGTTCAACCTGACATAGTCTATCCAATCAAGAAGAAGGATGATTTCATTATTCTTGTTGATGAAGATGTTCAGAACACAGTAGACCTATCTAGAGACATCACTGCACCAGATGTAGAGCCTCCTACAATCACTGAAGTACAGGTTACATTAGTTGATCAACCGACTGTTCAACTAAAAGTGGACAATGAACCGACAATAGAACAACTGGAGAAACCCCAATCTCCACCGGTCATTGAAAATACTCAAAAGGAGTCTACTGAGAAAGTTGTCACTCAGTTACCTGAAGAGACAACAAAGAAAAACACAAAGAGAGCTATCATTAAGAGTGTATGCCCTGAATCGGCAAAGCAAAAACTACTTGAAGATGATGATGATGATTCTTTAAGTATTTCAGGACCCATTGACATGAACACTTTGAGCGCGTCAGAAATGATGAAGATTGCTAATGTTATGCAATCTAGAGCGCACAAGAAGAGACTGAAAGAGAAAAGGATTGAAGCAAAGACAATCCAGAAGGTAGTAGACATTTTTTCTTGTTTACTATCGGAAACAGCTGTTGCACATCTTCCTACACCCATTAGCAAACTGGGTCAGTTAGTTGCAGATGCATATGATCAAATCAAGTTGCTTGAAGATGCTGCTCAAATGTCTGCTTAGAAGAGCCACAAGAAGAAATATGGAGATAAACTGGCAAAGACCATTGAAAGTGGCAAAATGGCTCTATCTCATAATGGAAGTCTGTTGAGAAAAGCTATTGAATCTGGAGGAAAGTATCTCGCCTTTACCTCCTATGTTTCTTTCTTTTATTCTGACATTTCTAAGAGTCAAATTGAAACTGAGAAAGAAATGGAAAGGATATGCAAGGCATATGTCCCACTCCAAGACTTCATTCATGCCTTTAGCTGGTCTGTAGATGATTTGCATGACAGATTGAATAGGAATGATAATGAGAAGGCTAAGAGACTCTGATCTCTAAAAGAGCTCAAGAGTCTGCTCACCTCACAGGTTGACATTCTTCAGAGAGCCTACTCCAATGCAGAAGCTATTCTTGCTACTCCTGAAACCTGCACGCTAGATTGAATGGAAGAATTCCATTCCCAGTTGATGTCTACATTTGAGTATACTGCTAACATACTGGAATCATGGGAAAATGCTTTATCATAGATGAAGCAAAACTTTAATGATATTTTTATGAGATTAGCCAATGCATGAACTTTTTTAAGTTGTAATATATGTTGAACAATTTGATACAGATTTTCTATGTATATGTATATATTTTACTTTTTCATTTTGGCATTGTTGTCAAAGGGGGAGTAATAATATGTATGTGTGTTTTTGAAAATTTTGTATTTATGCATGCATTAAGGGGGAGTGTGAGCACATGTGTAAATATGTTGTGTATGCACACTTAGCGGTATTGTATTACTCTAAAAAATTTCTAAGTGTTGTCATTAATGCCAAAGGGGGAGATTGTTGGCTTGATGATGATTGTAATGTATTTATCACTTGTTGTCATTGATGAAACACTCTCTCACACACATATGATTACATTGATTATCGGTGTAACTTCAATTGGTTTACACTGTCAACCGGTATGTTTAAGGTTTATCTCTAACTGGTACTTTGTGTCAACCGGTATGTGCTTAAGAGATAACCTGTGGCTACACTAAGTCGGCATCAAATGAAGATGAAGATGAAGATGGAGATCAAGTGGAAGATTTCAGGACAATGGTTCACATGTTTTGTTCCTACCGGTATTGACTGTTCTAACCGGTATCTGATTTTGTGATGAGTTACCAGCACTGTTTTCTTAGTGGTCATTTTTGTGATGAGTTTTGATTACTTGTCTAGATACAGTACTGCACCTAGGAAATTGTGTTTTGATTTCCTTAGGCTGACATAAGATTTGAATGTCTATTTAAAGACATCTTAGTGAATCATTTGAAACTGATAGAGAAGATGTTATGCGAATACTAATATGCATCAAAAGTGAAAGTTTTTGTTGAAGAGCGATAAATGTTAAGATGAAGAGAAGTGTTGAATGTACTTAGAATGATTTGATCAAGAAAATATTGTGCTACTCATAACAGATCAAACCATTCTTGTTGTTTTCTAATCATTACAACAAAATCAAATTCCCTAACCGGGTAAGCTCTAACAAGCTTCATTGTACAAATCTTCTAACAAGGTGATCCTTTAGTTTGGATTCTCAAATCCTCCAACGAGGTTACTCCTAACAGGGTAGTACTCTTAACAAGGTATAAGCCTCTAATCAAGCTTTGGGATCTCTAACAAGATTCGCTCCTCCTAGGAGAGCACTTTGTAAGACCTTAACCGGTTAGTTATTGTAAAGCGGAAAAATCGAACCCTAGTTGTTCTCCCCTCCCAACTCCAAGGAGAGAGACGGGAGAGTCACTAGGGTTGATGGTTTTCACTTAGGGGAGACTTTACATTCAAAAGAGGGGTTGAAACCCACAAGATCCAATCCCACGCAATGCAAGATTGGATTCTATATGAGTTTCAAGGGTTGTGATAGCAAGGATACCCTCTTTTGTAAAGAATGTGGATAGAATGATTAAGCTAGGAATGCATAGAAAGTAGGGAAGATTCACTTATAAACAGAGATAGGAATATGATATGAAGCTGCGGACCTGGAATTAGCAGTAAAATGTCGAGACGGTGCTGTTCTGCAAATTTGAGCAAAAGTTGACGGGACGATGGCGCCCGGCGTGCACACGGTCCTCCGAAAAATCCGCGAAACGAAGGGGGATCTGTTCGTCTCTGCACAAGGATTCCAGATCTTCAATTACAGCCGCGTACCTGCAACCTACACACAGAAAAGAGAGGACGATTGGGGGGTTAGGGATGAGGGGTTTGCCTTTAGGTCAAACCCCGGTTTTGGAATTAACCAAGAAATGAGAAATTGCTGTAAATGTAAATGATTGTAATGTAAAACAAGTACTAGTACCTTGTTGTGAGAATGTTTGTATTCTTACATGCGAAGGTGTAGATGTTGTTGTATGTTGTATGTTGTATGTGATATGTGATCTCCTCTTCAATGGTTGAATCCTTGTCTTGAATGCAACACTTCGCCTTGAATGGAGACTTAGAATGATCAATTGCTTGAAGGAAATGCTTGAATGCTTGAATGCTTGAATGTTTGAATGTTTGAATATCGTTTCCGCGTCTTGTACACATATGTCCTTCCTCCTTTTTCCTTTCTCAAATGGGAGAGAAAAAGTAGTTTATATACTTGTCAATTAGGGTTAATAGACTGATTTTTCCGACCTTGGGCCGACCAGGAAGTACTATTTTCCAAATTGCAAACATAAAGACCCGAAGCCCCATAGGAGACCGGGCCCAAAATAGGGCCAGGGACCAGGGACTAGGGCGCTGGGCACCATGGTCCTGGGGGACCAGGGCGCTGGGCGACCTAGTCCTGAAGGACCAGGGCGCTGGGCGCCATGGTCCCACCTCCAGGGACAGCAGGGTGCAAGGAGGATCAGGCTAGGGTGCTAAAAAATGCAGTTTTTGGTGTCATAAACAGGTTTCGGGGTCTCCATTCAGGTTCCGTGTTGCATCGCCATCGTGAAGACCCAAATGCGGTCGAAATTGCAAGTGTCACAATTTTAGGATGCTACAGTTATCTATTACTACAGATAGTTAACTTGTGAGTTCCATCTCACCATGGTTTTTACCTATTTGGGTTTTCCACGTATAAAATACTTGTGCTATGGTGGATGCTTTACTTTTTGTGGATGTTGTTATATCATTTTGGATAGCATGTATTTGGTTTAAATTCTTGGTTAAGTTCATCTACCAGTTAGTGTTTGAAGTAGTGTTTTATTTGATGTTACTGATTCACCCCCCTCTCAATGCTTTTCAAGTCCATAAGAGACAATAGTGTTCAAGGTTTACGGTTTAGGATGTAGGGTATATGGTATGGCTCTAGGCTCTTGAATGTAGGATTTGGTGTCCAACTTTTTCTTGATTCAAGCATTAGTGTTAAGACAAATAGAGTTTGGAGATTCCAGTTTGTGATGTAGTGTTTAGAACTAAATAAGGTTCATAGTTTCAAGTTTGGTGTTAAGCATAGGAACTTAATACTATCTTAAGGTTTGGGGTATGGGGTGTAGGATTCAAGGGTATGAAGTTTGGATTTAGGTTTTAGGGTGTAGGGTTTGCAGATAGGTTTTCTAATTTAAGCTTTCATGTTAAGGGAAATTGAGTTTAAAAAAAATGAGGAAATTTGGGGTTTGTGATATAAGCTTTAGGATTAAATACATTTTGAATGGTTTTTTGCTTCACATTTGATGATAAACATATGAATTTAAGTGATTGAGGTTTGGTGTTAAGATGAAGAATGGGTATAAGGTTTGTGTTTATGGTTTATGATGTCGGGTTTGGCATCTAGGTTTCTATTAATTAAAACTTTGGTGTTGAGTGGAACTGAAGGGGGGGAATTTAAAATGCATACAACACAAAATGATGACAAATTAACACGAGCACCTCAAAATTTATCTTTTTCATTCTTTTTGGATTGAGTTAAAGTGATACAACCTTCTCACTTGATTTTCTCTTTGATGTTGTTGGGATGTGGATAGCTCTCCAAACAACATAATATTAGTAAATAGGAGAATTGGATAACAAAAAATTGTTGCACAGATTAGTGCCTACAAAGTGATGATAATGGAGGATTAAAGGTTCAATGTATGGATTTTTGGATAGTGGAATGGAGGTTCAAGATTTTATTACAAGATGAATATTTGAGATTGAAGGAGAATGAGAAATATTAGTTTTGTGACAAGTCACAAGGTGGAAGCATGTGAAAATGGCACTTGGCATGGGGAAGAAGGAAACATGTGCTCACACACGCGTGTACACTTTGGGAAGACCACTGAGATGACACACGTAAACATAAGTGACAATATGTAAGAGAAGTAAGCTTGGAAACATGACAAATGGGGAAAAGAGGAAAGTGTAGAGTGGCTTCACGGGAAAGAGGATCTCACACGTGTGAGCATCCAACGAAAGGAGTCAAAGGGTGACTTGGAGGGTGAGTGTAATTTTAAGAACTTTGGTTATCAAATGCACATAAAAATTTCTACCAATAAGCTTCTCAACCATTCAAACCCTATTCTCAAAACTTAAAAGATATGCATGGAAGTTATAAAGAGTATGTCTTAAGGATTCGGTCCTCTTGTAAATTGTACATCTTCCCAACTTGAAGTCGTAATTTTGTGTATGGACTATTAGGAAACTGTAGATTAAAACCCCTCCTCAAATAGTTATATTTTCAATTGTTGCAATGCACAATAACAGGGGAAAGAGTTTTGGAGGTAAATTACATGTTTGCCATTGTTTTTTATCAAATTTTGGTATAGACACATACCATAGTAAAAAGCCTCACATTTTTCTAGCTTTGGATACCATAAAAAAACTTAATACTTTCCATGAGGGTCTTATATTCCATAAGTTGTAAGTTGAGCTTTGATCACATCTTAGTCTCCAGATATGGAGACAATAGTGTTCACTGTATATGATTTAGGATGTAGGGTATAGGGTATGGCTTTAGGCTCTAGGATGTAGGGTTTGGTGTCCAAGTTTTTCTTGATTCAAGCATTGGCACTATTAAGGCAAATAAAGTTTGGAGATTCAAGTTTGTGATGTAGTGTTTAGGATTAAATAAGGTTCATAGTTTCAAGTTTGGTGTTAAACATGGGAACTTAATAGTATTTTAAGGTTTGGGGTTTGGGGTGTAGGATTTAGGGGTATAAAGTTTGGGTCTAGGTTTTAGGGTGTAGGGTTTGGAGATAGGCTTTTTTGCCAGTTTAAGCAATGATGTTAAGGGAAATTGAGTTAAAAATGAAATTGGGGTTTGCAATATAAGCTTTAGGATTCAATAGGTTTTAAATGTTTTTTTGCTTCAAATTTGGTGATAAATCTACGAGTTTAAGTGATTGAGGTTTGGTGTTTATGATGTAGGATGGGCATAGGGTTTGTGTTTATGCTCCATGATGTTGGGTTTGGTATCTAGGTTTTTAATAATCAAAACCTGGGTATCGAAGGGGAAGAGGAGAGGAAGGAAATTTAAAAGGCATAAAACACAAAATAATGACACATTAACACAAGATCACCTCAAAATTTATACCTTTTCACTCGTCTTGGATTGAGCTAAAATGATGAACCCTTTTCACTTGATTTTCTCTTTGATGTTGTTGGGATGTGGATAGCTCTCCAAACATCATAATCTTAGCAAATGGGGGAACCAGATAGTGAAAATAGTAGCATAGATTAGTGCATATGAAGTGATGATGATGGAGTAAAGGCTCAATTTATAGATTTTTGGATAGTGGAATGGGGGGTCACGATTTTATAAGATGAACGGTTGAGATTGAAGAAGAATGAGGAGTCTTAGTCTTATGACAAGTGTCACAAGGTGGAAGCGTGTACAAAAATGGAACTTGGCATGGGAAAGAGGACAATGTTTTCTCAACGTGTGTGAGCACACTTTGGGAAGACCATGGAGATGACAAGTGGAAACATTAGTGGCAATTTGTAAGAATAGGCTTGGAAACATGACAAATGGGGAAGAGAGGAAAGTATAGGGTGACTTCATGGGGAAGAGGATCTCATACATGTGTGAGCATCCAATGGAAGAATTCAAAGGGCGACTTGGAGGGTGAAAGTGACATGTGCATGCAAGCATTTAAGAAGGCTTGGAGGACACATGTCATATGACTACAAGTTTGGGGAGTTTGGAGAATTTAAAATTGCAGGAAATGTTGATGTATATTTTATTTGAGTCTTATTATACAAGAATTTTGATGACATGCATTGTATAATAATAATTATTATTACTAAGTTATATGAGATGGTGATTATTTTGTTTGCACTCACTATGTGTTGTATCCATATGACTATGATATATGGATGTTTATGGTAGTATGCTATGTATGTAGGTTATGGTTTTATGTTATCGATGATGTATTTATGTTATGATTCTATAACAAGATACTTATGGATGTGTTTTTGTATATATATAGATATGATCTATGTGATAGATATATGATTTTGTGTTATGTTGTGGATGGAGATGAATATGTTATGACTATGATTATGGATATATGTTATTGATAATGTATTATATGATGGATACACTATGAAACAAAATGCTATGAAATATGTAAAATGTAAATCTAAATGAGAATGATACAAAATATGTAAATATCACTAAGCTACAACAATGATCACTTGTATACAACATTGAACACCAAGATGAAGACATGAGATAGGATGCACATGTACACAACATTGCCAACAACATAAAATAAATAAACTGTGGGGATGTAAATAAAACAAATAAAGCATGAGGATGTATATATATGTATATGTATACATAAACATGTATATGTATATGTATAATATATATACATACACATAAGTATACATGTACATGTACATATATACATACATATAAATGTATATGTATAAGAAACTAAATAAACCATGAGGATGTAAAGCATTAAGGGTTTCACAAACTATGAATGTTTACATACACCCCCTATAATGAGGACTGCAAGAGAGACACTACATTCTGTAAAAACTTTTATAGTATTAAATTATGTTGCATATTTGCAACTCAGTTTGAATTGGTAGAATGCAACATAATTCATTACTATAAAAAGTTTTGTATGATGTAAGGATGTAAAACATAATTCAACATAATTGAATACTGATTCAAATCCAAAATATGTAAATATCACTAAGCTACCACAATGATCACTTGTACACAACATTGAACACCAAGATGAAGACATGTGATAGGATGCATATGTACACAACACAACCAACAACATTGGTAAAAATTTGATCATTGTTGTCCAAGCTAATTTGAAATGAGATAGAATGCACTTATACACAACACAACCAACAACATTTGTAGAATGCAAGCTAAGGCAATATTATGGTGGACAAAATTAGATAAATAAATAGTAAGGCTTTAAGAAACTAAATAAACCATGACGTATGTATATGTATATGTATAATACATACACATACATATACATGTACATATACAAATATACATACATGTACATCTACATCTACATATATACATACATATACATGTATATGTATAAGAAACTAAATAAACCATGATGATGTAAAGCAGTAAGGGTTGAACAAACTGTGAATGTTTACATACACCCCCTATAATGAGGATTGCAAGAGAGACATGACAATCTACGAAAGCATTTATAGTATTAAATTATGTTGCATATCTACAATTCAATCTGAATTGGTAGAATGCAACATAATTCAATACTGAAAATGGTTTTGTATGATGTAAGGATGTAAAACATAATTCAACATTCAACAACATAATTGAATAGTAATTCAAATCCAAAACTATCGCATTCTCTAAATTTGTGGGTTCTTGTGGACCTTTGAAGATAGGGTGTGCACGTAAAGGCTCTCAGCCCCTACATATACTATTACAGTAAGTACATGTATATATGCTCACAAGTACACACACACACACAATTACAAATACATGTATATGTATACAAAAACACACACAGACACACATATACCACTGCAAGGAATAATGTACACACATGTATATGTACATGTAGGTATAGACATAGATACAAAGGTACATGTATTTGTATATATCTACACACACACACACACACACACACACACACACACACACACACACACACACACACACACACACACACACATAGACACACACACGTATATATATTTATATATGTATACATAGATGTATATATATATCTGTATACATGTGTGTGTGTGTACATGTATACATGTAGACACACACACACACACACACATGTATATACATGTACATACATGTACATGATATGTACATATGTACATGTACATGTACATATATATATTCACACATACATGTGTGTGTATATATGTGTGTGTATATGCATGTATATGTATGTATGTATGTATATGTATGTATGTATGTATGTACATATGTATATACACACACACACACACATATATATACATTACATATATACATATATGTATGTATATATGTGTGTGTGTGTGTGTGTTGTGTGTGTGTGTGTGTGTGTGTGTGTGTGTGTGTGTGTGTGTGTGTGTGTGTGTACACACACACATATGTACATATATACATATATACATATATACATATATCACACACATATATATGGCTAGAAGGGGATTCATAGGTAATTCTCAAAGTAAGAGACCTCGAAGCTGATTTTTTTTGTCGTCCACTTTTACAACTAACTGGACAAACAAGAAACATGGTTTTTTTTTCAAAATCAGACACATTGGCAACATGTTGCAAACAGTTTTTTCCAATGTGTCAAATAAACCCCAAAATTGTGTGTTGATCGAAACGTCGAAGGCCCCACCCCGTCAACTTGCCAATAAAACCTTCCAAAGCTAACAGGGTGGCCATGTGGCATCCAAACACATGGCCACCTTTCTCACCTACATGAATTCTAATTCGAATTCGAATTAGAATTCGAAGTTGAATTAGAATTAGAGTTGGAATTTATACATGTACATGTGTGTGTATGTGTGTGTGTGTACACACACACATATATACACGCACATGTATATATACATGTACATGTATATATAAATAATATATGTATATAAAAATGATTCACAAATGATGACATTTCCAATTCTAATTCAAGAGAATCAGCAGTTTATAGAGAATAAAAAATAGGATCATATCCAATTCCAAAACTGAAGTCTGAACAAGAGTGGGATGACTAAAAAGAAGAACCCGTGAATCTCAAAATCCAAAGAAATTAAGCACAGATACAGATGTAGACCTGTACATTTAAATAGGGCAAAACAAGAATATAGGATACTTAGGAAAAAGAGAAGCATAAGTCATGATGGAATGATCAATTTGAGGTCTCGATAAGGCTAAGATTATAATGGTGAAATGCAAGACAAGTACAAGAAACATCTAGAAAAATCAACATGAAGATTAAAAAACAGATCCAAAGACAGATTGACTGAATCCAAATTGAGATTTTTGTGGCATATGTATTAGAACAATATCAATCCACATCATCTTTAGGTTAAAGTGCAAGTAATGCAAGGGAGAGATGACACATTATAAATTTAGGGGAAACAACTAGGGGAAACAAACATAAGCAAGTATAGGGGTAACTGTGAATAAGCCAATAACACAATAATGACAAAAGTATTTGGGTTCAAGTGTATATGTGCATCGCAAGGGGTGGCTAATGAGACCCCTAAGGAACAGGTGGAAATACTTTCAAAAAGGGGAGGAGAAGGAGAAAATGACCGTGATCAAGATTCTGGGACCAAATTTCTAGTCAAATGGGCATGTCCATTATGGGCAAGTGTATGAGAGTCTGTTTGATCCCATAGTACAAATTCTGGGATATGCTCTGAACGCCTATGACAATGTCGACTATATGGTTAGAGAGGAAAATGCTAAGGGCATCAATATGGCCTCGAAGACTTTGGAAAGTGTCCCTAAATCAAGTGTAATGGTGGGGTATTTTGATTTCTAGTTGCGCGGAAAAAACAAAAATGGCAAAGGCTTGGAATCTATTCAAAAATGGAGAGGGCAAAAAATACAGTTTGGATGAGTTCAATCTTTTACGGATGTAAACAAGGATGTACTCCCTGAAGAAATGGTAGATGGGCTGAAAGAAATAGGGGAGGGTATAAAATACCTCTATCACTAAAATCCCCATATGTTGATTTTAAACTTATGTTATATGTTTATGCTTGGAATAATTGGCAGTAGTTAGGTTACGAACTGTGAACTTTGAACTGTATGGTTTATTAAATTGTTAAATTGTATGGTAGTTATTTGTTTCTGCTTGGAAAATGTATAGTTTATTTAGTCCCTTAAACCCTTACTACATGGCTTAATGCATTGTCATACTTTGCATTAAATCTATTTAAATTGTTAAATTGCGTGGTAGTTATCTGTTTATGCTTGGAATATGTATAGTTTATTTAGTCCCTTAAACCCTTACTATGTGGATTATTCTTTGTGTACTTTGCATTTTTTTTAAAAATCTATCTTACAAGGAGCAAGTGAGCACTTGATTCATTTAAATTGGTACTAACATTCGATCTAGAAGATCTTGACACAATCTCATAACAAGCATAAGATAAAATCAATAATTGGGTTCATTTACATTTTGTGTGGTCCTATATTTTCATGGTCATAGATATTCAACTATCCATCATGGATGACAAGATAATTATATTCAACTATCAAATACTATAACACTTAATTGTTTTAGTCTTTTTTCATAATAATGTTGAATACAAACGAATCTTGTAATATTTTGTACTCTTTAAGAATTGTGTACAAGACAATCTATACACAAGACTGGATGGCTAAAATTTATTGAACATGCCAATATTAGAGAAATATATATTCCATAAACCCTTACTGTTACCCTTAAACCCTTACACCTATGCCTTAAACCCTTAGAGATAATATTAGAAAAGAGAAGATATTAGAATTTATTGAACCTGACAATATTAGAAAAGATAATATTCCATAAACCCTTACTATTACAGTCTATTTGAGCACCTATGCTTTTAAACTGTATTGAAACTTTATATGGAAACCGTGAATATCTCATAAATGATGCATTATTTCAGTATTGAATCCAAATTTGATGTCACAATTTTTAATCCAAATATGATAGAAAAGTTATCGAAGAGGAAAATCTAATTTTAATAGAGGAGAGGAACCAATTTTTTTCCAATATATAAATATATTTTTCACAATTTTATACATTTGCCTTATACCAATGAAGCTTGAACAAAAGAGTACATTTCCCTTTCTGATATATTCGTGTTAATAAACACATATTTTAGTGTTAAAAAATACACCCCCCAACAAAAAAAAAATCAAGCAAGATGCAACCACGCCAAAAGGAAACAAGAAAACGTTAAAGAATATGCAATCTTACTATATATAGAGCAAGAACCCACAAATTTAGAGAACATTACAATTTAGAATAAATAAAAAATCTACATTTTTTCTTTAACTAAAAGAAATGATTGAATAACTGATAATGAAAGGCCATAGTGAGGAATAATCGTCACTTCAATCGAACCAAACAATCACCCACATATTTTAGAACAACAAACCACATAGTGGACATACAAAATGCTTCGGAATCTACAGAAACTAGAAAAAAAGAGTAAACAACAAATAGAAGGCCTTGGTGAGGATTATTCCTCACGTGGATCAAACACAACATCTCGAAATCCATGCAGTTGAGGTTCATGGCTGCCGTCAACCCCTTCTACAACTACCTACAAGGAGGGAAGTTGAGGAAGTAACCACCAAACACAAAACCATTATAGAAACATAAATACCTAAGCATGTGCTTAAACAAACGCAACAAACACAGTTTTGTGAATATCTCAACTCGTTACCTTTAAAATTCACCACATAGCGAAACAAACGTCGAAAACCCAAACCATTCCCATCATCAAAGATGAAGGGAGACTAGTAGCCAACACCGAGGTTGAAGGCAGAGTGGTAGCCGAGGCGACCATATTCTGAGACATCGAGTAAACATGTTATGGTCTATAATGTGTCGAAGACTCGAGAAGAAGTGGGAGAAAATTGAAGGAAAGTTGGAAAAGAAAGGCGTCAAGCTAGGAGAATTCAATGAGTTTGTGATAAAAAAAGACAAGCTATGTCATGGCAGTAAGGAGAAGTGACACAAAGTTAATGCGAGTGGGAGGAGGAATGTAGGGTGACGACAGTCACTAAATGCAGACAAGTTGGCAAATAAGGTGGTCATGCGTTCAGATGCCACATGATCACCCTGTCAACTTTAGAAGGTTTTAGAGGCATGTCGATGGGGTGGGGCCTCCAAAGTTTCGGTCATCGCATGATTTTGGGGTTTATTTGACACATTGGACAAATCGGTTTGCAACAGGTGGAAAATGTGTCCAATTTCGAAAAAAAAAATAATGTTTCTTGTTTGTCTAGTCAACTGTCGAGGTGTATGGAAAAAAAAATCAGCTTGGAGGTCTACATGGACCTGTCAAGTTAGGGTGCACATGTATTGGCACCTCTCCCCTATCATTGGAAAGCTAGTTTCACCAACTTTGTAGTGGTGCAAGTGATTTTTCTAGATTTGTTGTTTGATAGCATTTATTGTAGTTAGGAGTCATATTTTCCTTCTTGGAACTTTGAGCTCATAAATTTTTGCCACAATGTCTAATTTTCATGATTCTTGTGACCATGGAAAGGTATTGAGGAGCTCTATCATTGTGTCATACACTTTTTCCAAATTTATCCCCATGTATTATAATTTATTCAATATTTTTATTATATGTTATATTAACTAATTACTTGGACATACTACTTCCTAGAGAGGTTATGTCTTTTTGGAAAGGCTTCATTTGAAGTATCGATCATATATGGGAGTTTCTATATTCATGTGAGGGTTTCTATCTTTGTAATTTTGAAGAATTATCATAGTTTGTAATGGGTTTTTCATTTCAACCTTCTTTGATCATCCTAAAGAGGAGGAACTATAAATAATAAATAGATGGTATTATAACACATCTTAGATGGCTTCATTTATTTCAATATTTGTATAATCTTGTATTCCTACCTGACACACCTAGTAAGAAATTTTCTTGGACTTGTACAAGGGATCATGTCTTAGGAGTTATTATTATGTATGCTAATGATGACATATTGAAGTCTATTGTCGATTTTGAGAGTCATCATGTTCTTTGGAGTAAAATCAGGGAGTTATATGGAGATCCTAATACTCAGCCATTCCTAGATGATTCTATTTCAGATTGTAATGTGCCTCTTAACTTTTTATAAAGGATACCCTATGATTGTGATACTATTCAGAAATTTGATTCTTTGGAGTACTTTGAAACTTCAGAAGATGAGTATGAGGTTTCTTTAGAGATTCTTGATTTTTTTTCAGAGATAGTTGATGTTCCTTCACTTTCATCAATTCCTTGTGCAAAATCATTTGAGACTTTCATCATTTTTGTTTATTGGGACCATCACTGTCTTTCAAATTTGGAGGACACATTTGAGGGGTTAACTCTTGTCTTTAATGACACATTTCACTTTTGTTCTCAAACCATATTTGTGTTTGGAGCTTGTTTAAAATTAGTTTCCATAGAGTTCCAGTTTGTAACCATCTTCTTTGATTGGGCATGTACCTAATTTGACTGTGGCATCTTCATCTTTCATGGACAAGGAGACACGTGAGCAATTTACAAAGACATCATCATCATTGTTCATGCTTCCATCTTTCAAAGCATATCTTGAATGGGAAGCATTCTTGCATTGTACTTGGTTTTGTTTCTTCTCAAGGGAGGACAAATTGTGTGTAAGCATTAGAGAATATTTTGCCTTTAGACACTTAACCATTTCTGTAATAGATTATTTGTCATGGGTGGCTTCTTAGTCTCTCTCTTTCTCTCTTATGGGGAGGATTTTTGTCCCAATGGATTTTCTCCTTTTCTCTGTTAATGAAAGGTCATTTGTACATGGGTACTTAACATGGCCTAGATGCCAAAACACATCATCATATTGCATATTGCATCACCATCTTGCATTCATTTGCATTATAATTTCTTCTCCCTAAGTTGCACTTAAGGTGGGGTGTTAGTGTGAATGAAGTTATTTCCTATCTAGTCATTAGTGGGAACCTATTCACATGTAAGTTTTATTAGGTCCCAGGTCTCATTATCTATAAGTTAGTTATAATGGGATCATGTTCACCTCATTTACTTTTAGTTATCTAGGCATTTAATATTTGCATCATGCATTTAATTTTTTTTATCAAGGGTAATTGTCATACCCCATCACACCTTTCCTATAAGCAAGGCTTCTTGTATATTCAACCATATTCACAATGCATTCTTATTATGCAAGTTACCTTGTCATTCTGTCTTGTGGAAGTCATCTTGGTCTAACAGTGATTTTAGGGGTCTTGAGGAGTCACCTATCTACTCCTACAAACAAGAAATAATTTCATTATTGTTTGTATAACACTTTCTCTACGTTGGTGGTATCGTTTATTTTTCTCATTATGGTTTAGGGATAGTGTGCTTTATTATACTGGGGAGCATTTTTTTTCTTGTCTAAGTAGGTTAGTGAGAGCATAAAGATGCCTTAAAAATAGAGGTTTTTTAGGAGGAGATCCTGGTCAATTTCTTGACATTTTAAAAAATAAAAAATTCAAAGGTGCAACAATAAAATATGAAGATTTAGGAGCTTCCTAAAGATATGGATAGAGTTCCATGCATGGGCATATCAGAGGCTATGTTGATTTTTTTTAATCTTGGGTATTCTTGTAGGTGGAAGACTATGTCTCATGTTGATCAAACACTTATTTGTGCCTCCATGCTTTCTATAATGACTAGTTCATTTGCTTCATGATGATATTGAGGATGTGGTCCATTAGGTGGAGGTTTACTTCAATATTCCTTAGATCAATATGAATGTGGCTAAGAGGTGATAAATGTGCTTACAATGGGCAATGAAATTGAGGGGCTAAAAACTTGAAGGTGGTTTTATTTGCCGACAATATTTCCACTCTAAAATTATTGTGAGGAAGTTTGAGATGAGGTGCTAAGACACTACTTTGGGTAATGTTCATAAAAAAAATGTAAGTTTCATTGGGGGTTGATAGGACATATGTAATTTGCCCCATCCATTGGGTAGCAATAATTTTAAAATAACAATAAGTATAATAATTAAGAATTACAACAAATATTTTCATTACAATACTATAAAGGCAAGTACTCGCCACTATGTGGCACTTGTTTTAGTATAAGTTTACTTCGTTGTTTCAATTTAAAATGTTGGATCTCATTATAAAAACAACTCTAGTTCTATTACATTGTTAGTTAGGAGTTTAATAATGTTACGAGGGTGTCTCGATTCATATGCGTGTTGAAAATGTAAAAGTGAAAACATTTCCATTTGTGATCTTGATATTAAATGTTTCAATTATAGAAATGTACTATTGAATAAAACATAGAGAAACATTTGAATTTCATGCCAAAACATTAAATTTACAATTTAATTTTCAAATTTTCATTTGAAAATGTGAACCTATCACCATTTTATTGTACAAAAAAAATGTGTAATCGCTAGTTAATTTGTTGGTACAAAATGGATGTTTGGTAGTCATTATTTTAGTAGGTAACTGAAATTTGAGTAGTCATTAGTTATTTATTTCAAGAGAGCAATTTGAGTTTAATGAGATGTCTCAGTCTAGAGAGTCCCTAGCCACACAAGAATTCTTATCTAGTCATTATTTTGGATGTATGTTTTCACATCTAGGTTTTTCTCAATTCAAGGCTTGCTGTTAAGGGAAGTTAAGTTTGAGATTTAGGGGTTGTGATGTAGGGTTTGGGGGTTCAATGTGGTTCATGGGTTTGGATTCCAATTTTGATGGTAAGCTTGGAGGTTTTCTAGTGTTTGAAGTTTGAGGTTTATGATGTAGGGCTTGGGATTTCATATGTAGGATTTGATAGTAACATGTTTGGCTTTCATCTTTAGTCTTTAAGATGTGGGGTGTTAAGTTTTTTTCCAATTCAAGGTTAGATGTTGATGAAAATAGAGTTCGAATGAGTAAATTTGTCATTTATATTGCAGGTTTTAGGATTCAATCGAGTTGAAATGGTTTTGGGTTTCAAGTTTGGTGTTATATCTATGGAGACACTTTAGTGTTCAAGGTCTATGGTTTAGGATTTAGGGTATAGAGTATGGCTCTAGGCTATTGGATGTAGGATTTGGTGTCCAAGTTTCTATTGATTCAAGAATTAGTGTTAAGGCAAATGGAGTTTGGAGATTCCAGTTTGTGATGTAGTGTATAGGATTAAATAAGGTTCATGGTTTCAAGTTTGGTGTTAAACATAAGAACTTGATAGTTTCTTAAGGTTTGGGGTTTGGGGTGTAGGATTCAAGGGTATAATGTTTGGATTTGGATTTTAGGGTGTAGGGTTTGTAGATAGGTTTCTCCCAATTTAAGCTTTAATGTTAAAGAAAACTGAGTTAAAACAATGAGGAAATTTCTGATTTATGATATAAAATTTAGGATTCAATAGGTTTTGAATGGTTTTTTGCTTCACATTTGGTGATAAACCTATGGGTTTAAGTAATTGAGGTTTGGTGTTAAGATGTAGGATGGGTATAGGGTTTGTGTTTATTCATTCAGATCTATGCGGTCCAGTGGATGTTGAATTTTTGAATAGATCATGTTATTATGTTTCATTCATTGATGATGTCTCAAGATATACTTGGATCTATTTTATGCAATCAAAATCTTAAGTTTTCACTTGGTTTAAGGAATTTAAAGCATTGGTTGAAAATCAATTAGATTATAAGATAAAAGTATTGAGATTTGACAATGGGGGTGAGTATTGCTCTCAATAATTTGATGAGTTTTGACATGCAGAAATTGTTAGGCAAAAGACTACACCTTACACTCCCCAAGAAAATAGGGTAGCAGAAAGAATGAATCATACATTAATGGAAAGAGCTAGGAGCATGTTAAATAGTGCTAAGCTTAATAAATGTTTTTGGGAAGAAGCTATTTGTACTGCTTATTATTTGGTTAATAGATCTCCTTATTAAGCTCTTGTTGATAAAACACCTTATGAAATGTGGTTTGGTAAAAAACTTTTAGTTTCACATTTAAGGGTCTTTGGTTGTGAGACTTTTGTTCATGTGCCTCAAGAGAAGCTATCTAAATTGGATCCAAAAGCTCATAAATGCATCTTTGTAGGGTATGGTGAGAATGTAAAAGGTTATAAGCTTTGGAATCCTCTAACCTATAAAATGGTTTTTTATAGAGGTGATTTTCATGGAATTTAGAGCTGACTCGGGTGAAGAACAATCAAAGGAGTAGTAAAAAATAATGCATTTTGAAACTAAGCAAGAAGATGAACATGTGAAATAATAGAGAAATGTATGAGAATATGGAGAAGAAGAAGAGAGTTCAAGTGAAAGTTTTGAAGATTCGATTTAAGTTGAAAACAATGAAGAAGAACATGGGGAAGAACCTCTTACTCCACCTTTGAGAAGGTCCACAAGATAACGAATTCCAGTTGATAGGTATAGCCCACCAATTTTTTATTGTAAGTTTTCTTTATTAAGTACTGACGATGAACCTATATCTTACAGGGAAGCACACTCTTTTGAGGAAAGTGAGTCTTGGATGCAGGCCATGCAAGAGGAGATGATAGCTTTGGATAGTTGTGACACCTGAGATCTTGTTAATTTTCCCAAAGGAAGAAATCCCATTGGATGCAAGTGAGTATTTAAAAAGAAATTTGGAGCAAACAAACAGTTAAAGAGGTACAAGGTCACAGTGGTGGCCAAGGGCTACTCTTAGAGAGAGGCAATTTATTTCGGTGAATCATTCTCTATTGTTGCTAAGCTAACTTCTATTAGATTCCTATTATTTGTTGTTGTTGCTTGTGATTCTGAGAGAGTAAATGGATGTTACAACTGCTTTCTTGCATGGGGATCTTGAAGAAGAGATTTATATATAACTTGATGGTTTTGTTGACAAAGGAAAAGAAAACTTGGTTTGCAAGTTAAAACGGTCAATGTGTGGTTTGAAATAGTCACCCGGGATGTGGTATTGGAAGTTTGATGCTTTTTCATTAAAGTAGGGTTATATTAGAAGTGAAGAGAATCACTAATATTATGGTTATTGATAAATAATTATTGATTATTGTCTTGTATGCTGATGATATATTGTTTATTGGTAATAGTAAGGTGATGAATAGAAAGCTGAAAACTCAACTTTTTGGCAAGGATTTGGGGGCTGCTAGATATATTCTTGGGATGGAAATTAGCAAGGATTAGGTTCATAGAAAGCTTTGGTTAAGTCAAAGTAAGTATGTTGATACCATTTTGCAAAGAGTTAAAATGCAAAACTGTAAGCTAGTAAGTATTCCTTTTCTGCTTGGTACTAAGTTGAGTTTAGACATGTGTCATAGTGAAGAAATGTCTAATGTTCCTTATGCTAGTGTCATCAGTAGTTTAATGTATGCAATGGTTTGTAGTAGACCAAATATAACCCAAGTAGTGGGAGTTCTAAGTAGGTTTATGTCTAACCCAAGTATAGAGCATTGGACTTTTGTTAAAACGGTATTAAGATACTTGCAAGGTACTTCTGATTATTATTTAGTTTATTATGGTGTTAATTATGTGGGTAAGTCATTAGACATACAAGGTTTTGTTCATACAAATTGGGCATGTGACTTGGATATTCGAAGGTCCACTAATGGCTACATGTTTGCTTTGTTTGGAGGTGCAATGAGTTGGATGAGTCAAAGACAAGGAGACAATTTGGTTACAGAGACTTGGTAATGGTAGTGGTTTTGATTGCAGGACAATGAGGATTGGATGTGACAGTCAAAGTGTCATATGTTTGGCCAAAAATCCTATGTATCATGCTCATACTAAACATGTTGATGTTCAATATCACTTTGTGTGAGAGATGGTTGAGAGTGGACAAGTCTTGATTGAAAAAGTTAGCAGTTTGTATAATGTTGCAAATTCTTTTATGAAGCTAGAAACCACGAATAAGTTCTATTGATGTAGGAAGGCCATGGGCCTTGATCAGTATACTTGATTTCTATTATGTATCTCTCTGAGGTAATTTACAATATATGATGTCAAGTAGGAGAATGTTAGGATTTAGGTGCCATCAACCTTGTAAATCCTTTAATTTATTGTTTTTCTAAATGTCTTTTGTAATTTACATATAGGAGGTTAAACTGTTTAACCAACAATGGTGAAAGAGGCCATGTAAGGCAAAATTATTTTTATTGTTTCTCCTTTAGGAAAAGGACAAAATAGCTAGGTGACTCCTCTTGAAATCTTCAATTTTTGAGGTACATGGACACTTGTTAGGAGTTGTAAGAGAATATATGATGGTCATGATAGTCATTATTTCTATGACAATATTTATAACAAAATCCTTACTCGGGTGCACATGCATGAGAGATATCTTATGACATCTGTAATAGCATCTGTAAGAGGCTGTTTTGGGAGGTGTGTGTTATTTTTTCTAGGTGGTTTTGCTACATGTTGTTTTGCGATACCATAGTGGTATTCATCCTCACAAACTCCCATAATTTGGTGCCTTGAGCTAGTGTTCTTCATTCAATCTTATTCAATTTGTAGGGTAATGGAGTGTTATCAATTTTTACAAAGGTCTACAAAGAAGTGTATTACTGTTGTATTCTTCATTGGATTAGTAACATACTTGCCTCTCTTTTATGGTGGAGTTTTTTCCCGAAAGGGTTTCTCCACGTAAATCTGGTGTTTCATGTGTAATGGTTTTCTTGTTCTTGTTTTGATTCTACAATCACAATGTTAATGGTTAATCTTAGTTTCATTTTTGCAATAACTTTGAGTTTAACTTCATATTGCAAGCTTTATTCACCTTGTTTTACAACACCATAAGCAATCATGTCAAATTCATGATATCCAAACATATTAAGGTAGACAATCTCAATAGCTCAAAAACAATAATGTTGAGAAAACACATTTAGAAGGAAATTGTCACTTGTAGACTCATTTTAAAAAAAAATTGATTTTGGGGTGTTGTGTGATCAACATACCATGGTTTGTAGGACTTACACATGAATACCCAACTTGTGACAATCTCTTTCATGAATGGAGCAATATAATTAGCATTTATTTTATGAGTAGAAGAGATGATAATCATATGACCCTTGGAGTCTAT
This sequence comes from Cryptomeria japonica, assembly GCF_030272615.1. Classification (NCBI taxonomy): domain Eukaryota; kingdom Viridiplantae; phylum Streptophyta; class Pinopsida; order Cupressales; family Cupressaceae; genus Cryptomeria; species Cryptomeria japonica. Next base: position 671,970,348 of record NC_081405.1, read on the forward strand.
TGGTGAAGTTGAATGGCTCATAAGAACCCACCAAGAATCAAAACTTTTAGAGTGCAAGACCTAGTGCCCTATCTAATACCTACAACTGATAAGAAGATCCTATGCCCTAAAAGATGATGCCACAATATCTATCAATCTTTTATGTTTATACAAAAGCAATAAATAAAGTGAACAAAAAAGATCTAATAATATAGCTGTAGCGTCCTAAAATTGTGACACTTGTAATTTCGACTGCATTTGGGTCTTCACGATGGCGGCGCAACGTTGAACCTGAATGGAGACCCGAAACCTGTTTATAACACCAAAAAATGCATTTTTCTGCACCCTGGCTTGATCCCTCCTTGCACCCTGCTGTCCCGGGAGGTGGGACCATGGCGCCCAGCGCCCTGGTCCCCCAGGACCATGGCGCCCAACGCCCTGGTCCCTGGCCCTATTTTGGGCCCAGTCTCTTGTGGGCATCGGGTCTTTAAGTTTGCAAATTGGAAAATAATGTTTCCTGGTCGGCCTAAGGTCGGGAAAATCAGTCTATCAGCCCTAACTAACAAGTATATAAACTACATTTCCTCTCCCATTTGAGGAGGTAAAAGAAAGAGGAAAACATATGCGAGCAAGACGCGGAAGCGATATTCAAACATTCAAACATTCAAGCATTCAAGCATTCCTTCAAGCAATTGAGCATTCTAAGTCTCCATTCAAGGCTAAGTGTTGCATTCAAGACAAGGATTCAACCATTGAAGAGGAGATCACATACAACAATACAACATACTACATACATTACACCTTCGCATGTAAGAATACAAACATTCTTACAACAAGGTATCAGTACTTGTTTACATTACAAACATTTACATTTACAACATTCTCATTTCTTGGTTAATTCCAAAACCGGGGTTTGACCTAAAGGCAAACCCCTCATCCCTAACCCCCCAATCGTCCTCTCTTTTCTGTGTGTAGGTTGCAGGTACGCGGCTGTAATTGAAGATCTGGAATCCTTGTGCAGAGACGAACAGATCCCCCTTCGTTTCGCGGATTTTTCGGAGGACCGTGTGCCCGTCGGGCGTTATCGTCCCGTCAACTTTCGCTCAAATTTGCAGAACAACACCGTCTCGACATTTTACTGCTAATTCCAGGTCCGCAGCTTCATCCCATATCCCTATCTCTGTTTATAAGCGAATCTTTCCTACTTTACATGCATTCCTAGTTCAATCTTTCTATCTATATTCTTTACAAAAGAGGGTATCCTTGATGTCACAACCCTTGAAACTCATTTAGAATCCAATCTTGCATTGCGTGGGATTGGATCTTGTGGGTTTCAACCCCTCTTTTGAATGTAAAGTCTCCCCTAAGTGAAAACCATCAACCCTAGTGACTCTCCCTTCTCTCTCCTTGAAGTTGGGGAGGGGAGAACAACTAGGGTTCGATTTTTCCGCTTTACAATAGCCCTCAGAGTATATTAGTGAAGTTGAATGGCTCACAAATAACACACCAAGAATAAAAACTTATTGAATACAAGACCCAACACCATATCAAATACCTACTAATTAAAAAACTCGGCACCATAAATGATGGAACTAAAATATCTATAATACTTTAAAAAAAACACAATATCTAATACCTACTAAATGTACCATAAACAATGGCTAAAGTATATATGAAGATATTTGTACTTAGTATGAAGAGTATTAGAAGGTCCACAATATGCACCAATAATTTTATGAAGAAAAGATCAACCAAACGGCTAGCTTCCTTGTCAAAATTAATAGTAGGAGATCCAACATGGAAAAGAGCATGAAGATAAATTAAGGAACGTTTTTCTTGGTCCCATAGATTGTTTTAGTCTTGTGAACGTCATTAAAATCTTTCATTCATTAATTCATTTCTGAAGGAGTTCAACCCCTTAAAGGAACATGATGAAAAATACTACCTAGGTGGCAATTAAGGGAAAGGTGAGACTTCTAGTTGCACAACTGAGGGCTGGTTTTCATCTTCTTAGATATGAGATGGGTAGATGGATAGTCCCTAAGAAAGAGTGGGATGAAGAACTTGTCTTTTCTGCAATAAAGAGCTGGTGAGAAACGAATGACACTTCATGATTGATAGACATCCGTACTCAATATGAAAGAAATTTGAAGGTGGGCAATCTAAATGAATTATTTGAGGAAACAAGGTTTCACAAAACCATGGGTTTCTTGACCAAGATCCATAATAGAAAAAAATGGCATTGAAAGGAACTTGAAAATTGTCAATGATGATACTCTAGTCCCATAAATTGATGGTCTCTTGGACATCATTAAAACTCACTCATTCATCCATTCACTACTCGTAAACCCAATAATTTATCCCCTCTCACTTTTTACTCAATATGAAAGCAATTTTAAGGCAAGCAATCTAAATGAGTTATTTGAAGAGGCAAGACTTCATGAAACCACAGATTTTTTGATCAAGATCCATAATAGAAAAAGTGACATTAAAAAGAACTTGAAAATTGTCAACAACAATGATATTCTTGATCCTATAGACCAATAACCTCTATACATCATTAAAACTCACTCATTCATTCCTTCTTCATAAACTCAAATATTTATTCCCCTCACCTCTTAAGGCACATGACCGCCCACCGCACCTCATGTGCCTTGTCACTTTCGCAGCACCGAAAGGAAAAACACAGCCTCATTGCCCAAGGTACCGATCGACCCCACCCAACACGTGATAAACACCCAACACGTCATTATTATCAAGAAATCCCACCAATTTTTCCACCAATACACATCTCAGATCTCCACATTCCTCTGGATCTCCACATCCCGATCAGGAAAAATCCTTCAGCAAACCATGATACCGACTTGTTCTCATTCATATTAAGAAACCCCCCATTTCTCCACCAATACACATTTCAGATCACAACATTCCTCTGGCTCTCCCCATCCCGATCAGGAAAAATCCTTAAGCAAACCATGATGCCGACTTCTTCTCATTATTATTAAGAAATCCCCCATTTATCCACCAATACCCATCTCAGATCACAACATTCCTCTGGATCTCCCCATCCCAATCAGGAAAAATCCTTCAGAAAACCATGATGCCGACTTCTTCTCACACCTCAAACACCACCATGACGCCACAATCTCCACCACAACCCTCACTCCCCACCCAAATCGCAGACGCAGGCAAATCTCTGTACGCGCAACGCAGGCCCTGGTCGGAGCTCATCAGCGCCTCCAATGGCGGCACCGCCTTCGCCAAGCCCGATTCATTCGGCGATGCCCTAGCTCGCATCCGCCGCAACGCGGCCTATTTCCGCATCAATTATGCCTTCCTTTTACTGTTGATGGTCCTGTGCAGCCTCCTGAAAGAGCCCGTTGCGTTGCTGGTTATCGTTACCCTAGCCGCCGCCTGGTGCCTGCTTTATCTTTTCCGGACCGAGCCGCTGGTGGTTTTCGATCGGAGCCTGAGCGACGGTGCTGTGCTCGCAGGCTTGACCTTGGGTACCATTTTGGCGCTCTTTCTGACAGGGGTTACGGGTACCATTTTAATGGCGGTTGCAGTCGGGGCTTTGATCGTGGCTCTGCACGGGGCGTTTAGGGTTACAGATGACCTGTTCATTGATGAAGAGGAGGCAGCGCAGAGCGGACTGCTGGGGCATAGCTACACTGCAATTGCTTCTAATCCAAGGCAAGTTTAGGGTGAATTTTTGTAGGGAGGAATGGAAATTAGGCATTGTTTGAGGGGAGCTTGTGGATGAAATTGTGTAAAGATTTTTAGGGTTACAGGAAATTGTGGATGAAATTGTGTAAAGATTTTTTAGGGTTACAGGAATTGTTGATGAAATTGTGTAACAATTTTTAGGTTACAGGAAATCGTGGATGAAATTGTGTAAAGATTTTTTTAGGGTTACAGAAAATTGTGGATGAATTCGTGTAAAGATTTTTAGTGTTATTGGAAATTAGAGCAAATAGGTTCCCATCTTAGTATTCTAATGAGTGAACTTCAGAAAGGCTCAATGCTTTACATCTGTGAAAGGCTCAATGCTTTACATCTGTGAGCATCAACTAGATGCAATGAGGGCTAAGCAGACCATTAATTCTCATGAGAGATGGGTTCACTTAGGTGCAATGAGTGCTAAGCGACCATTCATTCACATGAGAGATGTGTTCACCTAGATGCAATGAGTGCTAAGCAGACCATTCATTCTCGTGAGAGATGTGTTCACCTAGATGCAATGAGTGTTAAGCAGACCATTCATTCTCTTGAGAGATGAGACTAATATTTGTTCTATATGAAAGGTTTTGTGAGTTCTGATTTGTTTGAACTTGTAAAATAGAAATTGTTTTTGTTTATATCATTGATTAAAATTGAAAACAATTGTATAGTAAACAGTATGTAATTTGTTGAATTGTGTTCAAAATCTTATGAAATTCTTTTGATGGGTCTTTAGACTATATATTATGGTCTTTCTATAATGTACCATGTAATTTGGAGTAAATTGTTGATTTAGAAATCACACGAGTTTTTCTGTGAATTTGCTTATTTGGAAGATTTTATATATGTAAATAATGGTATGTAGTCACATCATGTAAGCTATACATGGTTTTAATGAATTTGGACATCTTGCAATTGTCTTTCTAACTAATAAGTTATCATATACATGTTTCATTTCATACTAGTTGAATGTGTATGTGGCAACATAGTTGTCAATAATGATGATGTCTCACTCCTACTAATATGTTTTTTTTTTCGTGCACTGAAAATCAAAACAAATTAAAGAATCCTTTCTCACAAGCTTTTATAGAAATGTTTTTCCTTTAAAATTGAATATGCCTAGAAAAAAAAATTTGGAATAACTTTTGCAATTTAAAAATATTTACATTTATAATTTTATTGCTAAAAATTACTTTTATGGCTTAAAATTTTCATATCTATAGTTTAACAATAAAGCTGTGTGAAAAGTTGTGTCCTTTTTTCATTACAATTTGCTTTGGGAATTTATGTTAGTAATAGTAAACGTTCAAATGTATGTTGTATATACATAATTTGTATGAAATAATAAAAATGGAGTTTTCATATTTAATGAGTTAAGAGTAAACAATCTGTATGAAATAATAATATTTTAATGAAAGAGAATTTTACCATATTTTAAAAATAATAAGAGTAACAGAAGTTTATGATAATGAGTAACGTTAGAGAATTTGTTCCTCTTATTGATGACCATGAAAATTAATATTATGATAATGAGGAACATGTGGATCAACTAGAAGTTGCACAAAAACTTTCTAATCTAGTTAATAACTTGTTCATTAATAAATTATTATTAAAATTATTTTTTCTTATTATCAAGCATTAGCTTGACTCTCTTCCAAATCGATATGATTGGCAATTGATTTTGTTTGTGTAGACTTAGCCAAATCGATATGATTGGCACATTTGATTTTGCAGATTTTTTTTGGAATTTATTGAATATGAGATTGGTATCGAATTTGATCATTTGTTGTACTGAAGTTTTTTTGGGTCCCTTACACCAAATGGAGCCCAATCGACTCCATGTAGGCTTGTTGTCCTGCAGGTTACTTTGTTCATAAATACCTTTATCTTGGCTGCCCCATTCCAAACGTTGTAGCTGGAGATCGATTCCATTGGAACCAATTGGTCTAGCTGGATCTCTTTGTGGCACAGTCAAACTCTCATGTGACCAAGAACGCCCTCTCTTCTTTTCTCTTCCTCGGTGATTTATGAATGGGCGATCTGTTTGTTTGTTTTTCTTTATGGTTCGAATTTGTTGAGTCTGCTCTCTCACACTTCTATTTTCTCTCTGTACTGGGTTGATCTGCCTTGGATGGTGTTTGATTGCTGACCTTGGCTGCCCTCTGTAGCCTATCGAATTGCAGTCCTGAATGCTTCCTTTAGCTAACGCCTTGTTTCACTTCGAATTCTCTGTGTCTCACATCACAAATTGATAAGAGATAGAACCCACAGCCAAATCGGTTTTAGAGGATGGCCAAGCTGACTTCTCCTATACAAGACATTCATATTTTGCTCATCGTTGAAGCTATGCCTATTCATTATTGCAGAATAGTTTCTTCTTCATTTCGTTTTACCACCTTACCATTCTGAGAGTTTCCTATCTTGAAACAGCGATACTTGTAGGATTGGCTGGAAGTAAGTCTGGGTTGTTGATAGGTTTCCGTTGGCGGCAGAGCTGGTTCAATGTCGACTCCTTCCCTATAAATTGCAGCTTATATTAATCATTAGTTAGGGTGGAATCCAATATTAAATCTATTTATTCACCTAATTAAATTTTGGAAGTGAGATGAATTTCATAATTGGGTAAAAACTAGGAATTAATTTTGAGATATTAATAATAATTGAGTTTTAGCTGGGAAGGGTAATTTGACTCATTTTAGTGTTTATGATGGATGCATGTTGGAAAGATGTGCTTGATTATGGGTTAAACAGGGAAGGGTGTTTTCACCTATCTCAAAAGGGTTATTTTGGTCAAATAGCATAATTTAATTACTCCTTGTCATAACACATCTAGCTAAGTTCAATAGTTTGGTTATTAGATACTACATGCACGCACAGGGTCCATTCTTGACAATTGATGTCAATTTGCTAATAAACTTTGTCGTGAGGGATGAGAGCTTATCATGAGCACCAGGAAGTGAAAGCTTCGTTTGTTTGGGCGGATAAAACGTCTGGGTCATATGTCTGTCTTTTAGATTGCAGATGGAGGTGAGTCTGATGGCAATGGAGATGTTACATCTAGAGACAAGATTCATATTGTGGCATTGTAAAACCCTATGTATTAAATGTATGTTGTATTATTGTTTCATTGTAATAGACCAATGAGGTCTATTGATTATAGGCTAAGTAAGCCATGTAAATGACCTATGACGTCTAATGATGTAAATGTGACAGGAAGTCGCCATGTGACTATTTTGTACCGATTGGGGGTGGCCATGTCGCCAGGACATTATCAATTTCCGTCAAAGTCACGGCCCGATCGCCATATGTTTTATGCAATTAAATGTTTGTATGCGATGATTTCGCCAATACAATATATGGTGGACACAGTAAATTTAATTTTTTCGCCTACACTCTCCGAGGTTGCCTTAATAGATGACCTTAATTCGCCTATAGGCATGTGAAGATTTGTTAGCCAATGGGACCCAATTCGCCCGACATCTTGTCGACGCGTGTCTCCATTCACCCCAACTTTCGCCAACTATATTGTATTCGCCAATTATTTGGATGACCTATAATCGCCTCGAAAATTACATGTCGTATTTGGACGACCTATAATCGCCTCGAAAATTACATAAGTCGTGTTATAGTTACACGGGATTTGCCAAATATTTGTATACCATATAAAATTTCCGCGGAATTCGCCATATAAGGATTGGTATAAATACATGCAAAAATTAGATCTATCTCAACACAATCTGGTGGGTTCTAGGCTGTGAATTTTGATCAATAGCAAAGTTTCAGACCAAGGAAAATAATTGTTGTTGATTGCATTGGCGCCTGCTAGTGACCTAAAGCCTAAAGGTGAGCGATCATATTTTTGATGTGGTATATTATACATTATAGTCTATTATTGCTTCTTCAACAAATTGATATTTTTTTGGCAGTTTTTATTTCGTTGGAGATGTCGAACTGGAAGAGGGGTAGGAAACCTGAATGTGGGGAAGGCCATGAAAGGCCAACAAAAAGCAGAATGTTGTCTTCATACTTTGGCATTGGAAAAGATTGTGGTGAAAATCAGGAAGGTACATCATCACAAGTACAAGTACAAAATTCACCACCTACACCACATGTTGAAGACGACGGCGAACCTGATATCTCAAATCAGGATGATCTTGAAGAAGATTATCTGGTAGATGCCCAAGTTAACCGGAATGATATAATCAACTTGGGTGATAATGCCATTGATGATAATGCATGGAAGGGGAAAATAAAAGCCATATCAAAAAAGGGTGAACCACAATAAAAAAAAGATCAAGAGTGGGATATGTCAGTGAGGAATTTTCAAATTAATTGGGCATCAAAGTATCCATTCATTGAACCAGTGGAGAATCCAATTGAAGGCGAGCCTCCAATAGAATGCAGGTGTAAGATTTGCACTTGGAAACATAATAAGGAAATTAGGTTGCAACTAAAATTTGACACCATAGAAAAACATATGGGTAAAGTTTATGAAAAACAAATGATAGACGGGGTTGAAAAATCAGTGATAAGATGGAAAACAAAGGAGGAATGTAAGCATGTGAGGAATGTCGAAGAGTATTATTTTCATGAGAAAATACAGATGAAATCTGCTGAAGTTAAAGGTTCTATTGAAGCTAGTTTTGGAAAAACAATGCAAATAGAACAACTGGGAAAAGCTATTCAGTTAAGCATTGTTTTTTATATTTTGAGCAGAGGGCGTGCTATGACAGATTTCCCATCAATTAGTGGTTTATTACACTTTTTGAAAGCTCCTAACTATCCTAATAGACACTGGTCAGTAAACAGTGGATGGGAAAGAGCAAGTTGTCTTGTTGAGGTTGAAAAAGAAGATGTAAAGGAAAAAATAAGAGAGTCAAACTTTATTGCATTTTTTTTAGACGAATTTACGATAGTAGACAATACTTCATGGGTATGCATGCGCGTTTATACTATAGAGAATCATACCCGCCAACCTCATCTACTATCTGTTGCTAAAATGAAGGAGAGTGCGACAACGGAAAATTTATTTCAACTAGTAAAGAGAAGTTTAATTGAATATGGAGGTATGGATGACATGACGGTAGCCAAAAAATTGGTTTGTGTTGAAACAGATGGAGTTTCAGTAATGCAAGGTCACATGAATGGTCTTTGTACAAAGATTGAAACTTCATTTGCACCGTACATTACTGCAATTCACTGCATGACTCACATAATGAATCTACCTTTAGGAATTGTGAGCAAGTTTGCTTCGGTTAAAAAAATTGAAATTTTAATCAGAGAGCTCTACTCACACTTATGTCGAAGTCCCAAGCGATTTTTGGAATTTCAACACTTTGCTAATGGAATAACTGATGGAAACAAGATTCTCAAAGATAATGATACCAGATGGATCTCTTTGGATGGTCCAACGCATCGAGTGTTTTCAAAATATCCATCCTTGATTGGACTATTTCACACAAGTCGCAACGAATCAGATCAACTGAAATTTCTTGACCTTCTTCGGAGGTTAAGTGATTTAGAGACACTCTTAACTTTAGCAGCTCTTATGCCCATGCTAGAGGAAATGAGGAATATTATGAAGGCTGCCCAAAAAAGAGCTCTGTGTATTGCAGAATATGCTACGCTGTGTAAGATGACATGCATGACCCTTGGCAATCTCTATCGAAATCAACCAACACTATCTGATGAAAAATTTGTTAAGTGGTGGATACTCATAGATTTGAATAATCCTGATAACTTTTTACAAATCGGTGCAGACGGGGAGGTATGTGCCAATGTATGGGGAGTTGAAATACCAATGCATTTCTATGCCACGGTCGACCCCGAGGAACCAGGAAAGCGCCCCAGGAAGCAACTAGCAAGAGTTACAAGGGAAGATTTCAACAAGATTGTTGAAACTGTAACTACTTCTATGAAAAAAATTGCATATGATATTTCCTCAAATTAGAAGCAGATTCCCTCCTAACAACCTTCTCAAAGCCATGTCTATTGTGTTTCCTCATTATTGGAGCCTCAACATTGCATCTGATTTTCGAAGTAAGCTACTAATTTTGATAAAACAATTTTGCACATCCAGAGAATTGAATGAGTAACTATAAATGGAATATTAGACGAAACTCATCTTCGAGAGCAATCATCTCATTTTGCATACACTATGAGAGAACAACATGGCAAAATGGAGAACCCCCGCGAGGAGGGATCAATAACAAGGCTTTGGAAAACTATACCCAAGAACTCAGCATTGCGTGATTCAATGCCAGAATATGTGAAGCTTGCTGATTTATGTCTTACCATGATATTGGGTTTGGTGGAAGATGAGAGAGTTTCAGTGCTTTGGGGTTCCTAAAATCAAAGCTAAGAAACAAACTAGACAAAAATTTGGAAAATTGCTTGAGGCTCTATACATCTAGGTATCATGTCCACACTTTTCCTTACGATAGGGCATTGCAAATCTGGAGGTCCAAATGTGAAAGAAGAGGTTTGGGCAACACTTCAAACCAAAGTGCCAGTGGGACTATTGACTCATGTACTAGACCTACTGGTAGCATTGAGATGTAGTTCACCGAAGGTATGCAGACTCAGAGTGAAGAAACCACAGACAAGAATCAAGAAAGCTCTGAATTTGATGAGGATGAATGGCAATTGTAAGAGATTGGTATTTATTAATCTATTACTGTATCTCATCATTCATATTACAAAAGCATATTACTTTTTGCAATTAGAATTTAATATTGATTTGTAATTGTATTTTTCAACTTTCTATTTCCAAATTTAAAATAGCATAAAAAAAGACCATAATGTGTTTATTGATACAGAGATGTTTATTGTTTATATAGACATGTTTGATACATTTCAGAACCATATGATACAATTCATTCAATAGTAATACACATGTCGAGAACTTAGATTTTTCATTAATTCTTGTAAAATATAGCCATATGATACAATTCATTCAATAGTAATACACCAATTTGTGTGATTCTCCATGCAAATTGCAAAAGTGAATACAACAGCTCCTATGTGATTCTCCAATGTCCATGCAAAAGTGAATACAAAGTTTCAAAACCCTTTGCAAATGACCTTGAATTCTCTTTTATAGAAACAAGGGAGCAACAACAGCTTCAGGTCGAATTGCAAGTTTGCAACATGTGAAGACTCAACATCAAAATCACAAACTCAGCACAGATTTATATGGCCATCACAGGTCGTATTAGCAATTTGACATCTACTACATGTCTGATGTCTCATGTTCAAAAAACAGAGTTCAAAATTAAATATTAATTCATGCCATGACAAATTAAATATAGATAATAGCAGTGTCTAAAACCTAGTAATCAGAAATAGAGAAATGCATAAATGTTAAAGCAAGGGAGAATTTGAGAATAAAAATTTACTGGCTGAAGTTTTGCACTGTGCATCATAAATTCATAGGTTGGATTAGCAAAATAGCAATACGAAGTGCTGGTTTTTTCTATTCACAAAACAAATTTATTTCAAGCGATGCCAAATTCCAAACAGAAAAAACATAAAACCTTGAAATTAAGAGTAAAATAAGAAAATCGTGCAATACATACTATGATTCTTAAGATTTATCTGCCAGTTTTTGTAGGGTGCTCCACTCTTTGTCTGATGGAAGGTCAATATTTTGTAAACTACGGAATGTCAACTGCAACTTCGTCAACATTTCATATTTAGAAGATTGACTTGACATCACTGTTTCATCCAATACTGAATTTAGAGTTGTAAATGGTTGGATGAATTCCAGAAAGCTTTGGGGAGTTGTGTCCTTAGGAAGCAAGTCTAAATCAGACTTCATTTTTATCTCCATGCTTTTTTTGTAAGCTTCTTTTCCAATGAATTTATTTGATGAGTCAACGGTCTTAGGCAAACCAAGTTTAATCAAATTATTTTTCTTTTCTTGCAGCTTAAATATCTTTTTTCCACAATTTTCCATAACTTCTGATGTTTCCTTTAGTTTCTAGCATTTTTAAATGATAGATGATGTTTTAACTATGGCATCAATGCGGCTCTTAATTTCCTTGGATGCCAAGTAGTTGTCACTGGAACTGTAGACTACTTGCAGAATCTTTTTTGCCATATCCTCTTTTGAATAAACATGTATGCTCTTCTCAAAGTGTCATTTGATTTTCATATAAATTACTCTCAGACTTTCATTCAATTCAAACTATTCACACGACTTGTCACTCCTCTGCATTATTTTCCGCCAAATGTTTTCTTGTATATACTTTGTTGTATTTTTCATATTATCTTTCAATCTATCCTCCAAAGTTTTTATTTTAGCATTTGCATTGTGCAGGTCTTTTTTCATTTGTGCACATTTTTTTCTTTCTTCCTCCACTTCCTCTTGCAAATGTTTTTCTTTTTCCTTCCCACGATCCAATAGGTCCTGTAATTTTCTCCTTTCGGCAGCAGCAGACTCATAACTTGTGTATAATTTTTGAAAACTGGCTCTTTCTTCGTCAAAATTTTAACTGCTTTTAGCCAGTTTTTCACTCAGGTCCTTCAATTCTGCATCCATCTTCTCCTGCTCTGCAATTTCTACTGCAGGGCTTGAATTTTTTTATCCTTTTCTGTAAATCATTGCACTTGTTATCAGTTGCTTTCCTCTTTGATTTTTTCGTTTGCCAAGTCTGCCTGTAACTTTTCTATTTGTTTCTCCAGTTTATTTTTTTCTCTCTCCACCTTTAGTAGTGAAGTGTAGACCACTTCGTTAGTCCTTTTTGACACACTAATTTTGTCCACATTATGTACTTTGGAAAAATCCATTTGGAGGGTGCTAACTTGAAATTGAGAGGGATCTATCTGACTGTGTGGTGGATTTTTATCTTTAGTTGGGGTTGGGGGCATAACAACCATGAACTCCATCATATCTTTTTGTGGGTCATATGTTGGAAATACCCTGTTCCTTGCAGGGTCTTCGTTTAAAACTTCAGTCAGGGAAACCCTATGAAATGCTTTCTTTTTTTTCTTTATTTGTTTTTGTTGTGTGTTCATATTTTTCATAGTAATCACAAAATTGAAAATCTGGGCTTGCTGAAGCAATTGAATGTTTGAAAGGTGACATAGGAATACCAGAGGCTCCAATTCCACTTATTCCTGTGGATTTAACTAATGCTTGATTAGGATTACCAACAACAATTCCTGATCCTGTCCCACTCCCACTGACACTTTCATGTGTAGTTTTCATAATCTTTTTAGGTGTGTGATTTGAAGCTGCAAATGATTGTTTTGTATTGTCAGTGACACTTGATATAGGATTCTAAATAGTATTAGTATCTACCACTAGTGGCCTCTTGCTAGAGATATTTTGTTGTAGCCCTTGTCCAACAACAAGACAACTAGTATCAGTAGTACTAGTAGTACCCATGCCAACCCCACCAATCACAACATCACTTGACTGAACAATAATGAGAATACTATCCCCAGATTCCCCCCCTGTGGCAGTGGCACTTGATTCACCACCAATGAGAATACCATGATGTGGTGGTGGTTGTGGATTTGAACCTAAAACAAATGTAGGTGGACCCTGAGGGTAATGAGTAGTACCTATCTGTGATGAATCTGAAGAATTAAGTCCAATGAATGGTTTAACAAGAGATTTTGATTTTGACTCTGATGGAAGTTGTACCTGAAGTGGATACCAAATGCCCTCTCCTCTGGCACCTAGACCACCACCTTTAAAACCCATTTTTTCCACAATGCTTGCCCCTTTGCTATATTTTTCTTTCATGGACTCATTGACTGCACCTAATATTTTAGGGACTGTAGTAGTTGTTGGAGTGGGCTCAACCTCATACTCATCATCATCTTCACTCCTGTCATATGTTGTTGTGGGATGCTCCATATTCCACAATTTGCTAAACTCTCCATCCTCGTCGATGTTCTCAAATTCTGCACTGGTCTTTGGTTCACCGAGATTCTTCCTCATAGTCCAAAAATCATTTATTTTGGTTTGAGTCCAAAAACTATCTTTACATTCTTGCAGAATTGATTTGGGAATAGATTTCTTAGATGGATTAGCAGATTTTAGGTAGAAATTGTAGGACCTCCTATTTTGGGTGTCCCGACCCTCCTTTGTTGTCCTTTGTGTGTGCAATGCCATAATTTGTGATGAAATTTCTTCTGTTGAAATGTTATTGTCAGCTGCAATTTTCTCCATCTCTTTTTTAACCTCATCCCATGAGTCCATGTTTCTAAGCTTTTCTAGCAATGGTTTACTTTCATGTTGACATAACGTTGAAGATTTCTCATTTTTCTTAAGCCTTGCTTGAACTACATTGATTGGATCATACTGCCAAAGACCCTCATCACCAAAGTTAAAAACTGTCAAAAAATCATGTGCCACATTGAATGCTTTTCACTCAAATGTGAACCCTTCACATTAGAAAGGCAAGGAAGGAAATATGCTCTTCTTTTGTTGACCATGGAAGTGCCTATCTGTGCTCTCCAATTGCCGTACATACTCCAATGCAAATACCCTCTCTGTCACATGTATTGGAAGTCTGCATGGTTTTATTGTCGATTCGTAAAACCTTAACACACTGAATTCTTCCATGAAGAACCAGTCAGCCAATTCTATTTGACTTCCGAGTTGAGTGCAATCTCTACAAGACACAAACAACCTAGGCATTGGAGTGTTTGTAATTTCATTATACATTGGTGCCAAAAAGAAGTCTACAAAATGGTTGTAGTTCTTTATCTTATCATGCATCCTTATCTTTGGTGTCCATTCATATATTGGACACTCTGTTCTCTTCCCAGTCTTCTCATCAATCTTAAAGTTCACAATTTGAAGCTTGTTGGTCTCAAATATTGCATGATACATGGATAGAAGGAGATAGCACAAGTAGGATGAGAACCTAAATGTCTTACAGGAACCTTTTTTGATCATTAGTAATTGTTTTTGCATGGATTGAACAACGTGCTCAATAAAATTATATCTTACTGGCTGACCTAAACAATAGATATTATTTGAAGAAGGCTTGCACCCACTTCCCTATCATTTTCCAATCCCAGGCAAAATGACAGCAAGGAAATAGTATCCCCAACCCATGGAACAAAAATGTTAGAATTATACGGAAGCTTATGATTCTGATCCAACAAAATACCACTCTTTATTAGAGCTTTGATAAATGAATCTCTGCGACTTGAATCAAGACTTTCATAATTCCCTGCCAGCTTTCCTAGGTCAATTTGGACGTTTGAGTTTTGGGCTTCAAATCCTAGGTTCAACAAACAAGCAAATTCTCCCTCGTTTATGGATAGAATTTCCTCTTTTGAATTTTTATTGACAATTGCTTTTTTATCTTCATCATAATTTTTGGCGCAGAGCATGACAAAATCAGGGCAAGGGAATACCTCAAGTAACACCATGCTTCCCAATCCAGCATCCCACGATGCGATTTTATTTGTTCTTTGTTTTAACATTGGGTTGAAAACATTAAATTTTGCCTTGGTTGCATCTTTCGCCTTACTAGACAATGCATATCTAATATCTATGATACGCGTTTCACCATGGATAGCAGGGTCATAAATATCATGGTATTCACCAGTGAAACCTGGTGTTTTAACCAGCTCGGTTAGGTACATTTTATTTTTCACTTTGCTTCCTATTGAACTACTGCTTCCCATTTACCCCATCGTTGTTATTGTTAATAATTCAAAATAATGCTAGATAAAATCTTGAAAATGCTAACCCTCATATTGGACCACGAGATTAAAAAAAACAAAAAGGCGGGATGTAGGTGTTCTAGATTTTACCAGGAATTTCTATTTCACTAGACTGGCACAGACAGTCTTTGTTGCAACTTGCATTCCTCAATCTAGTAGTTGTTTCTGAATCTCCCTCGATTTATAGGTTTGTCCATGAAATGAAATACGATTATGACTTACGAGTCTCTTATTTTGAAAACTCTGAAAAGTACAAAAGTAATACCTAAAGGGCAAAATATCTAGAATCATGTTGTAATTTTATTAATTACTATTAATAACTATTCGATGCCAAAGGACAAAACATTCATTACTTCAGTATAAATTCTGAGGACATTAAGAATCATGTTGTAATTTTATTAATTATTAATAACTATTTGATGCCGAAGGACAAAACATTCATTACTTCAATATAAATTCTGAGGACATTAAATGTAAAACGTTCAATTCTGGACGAATTTCTCACAAATGTGTTCACTTCCCACATTCGGACCAAAATCCACCCTCAGTCGTTGATCTTTGCTCATCCAAGGGACAAGGGTACCCATTGTCAGATGTCGTGGGTCCCATGACTTCTGCTATTTTTCGGGCACGTCACCATACTCGTGTGACTTTACGAGTCTGTTTAATCAGTTTAAACTTCCGCCCAAAAAAGAGCTTTATAGACTTAATTATATTTAATTAAATTTAAAATGTTTCAATTCCAGGCGAAGTTCTCACAAATGTGTTCACTTCCCACATTCGGGCCGAAATCCACCCTAAGCCGTTGATCTTTGCTCATCCAACGGACGATGGTACCTGTTGTCAGTTGTCGTGGGTCCCATGATTTTTGTCAGTTTTCGGTCACGTCACCATACTCGTGCCACTTTTCGGGTCTATTTTTTAAGTCTGTTTAATCATTTTAAACTTCCACCCGAAAAAGAGCTTTATAGACTTAATTATATTTAATTAAATTTAAAATGTTCAATTCTGGGTGAAGTTCTCACAAATGTGTTCACTTCCCACATTCGGGCCAAAATCCACCCTAAGTCGTCAATCTTTGTTTATCCAACGAACGATGGTACTTGTTTTCAGATGTCATGGGTCCCATGACTTCTATCATTTTTCTGGCACGTCACCATACTCGTGTCACTTTTCAGGTCTATTTTTAAATCTATTTAATCATTTTAAACTTCCGCCCGAAAAAGAGCTTTATAGACTTACTTATATTTAATTAAATTTAAAATGTTCAATTTCGGGCAAAGTTCTCACAAATGTGTTCACTTCCCACATTTGGGCCGAAATCCACCCTAAGTCGTTGATCTTTGCTCATCCAACGGACAATGATACCTGTTGAGTGTTGTCAGATGTCATCGCTCTCATAATAAGAGACATTTAAATTTTAAAGATGTGCAATAGTTTGAGATAACTATTAAACCTAATGTTAATATTATTTGTAAAAATTTGAAATTCAAAAATAGTATAAAACATAAAACTTAGTTTCTAGAATAAAACAAATAACTTCAACAAGAAGCAAGTTGGAGTTTTAGTTTTAATTCACTTGTTTTTCGCGAGATAAACTTCTTTTTTATATATATTTATAAAATTATAATCAACCATAATCAATGTACAAATAATTAATGGAACGAACTACATTTTATTTTTTATATATTAAATACATAGGAAGAAGCATTACATAAAAAAGATCACAGTATTAAATTTATTTCCATTGTTTAACAAATTATTGAAATAAAATAGCCCATAGACAAAAAACATTTAAAAAACTTTTATTAATAAAAATGAAATAGAATTATAGAAAGCATTTTTATATCCATATTGATAAGACTCTAAGAGACAAACTGAAACAAACTGGAATTTGAATAATTATCATTAATATTTATGCTTTGAAAATTTACAATTTTTACATTTGAGACTTGAGTCCCTCAAAAACTTAAAAGCCAAAATGAGGGCCCCCGACCCAAGGGGCGGGGCTAGGGCACAGGTAGTGGATGGTTTACAACTTTGCTTTAAGAATCTGGCCCTCCTTCCATGTAGAATTCTTCAGACATCATAAGTTGAGAGAATTCTTCAGACATCATAAGCTAAGAGAATTCTTCAAGCCACATGTAGTTTGGAAAGTAGTTTAGGAGCAACCATTTCCGAAGGAAGTCCCTGCCAATCCGCACCCATTTCCTATGACGCGTCAAGTGCTCCGCATTCAGGTTCAGGAGAAATGGTTGCCTGGCCACTGGCACTGTTTGGTCAAGGAGGGGAAGCTTGGATAATTCACTCGCCCAAGGGATCCCCACCCCTACTTCTGTAAGGAGGACAACAATAATGTCGTCTCCAAGGAAGTCTTCCTTAAAAACCTTTCTCAATAGCATCAACATATCCACCTTGTCTCCTCCGAGGTCCAGAAGAGACGCTAAGAATCAAGATGTAATGTTCGTGTTAACACAGTATCTATTTTTATTTTGCAGAAACTCTTTACCCAACACCATTCACATAGCCTCATTGGTGAACGACCCAACCTCCTTGCAGACTGCTTGGAGGGTTTGGTCTCTAACGAAGCCCAAAAAGGCCCTTTGGTCCTCTGCATAAATGCTTCTCAAGCGGATGTGAGTGTCCATCTTGAGAAAACAGATTAACAAGTTAAACAACCTGAGCCTATAAACCTAAACCAAAGGAAGAATTTAAATACCGCAAGCTCCGACGATTTATCTACCAAATGGCAAAGGCTAATTGAAGATGAAAGAAGCAAAGATTGTATATAAATAATTGAAGCTCTTGATTGTAATAATTACTTCTCTAACCGTATTAATTGCTTTAAATTTTTTTAAATCTTTTGTATCTCTGCAAATCTTTCCCATAAATGCACGAGTGTGTAAAATTGGAAACAACTATAAACCAGTACCAAGTTGGCAAGTACCACATTTGAAGTCATGGGGACAGAGTGGATTGCAGTAAGTGAATAGATATATATTAAATGACCAAAATTATCGATCATAATTTGTGACATTTGATACATGTCTATTGAATCCAATTCCATTCAGGGCACTTTCTGGTGAGCTATGTTCTCTTCAGAAAATTGGCTCGAAATAAAACTTCAGCCATTGATCTACGATCATCGAACGGTTTAAAATCATTGATGGATTTTAGGTATGTGTCACCCTTCACATGTCATAGAGGCCATGCTTATTGATACATCGTGCAAAGTTCAAACTCCGGACTCAATGTGATGTACTGATGTGATGTGATGTGCCTTGTCTATTAATGACAATGAATTCATGAAATCGCCAATAAATTATATATTTTTTTCCATAAATAACAAAATATTCGCCAAAACAAATTCAATAATTTTCAAGCGGTGGATAAAAATCGCCAATACATTTAAATAATTTTTCCTTTGGATTAAAATTTTTCACCCATACAATTATATATTTTTTCCTTTTAACAAAAATTATTCGCCTCCTACAATATATATTTTCCCCATACAACAAGGTATAATTTGCCAGAAATTTATGGAATTTTCGTACCCTAGAAAAAAATCGGCAATACAAATTTTTTTTGCCCTATTTTGAAAAAACATTTCGCCATCCATATGAAAATTTCCCCCTGAAAATAATGTCTGATTCGCCAGGATTTTACACAGTTGCCTGGAGGGTGGTTTCTTAAAGTTATTCCTGCTGCCTACCAACTTTCAGGAGAAGTAGCTACTTGGTGGGACAATGAAAGAGCATAAAACAACTTTCAACTTGGGGAAATCACTTCAGACAATTTTCTCCAACTTTTCTGAAGGAGGTGGCTTCCACAACATTTCTTTAATGGCAGGATAAACGAATTTCAGAAACTGACTCAAGGAGACATGGCAATAACCCAATATTGGGAAAAAAATTCTCACCTATTAAAGTATGTACCACAATATCAGATTAATGAGAACTTTAGGGTTCGTAAGTTCATATTAGGTCTGAAACCACATATAGGAGTGGAAGTTGAAATGCATAGTCCTGAAACCATGGTAGCAGTGTTTGAGAAGGCCACAATGCAGGAACAAGAATTGAAATAGATGTATGAAGCTAGGAACAAAAACTCAGAATTCAAGAAGAGGAAATTTCAAAACAACAATCAAAAGGGTGGAACTCAACATATTAGAAGCATGAAGAAGAACAATACTAGGGTCAACAAAGGACAAAATTTCAATAAGAATAACAACAGGGGGAATAATAACTATGGCAATAATAGGTACAACAACAAGAATAACAACAGGAAGGATAAGCCAAAATACAAGAAGGGACCAAGAGATGGATGCTTTACATGTGGAGGAAACCATTATGCTAACAAGTGTGATCAAAACACAACTAAGATAGGAGGGAAGAGGTAGCCGCAACACCATATTCATGCCACAATTGACAACCGTCAAGCAAACTTTCAAGCTTCACCTATTCAACTCAATGGTAAACTTTTTGGTCATGCAATTTCCATTCTTATAGACATAGGTGCTACTAAATGTTTTGTGGATCCTAGAATTGTATCTAGATTGAAAGTTAATCTTGGTTATATGTCAAAACCTTGGAATTTTCAATATGGGAACCGAGTAGAGCGAAGGGTAGACAGAGGCTTGGCATGCAGTGAATTATAGCTTCCCAATTTCGTAACAAAAGTGAATCGTTGTGTGGCTTCATTAGGAAGTTATGATGTCATTTTAGGAATCAATTGGTTAATTGAGCATAAGGCCATAGTGAATTGTGAAGACAAGCTTATGAAATGCCTTGATGATTTAGGCAATCAAGTGGAGATGCAAGGAATTAAGAAGCCTTTACAACTTAGACAAATTTCAACAATACAATTAAAGAGGGCCCAGAGGAAGGGTTGTGCAATCTATGCGGTCCACATTAAGGACTTAGGGGATGATAAAAATAGACTTGATGCACACCCTATCCTTCAAGACTTCCAAGATGTCTTTCCCAAGGAATTGCTAGGATTGCCTCCCAAGAGGGAATTTGACTTTACTATTGATCTGCATCCAGGGACTAAACCTCAATCCAAGGCACCCTACAAAATGGAAACCACATAATTGTATGAGTTAAAAGTACAACTACAAGAGTTAATGGATAAGGGCCTAATCAGACCAAGTGTATCACTTTAGGGAGCACCAATAATCTTCTTCAAGAAGAAGGATGCCACACTCCGTTTATGCATTGATAATAGGATGTTGAATAAGGTCACCATCAAGAACAAGTACCCACTCCCTAGGATAGATGAGTTGTTTGACCAGATGAAAGGTACAACGATGTTCTCAAAGATTGATCTTGTTGGCATATGCACACTCCAATGAGACATTGTATGTGATTGAAGGTTTTGTCATTGATGGCAACCTTGCAATCCTATGGCACCGGCAAAGACATTATACCGGCATCAGCAGATCACACTATACATCGGCACTCAGGACACCAACATCGGCACAGAAGAAAGGAAGTATACCGGCACAGAGGCCGACATGATTTTTGTTATATAATAATTTGTTTATTATTGTAAGCCGACTTGGCAAATTGTAAAATGACTCTTATATATAAAAGAGATCATTGTAGACATTTTGAAATGTAAAAAAAAAGGTGTGAAGAATAAAAAGGAGAAGCATTAAGGAAAATATTAGGCAGACCTAATGTGCGAAATATAGGTCAAAGGGTACATGTAAAGAACAGAGCAGGAACCGGTACTGAATCAGGCATTGAAGATGCTATTGTAAAGCAATACAAGATATTGGATTTGTATAATCCTTATTGTAAGTCACTGAGACTTCCCATTGAGCAGTGAGCTCTAGGCAGTTGGCCTTCCTGCATGTGCAGGCCCCTATTGTAAGTAATATTCTCTTATTGGCCAGTGAGTGAATATTGTGGGTCACAAATCCCATCGAGGTTTTTCCCACACCGGGTTTCCTCATTAACATCTTGTGTTATAGTGTACTTTTCATGTGGATGTACTTGATTCTGTTTATTGCATTATTTCTTGCATACCGATACACTGTTATATTATGTTCTGCATGTTTTAAATTAAGAAATTCTAATCACTGGTCAGATACTGATTCATCCCCCCCTCTCAGTATCTGTGGGACCCCTAACAGATCTTAGGTCAAGATATCACCAACTATGCTTAAGGGATGAAGATATACACAAAACAACCTTCCAAACTTGCTATGGACATTATGAGTTCATAGTGTTACCTTTTGGATTGACTAATGCTCTAGCAACTTTTATGAATCTTATGAACAGTGTCTCCCATATTTTTCTAGATGATTTCGTCTTGATTTTCATAGACAACATCCTCATCTACTCAAAATCCATTGAGGAGCATGAGAAGCACTTGAGGCTAGTCTTGCAGCAATTAAGGGAACATAAGCTCTATGGTAAATTGTCCAAATGTACCTTCTTTCAAAGAAAAATCCATTACCTAGGGCATATTATTTCCGAAGATGGAGTTTCTGCTGATCTAGAAAAGATCAAGGCAATCACAAAATGACCAGCTCCTCGAATTATTTCTAAGGTTTGTAGCTTTATGGGGTTAGCCATTGTAAAGTAGAAAATTGGGAGCTTTAGCCAATTCTCCACGTGGGAAGTGTGGGAATTTATTAAGCTCAATTTTCACTTAAGGGAGTTCTTTACATTCAAAAGAGGGGGATGAATCTACTAGATCTAATCCAAAGGATGTAAGGATTGAATACTAAGTAGATTGGTTGAAGTTGGAATGTGTTTGACCCTCTTTTGTAAGTTGATTTATTGAATTAAGACAAAGTGTTGAAAATGAAGACAAAGCATGCGAAAACAACGAGCTACAGATTCAGGATTCAGTTGTGCACTTGGATCTGAGAAGTTTGAGATGATTTGGAGTTTCTATGCGAAATCGAGCAAAAGTTGCAGGGACCGTATGTCCAGACAGGGGCGCCCTCCAATTGTCCTTCGAACTTTACGCACGTCAAAAAGGGTTTTTTCGTCTATGCAAATAAAGCTTAATTCTAGAAGTACAACTATGCACCTATTTCTTGCACACAGAAAGAAAGGGAAATGTGTTGGGAATAGGGGTTTGCCTTCAGGTCAAACCCCAGTTTTGGAATTAACCAAGTGGTTGAAATAATGTAAATGAAAGGACTGAAAGTAGAAATACTCCTCTTTGAGGGGATGTTGAATTGCTTGAAAATGAAATGCTTATACCTCCTTGTGAATTTTTTCTTGCCTCCACATGGAATTATGATTTCATGAAGTAGAATGATGATCTCCTCTTCAATGCTTCAAGGAAGATTGAAAATGCTCAATTCCTCTTGAATGCTTGATCTCTTGAATGTTTGAACACTTGATGTAATGTCATGATCTCCTGTTATGTCAAATGAGAGGGGAAACCCCTCTTATATACTTGCCAGTAGGATTAATTGATTGATTTTCCGACTTGAGCCGACATAGGGGGGATTTTCCTGCTTCAAATTTGAGTTAGGTCCAAGGGAAGGGATTAAGATAGGCCCTAATTAAAGGATCCCAAGGTGCCATGCCCTGGTCCTACTGTATTTTGGGGCACAATCAAGGTGGCCCTCAAGTGCATTGTTGAATTGCAAGGTGTTTTTGGTGTGCATGAGCATATTCAAGTCTTTGATCAGGTTGAGGGGCGCAAACACAAACGCGAAGACCCAAATGCACTCAAAAATTGCGAGGGGTACAATTTTAGGATGTTACAACTGTATATTATAGGAAATTTGTAGAAGGGTTCTCTAAGATTGTAGCTCCTATAACTGCACTTAATGACAAACCTAAGTAAGTTTAATGTGTAAATGACATTTAATGATAACTATCGTGCATATGTCTAAGTAAACTTAAACATGAATAGGTTCTAACTAAGAACTAGTTAGGATAAAACCTCATTCACACCAACATTTCTTATCCTTTAAGAAGGTGTATTTGGTTATTTTAGCTTTTCCTATGTCTGATTGGGCACAAATCTCTTCTATTTTTTTTAAGTGTGTTGTTTATTTTTTCTTATTTTATATTAGGTAATGTCAATTATTTGGTGTCCTTATTCTAGAACAAGGCTCTTTTTTCTAGATCTTTCCCAACCTAGGTGTTATACAAAAATGGAGATTTTTCACTGTAACTCTTAGAGTTATCTTGCTCTATAAAAGAAACCCAAGACACACCACTAAAATGTATTGAAAAAGCACATTTCAATAATGATTTAGTGAAGTGTAAATATCTTCAATTTTAATGGAAAATAGATAAAATATTGAGAGTTAAGATTTGTTAGTACTTGTCCATATGTTTAGCAATATTTTGTTAGAATTTATTATCATATTCTCAATATTATGTATTTGTAGATTAGCATCCATAGATCTGATGTTTTGATTGGAAATTTTCATTTTAAACTACTTTGTTGTTATGATTAATTTTATAAGTTTTGAGTCCACTTACCATTGTCTACAAATTTAATAATAAGGAATGATCAATCACCAAGGAAGTTTCATACTTTCCATGTGCACAGTAGCAATCTTCCTAATGTACTTCTTAGCACTTCTCATCTTTAGATACATAAGAAGCAAGTATTGAAAATAAAAGATTAGAGGACATATTCACACCCTCAACAATGCAATTGTGCTAAGAAAACCACACCATGAACACAACCCTATTAACAAGCAAAAGAAACATTATAAACAAATCTATCATCATAATTCATATAATAGGGGAAGCATACCAGTAGCCATTATAGCTAAATTTGCACACCCACAAATCTTAAATAGTATATCGGATTTCGATGATTTTTTTTGTTGTCTTTGTATGTGAATTAACTGCTTATAGCTATTGTTTTGGGTAGTAATGAAGCACACTATGGGATTCATTATGCACGCAAAGGTCAAAAAGTACACATTTCAAAGTGTCGCACAATACCTACTTAAAGATGTTCCAATAATCATGCACTTAAAATTGCTAGTACTTATGCACAATTGCCCTAATAGTCGTGCACAAATGGGCCAATTATAGAGCAAAAAAAGCTTAAAAGTGAGTGGCTATTGGTACATTTTGATATATTTATAATTAGTAACATGGGCGGTAAGTGGTGCTCTTCCCCTATTAATCCAAATTTCAAAAGTCACAATCTAATGACCAATCTAAAATCAACTACTAAAAACCTAAAAATAAGAAAAAAAATATGCACATCCTAACTCTATGAGTGGCTAATCATGAAGATTTAGCTACTGAAAATTTCGTGGAAATCCGTTGTGTTTTGCGGATTTTCGAAACTATACGAAATGTTGTTGTGTGTGGAGATTAACCACTGCATCCCCTTATACTAATTGTCGTTTACTACATTAAATATTTATTAAACATTAAACTGAAGTGATGACTTGTAGATGTTGGAACTCTCCTATAAATAAGCTACAACATGGGCGGCAAGTGGTGCTCTTCCCCTATTAATCTAATTTCAAAAGTCGCAATCAATTGTATTTTAGAGATTTTGGACATTAACCTCCGCATCCCCTCATACTAATTACTGTTTACTACATTAAATATTTATTAAACATTAAACTGAAGTGATGACTTGTAGATGTTGGAACTCTGCTATATATAAATAAGCTACCTAACGTGCACTGAGCCAACAACCACACCAAAACAAAAACTGACACTATACCATTCGACGCCCACGAAGACTTTTGGACAAACACTTGCCGTGCATCTCCACAACATTAAATACGAACCGTCTCTACATGGAATTCGTGCATTTTTTTCATCTGCAAATTCACACTTTTACTTTTCTGCTGTCTTGTGGGGACCGAATTCTGTCAACAACGATCAATTTTTGAGAAAAAACATAGAGACATGCTAAAAAATGATGGCGAAATCGAAAACAAAAATCCAAAAACCTGGCCTCAAACCGCTAAAATTGAATGCAAACGGCAGAGAACGATTCAGGACGTGCCGGTTTGTATTATTTTGACTCAGATTTTTGTACATATGCTCAGAATTTCATGCATTTTAGGCGAAAAGTAGTTGCTTCGAATTATTTCGTCCGTTTCGATGTAAAGAATGGATTATAAGTAGTTGCTTTATATCGTTTTATCTGTTTTGATGAAATGGTTAGCATAAGAGTTGCAGCCATGGAACTTTTGACTCTTTTAAAGTCAAATTCAGCATAAAATAAGTTTTTCTCGGCATTTCGAGATAAAGATACCTGTATAAAATGAGTATATGCAATTTTTTAAAGCAGAAAGTTGGAATCTTTCACTATCAGTGCAAAATTACGTTAAAATTTATAAAGTAAAGCCGTTAAATGGAGCGTAAGTTGCGGGGGCCAGGCAGCTATCGTCATTATTGACCTGAAGAAACCCTAACTTTTGTAAGCTCTTAACCCCATGGCGCAAAATGTTGTAAGTCTGTCTCTTTTTGCGGTTAAAATGGCTTTATAGCGATCAAAAGCATGTGCTTTACGACCTTAATTGTTGCTTTTTTAGCAGACTGCCTGATTACTTTTAAAGTTCGTAAGGAATTTTAGTGTAAACGTTAATTGACTCACAAAAGTCGGTAAAATTTTTATGGAACAAAACATGAATATACAGAAGAATATATAACCCTCGGGAGGTTTAATTTTAATGAAAATATGTATAGATCTGGTAAAAATCTCTCTGAATAGGTTAACAATTAGACGAGCTTTAAACTTAATGAATATGTACGTACTGTGTAGAGCTGTTAAAAATCTTCATGAAAAGGTGTGATTTTTGCGTTTTAAGAGTTCTTAGTCAATTGTATGTAGTATCGAGGATGATCGAATGAATACCGACTTCCCTGTTCACAGAAAACAAGGATGACTGATTAAATTTCACGGCGGCTCGTCTTTTGGGATAACTGAAGGGCGTCTATAGCAAATTAGGTTCGTAGAATTTGTAAAATGCTTTTATTTACGCGCTTGCTTCAGCAGCAAATACAGCGGTTTTTAGAGTAGTTTTCTAGATTTACTAAAATTGCTGGTAATTTTTTTATGGAGTAAGCTTGTGGCCTTAAAAGTTTGCTTGGTCTAACGGTTGTTAACCGTTATTTTGGCCTTCTTTCTAACAAATATTTTGACAATCCGTAGCCTGTGAATCCTAGTTAGCCAGTTTAGGCCAGAATTCAAGCTCTTTTTAAGGTCTTGCTTCAAAGGGTTATTCCTAGAATTAGTTCCATTTGATTTTTTGTGGCTCCTCTCAGGGCGAGTTTTAAGCTTGCTTGGTGTAGACTACGCTTCTGTAATCAAAATAGCTGTGAATTAGGTGTGGTGGGTACTTTATCAATTCAGTATTGTCATAAATAACACCATTATCATACATTAGCTCTGCAGAGCATTAAATTTCTGGTTTTCGAACTGATATTTTGCCTTGTGAATGCACTCTTGATTATTTTGAGTAAAGTGTGATGCCACACAGATAGTGGAAGTAAAAATCTGCTGAAATTTGTATTAACTTAAACCATTTTATTTGTAGATGCAATCCACATAAACCAAACAGGATTCTTTGGCAAGGCACTTACTTTCATTTGATTCATTGCAGTCTCTCTGAACGTTGTTTTAAGCTTGCCTGGTGTAAAACACGACTGTAGGGAATTGAACTCAATCCAGGCTGAGGGTTCCTAAACTAGATTCAGAATTGGATTTTTTGTTATTAAAGGAATGGGTTGCGCATCATCTAAAAAGGTTTTGAGAACAAGGAGCTTCCAACAGAATTTGCAGCGACCATTTCCTCGAGTTGCAGCAATACCTATAATAGAAGATTTCCTCTTCGCAAACAACCATGAACAGTTTGTGGCTATGATCTGCAAGAAAAACAATTTTACTATGCAAATTTCTAGTGCAGCAACACAAGAGACTTCACCCTCTTTCATCAGCAAGGATAATGAAGGTCAGTCTTATTGTAATACATAATCATTTTACTTTCCTCTGAAGTTAATATATTTATAACATAGCACTACTGATGGCTTTGACTAAATTGCTATAACACTGAAGTATCAAAATGCAGACAATTAACTAATTTGCATAAGGTTCGTATTCCGATTCTGAATGTCATTTATCTTCATTGCTGGATTCTTATTTATAATGACCAATCTTAGAAACTTAAGTTGTAATGAGAGCACTCAAAAACAGAAATAATTTGTAGGAAAAGGAACTGTAAGAGAAAACCCTGAAATGGTAACGTCAGTTTTGCAATCAGGGAGTTTCCCAAGAGAGGAAGAATCAGAAAAGCACAAACCCCAGGAGGAAGAATCAGAAGAATGCAAACCCACTGAGGAAGAATCAGAAAAGCTCAAACCCAAGGAGGAAAAGTCAAAAGAATGCAAAGCCACTGACGAAGAATCAGAAGAATGCAATGTTACAGAGGAAGAATCAGAAGAATGCAAATTTACAGAGGAGAACAAGCCAGAGGTTATTAAAACATGGGAGCTCATGGAAGGTCTGGAAGATGGAGAAACTGATCATACTTCTGAGAAATTCGTTGACAATGGGGACAAGACAAGAGTTACAAGGACAGGCAGAAGATCAAAATCTATGGAAAATTTTCATACGCTGGAGGAATATGATATGATTCTTGCTGGAAGCAAGACTTCCTTATGGGATAGGAACTCCAAAAGGTACCTATATTATTTAGGTTCCAAGGCCTTAGAAAATGTTACGGAATTCACTTTGAGATCAGTAATTAGGACTGACTCACTTCCACCAAAACCAAGCAACACAACCCCCATTTTGATTGACTGGAAAGAGGAATCAAAGGATAATCATATATGTGCTTTGGAATCGTCTGTTCTCCAAGCTGCTTCTGAACTGAGAGATACAGGAAATGAAATCATCAGCCAAGAAAACAGTAGTATTACAGAGGTAGTTCCAGAAAACATTAGTAGACAGGAAAATAATCACTTTGTTGAGGCAACTGGAAGAAATATTTATTCGGCAGATATAAATTTAGAAATAGATCATTCTACAAAGAAAAATTCAAGCAAGAGAAGTTTGCATGAAAGAGTTAAACTTAATGATATTGGGGGCATTAGTATCACATCTACTCCTAATTTTCCTGCAGTAGGAAGCTTAAGAGACTGGCTGAATAGTGGGGGGCATCTTTACTCTCCAGGGGTAACCACTACTAGTTTTGGCAATTATATCCATGGAGATCAATGGTCATCTACCAACACTACTGGAAACTCTGAGCAGTTTCGGATTGGTGAAGTTGAAAGTGAGATGCATTCTTTCTCTGCTCTTGAAATGGATAAAAAAGCAACAATTATTAGAGACTCGAGTGTTTCTTCTTGTTCTAGTTCTTCAGTTTCTGCTATTGAGAAGGAAAATCGGGACACTCCTCTATTTGACCCGGAACTCTTAGCCTCATTTGAGAAGGCACTTGAGCAGCTATCCAATGAGGAAAAATGTGTGCTGAGACTAATAGATGACAGCTCACATTTTCTGAGTGAGGATTGCCATCCAGAAGACAGTGAAAATGGTCTACATGATAGCAGCAGAATGGAGGACATCTCCATATAGAGTATCTGCCCTTCCAAACAAGAAGAATTTTCAGTTCAGATTCAAAGAAAGTTTGAGAATCCCCCCAAAAAATTTGACAGCATCTTGATAGTCATCTGAACTCTGAACATTTTGTAAGTTTTCTGTAGCAAGAGCTTGTTATATAACAAAGAAGACGGCTCAATACAAAATGTAAAACAAGGTGGAACCTGTTCCATTGTAAGCAAACTGATCAGGCAAACTTTTATGAAGAATGTATTTTTATTCTGAAGGATTGATTGCTCTGTTCACCATGTACAATCAAAATGCCTGCTATGGACTGCGATTAAACTTATTGTATGCCCGATATTGCAAATATCATTAGGTTAGAATCCCCCATAAGGCCATTGGGTTTTGGAGCTCCAAAAGACCTATCATGCTTATTTGAGTCCCACACCTTTTTTATCAAATTTGGTTCAATTATCTTTACATCTGATGTGCCTAATCAAGATTGTTGTTGTATCAATTTCACAAGATATGCTCATTTGATATTGTCTCTCAGGATGTTTTGGCATAGTTAAGTGGTGGTTGTTATTTTACACCATCTCTTAGGTGACATTTTATTCAATGTGCACTGTTTATGGACCATCAACGTCAAGCTAAGCTAAGATTAAAAAATTGCTATTCTTTTCTGCAAAGGATCAAATTTTCAAGCATCGCAAAGCTGGCTGAAATATACATGTGAATTCCCTTGTAAGGATGCTTATAATTCTATGGCATCAATTAGCACATTCTATACATCAATCAATCTGTCAGTTTACCTGTGTCCTTGTCAGCTTGTCTGTTGACTTGCCTATATATTCTCCTTAATCTATTTAATTTCAACCCAAGCAAGAAAGAAGATAGTATTCAGTATTCTAGCGTTTCAGAATGTTTTAAGTTTTTGAATGAGCTGCTTCAAAAAAGAGTTGCTGCTGTCCAAGGCTGTTTTTACAAGAAGCATCTCTTGTAAGTTTTACCACCAAATCCACAAGTTAACTATAAAGAGCAACGAGAATGATACTGATTTAAATGGTAACCACTGGTAGGGATTGAATTTACATTCTTGTCAAAGAAACAGTGCCTACAAGTAAATTTTAGTGCTGCATAACTGGTTCGCCAGACCTGTAAATGGATGGAGGGAAGGCATGCTCTTGTGAGATAGACCATGATGAATGAACTTAGTGATTGAATCGGCCAACTATCATTATTAGATGAACAGCCACATTTTTTATTTTCCAAGTCCCCCTTTCCTCGGAAAGTAGCTCTTCTTGTCTACTTTTTCACCATATGTATGCATTTCCTCATCTCACTTGTATTCTGTAATTTCTATCCTGCTGGGGAAAAAACTGCGGGATCTTCTAGAATTGTAGGGGCCGCTGTTCCTCATATATATATATATACAGATGCATGTATATATATGAAGTGCTGCTTCCCCATCTCCTCCAACGTATGCCGCAGTCATAACATGGCATCCAAATATGAACTAAAAGATTCTTTTATAAGTCTTGAAACCTAATATAATGTAATCACTCGAATACTCAAAAGTCAAAACCATTGCGTTTCCCCATCTCACATGTGTTTACTGTTTGCAGCGTTCTACAGGATGCAATGATCTCCTTTTCTATTAATAGAGGTAGGCATAACTAGAGTGCCTGATTTTTTGAGACATTTAAGGAGTAATTTTAGTTATTGAAAAAAAAAACACTAAAATCAACATTTGTTTTTATCACTGGATGTTCTGGAAAACTTCTAATAAAAGGAATACAACAGCCAAAAACCACACCTACAGATAGTTACCGTTCCATTAGGAATTTTAGTTTATATGTTTATTTTATTGTGATATCTTCATTGGAATTTGGTATTTATGGGGATTTTTTATTAGGCTTGACTGTAGAGTGTCCAGGCCATATGTCGCTAGAAGCAGCTGATTACACACTCACATTGGCATCTCCCTGTATAGGAAATGAATGTACAAACAAAACAGAAGAACCCCCTGAATGAATCTAATATCTGTAATTGTGCCCATCCACAACTCTCACTCATTGCCTTTATGTAAAGCTACATATATTACCTGTCTTACAATTAGATTTTCAGTCTATAATGATTATTTTGTTGTGCTTCTGAGTTCAATTGTGTAGAATTTATTTGCATCAACATTTTGAATCACACTCTATGATCCATCATTAGGTAAGAAAACTGTAAAAAAAACCATTTATGACTATAAAATGATTCGAAATTGAAAAAAAAAAACACTAACGAAATCAGTGAATAGCAGCAGAGCCCCAGTCATGAACCATTCACCTTATAAGTGACAAAGGGACCAAAAAAAATAAATAAATAAATTAAGTTTCTTCCCTTCATACTCCCTAGCCCACCAAGCCCACTAATGTGAACATGAACCAATTCAAAAAGCACTAGCAGGAACTGCTCACTAATTTTAACATGAACCAATTCAAAAAGCACTGGCAGGAACTGGAAACTACTTTGAACATGAACCAAACTCAAATCTTCCAAGCTATCTTCCTCAATGTTAAAATAATTTAACCAAGGTTACAGATTTTTAATGAAATGAGTAGATAGGTCCAATGATAAAGGATTACTATTATGACGAGCTAGGTGCAATAATTAAGCTTTATTAACCCCAAAACTGTTCTTGAATATTATTTGTAATCTGAATATTATTTGTAATGATGGGATTGTCAAATGACTTTTTCTATTGTATGGGCAACTTAGAATGGTTTGGTGAACATTGAGTTAAAACTTTTGCTGTTTTTATTAACCCAAAAACTGTTCTTGAATATTACTTGTAATGATGGGATTGTCAAATGACTCTTTTATTGTATTCATAACTTAGAATGGTTTGCTCAACATTGAGATAATTACATTACCTAAACAACTTGAACCTTGGACTTGGACAAACAAGGCTGTCTTAATGGAAAATAAAAGTCTAAGATCAATTAGACACATAATATGTCATGCCCAAACTTTTGGGCACAAACGGAAATATTTAACCTAGTACGACTAACTTGATAAAAATAATGCAAAACTAGTTTGGTTTTAACTATGTTTTGAGTGAATCAAACAATTAAATTAATTAGGCGATAAATAATCTATGATATAAGCGGGCTAATATTTCTCCAAAAGAGTTATCACTAATCATTCATTATAAATAATTAAACTCTCTTAGCAAATAATCTCAGACTTAATATATAGCCCCAAAATTAATTGATAGGGAGCTTCAATGATCTTCTATAGTTCTTTATCTATTTAGGGTTTAAAATTAATTGTCCAATAATCTCTTATAGTTCTTCAATTACCTAAGGTCCCAATAAATTTGTCCTGGCTCTTAGAATTAAGTAAATTTGAGTCATTTATAACAATATACGTAATTTGTCTAAAAATTGATTAAAGGGTTGAATGGGGTCCATAATGAAATTTTACCCTATAAAGAGCATTTAATGCTTGGCCCATATAATATCATTAATTTCACTCAGGATAAATACTAACAAGTTTTTTTTTGTTTTTTTTTTTTCTTTTCTTTTTTAAATATTCGAACAAAAATATATCCTTCGATTCTATATTATAATATGAAATCTCCTAAGGATGGAATTATACCTTTGTATTTTGTTATATATATATATATATTAAAAAAACTGAATCTATTCCCATATTTTGCTTTTTTATAAATACATCTAAATACACATTTTAACTAGACACTCATATATATATATTTATTTTTCTTTTCTTTTTTTTTAATCAAAAGAATATAACTATAAGGGAAAAGGAGGCACATTTTATCTTATATAAAAATAACCCATAAAACCCACACATATCTTATTTTAAAGTCTATGTGTGTTTGCCCTAACCCGAAATTAGGGTTAGGGCATGTGTGTAAAAATAAACATTCATATTTTTCTTTTTGTTTGTGTGTGTTGTGTGTGTGTGTGTTTTTTTGTGAGTGTGTGTGTGCAGGTGCGGACGCGGCGGCCCGAGCTCTAACCCTTGGCAGAGCTGAAGAGCGAAATAGCGGAGAGAGCCGAGCAGCCAAAGGAGACGGCGGCTAAAATTGGTGAACGGCCGTAAGAAAAAGAGTGATCGGCGGCGGCGGGGGTTTTCCCCGGGCGCCACTATGCTTACCCACAGTGCGGCCGAGCGCCGTCCACTGTGGATAAACACAGTGGCGGCCGGGAGCCACCACCACTGTGGTTACCCACAGTGGGGGACCCGGTGCCGTCCACTGTGGTTACCCACAGTGGCGGCGCCGAGCCGTCCACTTTGAGTAATCACAGTGAAGGAACGACCGCGCCATCTCCTGTGCACATAAGGGTTTGGCCTTCACCGAACATGGTGATATTATTATTTTTTATTATATTTTTTTTAATAATATGTTTTCTCATATATATATATGTCGATATATATTTATATCATTTTGCTTAAGAGGTATTTAAGTTTCCAGGTTAATGTATTTTAATGTATATATATATATTTTATAACATGCAAAAAACTAATAAATGGTTTGCATCATTAAATGGAGTTAATATACTTTGCTAGTTTGTCAATAAATAGACTTTAAATTTTGCCCATTTTTTATTTATTTACAAAACTCAAAACTAATTATCTCCTTAGCTTACTAGACCTAGTTTAGAGGAATATAAGATAACTATATGGTTTATTTGTTTCAAGCATTTTCTAACAGCCATCTCCAAATATAATCTTTTTGGGTAAACAAAATAAAACTAAAACTAAATGATAAATTTTTTTTTTGATAAAAATAAGCTACTACAATACGATTTATTTTCTGCATTAAATAGAAAAATATAAATGATAGATTTATTTTTATTGCAGCAGCATAAATAAACATAAATGAATATGTAGAAGCAAAAATTAACTTATTTGCAAAATAAACATAAATGCAACATCTTTTTTTTTTTTTAAAACATGAAGATTTAAATACAAGCTAATACATTTCATCTTTCTTTTTGCAAAACTAACCAAAGTAGGAAAAATCTATTTCTTTAGCAATTTTAAATACAAAGTAAATAATAATACAAGTGGGTTTGAAAACCCATCTAATATTTCCCTTCCATAGGAATATGCATAAAATAAATACATTTTTTTTAATAAAAAAATAAATACAACATAACTCTCTTTCTCTTTCCTTTTTCTTACTATAAATAAATACATTCTTTTTGAACTATTTTTGCAACTTAGAACAACAACTAATCCTTTTTCCTTTTTTTTTCCATCCCAAGCAACGTGCAATAAAATACAACTTTGACCATGGAGAGCTCACTTCCCAGCCTAGGCTTACTAGAAGCCATCTCGAGCTTGGAGAACCAAGCACTAGACGGGTTACAAACAAACAACCAAAACAAACAACCAACACAACAAATAAGGCAAACACTCAACATGCATTTTCCCATCCCAAGCTACACTCTCACCACAACTTGTGATGAACTTTCCACGGGTGGAAGTGGACCAAGTACCATTGGGGAGATTGCAAGCATAATACTACTTAAGCCACCTCATGGCAATACAAAATACAACAAAAATTCATCTCCACACCTTATGCCCCCCCCCCCCCAAAGACATAAAAGCCATATATTCTCCCCTTATGACCCCCAAATGCATACACAAGGCTATGCAGCAAGGGTCACAAAGGACACCCTGGAGATCACTCTCCATAAGGAGAGTCTCTCACCCAAGGCTGTCAAACTCCTTCCACCCCAAGACCATCCTACTCTCCCAAGAGTAGGAGGTCTTGGACACTCCCAAAACAAGAGCACATAAACAAGAACATAGAAATGAAAACTTACATTTTTCTCCTACAACAAATTACATATACACATCTCTTTCAACAAGCATTTCTTTCATTCAAAAAAAAACATCATAAACAACATAAACAAAAGGGAATTAAACCAACCTTAATCTGCCAATAGGTATGTTAGACTTAGTTGGGGATGAGTTGCCCAAATCCACACAAACTTTCCACCAACCCTTCACCAAAATTCTATCCTACAACTAATTTTCAAAACAATGTATAATCTCCAACAATGGAGAGTGGGTGATTCCCACACTTCCCAACCCCTTGGGTGAGGTGAGAGTTCCCATTGGTTGCTCTTCCCAACCTCTTACATATTACTAAAACTGGAAAGGGAAAAGGTGAGAGAGAATGGGGAAGAGAGTTTGACATCAAAAGGGAAGGTTGTCTATCCTAGGAGGAACCTTCTAAGTTGAATTTTCGTTCACCTTGGAAAAACCACTTTTTGAGGTGACTAAACAGTCACATGGGAGTAGTCACATGTTTCAAAATACTCCTAACCCATAGGTACACCCTTTGGACCTTTGGAAAAGCCCTAAAACTGACCCTAGGAGTCCATTTAACCCTTTAGAAACCCAACTGAAGCTAACCTACGGGTCAAACCTGAGTTGACCACTCCCAAGACTCCCTACCCAAGGCAAATTTGGGACCACACTCATTTGTTTGAATGGCTTTGGTAGAAACAAAACTCCCTCCAAGAGACAAGTCAAAATCAATGACACTAATCATCACGTGTCAAGTGACACAATAAAATACAATATAAAAATCACACATGGAATTTGTCTCTTGTAGGTTTACACAATTACATAAAATCAAATCAACACACATGCATCATTTACTTTCACAAATAAAATACATTACAAATGCGGTGTTGTCTCTCCAAATAGACAACCTCTGGCTTAACAAACGTACATTGGTCTAGGTTTGGTTCTCCATATAAATTCCATGGTCACATGGATAATTTTCATGCGCATCTCAATTAACACATTAGTAGTTCCAAATAATCACAATTATACATAATTAAATACATGGATTTCATTGCACATCAAACACTCATACATTTGGCAACAATAATTCAATATCTCGTTCATTCAAATTCGATTCCACATAAGCAATTAACATAATTCTCAAAATTGAACCATTCATAAAATAAGCATCATTTTTCTATCATCAAAATGAAGTCCTGAAATTCCAATAATGACATTCACCATTTGAAAGTAATTATATTCTAGCAACATATAAAGTTTCATAATCATCAAGCATAAAATAAAGCATCAACATATGTCAATGTGATCCAAATCATGGAATCATATAAGTTCCAAATCCATAAAGCATAGAATAAAGCATCCATAATAGTCTCAATATGCAATAACTGAAAATGTCAAACTGAGTCAGGGTAGGGCCTCACACCCTCCCCCTCTAGGCATGAACTTCCTCCTGGAGTTCATCAAAAAGGTGGGGGTACTGTGATCTCATACGTGCTGCATCCTCTCATGAGGCTGTGACCTCATCATAGCAATCCCACTGGACTCTAACCTAGTCCAGCTCTCGACCTCGAAGGCCCAGTGTCCGGCGTGCCAAAATGCGAATGGGCTCCAAAGCTAGCTGCCCATCCGACTCCACCTGCAAGGCATCCCAATCTAGAATATGAGACTCATCATAGATATACTTCCTCAAAACTGAAACATGAAACACATATTGGATGCGCGACAGGCTAGGTGGCAATGCTAAATGGTAGGCAACTGGTCCTATCCTCTCAAGGATCTCAAATGGTCCTACAAATCGAGGTACGAGCTTAGAACCCTTTCCATATCGGATTGGACTCTTATGCGATCGCACTCTCAAGAAGACTCTGTCTCCAACCAAGTAGCTATGATCTATCCTCTTTGCATCTGCATATTTCTTCTGTCTATCCTATGCCTCTCTAAGACGCTGCCTAATCAAATCCACCTGCTGCTCCATATCCCAAACTATCTCAGGACCAATAGCAACTCTGTCCTCTATGCGGTCCCAACTCAATGGTGTCTTACAAGGTCTACCATATAATGTCTGATAGGGTGGCATCCCCAAGGACGTGTGATGCCCATTGTTATAGACAAACTCCACTAAGGGAAGGTACTCTTCCCATCTGGTCTGGTGATCCATGACATACATGCGAAGCATATCCTCTAACACCTGATTAACTCTCTTTGTCTGGCCATCCGTTTTCGGATGATAGGCTGTACTGGAATTGAGCTTGGTACCCATAGTTGCCTGTAATGCCTTCCAAAAGGAAGAAGTGAAGAGGGAATCCCTATCGGAAATGATCTTGCGTGGAATGCCATGAAGTCTGACAATGTCTTGCAAAAACACCTGTGCTACTGCTGGTGCTATGAAGGTGGTACGAACTGGTGAAAAGTGGGCCACTTTGGTCAACTTGTCAACCATCACCAAGATGACATCATGGCGATGAGATGACATAGGAAGACCAATGATGAAATCCATGGATATAGTATCCCACTTCCACTCGGGTATAGCATGAGATTGGAGCAACCCACCTGGATGGCGGTGCTCCGCCTTGACTCTCTGACACTCAAGGCATTGGGCTACCAACTCGGCAATAAGCTGTCGCATTCCTGGCCAATGGTATAATTCCCTCAAGTCTGCATGCATCTTCTCGACCCCGGGATGTGCTGCATAAGGAGCTCTATGAGCCTCCGTGATAATGAACTCCCGCAGTCCCCCGGAAGAAGGTACATAGATGCGCCCTCTATGGCGTAATAAACCATCGGACTCTAAGGAATAATCCACATATTTCCCTTCTAAAGTTTCCTGAGATCGAATAGCCTGGCAAACCTCTAAATACCATCCGTCCTCTGGCAACTGCTACATGATCCGATCTCTCAAATCCGTGCTCATAGATACGGTGTATACCTCATGATGTCTCCTACTCAAAGCATCTGCAACTACGTTTTCTTTCCCTTTGATGTAGTGGACGTCAAAATCGTACTCGCACAAGAATTCCATCCATCTCCTCTAACGTGCATTAAGGTTCGGCTGAGTGAATATGTACTGAAGGCTCTGATGGTCTGAGTGCAACTCAAAATGATGACCCAAAAGGAAATGTCTCCACCTCACAAGTGCATGCACTACTGCTGCAAGCTTGAGGTCATGAGTAGGGTAATTAAGCTCGTGAGTCTTGAGTTTCCTAGACTCAAAAGCTATAGCTCTGCCACCCTACATAAGGACTGCTCCTAAACCCTCTAGGGAAGCATCTGTGCAAACCATAAAATCAGCTAAAGGATCTGGTACTACAAGGATAGGTGCGGTAGTAAGTGCCTTTTTAAGTTCTTGAAAGGCCTTCTCGCACTTTTCCGTCCACTCAAACTTCTTCCCTTTGTGTTGAAGAGAAGTAATAGGATGAGCGACTCTAGAGAATCCCTCAACAAAACGTCGATAATAACCTGCTAAGCCCATGAAGCTCCTAACCTCTATCACACTGGTAGGCATTGGCCAATCCATAATGGCTCTGATCTTCGATGAGTCTACTGAGATCCCATCACCGGATATAACATGACCAAGGTACTTGACCTCTGTTCTAAAGAAAGCACACTTCGACAAACTGCCATACAACTGATTATCCCTCAAACACTGCAAAACCTGTCTCAAGTGCTCCTCATGCTCCTCCTCATTCCGTGAATATATCAATATGTCATCGAGATATACAATCACAAAACGGTCAAGGAATGTGCGAAATACTCCATTCATGAGACTCATGAAAACTGCTGGGGCATTCGTAAGACCGAATGGGACCACGGTGAACTCATAGTGGCCATATCTAGTGCGAAATGCGGTCTTGTGGATATCGCTATCCACTATCCTCAACTGATGGTACCCTAACTTTAGATTAATCTTGGAAAATACTTTGGCACCTTGAAGTTGGTCAAATAAATCATCGATCCTGGACAACGGATATCGGTTCTTGATGGTTACTTTGTTCAACTGATGGTAATCCATGCATAGTCGGAGAGATCCATCCTTCTTCTTCACGAAGATGACTGGTGCACCCCAAGGGGTTACACTAGGGCGAATGTGGCCCTTCTCTAGGAGTTCCTCAAGCTGCACCTTGAGCTCATTAAGCTCATTTGTGGTCATTCTATATGGTGCTCTTGAAACTGGTTCGGCTCCTAGAACAAGGTCTATATGAAAATCAATCTCTCTACTGGGCGGCATACCGAGTAAATCTGAAGGAAATACGTCTGAAAATCCCTTAAGGATAGGATGGTCGTCAATAGATGGTTCCTTTTCCTCTTCTTCTTCTCTATCACTAATGGTGATGGCAAATAACTGACATCCCTTTCGCATGCTCCGCTTAAGCTGCATGGCGGAGATCATACGAAGAGACACGAGTCTCTGAATTCCAGTGATCACTATGGGAGAACCATGATCATCCTCACACTCGATCCTTTTCAGGCGACAATCCATCTTGGCTCTGTGGGCATAAAGCCAATCCATGCCAAGTACGATGCCATATGATCCAAGTGGTGTAACTCTAAGGCCTACTAAGGTGGAGGTATTACCAATCTGAAGCTGGCAACCCCTAACCTCTGATCCAGCTGACACTCTAGCCCCTGAAGCTAATTCCACTTCCCAGCTGACCTCTTGTCTAATTGCCACTAGCCCGCAACGCTCCACAACCAATGGAGATATAAAAGAGTCAGTAGCTCCTGAATCAAATAGTATAGATACACTGCTACCTTTGATCATACCTGCTACCTCAATAAGCGTGGCCTGATGCTCTGCTTGGCGATTGTCAACCGCTACGAAAACCCTATGGGACTTGCCCATATCCCCAACTGTCGGCTCTGATGCTGCCATCCTCTGATTGCCTGCCATCTGACCCTGAGGACACTCTCTCGCCATGTGCCCCATGGCTCCACATGTGAAGCAAGCGCCACGTGCCTGAAACTGCACTCCCTGTGGTCTGGAGAAAGACTGTCCCCCTGTCTTTCTAGAACCACTATACCCACCTCTGGAGGACTGTTGAGTCCTCGCTGGAGGTGTTTAAGGAGCCTGAGATCTCTGATCTCGCCTTTGACCCTGTGACTGCCACTGCTTGGGCTTCGCACCCTGCTGACTCTGCGGAGGCCTTTGCCTTTGGTTTTGCTGTGACCGCTGCGGAGGAGGGGGTTTGGAGAACCCCGATGTGTGCTTGTTGTTACCCTTCCAATGGGGTTTCTGAAACCCGTAAGTTTGTGGTGTAGGGTTATGGTTCTGGAACCGATCCCTCGAGTCCTGGGGTCTGACCTGAATCTCCTCGGCTATCAAAGCCTTCTCCACGGCAACCCGAAGGCTCCCTGGAGCGGCCATCCTCACTGGTCCTGCTATGTTGGAATTCAATCCTCTGATAAAACGGTTGATGAGAAGCTTCTCATCTTTCAGGTAGTCTACGCACGGTAAGAGTTCAAAGAACTTGTTCTCGTACTGGGTCACTGAAAGACCCTTTTGCTGGAGGTCATGAAACTCATCCACCCTACGCTATCTGAAATGCTCTGATAAGTACCTCTCCCTGAACCTTTCTGTGAAAATCTCCCAAGTGAGGGTTTCTATCTCTAAGCCACACTTATACTCTTCCTGTCTCCACCATGTGGAGGTTGTTCCTCGCAACAGGTGAACCGTTGCACGTGCTTTTAGATTGCTCTCATAAGAGCGCAATGCAAAGCACCT
This sequence comes from Cryptomeria japonica, assembly GCF_030272615.1. Lineage (NCBI taxonomy): Eukaryota > Viridiplantae > Streptophyta > Pinopsida > Cupressales > Cupressaceae > Cryptomeria > Cryptomeria japonica. The sequence continues at coordinate 672,010,816 of NC_081405.1, forward strand.
ATCTAGGCTTACAAGCCATGCCTTTGCTTCTACCCCGTCGGTAGATCTCCCAAAAGATGGTGGCTGAAGACACATAACCTCTCTGATAAGATCCCCTGGATCCCGACGTACCCTCTCATAGTACACTGGTGCTACGACTGGAGGTGGTGCTGGTAGGTGAAAGGACTCGGGCTCATGCCTAACCTGACTCTCTACGGGATTAGGAGGTGGACTCCTACTCCGTTCCCGTTCTACTGTTCTACGGCTTCCTGAGTTCTGGTTCTCAACATTCTGATCTACTGCCGGAAGCCTATCCTGAACTATGCCAATCAGGTTCTGTAGAGCTACCAAGATGTCTCGATTCGGGTCAACTGATCGTTCGGGAGGGGCTTCTGGGTTCACTTCCGGAATCGATTCCTCCCTATTGACCTCTTCGCGTGCCATGCGTTCACGCCTAGGGCCTCTACCACGTTTGCGAGTTTGTCACGTAGTTGGAGGCATCCTTTTTAAGAAAATAAAATAAAATGAAATAAATAAATATTTTTGGAGAAATGTTTTAGCTAATTTAAAAATAAATATAATTTAATTAAATAATTATAGCGAAACGTAATGGAGTAAGGTTCCTAGTGTTGGTAACCTTGCTCTGATACCAAAATGTCATGCCCAAACTTTTGGGCACAAACGGAATAATAATTTTTTTTTTTTTTTTTTTAAATACTTAACCTAGTACGACTAACTTAATAAAAATAATGCAAAACTAGTTTGGTCTTAACTATGTTTTGAGTGAATCAAACAATTAAATTAATTAGGCAATAAATAATCTATGATATAAGCGAGCTAATATTTCTCCAAAAGAGTTATCACTAATCATTCATTATAAATAATTAAACTCTCTTAGCAAATAATCTCAGACTTAATATATAACCCCAAAATTAATTGATAGGGAGCCTTAATGATCTTCTATAGTTCTTTATCTATTTAGGGTTTAAAATTAATTGTCCAATAATCTCTTATAGTTCTTCAATTACCTAAGGTCCGAATAAATTTGTCCTGGCTCTTAGAATTAAGTAAATTTGAGTCATTTATAACAATATACGTAATTTGTCTAAAAATTGATTAAAGGGTTGAATGGGGTCCATAATGAAATTTTACCCTATAAAGGGGACTTAATGCTTGGCCCATATAATATCATTAATTTCACTCAGGATAAATACTAACAAGGTTTTTTTTTTTTTTTTTTAAATTATTTAAATATTTGAGCAAAAATATATCCTTCGATTCTATATTATAATATGAATTTTCCTAAGGATGGAATTATACCTTTATATATATATATATATATATATATATATATATATATATATATATATATATATATATAACTGAATCTTTTCCCATATTTTCTTTTTTTATAAATACATCTAAATACACATTTTAATTAGACACTCATATATATATTTATTTTTCTTTTCTTTTTTTTTTTTTTATCAAAAGAATATAACTATAAGGGAAAAGGAGGCACATTTTATCTTATATAAAAATAACCCATAAAACCCACACATATCTTATTTTAAAGTCTATGTGTGTTTGCCCTAACCCGAAATTAGGGTTAGGGCATGTGTGTAAAAATAAACATTCATACTTTTCTTTTTGTGTGTGTATGTTTTTTTTTTATGAGTGTGTGTGCAGGTGCGGACGCGGTGGCCCGACCTCTAACCCTTGGCAAAGCCGAAGAGCGAAATAGCGGAGAGAGCCGAGCGGCCAAAGGAGACGGCGGCTAAAATTGGTGAACGGCTGTAAGAAAAAGAGTGATCGGTGGCGGTGGGGGTTTTCCCCGAGCGCCACTGTGCTTACCCACAGTGCGGTCGAGTGCCGTCCACTGTGGATAAACACAGTGGCGGCCGAGAGCCACCACCACTGTGGTTACCCACAGTGGGGAACCCGGTGCCATCCACTGTGGTTACCCACAGTGGCGGCGCCAAGCCATCCACTGTGAGTAATCACAGTGAAGGCACGACCGCGCCGTCCCCTGTGCACACAGAGGTTCGGCCTTCACCGAACATGGTGATATTATTTTTTTTTTTGTATATTTTTTTTTATAATATGTTTTCTCATATATATATATGTATGTATATATGTAGATATCTATTTATATCATTTTGCTTAGGAGGCATTTAAGTTTCCAGGTATATATATATATATATATATTTTTTTTTTATAACATGCAGAAAACTAATAAATGGTTTTCAACATTAAATGGAGTTAATCTACTTTGTTAGTTTGTCAATAAATAGACTTTAAATTTTACCCATATTTTTTTTTATTTACAAAACTCAAAACTAATTATCTCCTTAGCTTACTAGACCTAGTTTAGAGGAATATAAGATAACTATATGGTTTATATGTTTCAAGCATTCTATAACTAATAATGCATTCTAACAGCCATCTCCAAATATAATCCTTTTGGGTAAACAAAATAAAACTAAAACTAAATGCTAATTATATTTTTTTTCATAAAAATAAGCTACTACAATACGATTTATTTTCTGCATTAAATGGAAAAATATAAATGACAGATTTATTTTTATTGCAACAGCATAAATAAACATAAATGAATATGTAGAAGCAAAAATTAACTTATTTGCAAAATAAACATAAATGCAACATCTTTTTTTTTTTTAAAAAACATGAAGATTTAAATACAAGCTAATACATTTCATCTTTCTTTTTGCAAAACTAACCAAAGTAGGAAAAATCTATTTCTTTAGCAATTTTAAATACAAAGTAAATAATAATACAAGTGGATTTGAAAACCCATCTAATATTTCCCTTCCATAGGAATATGCATAAAATAAATACATTTTTAAAAAAAATAAAATAAATACAACATAACTCTCTTTCTCTTTCCTTTTTCTTACTATAAATAAATACATTCTTTTTGAACTATTTCTGCAACTTAGAACAACAACTAATCTTTTTTCCTTTTTTTTTCCATCCCAAGCAACCTGCAATAAAATACAACTTTGACCATGGAGAGCTCACCTCCCAGCCTAGGCTTACTAGAAGCCACCCCCGAGCTTGGAGAACCAAGCACTAGACGGGTTACAAACAAACAAACAACCAAAACAAACAACCAACACAACAAATAAGGCAAACACTCAACATGCATTTTCCCATCCCAAGCTACACTCTCACCACAACTTGTGATGAACTTTCCACGGATGGAAATGAACCAAGTACCATTGGGGAGATTGCAAGCATAATACTACTTAAGCCACCTCATGGCAATACAAAATACAACAAAAATTCATCTCCACACCTTATGCCCCCCCAAAGGCATAAAAGCCATATATTCTCCCCTTATGACCCCCAAATGCATACACAAGGCTATGCAGCAAGGGTCACAAAGGACACCCTGGAGATCACTCTCCATAAGGAGAGTCTCTCACCCAAGGCTGTCAAACTCCTTCCACCCCAAGACCATCCTACTCTCCCAAGAGTAGGAGGTCTTGGACACTCCCAAAACAAGAGCACATAAACAAGAACATAGAAATGAAAACTTACATTTTTCTCCTACAACAAATTACATATACACATCTCTTTCAACAAGCATTTCTTTCTTTAAAAAAAAAACATCATAAACAACATAAACAAAAGGGAATTAAACCAACCTTAATCTGCCAATAGGTATGTTAGACTTAGTTGGGGATGAGTTGCCCAAATCCACACAAACTTTCCACCAACCCTTCACCAAAATTCTATCCTACAACTAATTTTCAAAACAATGTATAATCTCCAACAATGGAGAGTGGGTGATTCCCACACTTCCCAACCCCTTGGGTGAGCTGAGAGTTCCCATTGGTTGCTCTTCCCAACCTCTTACATATTACTAAAACTGGAAAGGGAAAAGGTGAGAGAGAATGGGGAAGAGAGTTTGACATCAAAAGGGAAGGTTGTCTATCCTAGGAGGAACCTTCTAAGTTGAATTTTCGCTCACCTTGGAAAAACCACTTTTTGAGGTGACTAAACAGTCACATGGGAGTAGTCACATGTTTCAAAATACCCCTAACCCATAGGTACGCCCTTTGGACCTTTGGAAAAGCCCTAAAACTGACCCTAGGAGTCCATTTAACCCTTTAGAAACCCAACTGAAGCTAACCTACGGGTCAAACCTGAGTTGACCACTCCCAAGACTCCCTACCCAAGGCAAATTTGGAACCGCACTCATTTGTTTGAATGGCTTTGGTAGAAACAAAACTCCCTGCAAGAGACAAGTCAAAATCAATGACACTAATCATCACATGTGTCAAGTGACACAATAAAACACAATATAAAAATCACACATGGAATTTGTCTCTTGTAGGTTTACACAATTACATAAAATCAAATTAACACACATGCATCATTTACTTTCAAAAATAAAATACATTACAAACGGGGTGTTGTCTCTCCAAATAGACAACCCCTGGCTTAACAAACGTACATTGGTCTAGGTTTGATTCTCCATATAAATTCCATGGTCACATGGATAATTTTCCTGCGCATCTCAATTAACACATTAGTAGTTCCAAATAATCACAATGATACATAATTAAATACATGGATTTCATTGCACATCAAACACTCATACATTTGGCAACAATAATTCAATATCTCATTCATTCAAATTCGATTCCACAAAAGCAATTAACATAATTCTCAAAATTGAACCATTCATAAAATAAGTATCATTTTTCTATCATCAAAATGAAGTCCTGAAATTCCAATAATGACATTCACCATTTCAAAGTAATTCTATTCTAGCAACATATAAAGTTTCATAATCATCAAGCATAAAATAAAGCATCAACATATGTCAATGTGATCCAAATCATGGAATCATATAAGTTCCAAATCCATAAAGCATAAAATAAAGCATCCATAATAGTCTCAATATGCAATAACTGAAAATGTCAAACTGAGTCGGGGTAGGGCCTCACATAATAATTAAAAAGAATTTATGAAAGACATAAAATTTTAGTTTGAAATAGAGACATTCGTTTATAATATATAAGTGAATGAATTTCATTAAAAAAACATAATGCCTTTAGAGTAAGACCCAAACATAAAATTTATCAACTAATGTAAAGGTTGACATATTGTGATTTTGATTAAGTTAGAAAGTCTTAGGTGATACACTCACAAAATGAATTCTAGTATTCTAATTAGAAGGTTATTTTATTCTTTCCATTGTTCAGTTATGTTCTTTTTAAATCTGAACCCTAATATATTTTAAACTTTTTGTTTTACTTTAATTTTTTTTACTCTTACAATATTGCTCTCACTGGTCAATTTGACAATGTCAATTACATTTTCAATCTTCAATTTAATTTTAATAAATTAAATATTGAATTTGATACATTATATGAATATCTAAACACAAATTTCAATGGCATGTGTCTTGTAGAGATCTAAGTGTTACCCTTGTTGTCTGATGCAAGATTGGCAAAACAATACATAACAAATAGTAATAACTTCTCTATTTGTTATGTATTATTGAAGAATGAATAAAGCGATTATTGATGATATCCTTAGTTAAGACTACTTTGTGTTTAGAGGTTGCAACCCTTAAGAAGAGGCCACTTGAGGTAGTGTAATCCTCTCTATATTAAGATTGTTAATTTAGCACTAGTTAAGACTGTTCATTGTTTTAATAGATTAGTTGTTATAATTATTCTTCTTTAGCTAAATAGATATAATATGTTCATGATATCAATAGTATAGATTGTGAATTAAAGTGGCAACATAGTCGTAACACTGCACTACCCGCAATCATTGCTAAGTGACTAGCCAGTTACTCATAACAACTGCAATGCAGAGAGGTTTTCATTCCAGCATTGTTTTGTTTCAGTTAATTGTTGAATTCAATTAGTTCCCTTTATGCAATTGATAGATGGCCAAGAGAGTCCTTGTCTACACGTATAGTGTCAACATCATCCAAGTATATACATCCCTGGTCGATAATTAAATGAACCCCTCTAGGATAGTAGGTTAATATAGGATTTGCTGGTTTGTTAGGAGTACACGCATTGAGTTGTCTGCATCAACCTATTCCACTTAAAAGGAATCAATCATTTTTGGCGTTGTTGTAAAGAATGGTGCTAAGGTCTAGGATCCCTAAGTTTAGGTTTGTTATTTGTTATTTGTTATTTTCTTTACATTATTTACTTTCATTAGATTAAATGTTTTGTTTTTTAACATTAGGAACAATAGATTTTGAGATCAATTTCAAACTATTCACTAACAAGTGCATGAAAGAAACTCATAAGCTCCAAGTTTTCATTGTATATGGTGGCAAAGCAATGCTTTAGGAAGGTTCCTTCCCTCCACACAAAGTTCGGGAGATATACTTGTCGACGAAGACAAAACATTCAAATGGATGAAGCGTAAGAGCAACCACAAGTTGAAGTTTCATGCAAAACCTTAATGCTCCATTAAAGGAAATGAAATTAAAATGAAAACATGAAATCAAAAGCAAACCAAGCCAATATTGCATTCATCTCACAAAATCTTCATTGTTGTTCTTAATCTCTTCGAATTGCTCGCAAATATTTAGTGTTCACAAAAGCATAAATCAAAAGCCCAAAGTGATGATTAACAATATATCAAAGGTTTGGTTGTTGAGGATTTGGCAAGTGGCTAAGACCGAAAGGCTCATCAGGAGATCGATGGTACAGATTGATTGAGAGAAGTTAAGTAGAGAGGGAGGTTAGATAAGTGAGGAGTGAATTTTTTCAGTGGGAATTAGAGGTGGAAAGAGGAAATATTTAAGTGGTGAGAGAGATTAGTAAGTTAGAGTGAGGAAATAGACAAGTTGAGAGTTAAGACCCACATTCATGGAGGACTCGCTATCCAGCCCCTAAAATGCACCAAACATCTATAATAATATATTTAGAATGTACAAAGGATAATGATGTCTTGGTACATTTTATGGGGCTGGATAGTCATTTCTCATTCAAGGTAATTAAATAAATTTGTAATTTATTTAATTGTGATGACCTTGGATTAAGAGACTAAATAATTAAAAATAATCATTTAATTAGGTTAGAGGGATTAAATAATTAAGATAATTATTTAATTATAGATGAATAATTAGGCTGGGTAGTTCAACGATGAATGCTTGAATCATGATAAACGATGGCTTTGATTAAATAATATGAAATTATTTAATTAAAGATTTTAGAAGAAGTAATAATTAAACAATTAAAACTTATTTGATTATGAGGAATTAGAAGAATTTAATTAGTAATTATTTCATTAGTTTAGACAACTAGTTAGTGAAAAGCGTTGTCGCAGGCAGATGACGATTTTCGTATCTAAATTACTAGCTACAATTTGGAGGTTAGAAGATCCATAACCCACAAGGGAAACATGAGATATATTCAATGCATTGAGAGACTTAACATCTTCTTAGGAACCACAACCACAAGGAGAATCCACAACAATAGAAGAGACAACACAAGAAACACCTACCATAATGGCTGAAGAGGAAGTAGAGAACCCTATGAAACCAATCAGTTTTGAGTTCTCTATCTTTCACCAAGAATTAGTTGTTGCTCTCAAGAACATACCTCAATTTGCTTTGTCCAACTTCTACGACTTAATTACAGAAGACCCTAATACTTTCTTGTTTTATTTTGATGTCTTTTGTCGTAGCTATGACTACACGAGTGATGCATATAAACTAAAAATCTTTCCAACAACCTTGAAGAATGTTTCTTTGAGATGGTTTATGGGTCTCGCTAGATTTTCTATTACAAGCTGGGACACAACCAAGGTGATGTAGGGACTTCGCGGGGTCATAACTTTTGACCTGGTTGTCCGATTAGGCTAAAATTTTACGAGGAGGTGTATTGTGAGGAGTTGTTTGGGTTGCCAATCGGTTTCGATTTGACCTCATCCCAATCAACTTTTTATGGCCTAATTACTTCATCTAGGACTTCAAAAAGAGCATTTCTATTTTTTTTAGGTTTTTGAAAGTTGATTTTTTAGTTATTTTTGAATTTGTGATCTTTATTAGTTTAGAAAGTTGGCAATTTGTGTCGAAATAATGTTTTTTAGATACTTGAAAGATTTAATGATTTTTGGGATAGATTTGAAAATTACCAAAAATGGTAAATTTTGGATTTTGTAAAAATCTATCAAAAAAGGGAAATTTTCAGATTGTTGTTAAAATAGGCTTATTTTTCATTGTAATGGTAGAATGGTTGGAGACGGTAGAAGAAGAATTGTGAAGAAAAATTGATCCATTCTTGTGTCTCACTATGTTTTTATTAATGGTGTCTTTTATCTCCTGAATTGGCTACATCACAAGGAGAAATTTCTACAAAAGTATGAGGATATTGTAGGGGTGGAGACATGAAGAAAGAATAAACCTTTGGGATGTTCCAAAAGGAGGATAAACCTCTTAAGGATTATGTGGACAAATTCCAATTCTATCTGAAGAAGTCTAGATAAAAGAAACTCTCTCTCGAATCCCTCGAGCTTGTATTTATAAGAGGAATGAGGAATGTATAGATGCACTAAACTTGATGAGAGAAGGTGGTATATCTAAAGTACTAGATTTGATTGCATATGCAATCTTGCTAGAATAAAATCTCTAGACTCTTGCCCACTGCCAAGACATCTAATGGTGTCTCTAGAGTTGAGCTCAGCAATATTCTCTCCAACATGAAGGATGACATTATCAATCATCTTCCCACACAATTGGACACACTGCACATCAAGAAGAAATAGGAGGAAGCTAAGGCAACTCTCATAGAGTATTGCCCCCACTATAGACAAAAGAAGGTTAATTGTAAATGCAAAAAAATTGTTACTTTCTCTTAATAAAAGCAATCCAACCAAAGTTCCATGCCTTACAAGATGAAGAAGGGAAAATTTTCTACATTGTGCAACATAAACCATGGAAACAAAAGCAAGGTATGCCTCCAATCCTCATGTCTTATAATGTTGTATTCCCTATAATCAATTTAAATATTGCAAACAAGGATTAACATCCTTGGAACTCAATGCCTAATTAACCATGGCAAGGTAGTTCATTATCCAATTGGATGCCACAATAATACCAATATCAAATTCTTATCTATAATTAGCAATGGCAGTCCCCTCTGAATCCATGGTCACAATTATGGTGAAGAAACCAACAATGGGAACAACTCAATATGTCTTACCTATAGCAACAACAACATTTGACCCAATAGCTTGCACTCATGCCTAACACATTTTCTTAGCAGCAAACCATTATGCTCAATCAAAACACGCTTACTCTTGCACAACGAAGAGTGCCATAATTGTTTTCCCAATGTACCCAATCCTAACGACAAGCCTGTTCAACATGCTTATTCTAATGAGGCCACACAATGTTCAACTGATGTGGTTGAAATCAATGATGTCCACCTTCACTTAGGAAAGACTCTTGTTGGTCCTAAAATCTCCTCAAATTACAAAATTATCTTATGATGAACCAATTGTAGATGTCACTAACAATTTATAGACTAAACAGACCCATCCAATGTTGAAATCACAAATAACCCCCATTTTCAGAGAGGTTGGCTACCTATAAATACCATCTTGGGCCTGATTTTGACCTTAAATAGGGTAGTTGAAGAATGTCTATAAAGACTACCCTCATCCAAGCTATTAAAGATGTACCAATTTATACCAAAACCATTAGGGAGTTGTATCTTAAATATCTAGGGGGAAAGAAGAAAGATCCTTAGATCATCCATATAATAGGACAACTAGTTGAAATCATGTTGGGAACCCTGGTAGTCCCTAAATACTTAGACCCTACAAACCCTATTGTAGATGTGCATATCAATGGTACCCTTATAAAAATACTCCAATTGATCTTGGTGCAACCATAAATATGGTGACCAAACAATGAATACTCTACAATTACTAAACATAAGACCAACACTAACTATCTTGCAACTAGCACATAGGTCAACTATAAAACCAAAAGGAGTGATTGAGGACTTAGTGATCACTCTAGATTCTTATAAATACTAACTTGACATCATGGTTTTGTAGTCCAAATATAATTTAGGGGGATATCCATTAATCCTTGGGTGACCATGGTTGGCTACTGTAGATGCTTCTATTAGTTGCAAATCCAGAAATATGATCATTTCCAATGGAAATATGAACAAAAAATTGGTCTTATAGATCCTCTAGCCCAACCTTATACAGATAACAAAACAAACTATATGGCCTAATCTAGAAGATGAGGATCAATACTCCCTCCATATGCTCATGACTATAATGAGAAGCCCTATGATAAACATTAAAGATGAGGATGAAGTTCTTTCTCATATTTTGCATAATTCTAATGGTTGAGATTCACAACATAAGGAATTACTATCTTGCCTAACCTACCAAATTCTTAGCCTCTTATCCTATGAAGATGCACCTACATCCATTATGATTTATGATATCTTGCCACATAACTATAGTCCCAATATACTCAACCTAGATATTGCCTCAGTCACCACAGCAGGAAAGCCTATAGAAGTGTCTCCCAATAAGACACTCAACATTAATAATGAATTAACTACGTCCTAGTGAGTTGACCTAATGCAAATGCTAGAAGCTCACACTTATGCATTTGCATGGGACTATCATGAGGTGAAGGGAATTGACCCTAGCCTGAGCATGCATAGAATATACATCAATGAAGGTTGCAAACCAGTGAAACAACCAAAAAGGAGAATGAAGCCAATACTTAAAGATATAGTCAAATTCGAATTGTAAAAAAATTTAGATGAAGGGTTCATATACCCTAATTTCAAATAGTGGGTGGGTATCACCACTAGTTATTGTGCCCAAAAAGGGAGGTAAATGGAGAGTATGTGCAAACTATAGGGAGTTAAATGTAGCAACCGGGAAGCACCATTTTCTTTTTCCCTTCAATGATCGGGTTTTAGGTTCCTTAGGTGGCAAGAGATACTTCTCCTTAGATGGATTGAGTGGCTATGATCAAATTAAGATAGCCCCTAAGGATCAAGATAAAACCACTTTCACATGCCTCTAGGGCACATATGCCTACTCAATATTGTCTTTCAAATTATGCAATGCCCCAATTACATTTTAGAGAGTTGTCTTAAGCATCTTTTTATATTTGCTTATGATTAAATAATGGAAATATACATGGATGATTTTACAATTTATGGGAACTCCTAGGAGGCATTGACAAATTTGGAAAAAGGTCCTCCAAAGGTGCCAAGACAATAACCTCTTGAGCTCAGTCTCGAGAAATGCTTTATGATGATGGAAGAGGGTGTTGTTCTTGGTCACTTTGTTTCAACCAATGGATTTAGGTGGACCCTACCAAGATTGAGATCATTTCAAGACTTACAGTATCACAAAAGAAAAGAGATGTAAGAAAAATTCTCTAACATCCATGCACTACATAAAGGACTTTAGTAAGATTGTTGCACCTCCCTTCACATTTCTAACCAAGGAAGTGGAATTTGAATGGACTTAAAGCTATCAAAAACCATTTGAAGCATTGGAGATAACCCTCACATAAGCACATGCACTAAGAGGACCTAATTGGACTCTTCCTTTCCACATTCACACTAATACTTCTGATTTTGTAGTTGGAGGAGTGTTGGGAAAAAATGAAGGTAATTTGTAATATGCAATTTACTATATTAGTAAGAACTTGTAGGGGGTTGAGCTTAATTATACAGTAACAGAGAAGGAAATGATAGTTGTCATTTAGGCAATAAATAATTTTATACATTATATCACTAGTTACTCTGCCTTTGTTCATGCTAACCATACAACAATACACTTTCTCATGAATAAGTTGGTGGTAAGTGGTAGGCATGTCAAATGATTGCTCTTGTTACAAGAGTTTGACATCACTATTATTATTGAGCCTGGAAAGTCTAATGTAGTAGCAAACTTCCTTTCAAGGTTAACAACTTCATTAAAGGATCTAATAGTAGATAATTCATTCTTCGATGAACATATAAATTTGCATTATCAATCCATATTATATGGTATGCAGATGTAGCTAACTACTTAGTTGTAGGACAAACATCTTCACACTTGTCACAAAAAGAGAAGAAATAGTTGATTCAATGCATTTTTTCCTACTTAAGGATAAGTGGTTATCTATTTTGTGCAGGACTTGACAATGTCATGTGCAAGTGTATTAGTAAGGATGAAACATTTGACATACTCAAGACTTGTCATGATGAGCCTTGTGGTGGACACTTTGCATCCAAAAAGACATCAATGAAGATAATCAATATAGGGTACTGTAAAGCGGAAAAATCAAACCCTAGTTGTCCTCCCCTCCCCAACTCCAAGGAGAGAGAAGGGAGATCACTAGGGTTGATGGTTTTCACTTATGAGAGACTTTACATTCAAAAGAGGGGTTGAAACCCACAAGATCCAATCCCATGCAATGCAAGATTGGATTCTAAATGAGTTTCAAGGGTTGTAACATCAAGGATACCCTCTTTTGTAAAGAATGTAGATAGAAAGATTGAACTAGGAATGCATGTAAAGTAGGAAAGATTCGCTTATAAACAGAGATAGGGATATGGGATGAAGCTGCGGACCTGGAATTAGTAGTAAAATGTCGAGACGGTGCTGTTCTGCAAATATGAGCGAAATTTGACGGGACGATGGCGCTCGACGTGCACACGGTCCTTCGAAAAATCTGCGAAACGAAGGGGGATCTGTTCATCTCTACACAAGGATTCCAGATCTTCAATTACAGCCGCGTACCTGTAACCTACACATAGAAAAGAGAGGACGATTGGGGGGCTAGGGATGACGGGTTTGCCTTTAGGTCAAACCCCGGTTTTAGAATTAACCAAGAAATGAGAATGATGTAAATGTAAATGTTTGTAATGTAAACAAGTACTGATACCTTGTTGTAAGAATGTTTGTATTCCTACATGCGAAGGTGTAATGTATGTAGTATGTTGTATGTGATCTCCTCTTCAATGGTTGAATCCTTGTCTTGAATGCAACACTTAGCCTTGAATGGAGACTTAGAATGCTCAATTGCTTGAAGGAATGCTTGAATGCTCGAATGTTGTTTGAATATCGCTTTCGCCTCTTGCTCTTGCTTATTTCCTCTTTTTCGACCCCCTCAAATGGGAGAGGAAATGTAGTTTATATACCTATCAATTAGGGTTGATAGACTGATTTGCCCGACCTTAGGCCAACCAGGAAACATTATTTTCCAATTTGCAAACTTAAAGACCCGAAGCCCCATAAGACACCAGGCCCAGAATAGGGCCAGGGACCAGGGCGCTGGGCGCCATGGTCCCACCTCCCGGGACAGCAGGGTGCAAGGAGGGATCAGGCCAGGGTGCTGAAAAATGCAGTTTTTGATGTCATGAACAAGTTTCGGGGTCTCCATTCAGATTCCGTGTTGCATCGCCATCGTGAAGACCCAAATGCAGTCGAAATTGCAAGTGTCACAATTTTAGGATGCTACATTTAGCCCCCACTTTAGTGGGAGTATAAGCGTACACTCATACTTCCGGTAAAGTACAAGGAAACAACATTGAAAAGCTTTCACCACATCAAGAAGGCAAGATACACCAAGCCCCCAGTGGACTAAGGATCTTACGACTTCGATTGAAAAAGTAAAAGGGAAGATCACGAGGGAGAACCATGACTGTCAGTAGTAAGGTTCCCTCACTATGAGTCATGCAAGAAAGATATCAAAAATTTTCAAGGCAAAGCTAGATTTGTCAAAAAATTTCAAGTATCTTGAAAAGATATGAACGGGATGTATGCCCCCCTACGTTAAAGTGATCGCACACGCCTCACCGGGGGTGATTTCTTTAAGGTAGTGATACATATAAGAAATGAGAAAGGAGCACATTATCACAAGGATTTAGCCCCCAAGTGTGAGATAAGCCCAAGGATAATAGACACAAAACACAAAGCACAAGGTGACTTCGCTTTCCTCGGGGTCAGTATGCTGTATGATAATTCATGTATATCATATGTATGTATGCATAATTGTTCTTCATTCCCCAATCAAGGAAGGTCACCTAGAAGAAGGGAACACATGTGTCTTTTGAGTCAACATGAGAGAGACCAAAAGAGATCTCAATGTTTTGCATTGTCCTCAAGTAGACAACACTAAGGACAACAAATAGAAGAATAAGAATAACACATAGAAGAAGTAACAAAAGAGAGGAGGAGAGAGTTTGCTATGCTAATGAACTAGTCTAGCACGTCATCTACCCCCCGATCTTGCTGATCAATATTTCGGGAAGGTAGGAAACACGCTAGAGGAGGAACATCCAACACAGCAGATGGAGCTATCACAAGATCCAAACAAGGGCTATGTTCCAAGCCACTGTGTTCTTATCTAGGAGCTAGGATAAGTGCTTTAGAAAATTTGTTAGATAAATGGTTATCAACATCAACATATTCATATTCACTATCAGAATGAATAGGAGTAACATTTTCATCATGAATAACATTTTCATCTATATCATCATCAAGATTTATAAAAATAGTGTCTTTAACTCGCACAGGATCAAGACCATCATGCATCTTATGTTTAGGAGACTTCGGCTCAATCGTTGGCTGAGGAGAAAATGGAATAATATTGGCTGAAGGTGTTTTTGGGGGTTGCAAAGTTTGAGAAGCAACTGCCTGAGCTCTAAGACGACACTTTCGTCGGCGTTCATGTGCAGAATGATTTCGTCTAGTCTTAGTAGGAAGTTGAGAAGATTGAGGAGGAGGAATGTTCTCATCCTTATCACTTGGGTGTTTAGGTTGTGGTCTCTTAGGTTGAACAATAGGAGAAGAGGAAGGTCTCTTCTCTCCATAAGAGGAAGGAGGAGGAACTGCTCCATACAAAGGAGGAATATTCGGTTTAGGAAGGAGACCAAGTCCATCATGACGAGGAGGTATAGGTCTACTTTTAGGAAGTTTATTAGATATAGGCATAGTCACATCCATAGGAATGGGTTGGGAATCTTCTTGAGGAAAGACATTAGTTTTATCTTTCAAAGGAAGAACTTCCTTCTCAAGAACGATAGGAATGTCAAGTTTGGGTGTTCTAGGTTCACTTAGAGATAGGATCATATCTTTTTTCCACTTTTGATAAGATTTGAAAAGATGATCACTTCGCGGAGGAAGAGATTGGAATTGTTTAGGCCAAAAATAATCAATAGGAACGCTAGAAGTTCTTTCAGCTGGTTTAAAGAGACTATGATTGACAATAACAACTTCACCATTATGGGGAAATTTCAAACACTTGTGAATAGGAGAAGCAATAGCTTTCATGGAAGATAGCCAAGGATAGCCTAGCTTCACACGAAATTGTTCGGATGATGGAATAATAGCAAAGTCCACATCAAGGGATTTGTTATGGACCTCAATAGGTAATGTAATAGAACCAATTGTAGGAGAAGAAAATGCATCAAATAGTTTCACAACCACATTTGTTTCATCATAGATCACTTGATTCAATTGCAAAGTAAAAAGAAATTCTTCAGTAATGATATTAACCATACAAGACGCTTCAATAAGCACTCCACGACAAGGTGTATTCTTGACTTTTGCAACTATATATAAAGGACCATTAGGTGCCCTGATAGTTTCATTAGAATCAAAGGTGATGGAAGGTTCTTTAGGGATTTTCTGCTGCTCTACAAAGTTAATCACATTCGGAGTCATAGACACAAGATCATCAAGTGAGACAGAGGAATCAGTAGTATCAATCGCATTAGAGGTATGAGAAGGTAATGGATTAGTAAAAATCTGAAGATTTTGGTTAGGAGGAGCTACAGATGTGTTGCCTTTATCATTCACTCCAGAAATAGAGATAGTATTATTATCAATCAAATCTTGAATTTTACCCTTTAAAGCAAAACATTTTTCAGTATCATGCCTAGGATGACGATGAAATTGACAAAAAGATTTGTTATCAAAATAGGGTGAATTAATCTTTGCAGGATCTATTTGCCTTATAGGAGGAAGAGTAAGCACATTTTGTTCCAATAACTTATTCATAATACTATGCAATGATTCATTCAAAGGAGTAAACTTTCTTTCTTTCTTGAAAAACTTAGAAATAGGAGGCACACCTGATGCTGCATTCACATTGTTGTTGATGATGTTTTCATTAAATTTAATGGACTCTCTGTTCGGTTTAAACTTCCCAAATGGTTGTTGACTACTATCACCCTTATCACTCGGAGCCATAGGATTTGCTTGTTCCATTTGACTCACAGTCAGTTGATAATTGTGAAGAGTTGCGCACAACTATTGGAAAGAAGTAAACTCAGAAAACATAAGTTTTTCTCTAATGTCTTTTTGTAAATTAGAAATAAAGATTCTTTGAATATCATTGTCAGGCACTGGAAAAGAAATTTGAGCATACAAATGCTTATATCTACCAATGAAATCAGTTACTTTTTCTTTAACACCTTGTTTACAATGCATTAAATCAATCAAAGTAACTGTAGGACTTATATTGTTTTGAAATTGTTGAATGAAAGCATTTGCAAGTTGTTCAAAAGAAGTAATAGAATAAGAAGGCAACGAGCAATACCATTGTAGGGCTTTATCTCTTAATGTTCTAGTAAACAGTTTTGCAAGCAACCTTTGGTCATAAGCAAAATCAGTGCATATTGTTTGAAAGGTCTTAACATGTGTTAGAGGATCACCCTTACCATTATAAAGCTCCAAATGCAGAATTTCAACATGTTTAGGGGGAATAGCTCGAACAATGTCAAGAGAAAGTGGGCTCGCAACATCAAATGTGGGCACACTAAACTTACATTGATTCATAGAGGCAATTTGTTGCTGTAAAGAAGAGACAGTTTGTGCAAGATTGTTAATGGTCGCTTCAGTCGAAGAGTTCATATTAGACGTGTTAGATTGTGATGGAGGTGTTATGTTATTGAAAGAAGGTAGAGAGTAAGGTGGTGGGACACTATGATAGTTAGTCATAGGAGATGATTGGAAAGGAGGAACACTACAAGGAGGAATGGAAGGGTTAAATGAATTGCCCCCTTGTGTCATGTTCATTTGTGGAGATATAAGAGGAACACTCATTGAAGGAATGAATGAAGAAGTCGGATTGAATGAAGGAAGAGGGTTGATTGAAGAAGAGGGATTGCCCCCATGACTGGTGATCATACGTGGAATGTCTTGTATTGAAGTAGTCATTATGTTTGATGTAAAAGTAGGTATACTAGCAATATAAGCTGTCAAAGGAATAGAATGATTAACTTGAGTAGGAGGTTGTGTGTAACCTAAGGTTTCAGCACAACTCTTCATAGGCATCACATTCGAATCCACAATGTGTGCAATACCACGCAAAATATCAATTCCATTCTTATCACTTTGAACCATACGCTTTAGACCCTCAATTAATGAAAGAGCTTCACTATCGAGGTATTCTTGAGACATCCATTGTCGAAAATCATCAAATTGGTTATCCAATTTTGAAAGTTGTTCTACAGAAACCTCATGGAGAGCTTCTTCATCATTAAGAGGATTGGAGAAGTTACCCATGTCCTCGTTAAAAAGGCCATTCAAATTAGGTTCCATCTCCTCGGTAATTACACCTTGGAAAGACTTAATTCTAAGGCTTCGTCTAATGGGAATAGTGTAAGTAGGGCTTATTGTTGTAAAACTCATGCACTAAAGAAAGAGAGAAGATTTTGAATTTTTAGAGGTAGCAAATTTCAATAAAATCAGCCAATCTCCTAGATTTAAGCTGTTAAATGCAATCAGGACAATCTCCCGAAATTTCGAAAAAAATGTCCGGGACCGTGGCGAATGGAGTGCACAAGGTCCTCGCAACTTTTTTTGAAATTTTCAGGGATGAAAGTTATGATGATTTTAGAGCTAATCTGAAAAAATTGAGTGATTTTATGATCTGTAGATAGGCCAAATTAAAGTTGCAATCTCAAAATTGAACCCTACCAAGATTGTTGAAAAATGCAAAATTTGAATTTTGAAAAAGAGGGGGGAACTGAAATTTTGAATTTTATGATTTTAGAGGGAATGCTGAAAGAAATGCAAGTTTTGAAATTTAAAAGTTGACTCGATTTCATGCAAAATTCAAATTTGAAAGTGGAAATCAAAGTTGTTGCAATTAAACACTTGATTTCAAAAGTCATAAATTGTAAAGATTTGAATAAAGTACTGAAATTTCGAATGAATGCCAACACACTTTTCAAATTTAGGACTGTAAGAAACACAATTTTGATATGAATTTTAATTTCAACAATTTTTGAATGATTAGAAGCCTCATTCCAAGAAATCGCTAGACCAACTTTGACTTTAATTTTGAGAGTGTTAAAATTGATAAAATCAGCCAAAATTTTGGATTTTAGCAGAAAAATACAGTAAGATCTAGCTCCCAAAATTTTGGAAAAAATGTCGGGGACAATGGCGCTCGGGGTGCACACGGTCCTCGCAACTTTTTTCCAAATTTTCAGGGATGAAAGATATTGTGATTTTATTGCGGAATCCAAAGTTACAGCCGATTTGGAGGTGTTTTGATTAGTGAAATTATCAATCAAAGGTTGAATCAAGAAGATCTTAAAAATTAGCGTTTTGACATTTAACCACTTAATTTTCAGAATTAAAGCACAAATATGAATTGACAATTTGCAATAGAAGGGTAGATCTGAAACAAGCATTAACAATTAAACATTTCACAAGTTTAATTACTAAAAAGAAAATTTTAGGGTTTTTATGCAATTAACCTCTAAAATTTACAAAAGATCAAACATGGAAATGTAATTAGGGAAGCAAATTTTTCAGATCTAACCATGAATAATCAGAATGAGGATGTTCACGTCGGGTTCACCAAAATGTAAAGCGGAAAAATCGAACCCTAGTTGTCCTCCCCTCCCCAACTCCAAGGAGAGAGAAGGGAGATCACTAGGGTTGATGGTTTTCACTTAGGAGAGGCTTTACATTCAAAAGAGGGGTTGAAACCCACAAGATCCAATCCCACGCAATGCAAGATTGGATTCTAAATGAGTTTCAAGGGTTGTAACATCAAGGATACCCTCTTTTGTAAAGAATGTAGATAGAAAGATTGAACTAGGAATGCATGTAAAGTAGGAAAGATTCGCTTGTAAATAGAGATAGGGATATGGGATGAAGCTGCGGACCTAGAATTAGCAGTAAAATGTCAAGACGGTGCTGTTCTGCAAATTTGAGCAAAAGTTGACGGGACGATGGCGCCCGGTGTGCACACGGTCCTCCGAAAAATCCGCGAAACGAAGGGGGATTTGTTCGTCTCTACACAAGGATTCCAAATCTTCAATTACAGCTGCGTACCTGCAACCTACACACAGAAAAGAAAGGATGATTGGGGGGTTAGGGATGAGGGGTTTGCCTTTAGGTCAAACCCCGGTTTTGGAATTAACCAAGAAATGAGAATGCTGTAAATGTAAATGTTTGTAATGTAAACAAGTACTGATACCTTGTTGTAAGAATGTTTGTATTCTTACATGCGAAGGTGTAATGTATGTAGTATGTTGTATGTGATCTCCTCTTCAATGGTTGAATCCTTGTCTTGAATGCAACACTTAGCCTTGAATGGAGACTTTGAATGCTCAATTTATTGAAGGAATGCTTGAATGCTTGAATGTTGTTTGAATATCGCTTTCGCCTCTTGCTCTTGCTTATTTCCTCTTTTCCGACCCCCTCAAATGGGAGAGGAAATGTAGTTTATATACTTGTCAATTAGGGTTGATAGACGGATTTTCCCGACCTTAGGCCAACCAGGAAACATTATTTTCCAATTTGCAAACTTAAAGACCCGAAGCCCCATAAGAGACCGGGCCCAAAATAGGGCCAGGGACTAGGGCGCTGGGCGCCATGGTCCCACCTCTCGGGACAACAGGGTGCAAGGAGGGATCAGGCCAGGGTGCTGAAAAATGCAGTTTTTGATGTCATGAACAAGTTTCGGGGTCTCCATTCAGGTTCCGTGTTGCATCGCCATCGTGAAGACCCAAATGCAGTCGAAATTGCAAGTGTCACAATTTTAGGATGCTACAGGTACTATTGGCCCACTATACACAGAGATGCAACCCAGTATACAAGGAGATGTTGCAGATGTTAGCAAATGAGAAGGCCTACAAAGAGTGATGAGACGTCTCTACAACCCTAGCTAGTGAAAAACAATTTGATAAATGAGATATTGACTTTATTGGTCTAATAGAACCTGCATTGAACAACATGTTCTATATAGTGATTTGCACTAATTATCTTATTAAGTGTGTGGAAGTGAAAGCTTTAAGGATTTCCAAACATATGTAAGTTGCTCAATTTTTATATGAGGAAATATTTCTAGATATGGTGTTTAAAGGAAAATAGACATAGACCAAGGTTCACAATTCACTTCAAATTTGTTTGCTTAATTGGTAAAGGAATATGAAATTAGACACAAAAAGTCTACACCATGCCATCCACAATCTAATGGATAGGTTGAGGTGACAAATAGGGACTTGAAGCAATATTGACAAAGATTGTTCAGCTACATAGAACAAATTGGGCTACCAGATTGCCTGAAGTAGTTTAGGCATACAAAAATATGGAAAACAATAATAGGGTTCACGCACTATGAACTAGTTTATGGAAAAAAGGTATTCCTGATGATAGAATTTGAATACAAGACACTTCATACAATAGCAGTGATGCACTGCAAAAATGATTAGAATGGTGATGGAAACACAACACACAAGAAGCAAGTTCAAACGTTAGTGTTAGCAACAAAAGACTATCCTAAGCAAGCATATCAAGAGAGATATTAAACATGAAATGGAAAGCATGCAAATACAAAAGAGATAAACTACACTCCTCCAAATGCTAACCAATATGCTCATAGTTGCTCCTCCCTTGTTCCTATCCTCTCCAAGGTCCACATGAGTGTAGCTCTCAGCTTTGCACTACTATGGAAGTCTTATGGAGATTCAAGATTGAAGATGATTATGAAAATATGCAAATGTAAGCTAAGAATGAGAAAACATGAGTTAATTAAGCTATTATCAATTTTAACCAAAAGACAATGTGGATTATGATTTTACACTAAAATGCTCTCTCAAATTCATTATAACTTTGATGCATACAAGATTTATGGATCTGTATTATGAAGAAATGGGCTCTATTTATAGGAAAAATAGAGAAATGGATGGTTGAGATTGAGTAAGCTCAACAAGGGTCAGTATTGAAAGGTTTATGATCCATGTAAGGGCTTTTAACCCAATCCCAAGATGACAAATGTCATCATGAGATGGCTTGAGAGGAGAGGGAAGAAGCATTAAATGCTTGACATGACTTGAAGGTTAGTTTGGGAGGTAAGGTTAGGCTTGAGTTGAATGAATAAAGTCATTATTCAATGAATAATGCCTTTATCCAACGGATAAACTCTTGTGCAAGAGTTAGTGGGGATAACCATGGTCAAAGCAATGAATGCTTGAGGAGACACATGAGTTAAATGGAGGTTGAGTTAGAGGTAAAGCCTCTAACCATGTGGGCAAGTGGAATTAACCATAAATGGTTATGTAAGAGCCATTAATGGTTATGTAAGAACCTTTAATGGTTTGGAAGACTTTAGAGGTTAACTTGTTGGAGACATAAAGCATTAAATGTTTTTCAAAGACTTTGGAGGCTTTGAGAATTGACTTCAAGTTGCTTAGGAATGTGACAATATTTAGGAAATGGATTAGGCTAATTAGGAGTGGTTAGAAGAATTTAGAAAGTGGTTAGAAGAGTCTAGAAGGGGATTTAGGATTGCAAGTGGGTTTGGTGGGTGAGGGAAAATAGGATTTTAATTAAAATAAAATTAATTTATTTCAATTGTGGTTGCAACTTGCATTTGTAGGAGAATGCAAGTGGGGGGGTAGTTTAGGGATTTAAATAAATATTTTATTATTTATTCAAAAGAGGAAAGGGGGTTAAATTAAATAAATATGTTTTATTCATTTAATTGATTTAGAGTGTAGCTTAATGAATTAATTTAAATAAATTAAATAATTTATTTAATTAATAGGAGAAGAGGTTGAGGATGAATTAATTAAATATTAATTTAATTAGTTAATGACTGAGGGTTAAATAATCAAATAAATAGTAAATATTCATTTAATTAAGTGGACATATTTATGTGACTACAAGTAGGATTGGAGATGAACCTCAATCAAGCATAACAGGATCACCTCCACCATTTGAATGCATCGGATGAGATGAGGATGGAAGCAATTCAATGTGCTAAAATCATACAAAAAACTGAGAAGCAAGTGGCATGACCAATTTTTCAAGGCCAAAGAAATCAAGGGAGGTAATTAGGCGTTGTTATTTGATTCAAGGTATAAAGACCACAAAGGAAAAATTCAAACAAAATGGTTAGGACCATATGAAATTCAACAAGTATCTCCAAACGTTGTTGTTCAACTTACCATGATAGACCTAGTTTGTTTCTCCTTGATGGTGAATGGGCATAAGTTTAAGCTATACAAGAAACCCTATAATAAAGATGAGTTTTTTCTTCACCTATAACAAGAATTCATATCACCCCCACAATCACACATCTCATTCAAACCATCTGATGACACCATTCCATCACCACCATCACTTTCACCGTCACCCCATTCACCAACTACAGATGAACCATTTGGTTCACCCACAACCACCCCATCACAATAAAAAAAAATTCTATCACATTCACATATACACATATATAGTCACTTTCATTTTTCCTTAGTCACATTGAGGAGAATGCAACATCACACATCAATTGGGACCTGTAACACCTATTATCAGTTAGGATTTGATTCAACACACATAGCAACTATTGCCTTTCGATGTAGCCGTCAATTTAGTCGGTTAAATGCAGCATAAGGCGACATGAATCCAAACACAATTGTTTCAATTTTATATGCACAATACAAGGAACTTTTTCACTTTCATGCATGGAGCACTGGTTTCACAACCAATTTCATTTTTTGACCACATGGCATTACAATACACTTGTTGAACAACTTAAATGCAAGTACACCAATCACTTCAATCCATAAACTATCCCTCAGTCATGTTTAGTCAGCTTTCAATGAGCTATATGTGTCACATATCAATTTACATATCTTAAATAGGTATTCATCATATTAGTCATATATCATTGCAAAATCCCAAATTTTATACTTTTGTACTCCCTATCACAATGTCATTAATTTGAGGATAAATTAAACCTTTAGTGTGGAGGAAGTAGTCATTATGATTTATTGTCTTTTGCATCACCAAAACATTTTTCATAATTATTCGGCAAGTCTAAAACTTGGCTTTAGTTGCATTACTCATATTACATGAGTACAATATAACATTAGACAATATAGTCATTTAATTATCTTGTGGAAGGAAAGCAAAAAAGGAAATTGAGAATTTTAATTTTATAACCATTTAGAGTCTAGAAGTGTAGAGAGAAATAGACTGAAGTGCAAAAAAAAAGTTAAAAAAATTGGGACAATTTAATTGCTAGAAAAGAGTTCAACCAATAAGTATGGGTGGTGACATTATTGTGTGAGAGTCAACAGACCATAACCTGATCTCCTAATAGATGTAAAGTGTTTTTTATTCTTTGAGAGGTTCAGTGGATCCAATACTGTTTGAATTTGATTGAATACTAATGGTAAGACAAAGCAATTTGCAGATACTTTCTGGAATAATGAGGTGTTGATTAAAGGGCTGAGAGTGGAAGCACCTAAGTGGAAATTTAAAAAGTAATTGGTCATCCTAAGACAGGAGAATATTATCTGACATCTCCAAGCATAGTCTCGACCAAGGCGGAATTTGCCAGATTGAGAGAGATCTTTGAATCTTCATCTCAAGGGACCAAGTGCCTCTTCTTACCACCACAGTGGAAAGAAGTAGAAACTCATGTGATTAGGTATTTCACTTTTTATAGATGAAAATCCCTTGTTTACATGATTTATTTCAAGTTATTAAGTCATCTACGCCATAATAGACTGGTAAATGTTCCATATTACCTACACCATATGCTCACTAGGATGTTTGTAGAGTTTAGAAGAAAAAGAACACAATCCTCTCTATCACACCATTGCTTGGTTGTTTTGTTGATTAAATGAAGTTACTACTCAATTCCAAAACATTATTTGGGAAGTGTTTTGTGCTTGGGATAATATTCAAAATAGACTCCTATGACATTATTTAGATGATAATGATAGAGCTAAGAAAGATAATGATGGGGTTGAAAAAAATATTGAACAATTGAGGGAGGTAGAGAAACTTTAAACCCTAGTGGAAATGTGTCAGAAACTATTGGGGATAATGCACCTCATCCTTCATTGCCTTCCCTTAGCCTTGAGGAGCATAGGAGTGAGGAACTGCAATAAAATCAACCTACAACATCAGCAAATTCTCCCACATCATCCCAACCTACAAGCTTTGTTCCTCCATCTCCACCTCAAATTGGAAAAAGAAAGGCACCTACTTCTTTCAGTTCAATTAAGGAGCCTAAGAAACAAAATATTGGAGGAAAGTATAAAAAACAAAAGCATAGAAAGGAATCTAAGAAGCAAAATCCAAAGGAAGAGTCTAGGAAACAAAAACCTAGAGAGGAACCTGAGAAGCAAAAACCTAAAGAAAGACTTGAAGAACCTAGGGCTGAAAAGAAATCCTCAAAGCATAAACATAAAAAGGAAAGACTTAAAATACAAAATTAGCAAGAGAGAAGTTCACATCGCCTCAAGGAGAAAGGGATTGTAGGAGAGTACCTACAATCCCTTTCTTATTTAGAAAGGGATTGTAGGAGAATGTTTTTAATGTTGAGACTTATTTAGAAAGAGAGTACTTATTCAAGAATCAGAAAAAAGGAAACTATGGGTGAGAAAATGCAAAAAGATGAAACCATAGGTAAGAAAACACAAGAAGTTTTTGTACAATTCATCTCAGAGCATGAAACAGATGATGAAGATGCTTATATAGCCAAGAAAAAGGCTAAGAACACACCAAGCCTAAGATAGAAAGAGATAATCTCTGTGTGGAATCTGATAATGATGATGTTGGAATCAATATTGGTCTTGAGAATTTTCTCACTAGAGAAGAAGAGGATAGTGAGTTGTAGTCAACTCTGAAAAAAATTAAGGAATTAGAAGAGCAATTCAAGGGTTATAAAGAAAGAGAAATTGGACTATAGGGGAAGGTTAAGGAATCATAGACATAATTGATACTTCATTAGTAGGAGGGTATAGGGTTAAATAAGCTAGCACACCTAGCTTTTAGTAGAGGTACAAAATAAAGAGCCACATCTTACTAAGGAAGCAAATGTTCCTATGACACCCCCACCACTTACAACATCAACCCTTGGACTTGCTCAGTATTGTGCACAATTAAAATTTGACTAGTTTAAACAGTAATGGGAGAAAGAAAAGGAAGAAATTAATGCCAAGTATGAGGCAATATTGGAAGAAAAAGACTTGGAGGTGAAGAAATTGACAACCAGTTTGAAAAAGATAGTTGACATAATAAATTAGCTAAGGAGTTATAGACCACCAACCCAAGTATATGCCTTGTATTTGATAGAAAAAATTATTTATCAATTTAGTCAACTTATTAGTGATCATCAAATCTCAATCATTACACCTAGGCCAATTTTAATAGCTTATTCAAGAGCCACACCAGCCATACAACATCAAATGTCTGAATTTTACCTTTATTAGAGTATTTTGTGACTCTACAACACCCCCAAGATCTCTAAAGACCAAAACAATTTTCACAAGTGAAAATGGAAAGAAAGATTGATTAAACAATTCAATATTATGAATATAGCTAATGGACTTGAAAATGCACATAATCAACCTTACATATAAAGGCAAGGTGAATATAGAGGATTAGATGAGATGTTGACAAGTGTCTTAATCTTATGCAATTGATAACCTATCACCCACATAAGATGGATAAGTCCACCAAAGTCATAACTTCCACTTATAGTGGTAATTTTCCTAAAGTGGTCACTAAGTAAACCTAAGTGATAAGTGTAATGTGGACCTAGGTGAAGACATGACTAGGTACAACACCTAATTACACCCTGGTGCAAGAGCACCTAGTATCATGTCAGCATGTTAAATAGATATTTGAGTCTTAGGAGTTAGGGGTCATGCTATTCTAGTTCAATAAGGTCTATGGAGACCATTTGTAATGTCATTTCATGTTTTCAGGTATGTATGTAAAAGTTGGAGTCATATTTTGCAAACCTGTAAAAATCTATCAATGTTGTCATCGGAATAAGTTATATTGATAAACTGTCATTGTTGTAAAAAAATGTCAATGTGGTCATCAGGATAATTTTTCCGATGAGGTGTCACTATTATAAAAGAAGTGTCAAGTTTGTCACTGAGATAGTTTCTTCTATCGGGTTTGGCAAATATAGTTTAGCCGACTGTGGAAGGTTATTCCGATAGTCGTTCATTTGCCTCGTTCGATATAGCTATGTCGACATGGAGTCATCGAGGTAATTTTACCTTATCGGAGTTGCACAAAAAGGTTATCCCACTAATAGTAGCTATTCAGATGGGTGAATAAAGGCTTCATTTCGGGATTGCTATCCCAACATCGATGTCTGGTAGGGTCTTATCAGTTCAGGATTGTTATCCCGATGTATGTGTTCAAATTTGATTTTTCAAATGTGGAAGTCGAATAGTCATGGAGTCCAACAATCATGGCGGGAAAACACAAATTTGGTATAAATTGTATAGCAACATTGGAAACCTAATTTTGAAGGTTGAAATTTGAAAATTTGAATTTGAATCTGATTCTGTAACACAGTTTGAAAGTTTTGAAATCATTGGCTTCGCACTGGAAGTTATTTTTATTTTTTTGTAATTAACCAGTTTCCTGTACTTACATGTCGTTGTATGAAATCAAATTAGTTGGTGAAGTTATATGTATGGTTAAGCATTGAATTACCTTCTAGTTGTCGATGATCTGAGTTTTGAATTTTTTGCGAAGAAGAAGAATCTTAGTCTTTAAATACACAGAGACCTGGTTAGCAGGGTAACTAGGGTTTTAACCTCATTTGAAAATTCTCCCTCTTTGTATTGCATCAAAGTGGTATTAGAGCTTAGGTTCTGATTGGAAGTTTGGTGTGTGTGTCGTCTGAGTGGAAATAGTGATTGCATAGAACGAGAAGGGCAAGATCCCTCCCAAGGCAAGTGCAGTCCTCATAAAAGAGGTGAGGTCAGTCAAGGAGGGCTAAGATAGTATGTTGGTCAGGATAGCAACACTAGAAGAAGCTTTGATGAGAACTGGGGTTGCCAATGTGGATAGCAACTTAGAGGAAGAAGAGGTAGGTGAGCAGGGGAATAAAGCTTCCCAAAATGTACCCCAAGAAGAACAGTTGGGGCCGGAAGAGAAAAAGTTCCTAGCAGTGCTCAAGGCTATCAAAGGAGACCATTCTGACATTAAATTAGATTTGCCAATTTATGGTGGCAAGATGGATAATGAGGAGGTACTGGATTGGATAGATTCCCTTGACAACTATTTTGATTTCAAGAAGGTTCCAGAAGACCAAAAGGTAAAGCTGGCCAAGACTAAGTTTAAGCGGTCAACACTGACTTGGTGGAATTACACTCAGTCAGAGAGATTGAGAAGAGGAAAGCCCAAGATTAACACTTGGGATAGAATGGTAGCAAAGGTGAAGGTCCAATTTCTACTGGGTGACTATGGGGTTCAAATCTTAAGGATATTGCAGAACCTAAAGCAAAAAGAAATGGATGTGATGACATACACATAAGAGTTTCATAAATTGAGCTTAAGGGAAGGGCACCATGAAGATGAAGTGGAGAAAATAGCAAGGTATATAAATGGGTTGAGACATAACATACAAAATGAATTGAGTCTAACTACCCCTAGGAGTGTAGAAGAATGCTTTCAATTAACGACAAGAGTAGAAGAGAAGGTTAAAAGGAGACAGGAGCAGCAAGCCAGGGGTAGAGGAAAGAACAATAAAGGAAGAGGAAACTTTGGAGGAGGTAGAACACAGTTCCAAAAGCATCAAGGGGAGACTAGTAGACAACAAGAACAAACCAATGAGCAAAGAGGTGGATTCAAGGGAAGGAGATCTAACACAAGAGGAATATTTGGAAACCAAGGAAGAGGATCAACTACATTCTCAGGGAAGTGTTTTCAATGCGGCAAAATTGGTCACCCTGCTTGGAGATGCTCGGACAAACCAAGTACAAGCTCATATTGAGGGGAAAGGAGGACGCAAGTTTTTCGTGAGGAAGAGGCAAAGAGTGTGAACTCACCATCATTGCTTGCAAAACCCATGGTAGGGGAAAACTTACTCATGAGGAGGACATTGATCATGGTTTCAACCATCAAGGAACCACCACAAAGAAAATCTTTGTTTATAACCACATGTATGGCACAAGGTAAGGTATGTAAAGTGGTAATTGATTCCCCTTCCACTGATAATTTAGTTGCAGTAGATATGGTAGAAAAGTTAAAACTAAAGAGGATCCCTCACCCCACACCATATAAGGTGTCTTGGCTAAATAAGGGTCAGCAAGTACTTGTCAATGAGCAGTCTTGGGTAGAGTTTAGTATTGGTCCGTATGAGGATAAAAATTTTTGTGATATCATTCCCATGGATGTGTGCCACATCCTACTTGACAGGCCTTGGCAGTATGATAGGGAAGCCCAACATGAAAGAAAAATTTATTTGTCATCAAGAAGGGGGGAATGCCTTATACCCTTACCCCACTAAAGGAAGATGAGAGTGGAGTCCATGAAGGACCTAGTGTAATGGTGGTGAAGGAGAAGGAGTTTATGAAGAACCTAGAAGAAGAGGAGTGTGGATACATTGTTGTGGGGAAACCAATCTCAGAAGCAACATATAATGATAGCAAGGAAGTCCCTAAAGAGGTACAGAACCTACTTGATAAGTATGAGGGTATAGTAGTGATGGAATTACCTAATTCCTTGCCTCCCATCCATGATGTGAGTCATCATATTTACCTAATCCTTGGTGCAAGTCTTCCCAACAAGGAGGCATACAAAATGACACCTCAACAAAATGAGGAGATTGGGAAGCAGGTCCAAGAATTGCTTGATAAGGGCTTGGTGAGAAAGAGTTTGAGCCCATGTGTTGTGCCAACTATTTTGGCACCCCAAAAAGATATAGATTGGAGGCTTTGTACATATTCAAGGGCTATCAACAAGATAACCATTAGATATAGATTTCCCATTGCCCAGATGGAAGATCTTATGGACAGTCTGGCCAGAGCAAGGTAATTTACTAAAATTGATTTAAAAAGTGGCTATCACCAAATAAGGATCAGATAGGGGGATGAGTGGAAGACGACTTTCAAGACTAATGAAGGCATGTATGAATGGCTTGTCATGCCTTTTGGGATATCTAATGCCCCAAGTACATTCATGTGACTCATGAATGAGGTCCTAAGAGACTTCATGAACAAGTTTGTGGTAGTATACTTGGATGACATTTTGGTATTCAGCGAGACAAAGGAGGAGCATTTGGAACACTTGGATAAGGTGTTAAGAAGGTTGGATGAAAAAAATTTGATGATCAATCTCAAGAAGTGTGAATGGATGAAACAAGAGCTAGTATATTTGGGGTTTGTTATTTCAAAAGGAACTTTAAAGAAGGATCCACAAAAAGTAGAGGCCATACTCAACTGGCCAACACCTAAATCAGTTAGGGAAGTCAGAATTTTTTATGGTTTAGCAATCTTCTACCATGAGTTCATCAATAATTTCAATCATACTGTGGCAACCATGATAGACACCATCAAAGGAGAGAAGAGGAGAAAATTTTAATGGACCAAGGAGGTTGATCAAAGTTTTGAGTATCTCAAGATAAGGGTAGCACATCAACCTATCCTTACCTTACTAGATTTTAATAAGGTATTTACAATAGAGTGTGATTCCAGTGGCTATGTCGCAGGGGCAATGTTGAGTCAAGAGGGGAAGCCAATAACTTTCTTTAGTGAGAAATTGAATGAAGCCAAAAAGAAGTATTCATCCTATGATTTGGAGTTGTATGCCATGGTGCAAGCACTTAAAAATGGAGACACTGCCTACTACCCAAGGAGTTTGTGGTATACATAGATAACCATGCTTTGAGTTTCCTAAACAGTCAGGAGAAGTTGAGTCATCGACACATGAAGTAGGTAGAGAAATTACAGTCCTATAATTTTACCATAAAGCACAAGAAAGGACAGGCTAACAAGGTAGCTGATGCTTTGAGCAGGAGGATAATGATGATACAAGAGGTGCAGTTTCAAAGTGTAGGAATTGATTCCTTAAGAGGTATGTATCAAAATGATGCAAACTTTCTTGAAGCGTTTTCTATTTGTGAGCAGTCACATGGTTCTTTTCATAGTGAGTATGCAGATTATGTAGTACAAGGTGGTCTTTTGTTTAAGGGAGCTCAGTTTGTGTCCCAAAGTGCTCTATGAGGGAAAATTTGATCATAGAGAAGCATAGTGGCAGCCTTGGAGGACCTTTTGGATGTGATCTGACATTGGATTAGGTCAAAAGGTTCTACTATTGGCCTAAGATGCACCTAGATGTGAAGAAGTTTGTGGAAGGTTGTGGTATACGTCAGAGAGCAAAGGGGTCAAGTTCTAATGCAAGGTTGTATCAACCCTTGCCCATACCCAATAGACCATGGGAAGCCATCAGTATGGATTTTGTTTTGGGTCTACCAAGGACCATAAGAGGATATGATAGTGTGTATGTGGTTGTGGACAGGTTCAACAAGATGGCTCACTTCATTGCATGCAAAACAACCAATGATGCCTCCCGCATTGCAAACTTATTCTTTAAGGAGATTGTAAGGATCCATGGATTACCATTATCCATTGTGTTTGACAGAGATTCAAAGTTTATTGGACATTTTTGGAGAACATTGTGGAGAAAACTAGAAACCAATCTGACTTTTATTTATGCCTATCATCCTCAGATGGATGGGTAGACTAAGTTTGTCAACAAGTCATTAGGCATCCTGCTGAGATGTTTGACTAAGGAACATAATCAGTCATGGGATCTAATCCTACTGTGGGCAAAGTATGCTTACAATGATTCAATCAATCAAAGCATAGGGAAGAGTCCATTTGAAGTTGTCTATGGAGCGCATCCTAGAGCTATCTATGAGTTGAGATATTTAAGTGGAATGGATAGGAGGAGTGCCCAAGGTGAAGACTTTGCAGTAGCCATGTGTGACATCCACAAACAGGTCAAGGAGACACTTGAGAAGAATGTGGACAAGTATAAGAAGGCAGACTTGAAGAAGAGAGATGTACAATTCAAGGTGGGTGATCTAGTACTGGAACATTTGAGGAAGGAGAGATTACGAAGAACATAGGGCCATGTAAACTGGTTCACAAGTATGACAATAATGCTTATGAGATTGAACTCCCTCCAGGGGTTGCTATCTCACCTATATTCAATGTAGTAGAATTGTATCCCTATAAGGAATCTGATTTTGCAGGTCATGGAGAAGAAGGAGTTGAAGATGTTGATATGGAATGGGTCAAGGACCTTCCACCTGCTCAGCCTATGCAACTTGAAGCCATTTTGGACTCAAGAAAAATGAAGAGGACAAAGGAGGAAAGTTTATAAGGAGCACCTGGTCAAGTGGATAGGACTACCAAATGAAGATGTCACCTAGGTGTTAGAGGAGGATATAGCACAACATGGGGTCTCAGTTGCAGGTCTCATTTCATCTGGAGCATGAAATCTTTCCTCTCTGGGTGTATGGTGCAGGATCACCTAGTATCAAGTCAACATGTTAGTTAGATGTCTGAGTCTTAGGAGTTGGGGGTCATGTTATTTTGGTTCAATAAGGTCTATGGAGACCATTTGTAATGTCATTTCATGTTTCCAGGTCTGTATGTCAGAGTTGGAGTCAACAAATCTGTAAAAATTTGTCAATATTATCAACAGGATAAAGTGTCATTGTTGTAAAAAATTGTCAATGTTGTCATCGGGATAGTTATTCCGATGAGGTGTCGCTGTTATAAAAGAAGTGTCAAGTTTGTCATCGGGATAGTTGTCCCAATAAAAGAGTCATCGGGATAGTTTCTTCTATCGGGTTTAGTAAATATGGTTTAGTCGATTGTGGAAGGTGTGTCGACTTAAATTTCATCTTCAGAATACTACCTGCAACATATTAGTTTCATAAAATACAAGGGAAATGCTACAGGAAATCCAAACTCAACCAATGAAACTACATGAAGTGAATATAAAATAAAAACACTATTATCTTCATGATTTAAGCCTCATTGTGTCCTAACTCCACTGTTCCTGTTTGCAAATGATTTGCTCTCAGACAAGCACTGGTAGCTTACAAGGTGGCATATGAAGAATGGATTGATAACTGATAGTTAACTGATAGATATGCAATGCAAATGATTTAAAGCTAAATGAGAAATGCTAAATTGCTAATTGCTTCAAGATAAAACTCATGGATGCATAAGTTTACTCAAATTTTTAACTTGAAGACTAACTCTTTCTCAACTCAAGCTCCTACTTTTATAGACTTTTGAGAGGATAAGATGATGTTTTTGAGATCAACGGTCATTATGAGATCTGCAAATTTGGATGGCTATGAGAAAAGGTGAAGGTTGGGAGAAAGGGGGAAGGAGAAGACAAGTGTCACTCATCTCATCTTGATTGGGTTGCTGACTGAGGGAATCTAGGGATGGTTGGAAAAAATTTAGGCATGAGAGGATAAGTGGACTCAAGTCCTTCCTAAGATATAGGGATGTTAGAGCGAATATAGAAGAAGGTTAAGAAATATGTGTACGTACACAATATTTCATTTATTTTAAAAGTTGGAGATAAGTGGCTAATAAATTTTTTATTTATTTAATTTTGTTGAATTAATTTAGCCACATGATGGATGAGTTGGCAAAGGAAAGATGAAGTGGAGATGGAAGGATGAGTTGGAAATGGAATTAAATAATTTAAGAAATCATTTAATAATTGAGACTATAGGATAGAAGAATAACCATTAAATATTAGATATTTAATTGATTGATTTAGAGGAATAATTAAATATTAGATATTTAATTAATTGATT
The DNA here is from genome assembly GCF_030272615.1 of Cryptomeria japonica. NCBI lineage: Eukaryota > Viridiplantae > Streptophyta > Pinopsida > Cupressales > Cupressaceae > Cryptomeria > Cryptomeria japonica. Next base: position 672,043,922 of record NC_081405.1, read on the forward strand.
AGAGGAAAAGGATAAATGAAAATTAATTAATTAATAGAAGGACATGAAATGAATTAAATAAATTAATCTTTTCAAATTAACTATTCAATAGAAGAATAAATATTAAATAAATATAAAATATTTATTTAATCACTCATAGCCTTTTTTATGTGTATACATTTTGCCCCTCTTTGAAATGATGTCGAGACAACATTGTTTCAAAGATTAAATCAAGTCTTGATAGTGTGCCCGATGGAGATAAAAATCCTGATTGTGTGCCCCCTCGGGAGATTGATCGTGAAATTGTTCAAAATTTTGGATAAGCGATTGATCTCACGATAATTGAAAAGGTCCTTCAATTAAATTTATTTGTGAAAAATAAATAAAATTGCCCCACTTAAAAGCATTAATTACCCTTCCAAATGGTAATTATAAAATTAACCTAGGTTAATTTTATCCTCATTTGCATCCTTGTCGGCTTGTGGAATGAAAAGAATTGTCTTGGTGAGCTGGCAAAATGGTGATTTTGTTTGAGAACCATCGATTTGAGCATGTTCGATGGTATCAGTGACCTCTTGAGTATGGTTATCCGGTATGTACCTTATCCCAAGCTTGTTTTCAATTTGTCGTAATAATTTCCTTGCTTTTCGGCACATTTTATGTTTTGTTTTTAATTTTTTGATTTTCGATTTAGCGTGTTAGCACTTTTGCTTTCTTGTTTCTTGTTTTTTCTTTGTAGATTCTTGCTTTTTTAATTTAGTGCATTTGATTGTTTGGTTATCGCTTTTTCTTGGGATGTTACTTTTGTTTTATGTGTTCACGCATATGTGAAAAAGGTTTGCACTTTTGATTGATTTAATGTTTTTGACTTGTCGGTTAGCGCATATGTTGAAAAGTTTAGCACTTTTGAATGATATAGCGCCTATATTTAATAGAATGGCGCTTTTGTTAAAAAGGTTAGCACTTTTTCTTTAGATGAATTTGTTTGATTTTGTTCATGTTAAAATTCGTTGAGATTATTTGATTTAGGCATTTGATGCGCAAATGTGATTGATAGGTATTCAATTGATGTCGTGATTGATATAAATTTTGATAGTTTTGATTGATAAGATAAACGATTGATTGATTTTATTAGTGGATTGATAGATTATCTCTAAGAGACCGATTCAATTTCTGATGAAGAGCATAGCAGAGTTTGATTGAACTCATTGATTGATAGAAAACCATGATTGATAGTTTTGAGGTTGATTTGATAACCTGATTTTCTTTATTGAAAAGATGTACCAATTGTTGATGTGATAGATTAGCGATCTCTTTGATTTGATAGATAGATCATTGATAGAGATGAAATTCTCTTGTTAAACAGGAGAAACTCGATGTTCTCCAGTGTCGGGAGAAATTCATAACCATGCGCCATTTAGTGCCAGAGCTTACATAGGCTGAGATTAGACATATAGATGCCTGCGGATTACACCAATTGTTATACATGCCTGATATTACCCATAATAGAGGATTGTTGACTACCTTAGCAGATAGATGGCATAGCAAGCATGACACTTTCCACCTGCCCATTGGTGAGATTAGTGTGACACTTGAGGATGTCTACAGGATTCTCCACATCCCTGTGACTGGTGAGTTAGTCCAGTATGATTTTCATGATCTTGGTGGGACAAAGGCTTGCAGAGCCATATCTGGTGATGAGAGCATTTCTAGATGAAAGATCTGATGGGAGGATATTATCATGTACTACGAGACTCTCCCAGTGATTCTTGCAGGTTTGATTGGTGGATTCATCTATCCAAACATGAGATCTCGAGGTTTTTTTGTTGGTTGGGATGAGATTATTCAAAGAATGATGCAACATCGGAATCAATATGCGTGGGGTGTTTGCATGCTCGCTCATTTGTATCATGATCTTCATCAGGTTGTTTTTGATGATAGTGCTAGTCTATCTACAAGATGCACACTTTTACAGATATGGTGTTGGGAGTACATTGTTATTACTCAACCTATCCATCATAGAGTTTGTAGTGAGAGGCAGCCATGTGTCTATTTATGTACAAGTATCCTTACTCAACATAAGCTAGGTAAGATGGAGTATTGGCATTGAGTTCTGGATTCAATGGATAGCATCATTTGGAGATCTTATATCGATTGTGAGCCATGGATGGATGATGCACAGACATTACCATATATTCTGTAGAGTAGATATCTGATTGGTCATACTCCATACATTATTGAGCGATAGTTGATGAGTCGCATTTTGAGACAGTTTGGTATCATTCAGCACATGCCTACTGGTGTCACTATATATGCACAACGATACAAGGATAGGTGAGATTGGGTACCTTCTTTGTCTTTTGAGATAGCACGTGCAGAGTTTCTGGCTACTCCTAGGGTGGCTTATGATTTGAGATTACACATTCTAGATCTTGGGGTGACTGTGGATTATGCTCAATACATGATCGCACACCCTTTTCCTCGGATTACTGATCCAACAGACCCTCCTCCTAGATCAAGAGATGAGGAGGATGATTCAGATGATCCCATCATTAGGAGATGGAGATGGAAATGAGAGCTTAGAGTTGCGTGAGAGGCTCGAGGTGAGGGAGATGAGGGAGGAGATGGAGGCGAAGGCAGTAGGAGACCCGGATGGAGAGGAGGTCGATTGAGAGTCCGTGGAGGACCTTTTGGACCAGTTGGTGGGATTGGGAGACCACTTTCCATGGGTGGGAGAGATGCAGGACAGATTGGGAGGGACACTGATAGGGTAGGTATGAGATCAGTGAGAGGATTACCCTCTTTAGGAGGAGGCAGGAGAAGTGGTCTGGATGGGGGTTGCAGGAGAGGCATTGATTTTGGTCAGATTCAGCCAAACCCGAGGGTTATTGCAGCTCATGGTGGATAGGAGGAGGATTCAAAGGATCATGCTCCTCAACATGATGTGCCAGAGTAGGATACTTTGGATAGTCTCAGAGCACAGATAGATCAACTTAGAGCACAAGTGCAGACACTCATGACAAAGAGAGACAGGGTTGTTAGAAGACAATAGGATACTCAGGGTCTTCTTGATCACATTCAGTAGGTTGGATTTGACACTCTCTTAGATGATACTATTAGAGCACTATTTTGGGCCAAGAAGGAGACGTCACACTAGCGATGATTATATGAGGAATTAGTTGCAGAGAATCAGAGAGCAAGTAGCTATCATACTACTGTGAGGATGGATACTAGTAGCGGTGGAGTCATGGGACCTCCTCAAAGGAGTGGTGATCATGGGGGACAACCATTTGGAGGATCTTCTTGCCCACAGCCACAAAGATAGACAAAATTAGGTGGTAGTGGCACAAGACAGCCTTGACTTGATTTATATTGATGAGGCACTTGTATTTTTTATTCGATATCATTGTATACTTGGACTTTTTATTGTTTTATGATGATTTATATGCAAACACGAACTCTATATGATGATCTTTGGTTTATTATGCATGTTATTCTATATGATGATGATCTATATGCATTGATTATATGAATGATGATCTTTTCTTTCCTTTATTTTCATGATGATGATGTTCTATATGACAATGCAATGATGATACTGATCTATATGATGAGATGATTATGAAATGAAAATGCATTTGATTTTTTATTTTGATGATTATGGATGCAAATGAAAATGATTACTAACTTAAATGATATGTTGTACTTAAATGATGCAAATGCAATGATCTATATGGGAATGCTTCTAATGATTTTATTTTATTTTTAATGTGTATGCATATAATGATTTTGAAATGCAAATGATTGATATGAAATGTTTTTTATTCTTATATGTAATGCTTATAATGATTAATGAATCTAAGTGCAAAGATGCAACTAAATGACTTTAATGGATAAAAATGAACTAAAACAATAATGAACCTAATGTAAATAGTAATGATGATATACTACATGATTATGAAATGCACTGAATGGAATGCAAACTAATGTAATGATTGAAATGAAACTAAATGAAATGAATGATAATAATTTAAATGATTCTAAAGATGAATGAACCTACAATGATCAAATGCAAAAAATTTGTTTGTCCAAGTATACTCAATCTTTATTTACGACCGTTGATCTCTTAATGAAATAAAATTCTTATAGTGCAACCGATAATGAATTCTTATAATGCAAATGAATAATGAGCTAATCTAAAAATGATCTAACTAAAATGATACTTCCATTCTTCATATGTTGTCTTGTAACAGTACTTGATTTCATCATTGAGCTTTAAAATGTTGTAAGAAAATACAAGCAACTTGACATAATGATTCAAGTTGACCTGAGTATTTCTTACATGGATTTTGATATAGCAAGTTTATACAAGCAACTTGATATAATGAATCAAGCTAACCTGAATATTTCTTCCAGAACAGACAAGGATTATCCCCTTTCATGCATGACTTGGAACGTCCTCCTTGATCTTTTGTCGATCATATCCTTAGATAAGTACATACCTTAATAAGAGATAAACCATAGATAACAATCAAAGAAAATAATCATGACCCATCATAGCTTCTCTAGTCATGGACATCCTTGAGTCACATAGAGTACATGATTAGCAATACAATCAAGATATAAAAATTGAATCTTGTATGTCATTCACATGTTCTCATGGTCATTAACTGATATAATCATCTTGATGAATGATCATTGATAATCCTTTATTACTTGTTGGTTTATTGTTTATTTTCTGAGTTTCACAATTCAGTTGTTACAAAATGCCTTGATCTTCATTGCTTTGTTGCTCGCTATCTGTTTCAAAACCCTAGGTGTTTTTGGTTTTTCTAAATTTTTGGAATGTTTTGGATTTTCAAAGATTCAAAAGATCACCTTAGCAAGAATGAATTAGTGTAGACACCTAAAAATGTCTCATTGATCATGTACTAATTATTCCTCTAATTAGTTAAATAATTATTTGAATATTTAATTAAGTTAATTAATTTTATTCTTCTATTTTCATTTTTTTTTCATCATTTAATCATTTAACCATTTTCTAATGTTAATTAAATATTTATTATTTAATTAATTATTATTATTACTCCTTAAATTTAAATAATCTTTATTATTTAAATAAACTAATTATTCTAATTTCTCTCTCTATTCAATTAATCATTAACCCTTTTCTAAATATTAATTAAATATTTATTATTTAATTAATTATGATTTAATTCCTTTAATTTAAATAATCTTTGTTATTTAATTAAATTCAATTTCTAAATGATTAAATAATTTCTTTAAATTATTTAATTAACTAATTAATTCTTCAAATTTCAAATTCCAAATCCCTAAATTCTAATTTCATATTTCTTCTATTTTCATTTAATTTCAAATTCCAAATTCAAATTCATATTTCTTCTAATTTCAAATACATGTGCATGATTTCTAAATATATTCAAATAATAAATTGAATTTAAAATAAATTCAATATTTGAATTAAATCTCATGCAAAGATCAAATTGAAAATCTAAGTCAAAGTGCAAGCACATGCTAAATTAATTAAATCATTATCTTTTCAATCTCTATTTCTATCTTCCAGTTTGCTTTTTTCCAAAAAGATCTCAATCAGCTTTCAATCAATTAACTATCTCCTCCTCTTTATTTCCTCCAATCATTCTTTTTCATCCCTCAGTCATCTTTTTCTCAATCATTTGACTCAATTAATCTATTCAATCTATTATGTTCCACCTCCAAATCAACAGTTCAACTATCAATCAACATATGAGCTCACCTGAGTTCCAGCTCTTAATCAATTTGTTCCACCTTTTATTCAATCCTCTCCAATAATCTATAAATTGAGCATTCAATCTCCATTTTTGAAACAGAATCACAAACTTTGAATCTTTGTATCATTTGCAGGTTGTCAGCGCGGTATCTGAGAGCCACCATACCACAAAGAGGAGAAGAGCAATGGAAGCTATACGCAGTATTGGAATAGGGGGAATCGATTGATTTATCTCATATTCATGTTTCTTGCTTTTGTGTTATTACATTGTTTGTTTGTTTGAATTCTAATTAGGATAGGGATTCGTGATTTCCCTTTCATTCCTATTTGATATTACATTTGATGAATTTATACATGCGACATTTTGGTGAACCTGACGTGAACTAACAACAATTTAACCTTATTTTTCTTCTGTGTGATATTGCAGATCGTACAATTTTTTTAAAATTTTTTTGCAGGTTGTACGGATTTGCAGAATAAATTCTGAATCACACAATTGCATAGACAGGCTCACGTAATCGAGCATACAGGGTCACGCATTCGTACGGAACCCATTACGCAAAAGCCATCACAGTGTCACGCAATCGCTCTGTTAGGATCACACATTTCTCAGGGATATTTTTGTTTCTGTTTATTTTATATTTCTTGTTTTTTGCTTTACGTTTTGTTAAATTTTGTATGAAATTAGGTAAATCTAAATACAGTTTACATTTATTGCATTCTTAATTATGAAATTTCATGGCATGTAAGGTACAATTCAGAATTTCAGGTGCCAGGAGGACGAAGGAACAAAGAAGACAAGCCAGACACTATCAGTAAATCCTAAAGGCAGAAAAGAAGATACGAGATCTAGAGGATCAACCAGCCATCAATAGATACAATAGCCTAGTTCTCTTATATAGAGTGAAATATGATTTTCTTAACATAGAATGGATGATGAGAGATCTTGCTAGGGCATCACAATCTGTTTTGCAAGTTCCAGATCAGAATTAGCTCTTATTTTTTTGGTTGGTCTGTCTTTGTATCACACAATCGCTTTGTTAGGATCACGCAATCGCTCTGTCAGAATTACATGATCACTCTATCAGAATTACACAATCGATCATACAGGATCACGCAATCGCTCGGGTATCATCACGCATTCGTGTTTTTCATAATTTAGTTTTCTGCTTTCTATGGGTTTTATTGGGTTACTGATTATCTGTTTGTAGCATGTGGTGAATTTACAAAGAGGATCGGATTATTATTGAATCATAAACACTCATGCTCTCGCACTTCATTTTTGGGTTTAAAATAAACAATGGTTAAAATGGACATGCATGTTATCACACTTCAATATTGGGCTTAAAATAAACAATGGTTAAAATTGGCATGCATGCATTCACATTCAGATTGGTGTTAATTGACATGCACATGCGTATCTCACACCTAAATTTGGGTTTTAAAATGAATGTGAATCAGGGTGCTTAATAGAATAACTCACATTTCATTTTTTTAAGGGAAAGAACCTTTTATCGTGTTTGGGGTGGACCTACTGTTGCATTAACTACATTTCCACCCACCTTCGGGGTCTTGGGAGAAAGGGAGAAGGTGATAACAACACCCAATTTTATTTTATTTTAGTAATGAGAGGTATCTTTGACTGGGGATTTCATCACCCCACGGAGGTACTTTGAACTAGGATGCATTGGGGATATCATCTCTCCCAGTGTACTCTCGAGCAAGTTTTTCGAGTCGCTATATAAATATATTGGTCAGGCAACTAGATTGTTGAGTGAATTCGACGTATGTGGCGGCCTTCCCTGCACCGATAAGCTCAACTAAAGTCTTAAGTGGCTTGCTCTGAGAATCCCTCGTTGGATCAAGACCCCTTGAAATTTTACAATAAGAACCAACTTAGTAGCCCAAATCCTACATTCAGTGATTCCAGGAGTGTGAATCGTACCCCATAGATACCCCTCATGTACCTTACATTATCAGACAGAAATCCCTCGGTGATAAGATCTTTGGATCTTTAGGGTAAGAGAGACTGGAATGCCCAAGGAGTGTGTGTCGTGGAGTGGAGCCAGTGCTGCCAAACTCTATCTTTTCATTTTGTTTCGGTATTTTGATGTGGGGGGCTCATTTAATGGTGTCCACTTTCTAGCCTAAGATTGTATTATGTGCTTTTATGTGTATCGTTATACCAAACCAATATTGAGTCAATATTCGGGCTATTTCAGGCCCTATCTTGCGTATCTCTGAATTCTCAGAGTTGGTCAGAACACAGTTTAGTCAGCTATACCCATCTTCAAACAATTGTTCTCAAATTTGGAAAACAACAAACTTGTCCTACAAATAGAATTACTGGAAACAAATTTTACCTTGAAACATCAGATGGGCCTACAAACTGAAATTTTTTACATACTTGTGACCATAGGAAGTCCTTGCATAGTCCTTATTATCGTCCTCATATACATCATTAGAAGTTGAATAAATCCTTCCATAATCCTCATTTACATCCTTATTATGGTCCTCATTTACATCCTTATTATCATCCTCATATATGTCCTTAGAAGTTGCATAAATCCTTGCATAGTCCTCATTATAGTCCTCATTTACATCCTTATTATCATCCTCATTTACGTCCTTAGAATTCGCATAAGTCCTTGCATCATCCTTATTTTCATCCTCATTTACGTCATTAGAATTTGCATAAGTATTTGCATAAGTCCTTGCATCATCCTCATTATCGTCCTCATAGAGTTCCCATATACATTGTCATAATCTTTGCATAAGTCCTTATTTGTGTCCCATTGACCTCCTACTTCATTTTAGTGTTGTTATAATCTTCATTTTAGTCCTTGTCTAGACTTCATATACGTTTGTCTTAGTCCGTCATCATTTGCATAATCATCCTATAAATTCATACCCGAAACGTCCAAATCACAATCAGAGGATCAATCAAACTCAACCTCAACTCAAACAAGTTTGTCAAGTTCAACAAATCAAATATTGTCACATTCAGAGAAATGGAGAAAACATCTTACATGTTGTGATCCTAGGTCCAGACCAATCAAGAAAATATCATGGATTGGCATTATACATTTCGTAGGGAAGGTAGAGAATTCATCCCTTCCATTCCTATTCCATCGCCATCCATAGATACCTTAGCTCAACAGATCAAGACTTTGCAACAACAAATGATAGACATGACTAGTCCTAACAACCATAGGGGCTAGTTAGAAAAAATGATGAGAGAAGTGATGACCACGAGGGAATCAGTATGAGGCCAACCTTCTTCTTCTTGTGAGACCATTCAAACATTCCAACCTTCATTCTTCAACAAAATCGTTCCTACCTTAGTTCTATCAACATTAGAGTCATGTAAACCTTCTTTTTCTTTCAACCCAATATCAATCATACCAATCATATCAACCCAACAATCAAACCCCTTTCAACCAAAATCAAACCCCATTCAACCAAAGTCAAAAAAAAAATTCATATCAACCCAACAATCAAACCCCTTTCAACCAAAATCAAACCCCATTCAACCAAATTCCAAATCAAAATTCACACCAATCCAACATTCAAACCTCTTTCAACCAAAATCAAACCCCTTTCAACCAAAGTCCAAATCAAAATTCACACCAACCCAACATTCAAACCTCTTTCAACCAACATCAAACCCCTTTCAACCAAAGTCCAAATCAAAATTCATTCAACCAAAATCAAACCTCTTTCACCCCAAATCATACTCCTTTCAACCAAAATCAAATCCCTTTCAACCAAAGCCCAAATCAACCATATCTATCCACCATTACATCATCCCTTGAAGTCACACAAGACCAATCCATACTATCTCAATCCAATAACACAACCTCCCAAGGGTTATCCATCATACAAATCCAATGTAATTCAAGTCATAATTCAAAGGATTTCTTTCAAAATCCTTCCTCATCAAGCCAATGTGTTGAAATATTCCAAGAATATCCCATGCATATCCAAACTTCTTCCCCATGTCAATAGGATGATCCAAAATCAAAATAAATGAGTCCTGAAACAAATAAATATCAAGAACAAACACTTCTATCCTACCCAATTTTTGATCAAGATCCCACCGACCAAGAATCTTATGATGATCCCCTCGCTCTTTTCTATTATATTCATAATGATACCCTTTTGTCTCAAGAACAAAGTGTCCTTTCAAGTCCCATCCAACATCCACCTCCTAAGAAAGATCAAGATAGCCCTTATATCCTTCATAATAATACCTTTCCAAGCCAAGATCAAAGCATAGCTTTACCTTCATGTCCTAAACAAGATCCCTTATTTCTCCAAATCCTGATCAAGATCCCTCCATCCCTTCATCTCCATGTCATAATCCTCCATGTTCCTCACAAGATTCCCTCTCAAATAAATTTACCATTTCTCCTAGTGATCCCAATCCCTCTACACAAGTTGTTCATGAACCCCTTATCAATGAAATCACTAATCCAGATCATACCACACAGAGAAAATTTTCAACAATTGTATGTGAGACATTATCACATGCCAATGTGGTGACAAAAATAAGCATGGCACCAACTAATGAAATCAACACCCAAATTGTTTCATCTTTTTCTTCATGCACAAGCATAAAACTAGCTAACGAGATCAACACCTTGTTGGATTCATCATACTCTTCAAGTGCATCAATAAAAATAGACATAGAATCCTCTCATGTCACAAATTCTAAACCAACATCAATTTCTCTCATACACCCACACTTGATAGATTGGGGCCAAGAGAATCTACAACAGTTGGATTGCTTTGAAATTGATAAGGCTATAGTTGAATTCATGTGTTCCAGAGCTAGATATACCTTTGATGATCCACAAAATCCAAAAACTAAGGAAATAAACATTGGAGATGTTGAACATGTACACTTAGCTGAGTTCTTATATCCTATTGGAAAAGACATCTTTATCCGACTCTTCAAACAAAAACCAATGAACTACCTACATAGAACTTCTTGAACCAATGAACAAAATGCACCTTAAACAATACTATATCTAAGGATTGGGTTAGTTTAGGTTTTTATTTCCACATTGCATCTCATTTTATTCAAAGCACTACATCACATATAGTTTCTTTTTCAAATGCATTGCATTTGCAAAATTTCTGCATTTACATATAGCAACATCAATAAAACAAGGCAATTGTCCAAGTTTATCATTTGTTTGCATTCAAGAGAAACAAGGGTCATCTCCTTTCTTAGATATTCAAACATGAAGTCTTTGTGATCTTAAGGTCATTCATTTTCAACGTTACCCTGTGCCGATGCTTTACTTATCATTGGGTAGTGATTTCACTATTTGAGACTTGTTAACCCAAAATCTATCAATTGCTATATCTCAAACAAATTAACAAAATATCTAATTCATTTTAGACACCTAGTTGATCATATGACTAGTGAAAAATCTAAAATTCTACTTCAATGCCACTGTAATTGTCACACCCAAGTAGGTTTCATTACTTACAAGTCAAGGCAAGAAAATAAAAAAGAACAAAGGCTATGCCAAATATCCATCTCAAGGCAAAAGAGCAATGATATATAACTGAAATATCACGCATACAAAGTGCGACAAAAAAACTTGACTATGGGAACATGCAAGTAACTCCATTAGGGCTATGACCACCTGCTAGCAATGGAGCAATATTTGAGAAATTACAGTTGTGTGTAGGAAAAGTGGGGGGATGAAACAGAAAATATGATTTCAAACTAGTCCACACACCAATGGGACTCTTGGTGCAAGTTATGGAGTTATATTGAATAACTCAACTTCCCAAGTGATGTTCCATTGTTCTCTATCTCACAAGACCCTCAAGCCAATGTCTTTTCTCTCGGATCACTGAGAAAAGTGACTTAGGGATGACAATCATGGAAACGAGGGATATAGATCAATCTAGCATGGATGCATTCCTAGTTATGCATGATACTAAATCTAACATGATTTAAACTGGCATGGATATGATAATAAGATGAAAGGATTAGTAACAAAACTATCCAAGAATGTTATACTAGTCTACCATGATTATTATGTGATAGGCATTTGCCTATTTAAGATGTTATGAAGATTATCAAAGAGAGGCTAAATGCTTGATAAAAATGATTTAGATTAGCTGCTTAGTAAAATGTCTATAAGTTTGATACTAAAGACTTGGATGTGAAAATGGAGGAATGAGGGCTCTATTTATAGGAAAAACAGGGAAATGAATGGTCAGGATTGGATGATCCTATCAAGGGCCAGGATTGAAAGTTAGTAATCCATGTTTACAATTCTCACCAATGAAATGGTGACAATTGTCAACATAAGACTGCTTGAGAGGAAATGTAAGAAGTATTAAATGCTTGAGAAGACCTCATGGTTACCTTAGGGGGTAAGGGTTAACAATAGGTTGGGGTTATCCATTGGATAAAGCTTTTACCCAGAGGATAAACTCTTGTGCAAAGTTTAAATGGATAACCATGGTCAAAGCAATGAATGCTTGATGAGACCCTGGGGTTAGATGAGGGTTGAGTTAGAGAGAAAGTCTCTAATCATGCAAGAGGGTTGAGTTAACCATTAATGATTTAGAAGATTTTCAAGGTTAACTTGTTGAAGACATAAAACCTTTAATGGTTTTCAAAGACTTTGAGGGTTTGAGAAGTGACTTCCCTTTGTTTAGGGACGTGACAATATTTAGGAGATGTATTAGGCTAAATTGGAAGGGATTAGAAGAATCTAGAAGGGGGTTTAGAGAGGCAAGTGGGAGATGTAGGAGAATGCAATTGGATGGAGGGTAATTTTAATTAAAATAAATTACTTTATTTCAACTAAAATAGAAGACACTTGCATAAATACAAGTGGGGGATTTAAATAAATAAATTATATTTATTTATTTGCATTGAACAATCTAATTAAATGTAAATTTAATTAAAAAGGGAAGAAAGGGGGATTAATTAAATAAAGTGATTTATTTAATTAAAGGGGTAGAAAAGGCTTAGGTGAATTTAATTAAATAAATTGAATAACTTATTTAATCAAATAGAGGAATGAGGTTAAAATGAATATTAAATATTCACTTAAGAAAGTGGTCATTTTTATACGTCTACATTTTGCCCCTTTTTGAAGTGATGTTTGTGCACATGTTGATTCAAAGAAAATTTGTTGGATGAGATGTTTGTGTCGAGATGTCGATATGATGATGTTGTGCCCCAGTTTTGATGAATGATATTGATGATGCCCCCTCGAGAGATGAATCAATTATTTTTTAAAATTTGTTGATTTGATAATCATTTTTGAATTGATTGCATTTTTAAATTTTGACTATGTTGAATGCAGAGTTGTTTGATTCATCTCCCGAAACTGACGTTTGATAGGGTTAAAAGTGAGAAAATGAGCAAAATACATGCCCCACCTACTAACCCTAGTTGACTTTTACCCTATAAAAGGTAAAAAGTGATTTCATTTGGATTATTAGCACCTTTTGACTTCTTGTGAGAGTGACATGTGGAGAGTGACAAAATGCCAATTCCTTATGCTTCTCACCATTTCAAGTGTGTTCACCGATACCAAAGGCCTGCCACGTATGGTCCACCTGTAACTCATCTTATTTTTGCCCTGTTTGCTTTTTGTTTTGGTGATTTTAGTCACGTTTTTTATTTTTTTCTTCCAATTTTCGCGGCTTAGCACGTAGGGTTTCTTTCTTAGCGCATACGATACAAACTTTAGCGCATAGAGTTGTTTATCTAGGGTAGCATCTGGGAGTCATTTTGCAGTGTGTCGTAGGTTGAGGGCAGCGCATAGAGAGATCTAGCACATAGGGCTACCAGGTTTGCACATGCAATGCATAGGGTAGCGCGTAGGGTTAACCTAGCGCATAGAGTTCTTAGTTTAGTGCGATGGATGATTTGGTTAGCGCATAGGGATAGTTTAGCGCATATGGTAAAGGTCTTAGTGCATAGCCAAGTTTAGCTAGCGCATGGGTGGAATCTTAGCACGTGGGAAGGGTACTTTGGTGCGTGAGCAGGAAAAATAGCTAGAGAGGATTGGGAAGATTGCATTGCGGGGGAAAAATAAATGAGGGGGATGGTTTAGGGGTGAATAAGTGCTTGTTGAGCTGCTTCAAGGTCGTGTCTGCTGTCTTAATGTCAGATTTTGCCACTTTGAATTTTGCATTTGATATGGATTGCCAGATTGAGTGTTTTCTTTTGATGGAGATCCTGAATTTTCTTTCGATATGGATCTTTCATTTTTGCCTTGCAATTGAATTTGATGTCTGAGTCTTGGTATGATGATTTGAGAGTCTGTTGGAATTACTTTCGTTTATGAAGTGTCAAGCTGATTGATTGTTTGAATGAGGATCCTGATTTTCTTGTGATATGGATCTCTGATTTTTGCCTTGCAATTGAATTTGATGTCCGATATGAGTTCTGATTCGTGATTTCTGATATGGTTCCTGACATGATTTTTTTTTAGTTGCTTGTGTTATGGGTCTTTGATTTGATTTCTTGATATGGTGCTTGCGTTATGGGTCATTGATTTGATTTCTCGATATGGCACTTTCATTATGGGTCTTTGATTTGATTTCTCAATATGGATCTTGATTGATTTCGATATGGGATTTGATTTTCAATATGGAACTTGATTGATTTCAATATGGAACTTGATTTTCGATATGGAACTTGATTGATTTTGATATGGAACTTGATTTAATGCTTCATTGTTTCAAGTTGATTTTGTGATTGGATATATCGAATAGATATGGGAACTGATGTTGGACATTTGTTGTTTTGCAGGCACAACTTGGTGTACTTCAGTCGTGAGAGTGATTTCCGAGACCATGGTCCTTGATTTTGCATTTGATACAAGCGGATAGAGATGTTATTGAGAGGTGTGGTTTATCCTCTTTGTTCAACATGCCTTGATATATCATTAACTGGGGTTTTCTGACAGCTTTGGTAGAGAGGTGGCATAGTGACAAGACACCTTTCATTTGGTTACTGGCGAGGTAACGGTCACTCTAGAGGATTGTTATCGAATTCTGTGGATTCCAATGATTGGGGCATTATTGCCATATGAGAAGATGGAGGAGGATGGGACAAAGGATCTTCACCTGATATTCCATGATGATAAAATTTGTGGATGTGAGATCCCTTGGCAGGAGTTTATAGATTTTGATTATGCTCCACTACCCTCTATACTAGCAGGTTTTGTAGGTGGATTCTTGTGTCTCAACTGTAGGTCAAAGGGACTAGTAGTGGGTTGGGGATTGGTGTTTGGTACAGGAGCACCCTTCAAAGGGCTCCCACCATTTGCTTTTTTTGTTTTCTTGCTTCTTTATGAAGCCATTGTATATACAATAAGAGCCATGTGCTCATTGGTCCTAGTTTAGGTCCTAGTTGAGGTCCTAGGGTCATGAATCAAAGTTGAGTTTTTCTTGAAAGAAGAGGGTATGTGTGCCTTTAAGGTGTTTTAGGGTCATTTTTAGCATGGTGGTGTCCATAGGTTAGGCTAATGTGGGCCTAGGAGTCAAGAAAAGCAACACTGAGAAAGTTGCTCAAAAGCTGCAAAAGTTGCATGACAACTTTTCAAAGTTGTCAAGCAACTTTTCCACCTAGTGGTCAAAATCTTTAGTTTAAGCGTGGAAAACCCTAATACGGGCACACAGACCAAATAAAGGGTAGTATAAGTAGTTACAAACCCTAAGATAATGGGTTGGATGTTAGATGTTGTACGGCCCAAGCAAAGTGACTTGACTGTGACTGCAATTTTGTTGCCAGTCGGCACAATCGGAGTAAAAGAAGATGTTAATGGATTGATTTTTGAGAAAAATTGTGTGGAGTGTCTTGTATGGTGTATTTATTTCCATTGTGAGCAATTAGAATAGGTTTTGTTTTGCAGGTTGTGTGTGTTTGTAAATAGTTTGTAAACTTGCTTCTCACTATCCAGTTTTGGACTGGTTTGTGTCAATGGGTTCATAACTCCATTCCCCATTGTGGAATCACCATCAAGCCATGGGGAATGAGAGTCCAGACCCTATACTATACTTCAAAACAAGCAAGGCCCTTGAAGATTCAGGGAGGCCATTTAAAGACCCACTCCTAGGCAAGATTGAACAGTGTCCGACTAGGAAGGGTTAAGTTATAGAGGTCTTGGAGAGCAAGGAAGGTCAGAGGAGGAGGCACCCTTTGGAGGAGTTGTAGAGGGGTGAGTGGAGCACCATTGGTGTGAAGGAGGAGCTTCCACCAATCCAGACAAGGTGGCAAGAGCACCAAACCTACAATGTGACCCTGGCGGGCCTAAAAACCCTTAAAAACCTTAAAATCCACCTAGGGCAGTGTACGGACACTTGGAGGCCTAAAACCTGAAAAATCCTTGAGTCCTTGCCAAATGAATGGTAGGTCTTTTGGGAGGTTTCACAAGAAAATGCGTCATTTTCAAGAGGGAGCCCTAAAGGACCGGTTAGGACGCCTAATTGGTCACAATCCTTATAGCCCTATTTTGTAGGCAAAACACAAAATAGTGAAATCGGTAAGGGGTTTAAAATTGAAACTTCTTGGGAACACATAAATGGGTGGAAAAACCATTTATTAGACCTGACATATCCTTGCTAAGACCTAGGAAGGTTTGGAACAAGTCAAACCCTTATTAGCCTAAGTAAGGGTTCCTTGAATCTCATGAGTAGGTGAGACCTTAGGAGTAATTTTTCAAGTTATTGGTGGGTGGATTAGGCAAGGTCAGGGGATTCCACTAGCAGTGGAAGTCCTAGAGACCCTAGAGGTGGTTAGAGCACCTGGTGATCCAAGGAAAGGATCCAAGAGCATAGAATAGGCTAGTCTATCCCAAACCCCATCCCATCAGATTGGTATCAAAGCAAGTTAAAGATTTGGTGGACCGTGTATGTCTTTGTATTCTGGTGAATCAGTAGGGGAAAGTACAATGGTCACTAATGCAGAGCTAGCTAGGGAGGTAAAAGAGCAGAAGGAGAAGAATAGACTCCTTGAAGAAGCTATGAGTGAGATAAGGGACAAGCTGCAAGAAGTGGTGGATCAGAGGACACATGGACCTCGGAGTGAAGACACCAAGGATAAAGGCAAGAAAACTATAGACATAGATGACATTATACCTAAACCAGATCCCTTGTTTAATGAAGAACCTTTTGTAAAGGCTATTAAGGCCTTGAACACTAAAGCTTTTGAAGGATTGCCACATTTCAGTGGAAGGATGGACATTAACACTATCATGGAATGGATTGAGGGTATGGAGAACCACTTTGAGTGTGAAGGAGTGACAGAGGCTCAAAAGGTTAAGGTTGCCAAATAAAGATTAAGGGGAGTAGCTTTGACATGGTGGAAGTACTTGCAAGAAGAGAGAGTTAGCATGGGGAAGCTACCTATTGCAAATTGGAAGGCCATGGTGAGTAAGATCAAGGAGAACTACTTACCAGAGGATTATGAAGTCCAACTTCATAAGAAGAGACAGGGATTGAAGCAAAAAGACCTTGATGTGACCTCCTACATCGAACAATTTCAAAAGCTTTTCCTTAGATCCAAAGTCCAGGAAGATGAATCTATTAAGGTGGCTAGGTATCTAAGCAGCCTAAAGTGGAACATTCAAGAGGAGATAAGCCTATGGAGTCCTACTACTATCCAAAAATTTCATCAGCTTGTTGCCAAGGTGGAAGAGAGAAACAAAAGGAAAGGAGACTCCAATAACAGGGGTAGAGGCAGAGGTAGAGATCAAATGAATCACCGAGGTGGTTACCAAAGCAAGGCAAATGAGCAGAGGAACCAAGGAGAAGCCAAGCTGGCTGAGCATAGCAGTGAAGCCAATCTTAGAGGGGGCCATTCTAGAGGAAGAGGTGCACAAGGTGGTCCAAGTAGAGGTAGAGGTACCAGCAGGGATAACTCATACTTTGCAACCATGAAATTTTACAACTGTGGACAATTGGGACACCCGGCCTATAGATGCCCTGACAAGCCTACCTCATCAAACAGTGGAAAGAGGGTTGCTTATGCTCATGAAGACTCATCAAGCAGAAAGACACCTGAGGTGGACCATATTGAATCAGAGATTGGAGAGAATCTAATGTTCAATAGGGTCTTGATAAGACAACCAGTTAAGAATGAACCTAAGCATATGAGAGCATTGTTTAGGGTGAGATGCAAGATCCTTGGTAAAGTTTGCAAGGTGATAGTTGATTCAGGGTCAACTGATAACATAATATCAAAGGAGGCAACCAAGAAGTTGAAACTCACAAGAATACCCCACACTAACCCTTACAAGGTGACATGGTTGAGTCAAGAGCAGAGTGTGCTAGTCAATGAACAGACTTGGGTGGAGTTTTCTATTGGAGGATACAAGGATAAGATCCTTTGTGATGTGTTACCCATGGATGCCTGTCACCTATTACTAGGTAGAACCTGGCAATTTGATAGGAAGGTGATCTATGATGGAGAGGAGAACTCCATTTCCTTTAAGAAGGATAGCAAAACTTTTAAGATTCAGTCCTTGATAGAAAATGAAGAGGGAACCTCAAAAACACCTAGTGTCCTATTGGCTACTAGTAAAGAGTTCTTACACCTGCTACATGAGGAGGAGACAGTGAGGTGTGCTATCTTTGTGAAGCCAAAGGAGGAGGAAGACAAGTTACAGACAGAGATACCCAAGGAGGTGAAGCAGATGTTGCAAGAGTATAAGGACATAGTGAGTGATGGAGCACCTACAACACTCCCACCACGAAGGTCTATAAGCCATCAAATAGACTTTGTTCCTGGTGCATCCCTACCTAACAAAGCTGCATATAAACTCACACCTGACCAAAACAAGGAGGTAGCAAGGCAAGTGCAGGAGTTTTTGGAACAAGGACTGATCAAGAAGAGCATCAGCCCATGCGCAGTCCCGATAGTGCTAGCATCCAAGAAGGGAGGCAAGTGGAGACTTTTCACTGATTCAAGGAAAATCAATAGGATAACCATAAGGTATAGGTTTCCTATTCCTAGAATAGAGGATTTGATGGACTGTTTAAGAGATGCTATGTATTTTACTAAGTTGGACCTTAAAAGTGGTTATCACCAGATTAGAATTAAGGAGGGAGATGAGTGGAAGACTGCTTTCAAGACCACAGAAGGATTGTATGAATGGCTTGTGATGCCATTTGGACTCACCAATGCCCCATGCACCTTCATGAGGTTGATGAATGAGGTGTTAAAAGACTTCACAGGTAGGTTTGTGGTGGTGTACCTAGATGACATTCTCATCTATAGCAGAACCAAAGAGGAGCACCTTGAGCATTTGAGGTTAGTCTTAGAGAGGTTGCATGAAGAGAAGTTATCAATCAACCTAGAGAAGTGTGACTTCATGAAGCAAGAGCTGGTCTACTTAGGATTTGTGGTGTCTAAGGGAACCTTGAAGATGGATCCAAGCAAAGTGGAGGCCATCTTGAATTGGCCTACCCCTAGAACAGGGACTGAAGTTAGGAGTTTCCATGGTTTAGCTTAATTCTATAGGAATTTTGTGAGGAACTTCAGTGGCATATGTGCACCAGTCCTTGACACCATAAAATGAGGCCTTAAAACTAAGTTCAAATGGACTAAACACACTGATAAAGCATTTCAATTGTTGAAGCAGGAAGTAGCCACAAAACCTATCCTTCTCCTACCTACTTTTGACATGCTATTCACATTGGAGTGTGATGCAAGTGGAATTGTAGTAGGGGGTGTATTGAGTCAAGAGGGAAAACCTGTGGCATTTTTCAGTGAGAAACTCAATGAAGCAAAGAAGAAGTCCTCATCCTATGACCTAGAGTTGTATGCATTAGTGCAGTCTCTAAAGAAATGGAGGCATTACCTTCTTCCAAAGGAATTTTTGGTGTTCACAGACAACCAGGCTTTGAGTTACATTAACACTCAAGAGAAGCTTAGCAATAGACATCTAAAATGGATGGAATACCTCCAATCCTTCACCTTCACCATCAAGCATAAAAAGGGGCAACTCAACAAGGTGGCAGATGCTTTAAACAGGAAGTTGTTGACAGTTCAAGAGTTACAACTGTAGAGCATAGGAATAGAAGGTTTCAAGGACCTTTATGAAGGAGATGAAGACTTCTCATCAGCTTACAAGGTTTGCAAGGAGTTTGAGAACCATTTCCATGGTGAGTATACAGATTACACTCTCCAAAATGGTCTCTTGTTCAAAGGTAATCAGCTGTGTGTGCCAAGAGGATCCATGAGGGAAAACCTCATCCAAGAGAAACACAATGGTAGTTTAAGTGGACACTTTGGGATCAACAAAACCTTAGATCTAGTATAGAGGTACTACCATTGGCCCAAGTTGCCAAGAGATGTGAAAAGGTATGTGGAGAAATGTTGTGTGTGTCAAAGAGCAAAAGGAGGATCAAGCAATGCTGGTCTCTATCAACCATTGCCGGTCCCAAATAGGCCTTGGGAATGTGTAAGCATGGACTTTGTAGTAGGACTTCCCAAGAGAAAGATAGGTATGGACAACATCTATGTGGTAGTAGATAGATTTTCCAAGATGAGTCATTTCATTCCATGTAGGACTACACATGATTCTAGCTATGTTGCACATCTCTTCTTTAAGGATATTGTGAGGATTCATGGACTCCCTTTAAGCATTGTCTCAGACAGGGACAACAAGTTCATGGGCCATTTTTGGCAAACATTATGGAGGAGACTTGGAACCAACCTCTCATTTAGCACAGCTTACCATCCACAAATGGATGGTCAAACTAAAGTCATCAATAGGGTGTTAGGCAATTTTTTGAGGTGTTTAACTAAGGAATATGGGCAGACATGGGATCTAATTATTCTTCAAGTAGAGTATGCATATAATGACAGTGTGAATAGGACCACTGGAAAGAGTCCTTTTGAGGTTGTCTGTGGTAGACATCCAAGAGGAGTGTGTGAAGTCAGGGAACTTGGTTCCATGGAGATGAAGAGTGGGCAAGCAGAGGACTTCACTCAAACCATCAAGGAAGTCCAAGAGAAGGTTAAGAACGCCATCCTTGAGTCCACTCAAAAACTGAAGGTCAAAATGGATGAGAAAAGGAGAGAGGTTCACTTCAAGGTGGGTGACCATGTGATGGTCCATTTGAGCAAAGCTAGGATGCAAAGTGGTAAGCCTACCAAACTGCAAATGAAGAGGATAGGGCCTTGTAGAATTCTAGCAAAATATGGTGAGAACGCCTATAAGGTTGAACTTCCTTCAAACTTAGCCATTTCACCAATCTTCAATGTTGTTGATCTGATCATGTACAAGGGTGAGATAGAAGGGAAAACTAAAAGCCAAGCCAAGGTACTACAAGACTTGGAAGTGAATGCCTTACCTCAAGTGAAGCAGCCCATAGCAGAGGAGATCTTGGAGTCAAGGGTGAAGAAGTCTACTCGACACCAGGTCTACATGGAGCACTTGGTGAAATGGGCAGGTCAACCTGTGTCTGAAGCTACTTGGGTGGAAGAGAGCAAGTTCAAGAAGCTTGGCATTGATCCGACTCTTCTCACTCCCCTAATTCCTTCATTTGTTGTAGAGGGGGAGTATGGTGCAGGAGCACCCTTCAAAGCACTCCCACCATTTTATTTTGTTGTGTTCTTTCTTCTTTATGAAGCCATTGTATATACAATAAGAGCCATGTGCTCATTGGTCCTAGTTTAGGTCCTAGTTGAGGTCCTAGGGTCATGAGTCAAAGTTGAGTTTTTCTTGAAAGTAGAGGGTATGTGTGCCTTTAAGGTGTTTTAGGGTCCTTTTTAGCATGGTGGTGTCCATGTTGGCATTATGTGAACCGGTATGAAGACATAATGATATTGTATGTTGTCATTGATGTCAATATGTGACATAATGTGAACCCACATATGTGAAAGGTGAGAAGAGAGAGGAGCCGACATATGTATGAACTGATATATATGCCAAAGTGAAGCGGAATATTTGTTCAAGGTGAACCGGCATGTAGTTATGGGAACCAGCACATGGAAGCATGGTGTGACTACCGGTTGGTAGGTAGTTTCCACTTTAGGATTTCTAGTTGGAGTATCTCAAGCCTGTGTGACTGAATCAGTGATCTTTGTGTGATGAGTTAGCAGTATAATGGAGAACAGATCATGTTTCCATGTAAGCTCTGTGCGCATGAAGGATCTTGCATGAAGAAGACTATAACTATCTACCTGGGGAATGTGTGAAGTCTATCAAATGGTGCTAACGCGTGATGGGTTATTAGCCACCATGAAATCAGTGGAAAATGGATGATGGAGAATGTATTGAGATCGATTCAAGATTGTTGCATTTAATGTTGTATGATTCAACGGTCAGGATTGAACTGCTTGAATTACTTAACCTAACAGGTTTAGGGTTTAGGGTTTTTGCTACCGACCTGTATGTTTCCTATAAGGTCAATGTTGTGTTTCTTTCTAAGGTTTTTGGCAAAAGTTGTGAGTGTGTATCCAAGGGAAGTGATACATGATACTTGCCAGACCAAAGGAAAGAAGAGATACCTGCAAAGTGAATGTGCAGAAGGAGAAGAGGAGCCAAAATGGATCTACATTAGCATTGAGTGTTGTTACCAGATCATTGTAATTCCTGTTGATCTTTAACCACTTCAACAGTTGTGAAATCCCTTAACAGGGTAGCCTTAACTGGGCTTGATGCAAAAATCCCTTAACAGGGTAGTCTTAACCGGCTTGATTCAAATCCCTTAACAGGGTAACTCGAGGTTAATGAGTTCTGAGAAGCTATAAAGCTCTGGAGGTCCTTTAGCTATTGAGTTCTTGAAATCCTCTAACTAGGTTTAACCCTTAACCGGGTATTATAGGCATCCCTTAACTGGATGATCCCTAACAGGATCGGTTCCTAGCAGAACCTATTGTAATGTCTTTAAATGGACAAGGCTCCTAACAGAGCGGACTTCAAAAGAGTTCAAAAGCAACTTGTGGGTATTCATCCCCACCATGGTTTTTCCCAGTTGGGTTTCCACGTGAAAAAATATATGTGTCATGTGTGACGCTTTTATCTTGTGATGCTTTGCTATTACCTATTGAGCATATGATGGTTCTATGTTTTATGCCTGTCTATAAAACATACTAAACCAACTGTTGTGAAGACCAAATGTTAGTTTATCTGTTCATGCATGAGGGTGCAATGGTACTATAGTATTGAGCTAAGAGGAAAGCTTAGTGAGTGACTGGTTTATGATTGTTTTAGTTGTTCTAGGTCTTACCGGTTGCACTTTGTTTCAACTAGTTTCACCTCTTGACAGTTATTTGGTGTATTTGCAGTCAAACCAGTTTTGGACTGTATTTGTGTTGGTACTAATTCACCCTGCCCCCTCTCAGTACCAGTTTGGTACTAGTGGTTCATCATTGAGTTATCAATTGGTATCAAAGCACCTCTAGGTCCTCTGTGTTGTAAGCTTAACCGCTTGAGGTAAAGATCCTAGTCAAATGATGAAGAAGGAAGGTCCAAAATTTAATAGGGAAAATTTTGGTATATGGAAAGATAGGATGAAGATATTCATCAGAAGCATGGTTGCTCAACACTCGAGTTATGTTGAGAATGACTATGTTGTCCCTACCAGTACTCTCACCGATGACCAAAAGAGAGAGATTCAAGAAAATGGACAAGTCATGGAAGCCCTCATTAGTAGTCTATCAGATGTGGAGTTTATTGATGTTCAGGACAAGGTAAATCCCAAAGAGGTATGGGATGCTCTTGAAAATATCTATGGTGGTGATGAACCTGTAAAACAGGCTAAGGAAGAAAGCCTGAGAGGAAAGTTTGAAGATATGCAGATGGTTGAAGGTGAGACCATTCAGCCGTATGGACTAAGAATCAAAAATATTGCTGGAGAAATCAAGAGTGCAGGTGGTAAAATAGAAGATTCCACCGTGGTAAGCAAAGTCCTAAGATCCTTGTTGCCGATCTATGCAATAAGGGTTGTTGCTATCCAGGAGCTGAGATCAATAGACAAGTCTAAGGTATCCTTGGACTCCATCATAGCCAAGTTAACATCCTATGAGCTAAATAGTTTTGATGGCAGTGTTCAAAAGACTGAATTGACATTTAAAGCCTCTGCTACACCATCCAGAAAAGGAAAAGAAGCTAGCACTAGTGGGGAACCTAGTCAGAGCAGAGAAATGAATGATGAGGAGATTTTGATGGAATTTGAAGCTCTCCTTGCCAGGAAGATTCCTAAAGGAACCGGTAAATACAAAGGTAAGCTACCCTTGAAATGCTTTTCGTGTAACTGGATAGGACATATTGCTATAAACTGTCCTAATGGCGAAAACAAGGACAAACCAGAAAGGTTCAAGAAATTCAAAGGAGGAAACCAAAGAAACTATTTTGTAGCAGTTGATGAAGGCGTCACAGATGAGGAATCAGAAGATGAAGAGAATGAAGACATTGTGTTTGTTGCTGTAAAGGAAAATATGGCAGACAAGAAGGCTCTTGTCTCCGGGTTTGATAATTCCAATGAGTGGATCATTGACAGTTGCTGTTCTCACCATATGACTAGTGACTGGAGCAAGTTTCTATCCTTGGAGGAGTATGATGGTGGTGTGGTTCGCTTTGGTAATGATGCACCATGCATGGTCAAAGGAAGAGGGTCCATCTCTCTGAATGGAAAGAGCAGTGCTGAAAATGTGTATTGGGTTGATGGTCTCAAACACAACCTTCTAAGTGTTGCCCGACTAAATGATAGTGGCCTCACTCTGGAATTCAAGAATGGAGTTTGTAGAATCAAAGGAAAAGATGATAAACTAGTGGCCACCGGCATGCAGACCAAAGGTAACCTATTTCATCTGAATGCTAATATAAGTACATGTCTTATGGCTAAGCTTGATGATAGTTGGATATGGCATAGGAGACTCTGTCATGTAAACTTTGATAACATTGTGAAGGCTAGTAAGATCAAGGCAGTTAGAGGGTTGCTGGTGCTAAGCAAACCTGATAATACCTTGTGTAGAGAATGTCAATTGGGGAAAATGTCTTCCTCATTTTTTAAAGGTAAATCTTTCAGTGCTGACAACTTGCTTGATCTTGTGCATACTGACTTGTGTGGTCCTATGAAGACTAGAAGTGTGCAAGGTGATAGGTACTTCATGATTCTCACTGATGACTACTCAAGAATGATGTGGGTCACATTCTTGAAAGACAAGTTTGAAGATTTTGGGAAATTCAAAGCTTTCAGAGCATTAGTGGAGAAGGAAAGCGGTAAAAGGATCAAGTGTCTCCGAACTGATCAAGGAGGGGAATTCACTTCCAGTGAATTCAACAAGTACTGTGAAGAATTTGGCATCAAGAGACAGCTGTCTGCCCCTCGGACTCCACAGCAAAATGGCTTAGCAGAGAGGAATAAGCGGACTGTGGTTGAAGTAGCTAGAACCATGTTGATTCAAGGAAAGGTAGCTCACACCTTTTGGAGAGAAGCGGTAAGCACTGCAGTCTACACTATGAACCGGGTACTCATCAAGAAAGGTAAGGTCAAAACTCCTTATGAGTATTGGACTGGTAAGACACCTGTGGTTTAGCTACTTTAGGGTATTTGGTAGCAAATGTTACATCAAGAGGAGTGAACATCAGCGCAAATTTGAAGCTAAATGTGATGAATGAATATTTCTAGGATATTCCACCAAGAGTAAAGCTTTCAAGTGTTACAACAATAGGACTCAAAGAATTATAGAAAGTATCAATGTAAGAGTTGATGAATCCTCTGAGAAAACTAAGGAAACCGACAGTGAGCAAGCTATAAATGAACCAGTTACAACCTTCTAGGAACCGGTTGATAGTCAACCAAGTACCAGTAACAGTGTTCCTGAACCGGTGAATGTTGATACTGATAAAGATGAGGATGAAGAGGAAAAGCAAGAAGAACTAGTTAAGACCATTCCTCGGTATGTCAAGCTAAATCATGATCCTAAGAAGATCATAGGAGATAAGGGTGCAGGAATCCTTACAAGAAGAAAGATCAGAGAAAACTCATGTATGATCTCTGAATTTGAGCCTAAATCATTCAAAGAGGCTCATAAAGATGAAGACTGGATCAAGGCAATGGAAGAGGAACTTGACCAGATAGAGAAAAATGGTACATGGTCCTTGGTACCTAGATTAGAGCATAAAAATGTTATTGGCACCAAATGGGTGTTCAAAAACAAGCTAAATGAGGATAACACAATGATTAGGAATAAAGCCAGATGGGTGTGCAAAGGATATGCTCAAGAAGAAGGAGAAGACTATGGAGAAACCTTTGCTCCTGTAGCCAGATTGGAAGGAGTTTGTATGCTTCTTGCATATGCAGCTTTTAAAAGGCTCAAAGTATATCAAATGGATGTAAAATCTGCATTCCTAAATGGTATACTTGAAGAGGAGGTATATATAGAGCAACCAGATGGGTTTTCCCTATCTGAAGATAGTGATATGGTGTGCAGGCTACATAAAGCATTATATGGTCTAAAGCAAGCACCTAGGGCATGGTATGAGCGCCTACATTCCCATCTTGTGAAGATTGGATTTGAGAGAACAAGTGAAGATAGCAATATCTACTTGAAGTCCGAAGGAGATCAGATCCTGATCTGTGAGGTTTTTGTTGATGAGATTATCTTTGGAGGAGATGACAAGATGAGTCATGAGTTTGCTGATGAGATGAAGAAAGAGTTTGAGATGTCACTCATAGGGGAGATTAAGTTCTTCATTGGACTGCAGATCCAGTAGATGAAAGATGGAATCTTTATCACTCAGTCCAAATATGTCAAAGAGGTTTTGAAGACTTTTGGCATGGAAGATAGCAAACCAGTTGGTACACCGATGGTGACCGGTTGCAAATTGACAAAAGAAGATGATTCCGCTTTGGTTGATGAGAAGGAATACCGATCAATGATTGGTAAGTTGCATTATCTAGTGCATAGTAGATCGGATATTGCACATGCAGTTGGCATTACTGCAAGGTTCTAGAAAAGTCCAAGAGATTCCCACTTGATTGCAGTCAAGCGGATTCTTAGGTATCTGAAGGGAACAGTTGACTATGGATTGTGGTACCCATACAACAATGATTTCAATCTGAAAGTGTTCATAGATGCTGATTGGGTAGGTAATGTGGATGACTGGAAAAGCACAACCGGTGGTGCATTCTTTCTCAGTAGTAGACTGGTCTCATGGATGAGTAAAAAGAAGAGTTGTATCTCTCATTCTACAGTGGAAGTGGAGTATATTGCAGCTTTCATGACCTACACTCAAACAATTTGGATGAAGCATGTACTGGAAGGCTTCAAGATCCCCGTATCTGAACTGGTAAGTATATTTTGTGATAACACAAGTGCTATCAATATATCAAAGAATCCGGTTTTACATTCTAGAACCAAGCATTTTGAGCTTAAGTATCATTTCTTGAGGGAAAAGGTTCAGAATAAGGAGATTGCACTAGAACATGTTTCCAGTAAGGAGCAGTTAGCAAACATATTCACCAAGCCTCTCCCAAAGACTACATTTGTGCACTTAAGAGGTGAATTAGGGGTATTGCCCCTTCAGGAGGTGAACTAAAAGTAATTGTTCCACATCAGTCAGGTATTGCAAAGTCAAATTTTGTTGATTGATGTGTTGTCGGATGCTACTCCTCAGGGGGAGCAGCATAGTGGAACAGAGTTGCTTGTGCCTCCACTTTGGCATTGTTGTCAAAGGGGGAGAAGGAGTGAAGCGGAAAAGATATATGCAGCAAATGGGAGAAGATGTGAAGTGGAGAGATATCTTTGTATATTGCCATCAATGCCAAAGGGGGAGATTGCTGGCATTATGTGAACCGGTATGAAGACATAATGATATTGTATGTTGTCATTGATGTCAATATGTGACATAATGTGAACCGACACATGTGAAAGGTGAGAAGAGAGAGGAACCGGCATATGTATGAACCAATATATATGCCAAAGTGAAGCAGCATATTTGTTCAAGGTGAACCGACATGTAGTTATGGGAACCAGCACATGGAAGCATGGTGTGACTACCAGTTGGTAGGTAGTTTCCACTTCAGGATTTTTGATTGGAGTATCTCAAGCTTGTGTGACTCAATCGTTGATCTTTGTGTGATGAGTTAGTAGTATAATGGAGAATAGATCATGTTGCCACGTAAGCTCTATGCATGTGAAGGATCTTGCATGAAGAAGACTATTCCTATCTACCTTGGGAATGTGCGAAGTCTGTCAAACGATGACAACACATGATGGGTTATCAGCTGCCATGAAATCGGTGGAAAATGGATGATGGAGAATGTATTGAGATTGATTCAAGATTGTTGCATTTAATGTTGTATGATTCAACAGTCAGGATTCAATCGCTTGAATTGCTAACCTAACAGGTTTAGGGTTTAGGGTTTTTGCTACCGACTTGTATGTTTCCTATAAGGTCGATGTTGTGTTTCCTTCTAAGTTTGTTGGAAAAAGTTGTGAGTGTGTATCCAAGGGAAGTGATACATGATACTTGCCAGACCAAAGGAAAGAAGAGATACCTGCAAAGTGAATGTGCAAAAGGAGAAGAGGAGCCAAAATGGATCTGCATTAGCATTGAATGTTGTTACCAGATCATTGTAATTCCTGTTCATCTTTAACCACTTCAATAGTTGTGAAATCCCTTAACAGGGTAGCCTTAACTGGGCTTGATGCAAAAATCCCTTAACAGGGTAGTCTTAACCAGCTTGATTCAAATCCCTTAACAGGATAACTCGAGGTTAATGAGTTTTGAGAAGCTATAGAGCTCTGGAGATCCTTTACCTATTGAGTTCTTGAAATCCTCTAACCAATTTTAACCCTTAACCGGGTATTATAGCCATCCCTTAACCGGGTGATCCCTAAGAGGATCGGTTCCTAGCAGAACCTATTGTAATGTCTTTAACCGGACAAGGCTCCTAACAGAGCGGACTTCAAAAGAGTTCAAAAGCAACTTGTGGGTATTCATCCCCACCGTGGTTTTTCCCAGTTGGGTTTCCACGTGAAAAAATATGTGTGTCATGTGTGATTCTTTTATCTTGTGATGCTTTGTTATTACCTGTTAAGCATATGATGTTTCTGTGTTTTATGTTTGTCTATAAAACATACTGAACCAACTGTTGTGAAGACCAGATGTTAGTTTACCTATTCATGCATGAGGGTGCAATGGTACTATAGTATTGAGAAAAGAGGAAAGCTTAGTGAGTGACTGGTTTATGATTGTTTTAGTTGTTCTGGGTCTTACCGGTTGCACTCTATTTCAACTAGTTTCACCGCTTGCCAGTTATTTGGTGTTTTTGTAGTCAAACCGGTTTTGGACTATATTTGTGTTGGTATTGATTCAACCCCCCCCCCTCTCAGTAACGGTTTGGTACTAGTGGTTCATCATTGAGTTATTAGTCCATAGGTTAGGCCAATATGGGCCTAGGAGTCAAGAAAAGCAACACTGAGAAAGTTGCTCAAAAGTTGCAAAAGTTGCATGACAACTTTTCAAAGTTGTCAAGCAACTTTTCCACCTAGTGGTCAAAATCTTTAGTTTAAGCGTGGACAACCCTAATATGGGCACACAGACCAAGGAAAGGGTAGTATAAGTAGTTACAAACCCTAAGATAATGGGTTGGATGTTAGATGTTGTACGGCCCGTGCAAAGTGACTTGACTGTGACTGCAATTTTGTTGCCAGTCGGCACAATTGGAGTAAAAGAAGATGTTAATGGATTGATTTTCAAGAAAAATTGTGTGGAGTGTCTTGTATGGTGTATTTACTTCCATTGTGAGCAATTAGAATAGGTTTTGTTTTGCAGGTTGTGTGTGTTTGTAAATAGTTTGTAAATTTGCATCTCACTGTCCAGTTTTGGACTGGTTTGTGTCAATGGGTTCATAACTCCATTCCCCATTGTGGAATCACCATCAAACCATGGGGAATGAGAGTCCAGACCCTATACTATACTTCAAAACAAGCAGGGTCCTTGAAGATTCAGGGAGGCCATTTAAAGACCCACTCCTAGGCGAGACTGAACAGTACTTGGCTAGGAAGGATTAAGTTGCAGAGGTCTTGGAGAGCAAGGAAGGTCAGAGGAGGAGGCACCCTTTGGAGGAGTTGTAGAGGGGTGAGTGGAGAACCATTGGTATGAAGGAGGATCTTCCACCAATCCAAAAAGGGTGGCAAGAGCACCAAACCTACAATGTGACCCTGGCAGGCCTAAAAACCCTTAAAAACCTTAAAATCCACCTAGGGCAGTGTACGGACACTTGGAGGCCTAAAACCTAAAAAATACTTGAGTCTTTGCCAAATGAATGGTAGGTCTTTTGGGAGGTTTCACAAGAAAATGCATCATTTGCAAGAGGGAGCCCTAAAGGACCGGTTAGGAGGCCTAATTGGTCACAATCCTTGTAGCCCTATTTTGTAGGTAAAACACAAAATAGTGAAATCGGTAAGGGGTTGAAAGCTTGAAACCTCTTGGGAACACATGAATGGGTGGAAAAAACATGTATTAGACCTTAACTATCCTTGCTAAGACCTAGGAAGGTGTGGAACAAGCCAGGCCCTTATTAGCCTAAGTAAGGTTTCCTTGAATCTCATGAGTAGGTGAGACCTTAGGAGTAGTTTTTCAAGTTGTTGGTGGGTGGATTGGGCAAGGTCAGGGGATTCCACAAGCAGGGGAAGTCCTAGAGACCCCAGGGGTGGTTAGAGCACCTGGTGATCCAAGGAAAGCATCCAAGAGCATAGACTAGGCTAGTCTATCCCAAACCCCATCCCATCAGTGTTGGAGGACATGGTGACATAGGGACGCAGGTTAGCTTGGGGATCATGTATGTTAGCACACCTATATAGGGAGCTACACCAAGTAGTGTATCTAGGATACACGAGTTTATCATTCGGGGTTACATTATTATAGGTGTGGGCTTGGGAGCACATTCCTGCAGCAAGGCCACTTGTAGACAGGGATAGGTCAATTGGTTGATCCTATGCATATGGGTATACAGGTATAGTTGTCCAACGTAAGCTGGGAAAACTAGAGCATTGGAGGAGGGTGTTGGATGATATTGATATGGTGATCTAGAGACTGTATATGGACTGCGAGGTATGAGCTGAGGACAGGCTAGAGATGCCCTATGTTTATATGTCGAGATACCTAATTGGGCGGATGTATTTTATCATTGAGAGGTTCTTGCAAAGTCGTGTTCAATGACAGTATGGTTGACAGCAGGGTATACTGCAGGGAGCATGCTTATATGCTCGTCGAAGATAGGATGTGTCAGAGTGAGGTTTGACTGTTGATAGTGCAGCAGTTATGGAGGAGTATATGCATTTGGTCGGACAATTTTGGGATTACAAGTTTCTAGTGGTCGATACTGGGATGACAGAGGAGTTTGCCAGATACCTCATGGCACATGTCGTGGCACGGATATCAAATCCGATAAAGATGATTCCTTCCTTTGACGATGATGAGGATGAGCAACCAGAGAGGCTAGTGAGACAGAGAGAGGAGGGAGAGGAGATGGAGGAGGGATATGGGGATGATGGAGGAGATGACAGGGGATATGGGAGGGGAGGTGGTAGAGGGAGACAAGGAGATAGAGGAGAGGATGGAGGAGATAGAGGGAGGATTGGAGGAAGGGAGGGAGGGAGGAGAGGAGGAGGGGATGGAGGAAGGAGAGGAGATGGAGGGAGAGATGGGAGAGGATATGGAGGAGATAGAGGGAGGATTGGATTAGTCAGCTGACCGGGTGGTGATGAATGTAGGGGAGGTTTGGTTCTTGGAGCTAGCAGGGTTGGCAGAGCAGGCGAGGTGCTAGCAGTTGTGGGTGGCTTAGAGGAGTTTAGGTGGCTGACCAAGCGAAGGAGATCAGATGTGTTACCTCCACCAGGGCCTAGGATAGGGATAGGTAGTGTTATCACCCAGGTACCAGTGCAGATCAGGGTACCATCACATTGATACGATTCGCATATTCGAGCACTGCATATTACGATGCAAGAGTTGCAAGCACAGGTGCTAGCTCAGCAGCGTGAGATTATGCATATTACTGTAGAGCGAGATACGATGATAGAGCACCTAGGTCAAGAAGAGGAGCTTACAAAGAGACTGTAGAGAGTGACAGTCAATGCCCCTATGAGAGACATGCTGAGGGAGATATGGTACACAACCATGGCGGTTGAGTACTATAGGCGGCTATATGAGGATCTAGTCCCTAGAGAGCAAAGGGCTCCTAGTTTTACTGCTAGTCGATCAGCTCAGAGTCATTCAGGGATAGAGAGCAGATGTGTTACAGGGCCTTCTCGACATGATCCACCCAGAGATCCAGGAGCTAGGACATCTACTGCGAGACCGTCAGCCTCAGGAGATAGTCATACCTGAGAGACCTGTCTTTGTTGTATTTTGATTTGTTATATTTTGATAGACATGACATCCCTTGTACATTTTGACCATTTTTGAGATATATATATATATATATATATATGACACCGATTTTCCAATCCACATGTGATGTGTTTATGATGATCATTTGTGCATTGATATGATGTTTTATGATGATGATGTGATGCTTAGATAAATGCTTTTGAATTGATATTGATGTAATGATATAATGATAGGTTGTTGGGATGCATTTGATTTGTGAGATGTATCTTGAAAATGAGATGTATGATAATGATATGATGTGAGATGTATCTTGAAAATGAGATGTACGATATGATGTGAGATGTATCTTGAAAATGAGATGTACGATATGATGTGAGATGTATCTTGTAAATGAGATGTATGCTAATGCACCTAATGCAAGAGTTAAAATGATATGAAACTAATGCAAGATTAAGATGATAATGATGTGCAACTATTTGATCACCCTCATTTTCTTGTTCTCATTCCTGTATAGTCACATGTTTTTTCTTTGTTGTTGTTTATCATCATTGAGCTTTTGATATGTTGAAAGTTTATACAATCATAATGGTATAATTGAACCATAATGACCTAAGTAAAACGTACATGGATTTTGATATTGCAAGATGGCACAAGCGTCGAGGTATAATTGAACCAAGATGACTTGAGTGTTGCTTGCGTATAAACAAACAAG
The DNA here is from genome assembly GCF_030272615.1 of Cryptomeria japonica. NCBI lineage: Eukaryota > Viridiplantae > Streptophyta > Pinopsida > Cupressales > Cupressaceae > Cryptomeria > Cryptomeria japonica. The sequence continues at coordinate 672,076,734 of NC_081405.1, forward strand.
ATTGAACCATTTATATGTGCAAAGTGGAACAATGTCTTCAGTGATATGTTTCGAATCACGTCTCAAGATGAAATTTGCACAGTACAAGTGATCGCCTCAAAGACAGAAAACCAAAAAAAAATATCAAACTCTCCGGCTACTTCCTCTATCTTGATGCATCATTGAGAAAATTTAAGAGATCCAATGATTCAAAAAGTTCAAGTGAAAAATAGTCAAAACTTCATGCGAGATGTAAACAAATTGATGCTCTACAAAAAGGATTAGAAAATCTGTTTGATGGCAACACACACAAGAGCACAAGAAACAAACGTTAGTGTTAGCAACAAAAGATTATCCTAAACAGGCATATCAAGAGAGATATTAAGCATGAAATAGAAAGCATATAAACATAGAATAAAATAGCTAATCAAGATGCTCATAGTTGCTCCTCCCTTGTTCCTCTCCTCTCCAAGTCCCAAATGAGTGTAGCTCTCAGCTTTTAGCACTAGCCATGGATGCCATATGGAGATTCAAGATGGTTGAAAATGATAAGCAAATGCTATGCAAGTGTAGATAGTGATGCTATGAGAAAGCTCTATGCTAATGCCAGTATAACAACAATACTCTAATGCTTCCTCTTTTGCTTGAGGAGAAGGGTTTTATTTATAGAAGAAATGGGGAAATGAAGGGTTAAGATTGAATGGTTTAATCAAGGGCCAAGTTTGAAAGTTGGGGATCCATGTGCACAATTGGCACCAATAAAATGGTGACAAGTGTCAACATAGGATTGGGTTGAGAAAAGAGGTTGGAGGCATTAAAGGCCTGAGAAGACCTCATGGTTATCTAGAGGCTAAGGGTCAAGTCCAAATTAAGATTACCCACTGGATTAAGAGTTAATCCAAGGATAAACCTTTGTGCAAATGTTTAAGAGATAATCATGGTCAAAGCATTAATGGCCTGATGAGACCTTTGGGTTGGGTAGAGGTTAAGTCAAAACAAATGTTTTAACCATGTGGGAGGGTTTGAGGTAACCATTAATGGTTATTGGAGACTTTGGGAATTAAGTGGTTGAAGGTTGAAAGCCTTCAATGGTTATCAAAGACTTTGAGCCATTTAGTGGTTGAAGGTTGAAAGCCTTTAATGGTTATCAAAGACTTTGAGGGTTTGAGAAGTGACTTCCCTTTTGCTTAGGAATGTGACAAAGTTTAGAGAAGGGGTTAGGCTATTTAGAAGTGATTAGAAAATTCTAGAAGGGGTTTAGGCATGCAAGTGGATTTTGTAGGAAAATGCAAGTGGGAGAAATTTTCGTATTTTCAATTAAAATAAAATCATTTATTTCAATTAAATGGTGTAATTTGCATTTGGATAAATATTCAAATAAATATTAATTTATTTAAATGAGAAAAATGAAGATAAAGCATTAAAATGCTTGAAGACTTTGAGGGAAACCATTAAAGGCTTGAAGACTTTAAGGAAAACTATTAAAGTCTTAAGAAGACTATAGAAGGAAGCCATCAAGTTTGAATACTTTAAGGGAAACCATTAAAGGTTTCAAGTGGGTGAGGATAAATAGGATTTTAAATAAATAATTTATTTAAAATAGTTGTGCAACTTGTTTTTGTAGGAAAATACAAGTGGATGGAGGATAAAGGTGATTTAAATAAATTATTTATTTAAAATAATTGTGCAACTTGCTTTTGTAGGAAAATACAAGTGGGTAGAGGATAAAGGTGATTTAAATAAATGTTAATTTATTTAAATGTGAGAGGTGGGATTTTGGGGGATTTAAATAAATATTAATTTATTTAAATGTGAGAGAAGATTTAATTAAATAAATATGATTTATTTATTTAATTAATGGTCTGAATTTGGTTAAGTGAATTAAATCAAATAAATTGAATAATTTATTTAATTAATAGGAGAAGAGGGTTAAGATGAATTAATTAAATATTAATTTAATCAATTCATTAATTGATGGTTAAATAATCAAATAAATACTAAGTATTCATTTAATTAAGTGGACAGATTTATGTGACTACATTTGCCCCTCTTTGAGATGGTGCAGTTTATCACGACGTTTCAAAGAAAGAAAAATAGGTGTGAAGAAATGCCCCATAAAATGTAAATTTAATGGGTGGTATGCCCCCTCGAGAGATGGGCTGAATTTTTTTTTTGAAAAATCGGGCGATCTCTCGAAAAAGAATGAAAAGTGGAGGGGAGGTAGAATAGAAGAAATTAGAACTAATGATGAAAGAATGGGAGAAAATGGAGTGAATATGAAGAAACAACAAGCCAGTGGGTACCCTGAGGTCATGCAAGAGATACATAGCAGATGTAGTGTGGGGTTTGGATTGATGCTATCCAATTTGTCAAAATTAGTTGGACAATCTGGTGCAATTGGTTTAATTGCCCTGGTCAAGTCAAAGCATGACAATTGATGTCAGTTGGTCGCTTGGACATGATAAAGTCTGAGTAAGTGAATCAAAGTGACCTGATGTGACTTAGACAATTGATGTAATTGCCCGATGAAGTCAAGGTATATGAAGCAAAATACTCGTTGAGACATAGACAATTGATGTAATTGTCCGTTGGATTGTGTTTGATTGGTTGATCAATTGATAGTGTGTGTGTGTGATGGATGGTTGTGGGGAATCATGGCAACTCTGTTGAGACAAGGTCATTATGATAAATGCATGTTGCAGTCTAGGTTTACCATAATCGATTACCTGTTGAGACCCGAAGATACTTGATCGGAGTATCTGTTGATAGTCTAGGTGTGTGAGAGTCGATGTATCTGTACAGAGAGAGTAACTTGCTTGGCTTATTGGATGACTTAGCATAGGAAACACAATCCCTCCTATTTAGAGATGGATGGTCTTGATTGGGTTGATTGAGAAACGATGTAGGGTATGTGATGCTGATTATCGAGATGAGGAGGGTGAGGGGGGGGGTTCGATGTTAGATAGAAGAAATGGAGGACCTATTACATTCCTATGGAAGAAGAGGAAAATAGAGTATCCATTGTCATTACTATGTATGAATGATATGCAGCTATTTATGAATGTATGGATGGATGGAATGCAACGGAATGCAATATATACAAATGAGATGGAATGATGATCCATGGTGCTTTATTTTTCATCATTGAGCTTTAAAATGTTGTAAGAAAATGCAAGCAACTTGACATAAAGATTCAAGATGACTAGAGTATTTCTTACATGGATTTTGATATAGCAAGTTAATACAAGCAACTTGATATAATGGATCAAGTTGACCTGAGTATTGCTTGCAGAACAAACAAGGATTATCTCCTTTCATGCATGACTTGGATCATCCTCCTTGATCTTAGGATGATCATATCCTGAGACAAGTGCATACCGTACTAAGAGATAAAAACCTTTATCTAGTTTGGATGAGGTAGGAGGAACCAAAGGAAGAGCATTGTACCTGCAAACAAACAGTATATACATAAAGAATAAAGAATATGGATCCTTGGTAATGGTTCATGCTCATATGGTCGAGGTATACGTTGTAGTCAGCAAGCTGTAGTGATCTATGACTGTATTTTTGCCTATGATCACATAGCTTAGTGAACGTCCCACGTAGACACCATTAGTACATGCCCCAGAACTTCATCGAAAATAATGCGCAAACGATACAAAACAATGCTGCAAGATCCTGATATAGATAAACGAATGATTGTACTCACAAATCAACCAAGTATTTGATAGCTTAACATAATTTTCTTGTCAAAGAAAATGTCACTTTTGTCTTTGTTTTGGTAAGGAAGGATGCATCCTTGTTGAAGACAGTTTGATTGTTGATGTTGATCTGTGTGGTTGATTGGTAAATGGTCATTGTGTGAGTAGTTTGTCAATGTTTATTTTGGTATCTGCATGGATGGGTATGTACAAGGTGTTGCCATGTTTTTGTGTGATTTTTGATGTTTTCTGATGTTTTTGGATTTTTGAATTGTTTTGAATGTTTTTGGATTTTGTGAGTCATTTTTGAATGTTTTTGGATTTTGTGAAACAGTTTTGAATGTTTTTGGATTTTGTGAAACAGTTTTGAATGTTTTACCCAATGAATCACCAGTAATGTAGAATTCACTTCCACCAACTAGATTTAAGGGCATTGCCCCCAAGTGTAGACATGACTATGACAAAGCGAGATGCAAGACACATGAAGTACTTTCTTTGATTACAGATCAAATAACAAGCCATGGTTTAGATGGATGGATGTGTGGATGCATGAATGTGATTGCAACGAATCTGAAAGATACTGGAGCCATTGTCTTTACGAGTGGCGCCTGTTTGCCAGGTTTTCACCATCGTACTTACCCAAGGTGCCACTGGAGTGTTTGTTCACCGTTTGGATGCATGATTTTTCTTTACTTTTTTTGAATGTTTTTGTATTTTCTTCAGGACATTTTTCTGAATGTTTTTGGTATTTTCTAGTATGTAGGGGAGCCTGATGCTCTGTACAGCTTAGGTATAAAACCGTTTGAGGTGCATGCTGTTGATTGGATCTGCAAGCGGTTCTCCTTCTGATGTAGCCAACTGATATTCCCCAGACCCGAACACAACAGTGACAAAATATGGGCCCAGCCAGTTTGATTCAAACTTGCCCTGATGTTCTTGGTTTGGTTGGTTGCGAGGATTCTCTCGTAGAACAAGATCACCTACCTCAAATGTATGAGGTCTAACTCAGTGATTGTAGCTTCTGCTCATGCGTTGCTGATAGGCTTTGAGATGGTTGTATGCAGCTTGTCGCTTCTCATCAAGTAACTCTAAGTCCTGAAGATGTGAGACTCTGTAAGCTTCATCATCAATGAGATTGTGCAAGGAAACCCGTAGTGATGGTATCTTGACCTCAATAGGCAAGATAGCTTCTGCACCATAGACCAATGAATAAGGAGTTGCACCTGTAGGGGTTCGAATGCTAGTGCGATATGCCCATAGCGCTGGATTTAGTCAAACATGCCAATCACGGCCAGCATCATTGACTATCTTTTTGAGGATTCTTAATATGTTTTTATTGGATGCTTTGGCCTGACCATTGCCTTGTGGGTAATAGGGGGTGGAAAAACGGTGTTGGATATGAAATTTCTCACAAAGTTCACAGACATCCTGATTTTTGAAAGGGAGACCGTTATCTGTGATGATGGACATGGGCACACCATACCGACAGATGATGTAGTTGAGGATGAATGAGGCGATCTGCTTGCTGGTGACTTGAGTAAGTGGAACAGCTTCGATCCACTTTGTGAAATATTTGGTGGCGGTAATAATGAATTTATGGCCATTGGATGAAGATGGATGGATTTTACCCACAAAGTCAAGACCCCATTGACAAAAAGGCCATGGTGTTGTGATTGGTTGCAATTCCTGTGCTGGTGCATGTATCAGGTCGCCATGAACTTGGCATTTCTTGCACTTTCTGACAAAGTAGTAGGAATCCTTTTCCATAGATGGCCAATAATATCCAGCTCGTAGGAGTTTCTTGGCGAGTGATGGACCACTTGAATGAGTCCCGCAAATTCCTTCATGGACCTCTTCCAAAGCCTTTGTTATCTCACCTTGTTCCAGACATCGAAGGAGAGTACCATCAAGACCGCATCGGTATAGGGTTTCGGCAATAATGGTATATCGAGCAGTTTGGCGAATGAAGGTTTTACGTTGGTTATTTGATTGGTTGGGAGGAAGGGTGTGATTGCGGAGATAGGTGTAGAACTCACCATACCATGGGGATTCAGAACCGACAAGGTGACATATCATCTCAGATTCAGGGATATCATAAGCGGGGATCCAAAGTTGTTCTACCAAGAACTCATAGTGTGTTGAATTCTGTGGAAGATCTAGTAGAGATACGATGGTAGCCATGGCGTCAGCAGCTTGATTCTGATCTCTTGGTATCTGCTCAAAAGTGATAGTAGTAAATGATGCCTTTAGATTGTCCACCATTTGCTTATATGGCATGAGTTTATCATCCTTGGTCTGATATTCATCTGTTGCTTGTCGAATGACTAGTTGGGAATCGCCATATACTTGCAGTTCTTGTAATTTCCATTGTATGACTAACCTGAGTCCTGTGATCAAGGCCTCATACTCTACTATGTTGTTTGTGCATGGAAATGTGAGCCTGTAAGACTTCGGGATGCTATCACCCTGAGGTGTGATAAATAGAATGCTTGCCCCCGAGCCGTGCCTAGTGTATGAACCATCAAAATATAGTTTCCATGGTTGTGTTGTTGTGATCATGAATATCTCTTCATCTGGAAAATTGGAAATAAGAGGATGATCGCCTGTGAGTGGTGCATCAGCCAACTGATCTGCAATAACCTGACCTTTGATAGCTTTACGGTCTACATACTCAATGTCAAATTCACTTAGAATCATCACCCATTTGGCCAAGCGGCCTGTCAATGCTTCTTTGTTAAGTAAATACTTGAGTGGATCAATCTTTGCAATGAGTTGTACCTTGTGTGTTAACAGATAGTGTCTCAATTTTTTGGCTGCTAAGATCACTGCTAGGCAAGCTCACTCAATAGGTGTGTAATTGAGTTCATAGCCAACTAATGTGCGAGAGATGTAGTAAACAACACACTCCTTTCCTTCCGCATTATGTTGTGCTAGTAGTACACCCAATGCTGTACTTGTTGATGAGATATAGAGTAACAACAGTCTACTTGGATCTGGTGGCATTAGCAATGGTGGATTCATGAGATAATATTTAAGCATCTGAAATGCTTGTTGGCATCGGGCATCCCACTGAAAGTGGATGTTCTTGTGTAGCAGATGTGTAAATGGGTGACACTTATCAGCCAATTGTGCAATGAATCTTTGGATGGATTGAAGTCGCCCTTGTAATGTCCTTAGCTGACTGATATTCTTTGTTGGTGGCATGTCCATGATTGCTTTTACCTTTGTTGGGTCGACCCCAATACATTTGCTTGAGACAATGTATCCTAGAAGCTTCCCGGAGGTCACTCCAAAGACACATTTCTTTGGGTTGAGTCGAACATGGTATTGTTCCAGTCTATCAAAGATTTTATCTAAGATGTGGAGATGCCCTTCTCTGGTGAGTGATTTTGCTAGTAAGTCATCCACATAATCTTCCATCATGGTATGCATCATGTCATGGAAGATGGTGGTCATTGCTCTTTGATAGGTGGCTCCTGCATTCTTTAGACCGAAGGGCATTACATTCCAGCAATATGTGCCCCATGGACATGTGAAGGCTATCTTATGTTGGTCCTCTGGTGCGATCTTTATTTGATTGTATCCTGAAAAGCCATCCATGAGTGAAAGCATGGCATGTCCTGCTGTCAGATCCACTATGATGTCGATATTTGGTAGGGGGAAGTCATCCTTAGGACATGCTTTATTTAGATCTCTGAAGTCAGTACAAATGCGGATGCCCCCTTTTGGTTTGCCAATAGGAACAATATTGGAGATCCATTCTGCATAATCAATTAGTCTAATGAAACCAATGTCTAGGAGTTTCTTGAGTTCTGTTTTGACTAGCACTGCAATCTGAGGATGCATCTTACGAAGCTTCTGCTTGACAGGTTTGGCTCCTTCTGCTACGGTGAGGTGATGCATCACTAAATCAGGATCAAGACCAGGCATGTCTGCATATGACCATGCAAAGTTGATCTGACACTTCTGGAAGAACTCTATAAATTTAGGTTGTTCCTCTGAAGTGAGAAGAGATGCCAGATGTATGATATGAGGATTTTTAGGAGTCCCCACATTGTACTCTTTGGTTTCCTCGATGAGAATTGTTGATCGTTCCTGTTGTGTACTATCAGGGAGAATTTCAAACCCTTCATCCTCAGGCGCCTCAGAGAGGTTTTCACCGTTGGATACGCTCTTTCTTTTTACTTTTGTCTGATCAAACAGTGCCACAGTGTGGTTTTCACTGGAAGATCCATGTTTTATTGTTATATTTTTGCAGCTGAAAGGTTTGGCATTTGCCCCAAAGTATGCTGTGCTATTTAGTTCTATGGTGAATCCAGCTTTGTGATCCCCGCTTGGTAGGTTATCCCTTAATTCCAAAAAGTCAATGATGGCCTCATCGTTTTGGAAGAAGTCAAGACATGGGGGATTTGGTTGGTGTCATTCGATGAGTTCAGGGTGTATAATGGGCATTACTTCATCGATTAGGTTAAGTGTGTTAGATGTATCAGTGAGGGTTAAGACATTATGGTGAAGGTCATTAATGGTACTCTCCCTATCAGAATCAGGTGTAGGATGAGACATAGGGTCTGTGGAAGATGTTTCCAGTTCAGGAACCCAAGTGGTCTTTATTTGTGCTTCTCCATAAACAGGGATATCTTTGCGTGGCCGAGGTAGTGATGCATCTTCCTCATCTGAAGTGCTAAGCTATACAGAATCAAATTCCCACTCATGTGAGTCAGTCTCTGAGTCACTTTCTAGCATCCGATTGCTATACCATACTGGGATGTCTTTTGAGTTAAACACTGCAGGTGTGATTGGTTGATGTACCTTTGTAGTGATCGGTGCTGCAGGAAGATTGATGGGGATCAAGGAATCTAGTACAGGGAGTATTGGTAATATTGACTCAGTTGCTTCTGCTGGAACTGCTGGTGCTATAGATGCTGCTGTGGGTTCTGATACAGTTGCTGCTGCTAATGGTGCTGCTAATGGGATTATGAGTTCGTTTGGTGGGATGAGTGGCATTGGTGATAGTTGTGTTGGGGTTTTGAGCCTCGATGGGGCAGTTGGGATGATACTTGAGGGTGCTTTGATTATGAAAGGTGCCCGCTTTGCAATAGGTGGACAAAATGTTTTGTTGGGTTTTCCTTTGAACTTGAGTTTAGGAAAGATCTCTTTTTCAAAGCCGAGGCCTGTATTACCTTTGGGCTTTAATTCTGGTAGCAGAGGTTCATGTCGTCCTTGTTTGCAATATCCTAAAGCACTCTGACCATCATACCCCATTCTTTGCATAATGAGGAGGCCTTTGCCATACTGATCCATAGGAAGTTTAACTTGTGGTAGATCAGTGGTGATGGGATCTTTATAGATCCATTTTGCTAAGTCCTCATCTTGGGTTTCTTCTTCTTGACTCTTTCCAAGGATGAAAGGTGTCAAAGCACATGCAGGCGTGATTAGTGGTTGTTGGGGTAACTGCTGTGGTTTACCATGTGTTCTAGGAGAAGTGGGCATCTGTCCCACACAAAAGAGTTGACTCAAGTTGTATTCCCCGGGACCTTCCTCAGCTATTTTCATCTTAAGCTTTTCTTGCTTTGGTATAGTGGTGTTCGAACTGGCAAGAGAGGCTAGACTTATATATGATGTGGAGGAAATGGCTTCTCTATTATTAGGAACAGTAATCTCTGGTTGATGGCTGATATTATGGCAAAATGCAAAGGGGTTTGCATCGCCCAGAATTGTGATCTCTACACCGTTATGTGGGAACTTGATACATTGATGGTAGGTAGATGGAACGGCTTGCATGGCATGTATCCAAGGTCTCCCTAATAATAGATTGTATGGCAGAGGAAGGTCCAGAACTTGATAGATGATGTGCTTTACCACAGGGCCCACGCGGATTGGTAGTACCACAGCTCCTTTGGATGAACGCTTTGCATCGTCATAGGCTTTGATTGTGATCTTCTTACGAGGATCCACTGATTCTACCGCATAGCCCAATGCTGTGACCAACTGTAGTGTAAAAATGTTCAGGCCTGCTCCATTATCTATCAAGACTCGCTTGATCCTATGCTGGTTAATAAATCCTTCGATGTGGAGTGAGGCATTATGAGGTTGCTGGAAGGAAGAGTTGTCACTTTCGGAAAAAGTGAGACAAGGTGATGACTTTAGATTTCCAACCATGGCTTGAAATTGGTCTGTATTCAGATTTGTAGGGACTGACGCCTCTTGGAGTGCTTGATCCAAGATAGTTTTATGAGATGGTGATAGACGCAAAAGCTCTAAAATGGATATAAGTGCAGGGGTTTTGTCTAATTGTTCCACAAGATTGTACTGCTTTGGGATGGAGGTGGTGCCTTGTGGAGCTGCCTTGATGGTAACTTTGCCATGACGTGTAACAACATTGCAATTTGAGTTGGGATTTTTGAAGGTTATGGTTGCAACTTGTTCATTGGCATCATACAGATTTTTTACAATGTAATTATATGCAGCCTGCGTATAATCAGTGGTATCAGTGCCTCATATGGAAGTGGAAGGACCCCTTTGATCTTGTGATGGAAGTGGATTTTTGAACATCAGATGATCATTATTCGTTGTTTTTGGGTCATGTCCTTCAATTTCAATTTCTCCTCGATCAATAAGATCCTGAATGAGATCTTTCAATCGGTGACAATTACTTGTCTTGTGTCCTCTCCCTTGATGGAATTCACAGTGTTCAATATCTCTCCACCATGCTGGTTTGACTTGAGGCTCATGGTTTGATAGCTTAGGTAGAGTGACCAAATTTTGAGAGAGGAGTTGTCGCAACACTGTTTCAATGGGTTCCCCTAAGGGAGTGTATGTGCGTTTCTGTTTTTGCTGACGAGGTCTAGGTTCATCATGAGATTTGATGCAACCTTGATTGGAAGGAACATTTGTGTTATTCTGAGGTGGAGGATTTTGTCCTGCAAACCGAACCACAGGTTGTGCATTTTGGATAGTCCGGGCATCCACAACCCCTTGGTTGACGATATTCTTGTTTTTATTCCAGAAGTTTGGTTTATCGCTATTGAAGCATGGGCAAGGACCATCTTTTGGTTTGTTAAAGATTTTGATGAGTCCCTTCTTGATAAGTGCCCTTTCACACTTCAAACCCTTGGTGATCATATCATTAAAAGAGTCTGTGTCTTTGACATCCAGGTGAAATTCCATTTCTTCATTTAAGTTGGAAATGAATATTTCCACTAGTTCTCGTTCAGGTAACTGAAGAGAACATCTGCTAGACATTTGACGCCATCGTTGCAGGAATACTGAGAATTGCTCACCTGGTTTTTGTTTGGTGTTGCAAAGATCAGCCATGGTGACATCGCGTTCAATGTTATGAGAGTAATGAGCTAGGAACTTCTGGATGAGTTCCTCAAATGTTCTAATGCCAGCTGGTAGTCGGGAAAACCATGATGTGGTTGTTCCTCCCAAGCTTTGGGGAAAAAGGCACATTAGGTAGGTGTCTTCATATGCCACTTCAAGACAAGCGGAATGAAATTCTCTGACATGATCACGAGGATCTCCCTTTCCTCTATATTTTTCAAATTTGGGTGTTTCGAATCCTCGTGGAAATGGTGGCATGTAAAGATCCCTATCAAAAGGATAGGGACAGATGTCATTGAGTGAGAATTGGTTAGTCTTGACACCACTATGAAGTTGTTGGGCGAGATTCTCGACTTGTTGCCGCAACATCTCCATTTCATTTGGAGGAGGAGGTGGTGGGTTACCTCGAGGAATGTTATATCTGATGGGATCTCTACCTCTTTCCTCTTCATGGTGAATTTGTCTTTCTGATGCTTGTCTTAATTGGGCAAGATCAAAGTCAGAGGGGAGTTTTTATCCTTCTTGAGTGAGTCTTAAGAAGTGAGCATCCGCATTGCTCCTGAGTATTTCGTCAAAAAGTCTGTTAAAGAGAGGGTTATGTTGAGCCCTTTCTATTGTTGCAGAAGTGGGAGTACTTGGGTTTTCATCATCTGCATTTCCTCCAAGTGCTTCTTGAAATTCATTGAGATTTTCCTCTTCTTCTTCTTCCCTTTCTATTTCTCGTTGCCTGGACTGTGATCGGGTTTGAGCCATTTTGCTTGCAAGCTTTTGTTGAAGTTGATTGAAGATGATGATGAGTTGTTTGATGAAATGAAAGATTGATGGTTGGTGATTTGTGTTGCATGTAGATCTCTAGCACTTTTAACGTGGATGTAACCAAAATTCCTTCTTTGAATTGCTTGTTTGTTTGATAAGTTTTGATGTGATAAGGTGTAGAGAAATCTGAGATGTGTTATAGATTTAACTACCTAGTAATGAGAGGATTCACTCATGAACTAGTTTTAACCTGCGTAGATGTGTCTCTTAGGATGAGCTTATCCTAGATGTAGAAACAATCTAAAAAGTGATGTGATGTGTTTGATTTCAAGCAATATCTAAAAGAGAACTTGGGACAAGAACCTCTTAACATTTTGAGAGTTGGGACGGATTGATGATGAAGTGATGATGTATGAGTGAGATGATGGATGAAAATGTTTTCAACTTCAATAAAAACTTTGTGTTATAAATGGAACAAACTCTATCTCTTCCCTTTCGGGTGTTGGTGGTATTTCTCGAGCTGTGTTGTATGTGATACAGACGTTTGGGAAGAAGTTGGGATTAATCTTTCCTCCTTGGTTTTTGTGATAACTCAGAGCTCTATATTGCATAAAAGCTCTGCGGTTCAATGATTCGGAATCAAATTCGTTTGTTTTGCCTTGAAGATAGAGACACATGTGATGCAAGAAAACTCTATGGGAGACAAAGATTTGTCTATTGATATAGAAGAATTTCCTTCGTTTGATCAAAGCCTTTGAGCTTAATTGTCTTCTTTTCAAGTTGATATTTTGATGACGCTTCTTCTTTCGCAAGATGTGAAGAATGGTCATAAAATTTTTGACTCTTTTGTTGTTTGCACTTTGTTTTTGATGTTTTTGGTTGTTTTTGAAAGATGTTTGGTTGGATGAATACTTTGTTTTTGGGATTGATTTTCTAATTTGACGTTTCTTTGACAAGAAAACAAAGCAAGCACACAAACACCAAAATGTTGCCTCAAAGGCACAAATGAGTATGGGTCTAGATCAACCCAATCTTTGGACTTGTATATGACCCTTCCTTTAGATGTATTTTAAGATGTATTTCCAAAGCCTGAAGTCGGCTCAATTTGCACTTGGTCTTTAAAATGAACACATTTCAAACACTTTTTATCCCTAAGGTCAAATGGCCAGTTGTGATAAATTTAGCCCACATCTTGATATTTCTTCGACTTTGGTACTACATACCTTATGAATCCCGCCGTGGTAGGTAAGGATGTGATATACTAAGTCCTGCATGAGCATAACAAATAGATGATCCCTATGATGGGGGAGTCACCACTTTTATCAAGCCACAAGTGACTTTTCAAAAAGCTATGTTTCTACTCAAGGAAATATGTATGGTGAGTATCTTGGGAGCAAAACCATCTATGCTCTTGCACTAAATTATATCGCAAATATCCTCAATCAATAGAATAGGTGGGCTACTACTTAAAGGCGTTTAGTCATGTTCGATGTTTTTGGACATAAGTTCATTCTGCAGTGACTCACTTAAGAGCCTTGTAACTGGTGGTGGGGCCCATTTGTCCTTTCGGCCAGTTACACTATAGGAACAGCTATACCCAAGGCTACAACTTTTGCTCTCACCTGATTTCTATAGCGGCTCGAAGGATTTACCGCTCGAGGTCGTTCCGAAGAGTATCGATCACTTGGCAGGCCTCTCTTAGAAAGATAAAATTTTGAGTTTTACTAACACTTTTCTCTTGCAACTAGGACCACGAAAGCCAAGGGAGAGGATAGTGTGTGTTAGAGGTAGGACCACTCGACTGACTTTTTGCACAAGTGTGCCAAATATGAAAGACACTTGTTCTTTTTAATCCACCATTACAAATGTGATCTAACTATTTGGAGATGTTGCTCCAACAGCCATGGTGTTCTTTTTAAACTTCAAAGGCAAAATATTTTGTAAATTAGGAACTTTGAAATCCTAGTCAATTGAATTGAAAACACATCTTGCTTGAAGTAAAATTGTTTTTGAGCTTGAAGGAAAAATGGCTTGTTCTTTTTAGATTGCCCCCAAAACAAAGTGTTGATTGTAAATTTCTTTTAAGTTGATGCAAGAAAATAAATTTTGTTTTGTTGATTTTAAGCACCAAAACGAAGTTTGTTTCCTAACTTGCAAGAAATAAAGTTGCTTTGTATAAGTTTGTGGTTCTTTTTACCTTGGAACAATGAAATTCTTTTTAAGAGCCCCAAACAAATGTGTGATTCTTTTTTTAAAAGCCCAAATTTGAAATGTGAAGTTAATTTTAAACCAAAATAAAAAGTGAATTCATTTTTTTTAAACCAACTTCAAAAACAAGTTAGTAAGAAATATAAATCTACTTTTTAATCTAATTTAAATCTGCAGAAAAGAGAAAAATAGTTAGTAAAATCCGCCTATTTGGTGGGCTTCTACAAGCCTTATTTTTTTATTTTTTTTTGGTTACAAGGTGATTTGTACAACGTTTTGTTACAATAGCGCTAGTCTGCGTTTGAACAGAGGCGCTATTTAATAGAAACGCACTAAAAGAAAGGGAAAGACAAGAGAAGGCAAAAGCACTGAAATAGGGTGAATAGCGCCAAAATAATGTCAAACGCACCAAAACAGTGTCAAAAATGCAACCTGTGTGACATTTTCAACATTCAAACATGTTATTGGTTAAAAAAAAAAAGTTGATCTTTTTGGTGTTTGGATTCACGTCGGGTTCACTAAATGATGCTTTGCAAAAAGGATTAGAAAATCTGTTTGATGGCAACACACACAAGAGCACAAGAAACAAACATTAGTGTTAGCAACAAAAGATTATCCTAAACAGGCATATCAAGAGAGATATTAAGCATGAAATAGAAAGCATATAAACATAGAATAAAATAGCTAATCAAGATGTTTATAGTCAAAACAAATGTTTTAACCATGTGGGAGGGTTTGAGGTAACCATTAATGGTTATTGGAGACTTTGGGGATTAAGTGGTTGAAGGTTGAAAGCCTTCAATGGTTATCAAAGACTTTGAGCCATTTAGTGGTTGAAGGTTGAAAGCCTTTAATGGTTATCAAAGAATTTGAGGGTTTGAGAAGTGACTTCCCTTTTGCTTAGGAATGTGACAAAGTTTAGAGAAGGGGTTAGGTTATTTAGAAGTGATTAGAAAATTCTAGAAGGGGTTTAGGCATGCAAGTGGATTTTGTAGGAAAATGCAAGTGGGAGAAATTTTGGTATTTTCAATTAAAATAAAATCATTTATTTCAATTAAATGGTGTAATTTGCATTTGGATAAATATTCAAATAAATATTAATTTATTTAAATAAGAAAAATGAAGATAAAGCATTAAAATGCTTGAAGACTTTGAGGGAAACCATTAAAGGCTTGAAGACTTTAAGGAAAACCATTAAAGTCTTAAGAAGACTATAGAAGGAAGCCATCAAGTTTGAAGACTTTAAAGCCATCAAGTTTGAATACTTTAAGGGAAACCATTAAAGGTTTCAAGTGGGTGAGGATAAATAGGATTTTAAATAAATAATTTATTTAAAATAGTTGTGCAACTTGCTTTTGTAGGAAAATACAAGTGGGTGGAGGATAAAAGTGATTTAAATAAATTATTTATTTAAAATAATTGTGCAACTTGCTTTTGTAGGAAAATACAAGTGGGTAGAGGATAAAGGTGATTTAAATAAATGTGAGAGGTGGGATTTTGGAGGATTTAAATAAATATTAATTTATTTAAATGTGAGAGAAGATTTAATTAAATAAATATGATTTATTTATTTAATTAATGGTCTGAATTTGGTTAAGTGAATTAAATCAAATAAATTGAATAATTTATTTAATTAATAGGAGAAGAGGGTTAAGATGAATTAATTAAATATTAATTTAATTAATTCATTAATTGATGGTTAAATAATCAAATAAATACTAAGTATTCATTTAATTAAGTGGACAGATTTATGTGACTAGACAAATTGTATTTTATAAAATCATCCATCATGTGTGTTGAAGTTGTTAATAGGATCAGTGTTTTGTTTTCTCGGCTGATGATTTGTTGTTGACAGGATTTTCTTGGCATGCTACGATTCTTGTTTGCTCGTTGTTGGAATGCTTGAATTCAGAGGAATGTTGCCCCTAGCTATATATATCGATCGATGTGCATATTTATAGTGATGACCAAGCCATGGTGGAATATAATGAACTGATCTTCAGATAAGGAAGGATAGTGACTACGCTAAGTATGTTTGGGATAATGTTGCGTATAAAGTGTTGGGCAATGGCCATTAGCTTTGACTTCGGATGCAAAATATATGAGTAATGATAGATATTGGAGTTGTTCCCTCACAAATAGCTCCTATTGCTAGGTTTTCACCACTTGTTTTTATTGCACGCCTCTTTTTTGCTTTTCTAATTTTTTAATTTTGCATTTTTCTGATTTTTTTGTATTTTTCACTTTTTTCGTGCATTAGACCACTCAAGTATAGAATTTATTTAGATGGATGTTGTTGGTTGGTTCATCGAGCACATCGCCTTCTGAAGTTGTATAGGCATCTGGTCCATAGGCTGATATAATGACATAGGGACCCAACCAGTTAGGTTCAAACTTCCCCTTCTTTTCTCGATCCTGTTGATTTCTGAGATTTTCTTTGAGTACGAGATCACCGACTTTGAAAAATACTAGGGATAAATTTTTGGTTGTAGCTTTTGCACATGCGTTGTTGGTATGCTTTGAGGTGATTATAGGCATGTTGTCATTTTTCATCCAGAAGCTCTAGTTCTTGCAATATGTTGACCCGATACTCCTCATCTGGAATGAGGCCTTTTAAAGATACTTTGAGTGATGGAATTTCTACCTCAAGAGGTAAAATTGCTTCTGACCCATACACCAATGAATATGGTGTAGCTCATGTAGGTGTCCAGATGCTAGTCCTGTATGCCCAGAGAGTCGGATTGAGATGCACATGTCAATCCTTTCCTCCATCATTTACTGTCTTCTTTAGGATTTTCAATATTGTTTTATTTGATGCCTCTGCTTGACCATTCCCTTGTGGGTAGTAAGGTGTAGAAAAATGATGTTGGATTTTGAATCGTTCATATAGTTCTTGTACATCCTGATTTTTGATCGGATGCATGTTGTCTGTGATAATAGAACTGGGGATGCCATATTTGCAAATTAGATAATTGAGAATAAAAGAGGCAATTTGCTTTCCCGTTACTGTGGTCATTGGGACTGCTTCAATCCATTTTCTGAAATATTATAATGCAGTGATAATGAACTTGTGTCCATTTGAAGAGGAAGGATGGATTTTCCCTACTAAATCAAGTCCCCACTGACAGAAAGGCCAAGATGTTATAAATGACTGCAATTCCTATGTTGGTGCATGGATAAGATTGCCATGGATTTGGCACTTAGGAAATTTCTTTGGAAATTGATAAGAGTCTTTCTCCATTGTCAGCCAGTAATATTTCATTCTTAGGAGTTTTTTAGCAAGAGTGAGAACACTTGAATGTGTGCCACAGATACCCTCGTGAAGCTCGTGTAAAGCAAAGTCAGATTCATTACGATCAAGGCAACAAAGAAGAGTACCATTGAGACCTCGATAGTAAAGGGTATCAGTAGTTAAAGTTTAACGGGTGGCTTGCCGGATAAAGTTGCATTTTTTATTACAAGATAGGTCAATGGGTAGGGTATTGGTTTTAAGATATTCATAGATTATCCAATACAAAGGAGAGTCTGAACCAGTTAAGGCATAGATAACATGGGATGCCGAATTGTCATAGGCTGGGGAAAACAGTTGCTCTACCAGAAACTCATAACGACTGTAATATTTGCTTGAATGTGATGTGTACAAAATACTGTTTGAAGTCATCCACCATTCTTTTGCATGGTAGTAGCTTATCATCCTTTGTTTGATATTTATTATTGATCTGATTTATAACTAGTTGGGAATCTCCATAGACCTTCAATTCCGTGATTCTCCATTCTACGGCCATTTTGATTCTTGTGACTAGTGCTTCATACTCAGCGATGTTATTTGTGCATGGAAACATGAGTCTATATGATCTTGGAATGGTGTGCCCTTCAGGAGTGATGAACAAGATGTCGACACCTGAGCCATGTTGAGTGTAGGAACCATCAAAGTACAAGGTCCCTTGCTTGGCTGTAACAGTAAGGAGATCCCTATCTAGAAATTTGACCTTCATTAGTTGTTTATCTAGTAGTGGTGCTTCAGCTAGTTGATCTGCAATTACTAGTCCCTTGATAGCGCGACGCTATGTGTATTGGATATCAAACTCACTAAGAATCATGACCCATTTAGCTAGTCGGCCTGTAAGAGCTGCTTTGTTGAGTAAATACTTGAGAGGATCAATTTTTCCTACTATCTTGATTGTGTGAGCTAGCATGTAATGTCGAAACTTTTGAGAGGCGATTCCCAGAGCTAAACAAGCCTTCTCAATGAATGTGTAATTCAGCTCATATCCATGTAATGTTCTACTGATGTAATATATAGCTCATTCCTTGCCTTCTTGATCTTCTTGTGCTAACAGTGCCCCCAATGATATGTCTATTGTTGATATGTAGAGAATAAGTGGCTTCCCTGCTATTGGTGGTACCAGAACTGGTGGGTTCATTAAATATTGCTTGATTTGATAGAACGATTTTGCACACTTGGCTTCCCATATGAATGGTATGTTTTTATGTAGCAAATGATTGAATGGTAAACTTTTATCTGCTAATTGAGCTATGGGTCGCCTGATAGATTGTAGTCATCCTTGTAGAGATCTGAGTTGGCTAATGTTCTTGGGAGGTGGCATCTCCATGATAGCATGTACCTTCATTGGATCCACTTCAATGCCCTTTGTTGACACAATGTAGCCTAATAATTTGCCTGATGTCACCCCCAAGACACACTTCTTAGGGTTTAGCCTGACTTGGAATTTCTCCAATCTTTGAAAGATTTTCTCTAATATGCCCAAATGTTTTGCCTAGGTAAATGACTTAGCCAGTAAATCATCCACATAGTCCTCTATGAAGGTATGCATCATATCATGAAAGATTGTCTTCATTGCTCTTTGATAAATTGCTTCAACATTATTCAAGCCAAAAGGTATGACATTCCAACAATACGTTCCCCAAGGATAGGTGAATGTTGTTTTATCTTGATCCTCTAGAGCTATCTTGATTTGATTATAGCCAGAGAAACTGTCCATTAATGATAGCATTGCATGGCATGTTGTGAGGTCTACAATTATGTCTATGCTGGGCAAAGGAAAATCATCCTTTGGACAGGCTTTGTTGACATCTCTAAAATCTGTGCATATTCTGATGCTTCCATCTGGTTTTGAAAATGGCACAATGTTTGAAATCCATTCAGCATAGTCTATAGGTCGAATAAATCTGACATCTAATAACTTCTTTAGTTCATCTTTGACCATTAATGCTACATGCGGATTCATCTTTCTTAACTTTTGTTTGACTGGCTTAGCTTCTGGAGCAATAGATAAATGATGCATGATTAAGTTTGGATCTATTTGGGCATATCTACATAGGACCAAGCAAAATTGATTTGCTTTTCTTTGAAGTGTAAATGTTATTGCATTTTCCAATTTAATGGACAAGTTATATGATAGATAGTGTATTTACATTTTGGTATTATTTCTATGACAATAATATTATCTTATTTCTTTTCTGTAGGTCTGAGGAATGAACATGTATCGATTTCAATGTCATTCCTTTTCTTTTGAATGATGTATATATATCAAGGCAGCTACGGTCAAGTGGCACCTTGTTCGGACATGTCTTTTAGACATGTCCGACCAAGATGTCACTTGGTCATGATTGTCCACCGATTCACTTCGGTGTTTATGATAACAGTTTGGTATCATTTGCATATGTTAATAGTTCGATATAAACACACCCGATGATGAATCAATGTCAAGGCATATTATGATATAAGCACACTCGATAATGAATCGGTGTCAAAGCAAATTATGTTATAATCACACCCAATAATGAATCGGTGTTAAATTAAACAATAAAAATAACTAATAGCATTATATGCTATTGGGTTATCAGCCCGATAGCATTTAGATTGATGCTTAACATAGTTAAGTAGGTCGTCGATCTAATCCATATCCATTATCAATATCATAATCAAAATCAAGGTTACAGTCTAATAAACAGATTCAGTTTAGATAATCTAATAGCATAGACGAATAAATCAAAACAGAGGAGATTAATGAGATAGGAAAATATTATCTTGCAGAAGCTAATAATGCATTAACACTCCCTCTTAGCTTTGGAAGATAGTAACCTGCATCACATTTCTTTTCCATAATGTCAGTCTCCAAGAATATATATCATCTATACATATGATATGAAGTACCATCAGGACATAAGATACAAATATAAAACATCACTCTAAGCATGTGACATAGAGTATCACCTAACCATGTGATATAAAAGATTCATCATTTTATTATGACAAGATATCACATGTACACGTGATATCAGTATTGCCTAAACACGCAATACTAAGGATAAACATATGAGGATGGTTAAATTCTCATCTTATCCAAGTTGTGATATGTGCACAAGCATTTTATACAAATGTTTTATCACAACACCATCATGGCACATCCATGACATACCAGAGATCCAACATGATAACTAGTTTGAGAATCATAAGATCGTCACCTTATGATGTCTACATACAAGTGTTCATAATCTGAGAGATTGTCACCTCTTAGATATGAACACGCGGGGTAAAACCCAAAATGTCTCAACATGACAAAAGTAGTTTACATTTTCAACATCTTATTTACAAAGCAGATTACCTTTCTATCATACCTAAACCCTTTCTGAAGTGATCAACCTTCACTCTGGAAAGTGGTTTGGTCAGAATATCTACAGTCTGATCTCAGGTACTAACATATTCTAATTTGATCACATTTTTGTCTACCATGTCTCGTACATAATGGTATGGGATCTCAATATGTTTGGATCTATCATGGAACATTGGATTGACTAAAATTTTTATGCAACTTTGATTGTCGCAATGGATGATTGTAGGTTTCATCGAATTACCAAACAATCCCATAAGTAACTTTCTAAGCCACACCGCTTCTCAGGCAGCCATGGAGGCTGCAATGTTTTTGGCCTCGGTGGAACTTTGTGCTACAGAAGACTACTTTCTACTGATCCAGGATATCATGGCTAATCCCAAACTGGAGCAGCACCCAGAGGTGCTTTTCAAGTCAGTCACACTTCCAACCCAATCTAAATCTGTGAATCCGTGTAGATTAAGATCAACTTTCTCATACTTGAGACCAAGATTTAAGGTGCCTTGTAAATATCTCATAATGTGTTTTACTGTGACTAGGTGTATCTCCTTAGGCTCACACATAAACTGACTCAAAGCATTTACTGCATAGCAGATATCTGGTTGTGTATTTACCAAATACATAAGAGACCCAATCATTTGCCTGTATAGAGTGGGGTCAGTAGAAGGTGATTCTACTGCTGCTTCTTTAAGTTTATGAAGATTGGTTTCCATTGGAGCGGTCATAGGTCTGCAGTTTAGCATTCCAAATCTCTTCAGGATGTCCAATGTATACTTGCCTTGGTTTAGAACAATGTTATCAGAATTCTGCCATACTTTCAACCTTAGGAAATAATGAAGGAATCCCAAGTCCTTCATATCAAATTCTTTGGATAGCTCTTTCTTGCATTGATCTATGAGGCGATCTTCTCCTGTGATTAATAAGTCATCAACATATAAAATCATTATTAGCATATCACCTTTATTCTATTTATAGTATAGATTAGGATCTACATCATTTTTAGAGAAGCCTAGTTTTGATAGATATGTGTCAATTCTTTCATACCAGGCCCTGGAAGCCTGTTTGAGCCCATATAGAGCTTTCTTGAGTCTACACACATGAGACTCTGTATGATGGATCCCAAACCCTTCAGGTTGCTCTAGGTATACTTCTTCAGTTATCTCTCCATTAAGAAAAGTTTTCTTTACATCCATTTGATGTACCTTCCATCCCTTTGCTGTTGCAATGGCTAGTACAATCCTTACTGAGGTATATCTGTCTACAGGAGCAAATGTTTCTTCATAGTCTATTCCTTCCTTTTGAGAAAATCCTCTGGCTACAAATCTTGCCTTATATTTTTCAATGCTGCCATCTGCTGCATGTTTGATCTTAAAAAGCCATTTAGAAGAAACAACAGATTTCTTAGTTGGCCTAGGAACAATTTCCCATACATCATTTTTCATTATGGATTGATACTCTTCAGACATAGCATCCTTCCATACTTGATGTTTAAGGGCATCTGTTGTTAGGCCCAATATAGAAAGCTAATGTACTGAGAGGGGAGGGGTGAATTAGTACTCCAAAACTTTTCTTTGATAATAACCTTACTATTATGCATAAAAAGAATAGTGTAGTAACATAAAATAAAACTATAATCAACAAATAACAATCATACATGATTCACTCCATAACACATATATTTTGGTCACGCAGAAACTCTTGGTTAGAGAGAAAAACTATGGTGGGGATGGCACCCACAACTTCACTACTGCAATAATAAAGAATGCTCTATTAGAGCTACATTTAGCTATTTTTGATAGCTTACCCTGTTAGGAGTATTAAGATCAGTTAGATCTACCTTACTAAAGGATTTTTACAACACTATATAAGTCTAGCACCTGGTTAAAGGATTTACAATTTATAGACTTGGTTAGAGTCTTTTACCCTGTTAAAGGTTTCTCTTACAACTTCAAAATATTACAATATAATCATTACAAATATCTGCAACTTTACATCTGAAATGCTAAAGCAGATTCTATGTGCTCTGAATAAGATTACCTAGCTTGTAGCATACCTCGATAACCCATAATGAAACTCGGTAAACCCTTTTGTTTACTTTGTTCTTCGACTGTTCACTGATAACCTTCTCGGTGACCTCTCTGTGTCTCTGTAACAGTCTTCCTTCATGCATACACACTGCTATCTCATTGCATCTCATATCATATCATGTCTAACTCTAGAATCATGTTGTATATATAGATCTCTTCAGCTATGATCTGATTCATTACTTCGATCTTACAAAAATATTATTCGAATGAATAACTAAACAAAATATCTCATATGTTAGATTGGCCTTGTAATTATACACAATCTCCTAATGCAATTCCCAATGCAAAAATGGTTAGATGTGCCTCGATATTGTAACACATTTTCATGTGCATGTCTAGGTTCAATGTATCTGGTAAAATGTTTCACTCAGTGAATATCAACTTGGTGAGTTAACTTTACCACTCAGTAGCCATGAAACTTTACTCGGTAAACAGCTCGGTGAATACTATGTTCTGTGATTGCTTTCTTCAGTAACCGACTAGACTGTTCATACCGACTTCTCTGTGTGTACCGACTGCATGATTCGATAATACTAATCAACTAGAATATAGTATGACTTTGGATATGAAACTAATGGCAATTTTATAAGTAGTAACAATCTCCCCTTTTGACATTAGTTGAGATGTTTGACAAAAACTACTTACAAAGTCATAACTCAAAAAAAACTATATACTTGACAAAATGACTATACTTGACAATATGTACAATAGTCAATAGTATATGTAGATATACTCCCCTTATCATTATCCTGTACATAACTCTGAATTTTGCATGTTTGGTTATGTTCTGTACTTGTGTGCTCTGAATGCTTTGTATATTCTGCTCGGTATACTCCCCTTGTATACAATACTCAAAATTGTGTTATCAAAATTGTACTACTCTCCAAGTGTAGAATTACTCCCCCTTTGTGGGGCTTTCCTCTATGTAGTAACATAATATTACTCCCCCTTTTTGACAAACATTAAAAACTTAATTTGCATCCAGAGGCGGTAACTAATCAAAAATAGTCTTATACTTGGTCTGGGTGTTAGTGAGGGCGACTGAGAGTGAGTCCTTGAGACTTTCCATTAATGAGTTATGTGCTTGAATATTAGATAAGAGTGATATCAAGCCATCAAGAGTGCTTCCCTCTTGTGTAGTTGATAAGCTTGTAGCTTGGTTGAGCTGCTCTTGGACTGATGAGTGATGAGGAAGGAATAATGTTTGAAGGGTCATTATATCCATCCTAATTTTATGCTCTTCATTCCTCAGTTCTAACTATTGAGCCATGAGCTGTTGTAGCTTTTTGTAAAAATTTTGAACTGAATTAGGCTCAGTGGTCAACTTGGATGAGAGATCAGTGATCTCTTTCTCAATTGCATCAGTTTTATTTTTGATGTCTTTAATAAATAAAGAAAATGTACACAATTTCTGGAATAAATAAAGAATGTGCTTGAGTTGAGGGGACAACTCAGCAATGAATTTGACAAGTTTTACCTTGCCAATAGCAATTGATTTTTGGACTTCCTCTATCATTTTTGTTGTGAGCTCTTTAGCCTTGAGCATGCTTAGGTACTCGGATGCATCAACTCCAGATGTTTCAATCTGATTAAGGAGTTCATCCAACTGAATATGGATGGCTGCATCGGTTGACACTGTTGCTGATGGTAGCATTTCTGTGAGCATTGTCCTAACCTTTTGAAGTACCTTGTTCTTTTTCTGTATGGCCAGTTGCTTCTCCTATTCGGCCTTTGCTTTGCATAGTTCACTGAATTCAATGAGTGCTTGCCCTTTTAATTTGGAAATGTCGACATTGGGGCAACACGACCGGTTTTGATAAGTCAAATTTAAAACCATGCTTTCTCACCTTCTTCTCTTTTCCTTTGGTCTGTGGCACTAAGACAAGTGCTTGTGAGGCTTGTTGTCCCTCGGTAGGTTGCTCGGTAGATGCAACACTTTGGACTGTTCCTGTAGCAGTTGCAGTGTCTTTGGATGGCTCGGTGCTAGGGTTCTCAACTGTAATATTTGTTGTGCTTGTCTATGCTTGAGACGTTTGATCTTTGGTTGTGTCTGGTGCAGCTTCAGATTTGTTACTTGTATCTTTTGCAGCTTCAGATTTGTTACCTTCAGTAACTTGTTCGGTGTCCTTGAGAGCTTTGGTTGGGACTGGTGGCTTCACCAGCGAATAAGGTTGAACTTGTTCTAAGACCAATTCACTAGACACAAGTTTTGCATAAGTGGTGCCTTCAATCATTTCTTGCTCCGATGCAACTTCATCCATTACATATTCATCAATTTGTATAGTGTCAACCAGGTCTGGACCTTGCTCGGTGACATCTAGATCTTACTCGATGACATCAACAATTTCAATTTGAGATTGTTCACCGACATCCTTTTGTTTGAAGATCTCCTGCCACTTGGCCTTAGTCTCATTCTCCACATCAATATATAGCCCATTCATCAATTTTAAGGCTCTTTGTTTCACAAGAAATTTTAAATTGTATGTGATCAGATGCTCCTTAATTTCAGCTACGGACATGTCAGGAAATAAATGGACAAGACTTCTTTCTCTTATTTGTCTCTCTGAATCCATTGCATATTTCCACCTGTTATCAATATGTGAGTAGAGTTCACTTGGAAGTGACTTTGCTAGTTCTAATGGTGCTAACCGAAACTTCAGAAGTGTACATATGACAGCTTCTTCAATCTGTCATTTCTCATCATTATTCCTAGTCTCATACTTAAAGTATCTAAATCCTGCAAATCCTCTATATTCTTTAAGATTGGCACAAAAGTTTTCAACACTGTGAATGTTTACCTTTTTGCTCTTCACAATCTGGAATTTGTTTGCATCATCAGACTCTGTATCACTCGACTCTTTTGCCAGAATGAGTCTCCGAGTAGATTTCTTGTAAGTCTTAGTTACCTTAGGAGCGGCAACAGTCTTTTGCTTCTTGCTCAGTGATGCAGCTGATGCTCTAGTGTTGGGTCTCTTTGTTGGTGGAGTTGGCAGGGCCTTTGTGATGTCCTGTTTCTTTCTTTTTAAAACTTTTCCCTTTGGCAACTCTGTGCTCAATGTTATTGTAGCACCCTGTGCTTTTGATTCTTCCTCGGTAATGGCAAGATTTCCTTTGATAGGTGTAGATGAGGATTCTTCTCCGAATTTCTCAGATAAAGTTTTTATCATCTTTGTAGCTTTTCTTGTAGCCTTAGGAAATACAATGCTCATTTTTACTTTCTCCTTCACCTCTTCATAGGTTCCATACCTTAGTTCAATTGCATGCCTTGACAATGATAGATAGGCATCAATTTGTTGTTGTGTGATATCATAATCAATTTCATAACCCATTGGTTGCAATGATTGAATCCTCGGTTCAACAGCATTTACATAGCAATAATCAATGTTGACTTCAAAACATATATTGTCCTTGTATTTTTTGACCAGCTGTGGTGGGATCCTATACCTGTTGTGCATTTTCTCTTGGAATTTACTAAAATAATCATCCATGATATCATTAAAGTTATCTCCTAACTTCTTGATGTAATCATTGATCTGATGGGTGATAGGTCAGTGTAGCTCCCATACTACTTTACCAACTGAGGGAAAGAACTTCTCAAAATAGAAAAACATACATACAAGTAGTGAACTGAACTTTAGTGTGTTTGTCGAGTTGTTGTTCATCAGCTTCCTTATTGTGTTCAGGTTCTCAAATAAGTTCTTTAGTAGCACTTCACATAAGTCTACTTTCATTCCCTTCTTTACTATTTTGTAGGCCAGGTCCACTGCAGCACATGGTACACTGTTTTCTCTTGCAGATTGGAAGAAACAGTAACCAATAACTCTGATTGCAAATTTTAGTTCAGCATCAATAACATTATTTAATTTCAGTCCTCGGTAATCGGATTCTACTCCGGTTAGACTGATTAGCTCCTTTTATGATATCATTTTATGTGCACGAGCATGATCGTAGATGGGATATCTGATGATCAAGTGAATGACTTCCTTCGTGATCTTGAACAGTTGCTCTTGTAGCCACATGAAATCATCATGTACTCTGCTCAATACAAACTTAACCCATTGGGGTTTGAACACACGAGGATAGACTAGGGCTTCAGTTAATCCCTTGATTCTGATATTTTCAAATTTACTATCCAGTTTGCCATCAGTGCACAGTTCATCATATTTGTCACTAATCTCTACATGACTGAGTTCCTCAACACAACACTTGGTAAAGAATCTGACATCTTCTACCAATAAGACTCGATCTGGGATGAGTGAAAATGCAATTTTATCATCCGGATCTGAGGCAACTTTAGGAGTTAGGGAATACTTCAGAG
This sequence comes from Cryptomeria japonica, assembly GCF_030272615.1. Taxonomy (NCBI): domain Eukaryota; kingdom Viridiplantae; phylum Streptophyta; class Pinopsida; order Cupressales; family Cupressaceae; genus Cryptomeria; species Cryptomeria japonica. Next base: position 672,103,741 of record NC_081405.1, read on the forward strand.
ATGGCTTCTCCACATTTTGGACAACTACAGGGTCTTGGATCTTCGGCGCCATGGTAGATCTCGAGTAAAATTCGACAGGTTATCCTTAGGGTTTACAAGTGACTTACTCTTCACACTCGGTAGACACTAGCAATTTGACTAGATCGGAAACTAGCTAAACGGTGTGAATAGATTGATGTAAATACCTCAAAATTTGCTCTGAATGAAGTTTGATCGCTTTGATTCACTCTGTTCTGCTTCTCAAAAACTTGGGTGAATGATAATGACCGCGAAAACACTTTTAAGTACTCAAAAATACCTTATCGCGCTCCGTGCAAGTTAGGTCAAGATATTAAATGCACTCGGTTCACCTTTTACCGATTTACTCCATTTTTTTGTTTTCATTGAGTACCCAACTTTGCTTTATTAACTAACTTGATAGGTTTCCTGTATAGTATGCAAACTGACTAATTGCATCTTAACTATGCAGATTTTGAATTTTGTTCATAATAAAATAGGAACTGTTATGATTTAACTTTTAAAGAATGCAGTCCCTTCATACCTTTTCTTGACTAATTTGAAATAGGTGCACCTAACTCGGTAGGTAAGGTGCTTTCTTCATCAGACATAATTTATTTCTTTTTCCAAATCATCTTGAATTTTTCTTTTATCTCCTCAGTGTCTCTTCTCGTTGATCTCTGCAATCTCCAGCTAAATGTCCAGCTTTGTGACAATGAAAACATGCCATACCAGGATTTCTCCATGATCTCCGGTTGTTCATTCCAAGCCTTATAAAATAGTTGGCACTTATATGTCCATATCTTCCACAACATTCACACCATATCCTTGTACTGTAAGCCCATGGTACTGTTGCATATTGTCGGTAAGGATCTGTGTGAGTTCGGTAACCTCCAGTGTTTGCACGGTGTGGATACTTCATGTAGTTCTTTTGCTTAAACCAGCACTTCTCAGTACTATGTCCATATCTATTGCAGTTTTTACAAAACCCTTTGAATTTTGCCTTTTGATGGTTGTTAACAGACTTTGTCCTACATTGATTAGGTATGTGACCATATTTATTGCAATTATAACAATATCCATTGGACTTAGAGATATTCAGTTGCTTACCTTTTCTGATCTGGCATATGTTGACAGTATGACCTTGATTTCCATAGTAGTAGCAAATAGGCTTCTTCCTTTTGATGTTATTCCTTTTTCCAGCTTGTTTTGATGATTCTCCTCTCTCGGTAGTACGAATTCCTTTCTCGGTAGTGAATTCCTTTCTCGGTAGAGTCTTTTCCTTTGTAATCGAGTCCTCCATCTTTGTAGAGTCTTCTTGTATTCAGTTGCTCATCCAACATCTTTGATGCTTCATAACTTTTCTCCAATGATTCTTTGGATTTCTTTTCTGTTTCAAGTTCACCAGTCAACCTTGATACTTCAAGTTTCAATGATTAATTTTCATCATTCTTCAGAATTGCTTCATGATGTGCATAACCTAGTTGATCTATCATATTTTGTTGAATACCAGTTAACCTTATGATTTCATCATCCTTATCAGATACTAGAGCTTCAAGTTGTTGTTTCTCTCTTTGTAGATCTCTTGCTTTATCCTCAGCTATCCTTAATGCATCTAGATTTTCAGTCATTTGTGTACTGAAATGTTCATGTTCTCTTTTCATTGCTTTTAGTTGATCAGACAATGCTTTGTTCTTTTCTTTCAACATTCCAATCATTTCTTCAGTCTCTTCAGATATACTGTTCTCAAATGATGTCTCGATTTGTTCCACTAGCTCTTGAGAATCTTGCAAGTCATCAGATAAACTTCTCCTTACTTTCAGAGATTTTTGCATTTGCCTCTGCATGTCTACAATCACTTGATTTGCATTACCCATCTCTTCTTGAAGATGCACAATCCTCCGAGATTGTTTGTAGCCTTCCATTGCTAAGATTTTCTCTTTAGGTAGTTAAACCCTTTTCCAAGATTTAAGCTATGATACCAATTGTTAGGCCCAATATAGAAAGCTAATGTACTAAGAGGGGAGGGGTGAATCAGTACTCCAAAACTTTTCTTTGATAATAACCTTACTGTTATGCATAAATAGAATAGTGCAGTAACATAAAATAAAACTATAATCAACAGATAACAATCATGCATGATTCACTCCATAACACATATATTTTGGTCATGCAGAAACTCTTGGTTAGAGAGAAAAACTGCGGTGGAGATGGCACCCACAACTTCACTACTACAATAATAAAGAATGCTCAGTTAGAGCTACATTTAGCTATTTCTGATAGCTTACCTTGTTAGGAGTATTAAGATCAGTTAGATCTACCTTACTAAAGGATTTTTACAACACTATATAAGTCTAGCACCTGGTTAAAGGATTTACAATTTATAGACTTGGTTAGAGTCTTTTACCCTGTTAAAGGTTTCTCTTACAACTTCAAAATATTACAATATAATCATTACAAATATCTGCAACTTTACATCTGAAATGCTAAAGCAGATTCTATGTGCTCTGAATAAGATTACCTAGCTTGTAGCATACCTCGGTAACCCATAATGAAACTTGGTAAACCCTTCTGTTTACTCTGTTCTTTGACTGTTCACTGATAACCTTCTCGGTGACCTCTCTGTGTCTCTGTAACAGTCTTCCTTCATGCATACACACTGCTATCTCATTGCATCTCATATCATATCATGTCTAACCCTAGAATCATGTTGTATATATAGATCTCTTACAGCGATGATCCGATTCATTGCTTCGATCTTACAAAAAGATTCTTTGAATGAATAACTAAACAAAATATCTCATAGGTTAGATTGGCCTTGTAATCATACACAATCTCCTAATGCAATTCCCAATGCAAAAATGGTTAGATGTGCCTCGATCTTATAACACGTTTTCATGTGCATGTCCAGGTTCAATGTATCTGGTAAAACGTTTCACTCGGTGAATATCAACTTGGTGAGTTAACTTTACCACTTGGTAGCCATGAAACTTTACTCGGTAAACAGCTCGGTGAATACTGTGTTCTGTGACTGCTTTCTTCAGTAACCGACTAGACTATTCATACTGACTTCTCTGTGTGTATCGACTACATGATTCAATAATACTAACCGACTAGAATATAGTATGACTTTGGATATGAAACTAATGGCAATTTCATAAGTAGTAACATCTGTTACATTGTCAGGTTCATTTTTAGATAGATCATTCATAAGAGCAACATAGCTAGTAAATTTATTAGGTCTTTTGCTTTCTCTGAAGGTTCCAGAAGGAGCAGCAAACCTTTGAGCTTCTTCTACTATTTTGGTGGCCCATAGTGGTCTTTTCTTGAGATTTCTAGGTGAGTGTTCATTTTCATTTTCATTTTCATCTAGATTCTCCCTCTGAAACTCAGGGGCAGGATTTTCATCTAAGTTAGAGGTAGGGACATAGATTTCGGGTTCTATGAAGTTCTGAGCTCTTTTGAAAGCTATGTCCTCCTCAAAGATTACATCCCTACTTAGTTCAATATTTCTTTGACCAGTTACATAGATTATGTAGGCTTTGGAGGTTTCACTATATCCTATAAGCAATCCTCTTTTTCCAGAAGGCTCTAGTTTTAGTCTCTTTTCTTTAGGTATATGGATATAGACAGGACATCCAAATATCCTAAGGTGGCTAATATCTGGCTTAATTTTAGTGAATACTTCCTCACGATTTTTGTCCTCAAGATGGGAGTAAGGGCATCTATTCTGTATATATACAACGGTGCTGGATGCTTCTACCCAGAGATTTGTGTTAAGGTTTTGATCTAGGATCATGGCCTTGGCAGCTTCAACTATAGTCATATTTTTCCTTTCCGCTACCCCATTTTGTTGGGGGTTATAAGGTATAGTGAGCTCCCTCTTAATCCCATTATCTCTACAAAATTCTTTAAATGAATTTGATGTGTATTCCCCCCCATTGTCAGTTCTTAGGGTTTTAACTTTGTTTCCTGAGTGGTTTTCAGTTAGTGATTTAAATTCTTTAAACCTAGAGAGGATCTCTTCCGATTCTTTACTTTTCAGAAAGTAGATCCAAGTCTTCCTAGAGTAGTCATCAACAAATATTACATAATAATAGAATCCCCCTAGAGAGGATACGGACATAGGTCTGCATACATCAGAATGAACTAAATCTTGAATTTTACTAGTTTTCCTAGTACTATTTTGGAATGCACCTTTGGTATTTTTACCTAAGGCACATCCTTTGCATACCCCTGAATGATCTTGCTTTAACTTGGGTAGACCTGTGACAAGGTTTCCCATTGAAGATAAAGCCCTAAAATTTAGATGGCCTAATCTTCTATGCCAAACTTCATTTGCATTAGTGGCTTCATGGATTAGGGCTAGGTTGGGTTCTGTGCACAGCTCATACAAATAGCCTCATCTATGTCCAATGGTCTTTGCCTTCTTGATGGAGGAATTCCTTAGCCAAGCCAATACTCTATTGTCCATGAATGTCACTTTTTATCCGTTATCTTCCAGTGCCGATATAGAGACTAGATTTCTTTTGATGTCGGGGACATATAGTACTCCTTCGAGCCGCAAGGATATGCCTGTCTTGAATTTGATGGTACAGGTTCCTATTCCTCTGACTGGATGTGTGGAGTCATCTCTGATGGTTACGTCCTCATCACTCTCCTCTATCATGGAATCAAGTACTTCTCTAAACCCAGTGATGTGCCTGGATGAACCACTGTCAATCACCCATGAGTTGATTGTGTTAGAAGCTTGGCTTGTGAGTGCTGAGTAGAATACGTATTTCTCAGAGTCATCTTCCCCTTTAGTCTTTCCTACTTTGGCAAATGTAGCATGTTTCTTGGTTCTTTCCGGGCACTTTGCAACATAGTGTCCGAACTGATCACATCTGTAACATTGAATGTGAGATAAGTCCTTCTTTGAAGTATTCTTGCCTTGATGACCTTTTCTCTTTCTAAACTGCCTTTTCTTGTTTTGCTTGGTGCAGTTAGTGTTTAGGACTTGTAGGTCTTCATCTATATTCTTATGTTTCATTCCCATCTTGTTCAATCTTGATTCTTCTTGGAGACAATCATCCCTTAATCTTTCAAACTTAGGATATTTGGACCTTGCACTGATGCCTTGGACAAATGTGCTCCATCCACTAGGCAACCCATCTAGAGCAATGAGTGTTAACTCTTTGCTTTGGATCTCGTAGTCCAGAGTTGCTAGTTCATCTTTTAGAACTGATATCTGGATAAAGTAGGCATTGAATGTATCCCCCTTGTTCATGGTGATATGATTTATTTCTCATTTTAATGCTAGAGTTCAACTTGCATTTGATATCTCAAATGTACTTTCAAGTGCTTTGAACATTTTATAGGTTGTTTGATGTTTTCTTATGATGGGCATTATGTTGTTTCTCAACCCATCAACTATTATTTTTATTGCCTTTTCATTTCCCCTAATCCATGTTGTTTTGTCAGGTTCATTTGTGGGTTGATCATTTTTAGTTTGAACAAACAAATCCACTTTGTTCTCCTTTAAGATCATTTGAATTCTGAATTTCCAGGTTGAAAAATCATCGCCACCTCCGAGTCTGTCTTTGAATTTGATAGCGCTGGCCATTGGAGAAATGTGATGTAGTATATAAACTTGTTCTTAAATTTGTTTCACGAAATTGAATAGCCTCAAGTTCGATCAACTTGACTCTGATACCATGTAAATGTTATTGCAATTTCCAATTTAATGGACAAGTTATATGATAGATAGTGTATTTGCGTTTTGGTATTATTTCTATGACATTAATATTATCTTATTTCTTTTCTGCAGGTTTGAGGAATGAACATGTATCGATTTCAATAGCATTCCTTTTCTTTTGAATGATGTATATATATCAAGGCAGCTACGATCAAGTGGCACCTTGATCGGACATGTCTTTTAGACATGTCCAACCAAGATGTCACTTGGTTGTGACTGTCCACCGATTCACTTCGGTGTTTATGATAACAGTTCGGTATCATTTGCATATGTTAATAGTTCGATATAAACACACCCGATGATGAATCAGTGTAAGGCATATTATGATATAAGCACACCCGATAATGAATCGGTATCAAAGCAGATTATGTTATAATCACACCCGATAATGAATCGGTGTTAAATTAAACAATAACAATAACTAATAGCATTATATGCTATCAGGTTAATACCCCAATAGTATATTAATGCCGATTCATAAATGAATTGACATTAATATGTTATCGGGTTATCAACCCAATAGCATTTAGATCGATGCTTAACATAGTTAAGCAGGTCGTCGATCTAATCCATATCCATTATCAATATCATAATCAAAATCAAGGTTGCAGTCTCATAAACATATTCAGTTTAGATAATCTAATAGCATAGATGAATAAATCAAAACAGAGGAGATTAATGAGATAGGATAATCTTATCTTGCAGAAGCTACTAATGCATTAACATGAAGAATCTGATAAACTTTGGTTTTTTTGCTTCTGTCAGAGATTCTGCTAGGTATATGTTTTTAGCTGCTTCTTCTATACCAATCTTGATTGATTGAGTGGGCTCAATCAATATGGGTGATCGCTCTTGATAGCGTTCAGGAAGAGTGTCAAGTCTCCCATCTTTAGGTGCCTTAAAAAGGTTTTCACCCCCAGATGCATCCTTTATTTTTACTTTTTGTGATCTAATGCTACCATTGAATGGTTTTTAGTACTAGATCCTTTATTTCTTTCATTTTTGCAACTGAGAGACTTGGCACCCTCCCGATTGCAGATACCGTTATTTTGTTTGCTGGTAGAGTTTGTTTCCAGGTTGATAGTACATAGGTAATGGACAATGGATTCATCATCTAGGAAAATAGGTATGTCATGGTGTTCAGGTTCATCCCAGTCTATGAGATCAAGAAATACGAGCGGTAAATAGTCATTTGGTGGGTCTAGGTCGGCCACGGTAAGTGTCATGATAGAGGCATCATTAAGGTTGTCTGGGATATTGGGTAAGTTAATGATATTATCAAGGTCTTTGATGGTATCATCTTCTGTGTAGACTTGCTCATAGTGTCATTGCCCATTTTCCTTAGCTTCTTAGATATGTTGTGGACCAAATTCAAGTAATCTAGACTACGTGCCTTGCCCTTCCTGAGAAAGGGGTGTATGAATAGCACCTTCAAGGATATCTTCAGTAACATTTTAACAACTACCCCATTCATAGTCATTAGAATCAATTTCAGAAGTATTGTCTCAGAGTCTTTCAATGCTGCTGACAGGTATGTTGTAACGTGAAAAGAGATCCCTGATAATTGATACCGATCTTGTAGTTTTCTCTGATTCCAAATCAGAACCTGCTTGTACTCTTTGCATTTGTTCATATGTTGTTTCTCCTTGGGGAGTAGTGATTTTGTCAAGAGGTGATTCTGCCTTATTTTGAATAGGTTCCTGAACGTGGTGTACTTCCACATAAGACGCTTCTTCTCTTTGAATGACCAACTCCTCTTGTTGTTTCACTTTTTCTTAGTATTCTCGCTCTTTCCTTATTGTTTCTACTGCTTGGTGTAGTGCCCCTTGCCATGAGTCCTCATTGTATTTCTTCTTTACTTTCCACTAAGGTTTTTGATATTTATTTTGCTTCTGCCTTGGGGGTAGATTGTGTCCATATCCCAATCCTATTTTATCTCGAGAAAACTGTGAAGGAGGGTCCAATGGTTTTTTAATGCCTTCTTGATGCTTGCCTATAGGCCCTTTTCCAGTGTATCCCATCCGTTGCATGATCAAGAATCCTTTTCCATACTATTGTGTTGGTATGGCTATCTCCATAGTAGCAGCTTTGTCTTCTTCCTCATCCTTGTATAGCCAACTAAGGATGTCTTTCTCTTCTGATTCATGTGCTAGTGTACCCAATTGAATGAACTTGCCATCAAATTTGGTGATGGGCTATGTTGCTTGATGTGTCGATGCAAAAGGTTGTCCATGAGATTTTTGTGATGCTGGTAATTTGGTTAGACACATGGGTTTGAAAGAGTATTCTCCCATGCCTTACTCTTTGATTTTCATCTTTTGTTTGAAATCCATGGATAAAGATTTGAGCTTTTCTTGATGATGATGTAATGCTGAGGAAGTTTGAGCTTCCCTGTTATGTGGAACCAAGTTGTCTTGGGCTGCCCCCATAGCATTGCAATATTGAAAGAGATTATTGTCAGCCGATATGGAAATCTCTTGCCCATTATATGGTAATTTGACACATTGATGGTAAGTTGATGGTACTACTTGCATTTCATGAATCCAAGGACGACCCAATAAAATATTGTATGTTAAATCTATGTGTAAGACTTGGCACATAGTGTCCCTTTGTATCGGTCCTACCTGAATAAATAGTATCACTGTCCCTTTTGATGATCTTTCTTCATCATCATATGCCTTGATGGTGATCTTTTTGTGTGGATCAATAGACTTCTCAAAGAATCCTAATGCACAGATAAGTTTTAAGGTACAGATATTGAGACTAGCTCCTCCATCTATTAATACTCTTTTAACTCGATGTTTGTAGATTGAGTCTTCAATATGAAGGGGATTATTATGTGGATGACTCAAAGAGATATTATCATGTTCGGAAAAGGTGAGATTATGAGGCCCTGTCATGTGAGCCACCATGGCTTGAAATCTGTCAATATCTAGATCTTGAGGTACATTTGTTTCAACTAGTGCTTGTTCCAATATGTCCTTATGTTTTGGTGAGAGTTTGAGCAACTCGAGTATGGATAACTGAGCAGGAGTATTCCGCAGTTGACTTACCAAATCATATTGAGTCTTGGGGATAGTGGTTGATGTTGAGGTATGTCCTTTCTAGACATATTTTTGAGCTCGAGTTGTCACATTGATTGATGTATGGTCTTGTTTGTCTTTTATCCTTATGACATTTATCCGATTATCCTTTGTTGATATGTGATTGATGGTGTTGTTGTACAGATGATTTATGTGAGCTCCCCATGTATCATTTGATGATGAGGCTCCTTATTTGTTGTAATTTGGAAAAGGATTTTTAAAGGCGTCATGATCACCATTCATTTTGAGACCATCAACCGTTAAATCAACTCTATCAATCATATCTTGAACAATGTTTTTAAGCCTCATGCAATCATTTGTATGATGTCCTTTGTTTTGATGAAAATCACAGAAATATGAGTCATTCCACCAAGGTGGTTTGACCTAGGGTTCAAAATTATTTATGGCTGCCAATGTGATAATCTTGTTTGCCAGGAGTTCGCGGAATGTTGATTCTAAGGATTGCCCCAAGGGTGTGTAGATACGTCTATTTGGGAAATTGTTGGTGTTATTCCTCAGATTCGGATTAGTTCCTCGATTTGCGTTGTTCTTGGGTATTGTTGTTGGTGTTTGCATTTGAAGGTCCCTGATTGGTATTTGGCGGATAAGTGTTAGTGCCTTGGTTAACACCCTTTTGATTCTTGGTAGCCTGAGGATTACCTGATAAAGCCAATATTGGTTGTTTGGACTTCATATCATTAGCATCAGTTCCCCCCTCATTAACAGTGTTTTTGTTTCTGGTCCAAAATCTAGATTTGTCTAAAGTGTTGTTGTTGTTTTGATTGTTAAAGTGAGAGTTGGATGAATTAATTCCTTCTTTGAAGAAATTTAATGTCCCTTTCTTGATGCATGCTTCCTCTACTTGGATTCCATTTTCGGTTAACTTGGCAAAAGATGGTATGCACTGGAGCTTCAGTATATAACTCATCTCACTATTTATATTGTCGATGAAAATTTCCATCTTTTTCTTTTCAGGCACATCTCAAAGATATCTTGAAACCATACTTCTCCAACGTTGAAGAAAAACCATGAATGTTTCATTGTTTTTCTGTTTGGTATTGCATACATCCAATATGATGATCGCGTGTTGAATATTGTAGGAGTATTGTGTGATAAATTTATTGACCAACTCATCAAAGGATCTGACGGGAGGTGTAAGTTTAGACAATCACTCCATTGTTTGCCCTCCCAAACTTCTTGGGAATAGCCTCATCAAATAAGTGTCATCATGACCAAATTCAAGGCTCATGGTACAAAACTCCCGAACATGATCGCAGGGATCACTCTTACCATCATACTTATCATATTTAGGTATATCTGAATTTAGGGGAAAAGGTATCATGTTTAATCTCCTGTCAAAGGGGTAAGGACAAATTTCATTTAAGGAATATCATATTGTGGTCCCTTGTTGCATGTCCTGCATTTGTCTTTGCAGAATTTGCATTTGTTGTGTAAGAGAAACCATGGGTGCATTTGTTTGTTGAGGAAAAGGTTCTTCTCTTTCGTTATCCCTTGGGTATGGGTGTGTTCTGGTATGTTATGTTGTTCAGGTATGTTTTTAGAGTCAGGTGTTTCCTCTTCTCTCTGTTGTTCTTGATAAGCATAATTTTGAGACCCTGTCCTAAAGATTTCAGTGTTGAAGTCTTCAGGAAGTCTAACTCATTTTCTCGTTAGCATGAGCTTGTATTTTTCTTTTTCATCTTCTATGAGTCTTTCCATAAGTTTTTGGAATGAGGGTTTTCTTGACATTCTTGAATAAGATCCTTAGTGATATTTGTTTCCCTTAGATCAATATAATCGAACAGGTTTGATAATCTTTGACCCATACTGTATTTTAGTTGTGGTTCACTTTTCCTGTTTCGTTCAAAGCGAGTGACAGCGGTCATCTAGTAGAAACTTTCCATGAAAAAAGGGACAAACTCCTCTTCTTCTTCTTGTTCGAGGGTTGGTGGTTCAAATCAAGCCATGTTATAAGTGATACAGACTTCTGGGAAGAAAGTAGTGTTGATCTTTCCTCCATGATTCAAGCGTTGACTGAATGTTGATTTTTGGCAAAAGGCTCTACTTTTCGATGGTTCTTCATCAAATTCATTTGAATTGTCTTGAAGATATAACCGCATATGACAGAGAAATGTGTGATGTGATTTGAAGAGTTGACGATTTATGTAGAGAAATTTGTTTCGTTTGGCAAGTGTTTTGGTACTAGGTTGTCATTTCTTCAACTTAGTGTTGTGATGAAGACTTTTTCTTCTGAAAATGTGAGGAGTGGTCATACACAAGTGATCAATGGTTTCCTTTGATTTGTTTGGATTGAGTTACTTCATTTGAAAACTTAAGCCTACTTTTATCAAGTAGAGGTTTAGATTCGCCTCCATGACAAAGTGCGTCAAATGATATGGATAAGAGTTTCCCGATATGGAGACTCAATTTGATGACTTAAGTTTAAACTAGGTATGTTTGGTTGATGGAATCTGTTTAGTTGGTGGACCTTTTGATCAATGTGATGATGTTACCTGATTTCGATTGGAGAAATTTGTATCTCTAGCTAGTTTTGGATTCGACAATTGTTATTCGAAGGATGCTCGCTGGATTGTTGGAATATTTTCTCTGATGTTCTGGTTCAAATTCTGATTGGTGAGTTTGACTAAGGATCCAAAAGTGTATTTAAGATTGACGATAAAAAATTTCAAAACTGTCCAGTTAACTCTCTATTTTTCTAGGTTTTACCTATGCACTAAGACAGAGACCCGATGCACTACTGCGTGATCCACCTATGCGCTATTCAAAGCCACCTATGCGCTAAACTGCCTGTACTACACGCTAACTCAGAGTTTTGAATTTTTTTTAACAGGGATGATCAAGCGCTATTATGTCCTGACTATGCGCTAAAATTCTGACTCAAAGCACTAAGGTTTTCCCCCAATGCGCTAGACTAATGCTTGAAAGCGCTAATATGATCTCCTGAAGCGCTAGTGAAATTTTTATCAAGAAAGGAAGTGTTATGCGCTAACTTGACGGATAAAAGCACTAAAGTTGGGTTGGTACATGCTAGACAATGCTTCCAATGTGCTAAGAGGTTACTCTTATGCGCTAAACTGTCCTAATTGCTTTGTTTATGGTCTTTTGGTAATTTTTTAACACTTGTTTGATTTTTTGATGGATGATTTTCTGAAAATATAAACTGAAAACACAGCATGAAAAAGACAACCAATTTTGCCTATATTAAACAGATAGTGTATGTTTTGTGAGGATGTGTTCAAATCCCCAATGTTTTCACAAGTTTGGATACAAAGAATACAAATCAAACAGACACTTTAATCAAGGGTCATCAACAATATCATAGCCCAGTAGTCTCAATACTCAGTCAACTCAAATAGTCGTGTCACCCCCTAGGGGGTGCCCATTTTTTTGCCTTTTGCCAAAAATTAACCCAAAGTGAATTGCTTCACAATTGGATAGTTATCTTGGGAGATATATGGTGAGTAATCTTGGGGGTGGATTCTTCCCCACCCTTGCACTATGGTATTGAGGATGTTTGGATACTGACTTGGCTCAAGGTTTCTATTGCTAAAGTTCGTAATCAAGCTTCTTGTTCAGTCTTCAGTGATAAACTCCCTCGTGAGGCTTCTCAACCTTTAGAACAAAGGCCTTACGTATCGTAAAGATGCTAGGGGAAGGCTAATCGCTGAGCAAAACCATTGAAGGGACTTTCGCCATCCTCCACTTTTGATTATAGTGGGTTGGAACACTTGGCGATAAATGGTGCTCTAAGAGAAACTCGAGAGGGCAAGCCTTCTAAAGGTTGTAAGTAATTTGAAATGAATAAAGCATAAGAATGGTTTGGTTTTTTGGTCACCCAGTTAAGGGGAGAGCATATTCCTTCCACTTTCGAGACAAGGCAATCAAGTTGTTCTTTTTATCCTTTCAATTCAGTGATTTGCTAAAGTCTATTTGGAGATGTTGCTCCAAAAAAGCATAATGTTTCTTTTAACCTCCAAATCAATGATTTTTTATCTAAGAAAAGAAATCCTGGTCAACAAAGTAAATTCGCGATATTGGGTCAACAAAACGTAAATTCGAAAGGGGAAAGATTTTCCTCTTTTTGCTTAAACTTTTGAAAGTGAAGTTCTTTTACTTGCACAAAGAAAAATGGATCCTTTTAAACACCAAAGGATGGTGAGGTTCGTTTTAAAATTTGCAAATAAAAGTTACCTTGTTCTTTTTAGAGCTTCCCAAAATGAAATGTTTTCTCCCTAAGAAAGCAAGAAAATGGTCTTTTGTTGTTCTTTTTACCTTGCAAAGATTTAATAAATTTTAAGCCCAAAGGAAATATTTGATTAATTTTAAGCCCACAAGAAAGATTTAATTGATTTAAAGCCAAAAAGAAAGATGTGTTCTTTTTATCCAACTTTTAAGAAGCTTAAAAAAAATTAAAATTTCTAATTCTAACTCCTTCAACCTACAAGAAATGATTAAAACCTGCAACAAAAATATGTTAGTAAAAATTTGAAATCTAAGGTGGGCTTCTACAAGCCTAAAATGATATTTCTTTGTTACAATTTTTTTGTTTTGTTTTGTCAACCCTATGCGCTAAAGTTCGAACTGAGTGCGCTATAGAAAGGGATGGATGCGTTGAACTGATACTTCAAAGCGCTAATATTTATCAGTTACTAGTGGGATAGTGATGTGCTAATAAGACTGCAAGATGCGCTAAGTTTTTGGTCCAACGCGCTAAACAGTACTCAGGATGCACTGACAAACATCCCGAATGCGCTAAAGAATGGTACCAATGCGCTAATTAAGGTTTTTTGCATGCTTGCAATGTTATTCATGCATTAAAAACAATGTTATAAATGGGGTAATGCCCCATAGTGGGCGCCAAAAATGTGTGCGGGAAAAGTGGGGGGATGAAACGGAAAATGTGATTTCAAACTAGTCCACACACCAATGGGACTCTTGGTGCAAGTTATGGAGTTATATTGAATAACTCAGCTTCCTAAGGCATGTTCCATTGTTCTATATCTCACAAGACCTCTCAAGCCAATGCCTTTGCTCTCAGATCACTGAGCAAAGTGACTTAGGGATGACAATCATGAAAATAAGGGATATTGATCAATCTAGCATGGATGCATTCCTAGTTATGCATGATACTAAATCTAACATGATTTAAACTAGCATGGATATGATAATAAGATGAAAGGATTAGTAACAAAACTATCCTAGCATGTTATACTAGTCTACCATGATTATTATGTGATAATGCAAATGCCTATTTAAGATGCTATGAAGATTATTAAAGAGGCTAAATGCTTGATAAAAATGATTTAGATTAGTTGCTTAGTAAAATGTCTATAAGTTTGATACTAAAGACTTGGATGTGAAAATGGAGGAATTAGGGCTCTATTTATAAGAAAAACAGGGCAATGAATGGTCGGGATTGGATGATCCTTTCAAGGGCCAGGATTGAAAGTTATCAATCCATTTTTACAATTCTCACCAATGAAATGGTGACAATTGTCAGCATAAGACTGCTTGAGAGGAGATGTAAGAAGCATTAAATGCTTGAGAAGACCTTGTGGTTACCTTAGGGGGTAAGGGTTAAGGTTAGGTTAGGGTTATCCATTGGATAAATCTTTTACCCAAAGGATAAACTCTTGTGCAAGGGTTAAAGGGATAACCATGGTCAAAGCAATGAATGCTTGATGAGACCCTGGGGTTAGATGAGGGTTGAGTTAGAGAGAAAGTCTCTAATCATGCAAGAGGGTTGAGTTAATCATTAATGGTTTAGAAGACTTTCAAGGTTAACTTGTTGAAGACATAAAGACTTTAATGGTTTTCAAAGACTTTGAGGGTTTGAGAAGTGACTTCCCTTTGTTTAGGGATGTGACAATATTTAGGAGATGGATTAGGCTAAATTGGAAGGGATTAGAAGAATCTAGAAGGAAGTTTAGAGAGGCAAGTGGGAGATGTAGGAGAATGCAAGTGGATGGAGGGTAATTTTAATTAAAATAGATTACTTTGTTTCAACTAAAATAGAAGCAACTTGCATAAATACAAGTGGGGGATTTAAATAAATAAATTAAATTTATTTATTTGCAATGAACAATCTAATTGAATGTAAATTTAATTAAAAGGGGAAGAAAGGGGGATTAATTAAATAAAGTGATTTATTTAATTAAAGGGGTAGAAAAGGCTTAGGTGAATTTAATTAAATAAAATGAATAACTTATTTAATCAAATAGATGAATATGAATAATTTAATTAAACAAAATTTAATTAAATAGAGGAATGAGGTTAAAATGAATATTAAATATTCACTTAAGAAAGTGGTCATTTTTTGATCAGGATTAAATTGGGAAAATATTGAAATCTAATTTTCAAAATTTTCTATGTTTTAGTAAATTGCAATTTTGAGGGTCTTCGGTGCATTTTTTGGACAAATATGCTGCCCGGAAACATGAAGAGATATCTTCGATGTTTCCAAAATTTGGTTCTAGATTATTTGAGTACCTTTCCAATGCATCAAACGGTTTGTAATTCGGAGCTAGGATGAGAAAGTTGTGCCTTCTCAAAGTGGACTAAAATTTTATATTTAGTTTTTTTGATAATTTTGATAGTTTTAGTAGTTTAATTGTAATAAACATTATGGTGACTCTTCGTTTCAATTCCAAGGGATTTGTGTGACCCTTGGGATACATTCGACTTGTATAAATTCCAATTTTGAATAGAATGGAGACAGTTTTTGGTTTGCAATCTTCTTGTTGTCAATTTTTGTGTTGAATTCTACAATACCGCAGGTATCACACCAGGTATTGTAATCTGGTTTTCATAAATCAGATCATTTTTATACGTCTACAATAGTCTATAACCTCGTCGGAGCTCTAAAAGCTTGCTGGTAGTGAGGCTCTATTTGGGATGCTTTTGAAGTTAGAATAATCCATGTAGCTAGTCATATAGGATGCTAAGGATCTTTAGTGAACACAAGAGAAGGAATTAACTCATTTGCACACACATGGGCAAAAGAATATCAAAGTTTCAAGAGCCAATGGGAAATTTTTTTGCATCTTCATTTGTAAATCCTAGTCACTAAGTGTGTTAATTTGGATGTTCCAAGGGACCTTAAGGATCAATTGGCTGATTATCTATGAAATGTTTTGGACCTCCAACTCAATTGGTGTATTACAACATGCTAAACAAACACGGTCATCCTTATTCAAATAAAAAAAGCATCTTCATCATGCATATTGCATTAACATAGTTCATGTCAAAAATTCATTGTCTCCACATGTATTCTGCAGATCATCATGTCATACAGGTTTGCATGATGGGGGCATAGCTGAAAAAATCATTAAAAAGTCCTGAAAAAAATTTTAAAATAGTGAAAAGAAAAAAATGAATCAAAAACATTCATTTACAATCCCCAAAATCAAAAAACAGTGAAAAACATAAAAAACTAAAAAACAACGAAAAATGTCCTAAAAAAACCAAAAACATTCGGGAACAGTCTTGAAAAAAACCAAAAACATCCATATAATGTCCTGAATATCAACCAAAAACATTCAAATATCAATCTACAAAATCCAAAAACAATAAAAAATCAATCAATCAAAAAACTTGCAATAAAAAATCTCACAAGAAACAAATACCCTAGCAGATATCCAACAAACGCTTCACACGAAGTTAACAAAGGATACGACTATCTAGCCAAACATCTGAAATCAATTGATCAAATTGTCTTATCAATCGTATCATATCCATATCAAGTGATCATTATCTTGTCTTAAACAAAAGAGGATACACTCGAAATCAGACAAGTCAGTCTTTGTAGCGTCGTAAATTGTACGCACTTGCTAAAGCAGTACAATTTCACACTTAGTTTAGCACCCGCCTTGGCGCGGTTTGCATTTTGCATTGCATTTCCCCTTTAGCACTTAATTAATCAAATTAATTAGGTCTAAGGTCCTATTTCATCATCCTCCACATCATAAAGTTGGGCCCTTTCATTAAAGTGTGCCCCTTTTCATTTTATTCCTCCAATACATCATTTAATCAAAAACCCTAATTAGGCCTTCTTTTGAACTTGGGGGCTTGATTTCGGGGGTCAAAACATCTCGAAATCACCTGTAACTTCGGGATTCTCTCTAAAATCATCATATCTGACGGCCCTAAAAATTTGGTGAAGAGTTGCTGGGACCATGGCGCCCGGAGTGCACACGGTCCCGGACATTTTTCCCAAAATTTTAGGAGCGCGATCCAATCATAAAATAAAGCTTAACCCCAAGAAATTGGCGGGATATTCAATCTCTAGGTCGGCCAAAAGTTGGAATTAAGACCTAGGGTTTCATACATAAGAGCTCTCTTTCTTCATTAGAAAGGATCGGAATTTTGTTTTCAGGACCTTCTATGCAATGAAAGAGCAGATCTTTGAAGACTTCAACAACATTCAACATCCGTCCATCAAGCATCCATCAATTTCATTCATTTAGGGCTTTGAAGGCATTGAAGAGCAATAAGGGATCACCGACTAAAGATTGGCTTGTATCCCCCCCCTTGGGGTTGGGTATGATTTCATGTTGTTTTCATGTCTTTGCATAAGCTTTCTTACATCATTTGTATTCATGCTTTAGATCACTCTACATCTTGATTTGGAGCATTTACATTGTCATTTACAAGCAATTAGGGTTTACTTTCTAGGTTGCTCTAGTTTGCTTACTTGCATTTTAGATCTTGCACACACACAAGGTCTGCACACACACTACTTTTACAATACAACTTGGCTATTCGTGGAGGTGGAAATCACCAAAGCGGGGGTTTGACTAAGGCAAAAACCTATATAGCCACCCAAACACCTTTTCAGATATAAGTGCAGATTTCGGGATTCAGACGACGCCGCAAGTTGCAAATCCGAAAGAAGCAGACGGAGACGGAACCATACACCAAGTTTTAGAGCAGAAGACCAGGACAGGGGCATGGGGCACCCTGGTCCTACCAGGACAGGGGTGCTAGGCGCCCTGGTCCCTGGGACAGGGGCGCTGGGCGCCCCGGTCCTCCTGACAGACAACAAGTTTTGGTAGTTCCGACAGTTTTCCAGGTTGCAAAGTGGTAGTTTCAGGTGCAGTTTCAGGAACAGAATCAGGACAGTGGCGCCCGCGCCCCCATCCTAAACATTTTCACTCATATTTTGACTCCGGGTACGCATCTGCATTCTTGTCTTGTCCTTATGTTTCAGCTTTCCATTGTTTAAGTTCAATTCTGCAATCTTGTTATTAGCATTTTGGGGTTAGGAATTGAACTTGCATAATCTTACCTTTCCATTACAACAAAGGAATAGAAACCCTAATAGGTAGCCCGTGGCTCTCTCTTTCACCAAAAAGAAGTAGCCAATTGTGCGATACCTCTAGGCTCTTTCGTATTCCGTAATGTGTGTCAAAAGGTAGGATTAGGACATGTTAGCCTAGTCTCGCTTTTTCCCCCACACATTTTGGTGAACCCGATGTGAAACGAATTATTTCTTTCTCTCGCATTACATTTGTTAGATCTAGATCTAGATTTAGTGTGTTTCATTTAAGTTTCATTTTCAAAAAAAGAAAAAAAAAAAAAAGAGTGCGTTTCTTTGTTTCTTTGCATTGTGTGTCTAAGTTTTATGCAACTTTTATTTCAAAATGTCGGATTTTTATTTGCAAGATGTTCATACTTATGATGATGTATGTAATTATGCCAATTATGAGTATAGCCAAGATGAATTGGATGAAGCTTTAGATGAGTTTTTGAATCCTAAAGAGGCCAAACCTTCATTTTACCAAAAATTCATAAACCTTGTTACTATGCCATTTCGTTGTGATGAGAAAGATAAGTTGAATGATTCCCCTCAAGGGTACATTCCTATCAACTCTTCCACTGAATCTAGTAACATGGTTGTTTTCAATAATCCCCTCTATGAGGAGATTTCTCCTTTTGAATCAAAAGATAAACCTTTTAATAGATATGATCATGCTTTGTTGGATGATGCTCTTGATGACTTTGTGGATTTATCGAAATCTCTAAACAAGAACAAGACTTCTAAATTAGTTAACATGATAAACTTGAATGAGCATAATAAGCCTCTCTTTTAAGTCCAAGGTGCTTGTCCTTCTACCACCTTTCAAGTTCCTAAATCACCTCTCCTTACTATCCAAGGGGGGTATGATTCCTTTCTTACTCCAAATAAACCTATCATCACTGTGCAAGGAAGAAAACCTATAAGTCCTTATAATTATGCCAAGCAATTAACTAGAGAGAGTTATCATGCGGTTGCCCATACTTATCATACTAGAAATAATAGGCAGCCTGATCCTCCTCCGGTTACTCCAGTTTCTCTTCCTAATCCTCAACCAATTCTTCTGCAAGCTCCACGTATTTCACAAGTTCTTAGTAAGGAATATGATCTCATAGAACAACTTAAAGCTACCCCTGCTAAGATATCCCTTTGGGATTTGATTCAAACTTCTTCTGCTCATCACGGAATGTTACAAGATGCTTTGAAAGATTTGAATGTTCCTCCACCGAATACATCTAGTAATATAGTGTCTTTGGTTAACTCTGTGATGAATCCTAAATCTCATATTGTGTTTACTTAAGATGAGTTGCCCACTAGTGAAATTCAACATCAATATGATCCCTTGATGATTGTGGTTATCATAAATGACACTGCTATAAGACGAACACTAGTAGATAATGGCTCTGGTCTTAATGTGTGTAGCATTAATCTCTTGCATAAGATGAATGTGGATACATCCCTAATTGAGCCTGACTCTCGTCCTATTCGAGGCTTTGATAATGTGGCTAAAACTTCATTAGGTACTATCACCTTACCCATCACAGTGGGGCCTGTTACTTTGCCTACTCCTATCCATGTTATGTCGGGAAATCTAACATACAACTTGCTATTAGGGAGACCTTGGATTCATAGTATGCAAGCGGTCCCCTCTACATTGCATAGACAAGTTAAATTTATTTATAATAATAAGACATATACCTTGATAGGTGATACTAATTTCCAAGCTTGTTTACAAACATCTACTTCCAAAGGGGGTTCTTCTAAGCCTTCCTCATCTAGTAATGACTCTTTAAACAAGATACCTATCGATGAACCCTCGCTCTCTGATGATCAAAATTCTTTGGATGGGTCTGGAGCTCCTGAAGAAGATTCTTCTCGACTTGAATCTACACATAAGAAGGATTTTGATCCTGAGAAGGTTCTCGTAGAAGACGATTGGGGATCTCTTGATTTTAATCCTACCTTTGTAGGTGAATATAAGGTTCCTTCTAGAGAGCTTAAAGCTGAAAAGAAGGAAGAAGCTAAAAATCAATCAACATTACCTGAGCCTATGAGCAATAACTTCGTGGCCGCTTCTCAAACTTCTTCTCCTCACACTTCCAATTCTGAAGGGTTTGATTCTTTGTCTTATGAAAAACCACCTTCTCTTTCTGAAATGGTTGATCATTATGGTCATGGTTTTCGTATTCTAGCTAAGCATGGGTATAATGGAAATGGTTGTGGTGCTCACGAACAAGGAATAAAGGTTCCTCTAGAGAATAATCTTTATGATTATGCCTTTGGACTTGGTTATAATCCCTGCAAGCGCACTAAAGCTTCTAGAAGACCATGTATTAGTGTTAATGTTATTTCTACATCTCTACCAATGAGACACCCTGAGTATATTGATCCTTCGTATGCCTGTGCTTTGGATGTTTTTCCTACCGATGATGCTTTAGCTGAGTTTTTAGGAACATATGATACTCTTCCTCGTTATCATCACAATAGGGGATTCCCTTATTGTTTGAACACTGAAGCCTATTTTGGAAAAGAGACTGATAACGATGAGATTGTGAAAGAATTTCCTCAGTTAAAGGATACTCCTCAACAAATTAATCTTCTTATAAGCGACACCATTGATGTTAAGATGGATTCTGGCAATGAAGAAAAAGTTATTAAAATTGGAAAATGTCTGGACGAAGAGGAACAAAAACAATATGAAGATTTATTGCGTGAATTCCCTGAGATCTTTGCTTGGACATATTCTGACATGCCTGGTATAGATCCTAAGATTGTCACTCATAATATTGTCTTAGTTCTTGATGCTAAGCCTGTGAAACAAAAGATTCAAAAAATGAATCCTAAGGTGGCTTTGCTTGTTAAGGTTGAGATTGAAAAATTATTGGAGGCTGGATTTATCCGCCCTATTGATTATTCCCCGTGGATTTCAAATATTGTCGCTGTGGCTAAATCAGATAATAAAATAAGAATGTGTACTAACTTTCGAGATTTAAATAAAGCTTCTTTGAAAGATGATTTTCCCCTCCCAAACATTGACATGATAGTTGATTCTACAGCAGGACATGCTTTGTTATCCTTCATGGATGGTTTTTTAGGATACAATCAAATTTTCATTAATCCTCAAGATCAATTCAAAACTGCTTTCACCACTCCTTGGGGTACGTTTTGTTGGGTAATGATGCCTTTCAGACTTAAAAACGCCGGTGCAACTTATCAACGAGCGATGACCCTTATCTTTCATGATTACATGCATAAGATTTTAGAAGATTATGTTGATGATGTTTTAGCCAAATCCATTCTCCGCATAGATCATATTAAGATCCTTCGTCAAATCTTTGAAAGGATTCGTAAATATCACATGCGCTTGAATCCCTGAAAATGTGTTTTTGGTGTGGATAGTGGAAAACTATTAGGATTCATAGTTTCGCATCGTGGGATTGAGGTGGATACTAAGAAAATAGATGCTATTGTCAACATGCCACCTCCTAGAAATGTGTCTCAACTCATAAGCTTACAAGGAAAGATTCAAGCTATTCGTAGGTTTGTATCTCAACTTGCGGATCATACTTTTCCTTTTACTCAACTTCTCAAAAAGAATATCACTTTTCAATGGAATGAAGATTGTCAGCAAGCATTTGAAGATTTAAAAGTGTATTTGGCTAATCCTCCTATCCTTCAACCTGCTGAACCTTCTAAACCCTTCCTTCTTTATACAGCTGCTTCCTCTCATGCTCTTGTAGCATTATTGGCACAACATGATAAAGATGGTAAGGAGTGTCCGGTTTATTATATAAGTCGTACCTTACTCAATTATGAGACCCGATATTCTGCGATAGAAAGACAATGCTTGGCCTTGGTGTTTGCGACTCAGAAATTGAGACATTATCTTTTAAATTCAGAAGTCCACGTCATGGTAAAGTTTGATCCGTTAAAGCATCTTTTCTCTAAAATTGATTTATCAGGACGCCTAGCTAAGTGGGTTATGATGTTAACTGAATTTGACCTTAAATTTGTTTCACAAAGAGCAATTAAAGGGCAAGCGTTGACCGATCACCTAGTTGAGGCCCCTTCGCCTTTCTCCTTCCCTAACCCTGAGTCTTTTCCTGACGACTTCATCTTTTGTACAGAGAAAGATGAAACTTGGGAGTTATACTTTGATGGCTCTAAGTGTCGTACGGGATCGGAGGCAGGTGTTGTTCTGATTTCTCCTACAAAGAAGCCCATTCCCTTATCTTATTGTCTCAATTTCCTATGTACCAATAACATTGCTGAGTATGAGGCTCTTATAGCAGGAATAAAGGCAGCCTTAGCTTTGAATATAAAACACATACATATTTGTGGAGATTCTCAACTGATTATAAGACAAGTAATAGGACTGTATCAAGCGAAACAAGACAAATTATCACAATATAAAGACCTTGCTATCTCTTTGTTACAAAAATTTGATTCTTACACCATGGAACCTGTTCCTCGAAAAGATAATCGACATGCAGACGCAATGGCATGTGTGGCTTCTCTGGTATCTTTAAAGGACCCTGTGGTTGATCTTAAATTTGTTATTCACAACCTTATTTCTCCAGCTATTGTAGATGATTCTAGCTTGGTGACATGTTGTGACTTTATAGACTCAGATGAATGGTATTCGCATATCGTAAGATACTTGACCGATGGTACCTTTCCTGATTCCGCCAATAGGAACACTAGGGCTAGAATTCGCAAGCTATCCACTAGATATATCATTCTTTCTAATGTTCTTTACCGAAGGGGTTATAACGGTCTTCTCCTTCGTTGTCTTAACAAATCAGAAATCCCTATTGCTCTTGAAGAGGCGCATTCAGGTGCCTGTGGGGGGCATTTTGGAGGCAAATCCTTGGTTCAAAGGTTGCTCCATATGGGATATTATTGGCAAACTATGCAGCAGGATTCTTTTTCATTTGTTAAGAAATGTCATCAATGTCAACAACACAATAATTTGATTCATGCTCCTGCCCAAGAACTTCGTTCTCATGTAGCTTCTTGGCCTTTCTCTGCATGGGGGCTAGATCTTATCGCTAAAATCTCTCCTCCTTCATCTCAAGGACATACTTTCATTATAACCGCAACAGATTACTTTACAAAATGGGTAGAAGCTATTCCCCTTCGCTCTACTACTGCTGAAGTGATTTGTCGATTTCTTCTAGAAAACATTATTTCTCGATTTGGGATACCTTCCACTATAATCTCTGATAATGGGACATCATTTAAGAACAAGGACGTAAAGAAATTCCTCGAGAAGTATCATATCAAACATCAATTTTCTACACCATACTATCCTCAATCAAATGGTCAAGCCGAATCATCCAATAAGATAATTGAACAAATTCTTCGTAAAACCGTGAATAAGCATGGTAAGGATTGGAGTACTTAGCTAATTTATGCTCTTTGGGCCTACCGAACGAGTGTACGAATTGCTACCGGAACTACCCCTTATAATCTTGTTTATGGTGCTGATGCTATTATGCCTTTAGAATTAGAGATTCCATCACTTAGAGTTTCTCTCAAAGGTATAGTAGATGATGACACTTATAGAGAACAAAGACTTCAACAGCTTGAGATGCTTGATGAACAACGTATAAATGCTCTTGAGCATATTCAAGTGTATCACAAAACTCTACAACGAAGCTATAATGATAAGGTTATTCAACATTCCTTCTCAGTGGGTGACTTAGTTCTCTATGAGAATCAGCGCAATGTGAATGCCTTACCTGAAGAAAAGGGAAAATTTAGTCCTAATTGGCTTGGACCGTATATCGTTATTGAAGATTATGGATCAGGTGCTTATAAAATAGCGGGTGTAGACAGTACGTCTCTTAAAGACCCTATAAACACTATGCACTTGCGTAGATACTATGCTTAATTCCTCATTCCTTATCATTCATCTATTTCCTTTCTCACTTATTCAAAATTGGATAATATGTTAGCATATCTTTGTTAGAGCAAATAGAATTAAATGATGTTTTGTTTAATCTATATTGCTTCGTTCCTGACAAGCGTGTTTCTTTACTTTATGGTTTGTCTTGAATTCATTTATGTAAATTGCAAAAGATTTACATTTTTCATTATGTTGGCATATTATACAATGTCTTTATGTGTTAAGTTGAATCGTGTCATGTTGTGTTTAAATTCAAATTAAATCACATTAGTTATATGATTCTTAGGCTTAACACATATTTTCTTCCCTATCATCAATGTAGTACTTGATCAAATATTTTAATTAAGTCACACATGTATCAATTTAATCATGGAGCATTGAGAAATCAATCACATGGAAATTAAATTCAGAACATACATATAAATCTACCAAATGTGTTAGCTTTAATCAAAGCAAAATATATACATTGTTTTAGGCATTAAAGATAACACGTTTGAGACAAAGAACCATGTATATATATATATATATATATATATATATATATCTCTGTGTGGATCAATATACAAAGGTAGGTCACTATACATCCAAAATGTGACCTACCCTACATCATAAGATCATCTCCTATCCCTAGGGCTGGTGGCTGGAGAGTGACGACTAGATGCTCCCTCCTGATCCAGCCATGCAGGTGGACCCATAGGGGTATACCATGATATAGATCATGAGTGACTCCGAGAGGAACTCCTACGATCCCTATCCATAAGGATCACGTGATACGAGGTAGCCTCGACCTGAGCGGCTGCTAGATCACGTTGTGCCCGCTGAAGGTCCTCTGATAGAGCTCGCTCTCTCTCTCTCCATATCTCTACCTGTACTCAAAATGGGGAAAACAAATCATCATGCCGACCCGCGTTCCCTTGAGGTCTATAAGCAACCTGTGAGGAACTAGGGATCTGCGCCGTCGTAGAAATATCTGTCACTGCTTGCTGGATCAGAGAACGCCACTCCTACACATTAGCTGTAGCAGTAGAACAAATCATGTGTTAGTACCATTTTATATCATCAAAACATCAATCAATCAATATAAACCTACTATACCTGGATCTCCCTCACGCCAGTAGGGATCGTGATATGGTAGCACCTGTGACTGGGAACTACTAGGCTCCCCACGCTTGAATGATCTATGCGCGATGGGTACAGGTCTCTGTATCGCCTTGTGTTCCCCCTTTTGGGGAATAACGGGAGGATCTAAGGCTATGGTATCATCTCCTGAATGATGGGGAGCTGCATCTGACTCCTCCTCATCATCTCTATCCTCCTCCTCCTCGTCATCCTCATCCTCATCTGCATCCTCATTTTCCTCATCATCATCTCTATCTGTGTCATCTTCCTCTCCTTCCTCCTCCTTGGCACTAGGCTGATCTCCTATGGGTGGATCAGGCCCTCCTACCTCCTCATGACCCTCTCCCTCCTCTAGCTCCTCCGATCTGGATCCCTAATCCTCATCTCGGTCTCCATGTCTCCATGGACCTGGATGGCCTATCGGGTGATCTGGTGGAAAGATAGGCCCCAGGTATGTCCTCACAAACCATGAGAGATACCTACACTATGCTCTGGGGTCTGCAGCATAATCAGTGACCACATCCTGGTCGGACCCCTCTATATCTGTGATCTCGATATCATCTATCGTAGGTCTCGCTACTGCTCTAGGTCTGGGAAGGACTCGTGAGTGTCGAGTGTAGATGGGTACATTGGCTAGAACACACTGCTCTAGCCCAAACTGACTCTGTACTCAGTCAAAGTAGAATGGGACTATGATATGTGGATATCGCCCTCTCAGTAGGCGGTTCCTCTGTAAGCATGCTAACTGTCTCTCCATCCCATCCCATCTGTGCATCCGCAGATATGGTCTCCATACAGTCACCTCAGCTGTCAATCTGTCAAATGTCACTCTCCAATACAATAGATCTCCAAATCTCCACTCGCTGGTAAGTGGATAAGCAAATACCCTAGGTCACTCGCTAGCTGCACTCATCGGATAGCCGACAGGCCTGGTGCATCTAAAGTGCTCAAATATCCACACCTGCAGAAGTGTGCATGTCATCAAGCTGCAACCCTGTCCAAAAACATACTCCTTGAGGTCATGATAGAGATGTGCAAGCATAC
This sequence comes from Cryptomeria japonica, assembly GCF_030272615.1. Taxonomy (NCBI): domain Eukaryota; kingdom Viridiplantae; phylum Streptophyta; class Pinopsida; order Cupressales; family Cupressaceae; genus Cryptomeria; species Cryptomeria japonica. The sequence continues at coordinate 672,129,948 of NC_081405.1, forward strand.
TCTGACCCCAAGCGTATACTTTCCTATGTCTCTCCATAGCCCTGATGCACCATGTGAGACCCCCATGCATGTGTGTACCTCGCCCATTAGGGCAGACAGCTAGTGCAATGATGGCTATCATAAGACATCTCATGAGGGGCACCTCTCCTGTAGGATGTAAGAGCCAGCTGACCATGATACGACCTCTCGTCTCACTCGGCATGACTCTCCCTATACAGTATACCTGCTCCCTCTGATGATCCTCTGTTGACCGATCGGTCGCATATGTCACGGTAGCTCCTCTGATCGGTAGGCAAAGAATGCGGTGCACATCCTCAAGTGTCACCGTCATCTCCCCTACTGGAAGCTGGAATGTGCATGTGTCAGGATCCCATCGCTCCATGAGTGCCATCAGCATCGCAGGATGAAATCGAATGGCCGGCATAAGAATCATAGACCACAAACCTACTATAGACAATGTATCTCTCTCTGCCTGAGTCAGCTGGAGAATCTGATCTCGCAAACTACGAAGAATCTGCCCCGCCGTGTGCTCTCTCATGTATGGGAGACCTGCAATACAAAAACATCAGTGTAATCAGTAATCAATCATCAAAATCATCTATGCCAAATACGCAAACTGATGAACATCGAAAGTTGACCCCTGCCAAGTCCTGATTGGGACCATGGCGCCCCACAGGGACCATGGCGCCTTGAAGGGACCATGGTGCCCTGGTGGGACCATGGCGCCCTGGGTGGGACCTAGGGTCAAATTCCAAGGCCCGCATTCAATCACAGAAAATCTGAGTCAATAGAAATGCAAAAAGTCAAAGTTCAGTCAACTCACCTCGTCCAGTGGCTCGTCGTCGATCACGGCCTGTCGCATGATCTCAATCCTCACGGGATGCTCTGGTCGTCATGAAGGCATGATGATGGCTATGTGGGCTCTGCTGCAATGAACAATACTCAGAATCAACAAAGTGACAAATGCAATAGTCACTTTCAAGGTATATACTTTAATTCCTTTACCTTTACTTTCAAAACCCTAATTTTCCCTAAATCACTCATTCCATCATAACTTGAGTTTGGGAGATGCGATTTTCGAACCGTTTGTTGCGTAGGAATCGTATTTTCATTCCCTTACTCCCTTGATGTTCCAAAATGTGCTCTGATGAAGCCTTTGTAGTGAACATCTCTCATCAATAATCGTTCACACAATTTGTTGTAAGTAAACATGCTACCCTGTTTCACCTCCCTAATAAGCAAGCCGAAACAGGGGGGGCATATAGCTACTCACAAATTTCATCACTTTCCTTAGTAAGCATTAGGTGATTTTGTGATCTAACATGTGTTTTGCAGGGTGTGGTTCCTAACTGTGTACTGCAGATACCGCTGGGGGCTTCGTTCGACGAACTTATGGATATATCCTTTTTCAAATAATGTTTACTTTCCTATACTTTAGCTTGCATATGCACGTAGTGCTCATATGACCACTAAAGTGGGGGCTAAATGTAGCGTTGTAAATTGTACGCACTTGCTAAAGCAGTACAATTTCACACCTAGTTTAGCACCCGCCTTGGCGCGGTTTGCATTTTGCATTGGATTTCCCCTTTAGCACTTAATTAATCAAATTAATTAGGTCTAAGGTCCTATTTCATCATCCTCCACATCATAAAGTTGGGCCCTTTCATTAAAGTGTGCCCCTTTTCATTTTATTCCTCCAATACATCATTTAATCAAAAACCCTAATTAGGCCTTCTTTTGAACTTGGGGGCTTGATTTCGGGGGTCAAAACATCTCGAAATCACCTGTAACTTCAGGATTCTCTCCAAAATCATTATATCTGACGGCCCTAAAAATTTGGTGAAAAGTTGCCGGCACCATGGCGCCCGGAGTGCACACGGTCCCGGACATTTTTCCCAAAATTTTAGGAGCGCGATCCAATCATAAAATAAAGCTTAACCCCAAGAAATTGGCGGGATATTCAATCTCTAGGTTGGCCAAAAGTTGGAATTAAGACCTAGGGTTTCATACATAAGAGCTCTCTTTCTTCATTAGAAAGGATCAAAATTTTGTTTTCAGGACCTTCTATGCAACGAAAGAGCAGATCTTTGAAGACTTCAACAACATTCAACATCCGTCCATCAAGCATCCATCAATTTCATTCATTTAGGGCTTTGAAGGCATTGAAGAGCAATAAGGGATCACCGACTGAAGATTGACTTGTATCCCCCCCCTTGGGGTTGGGTATGATTTCATGTTGTTTTCATGTCTTTGCATAAGCTTTCTTACATCATTTGTATTCATGCTTTAGATCACTCTACATCTTGATTTGGAGCATTTACATTGTCATTTACAAGCAATTAGGGTTTACTTTCTAGGTTGCTCTAGTTTGCTTACTTGCATTTTAGATCTTGCACACACACAAGGTCTGCACACACACTACTTTTACTATACAACTTGGCTATTCGTGGAGGTGGAAATCACCAAAGCGGGGGTTTGACTAAAGCAAAACCCTATATAGCCGCCCAAACACCTTTTCAGATATAAGTGCAGATTTCGGGATTGAGACGATGCCGCAAGTTGCAAATCCGAAAGAAGCAGACGGAGACGGAACCATACACCAAGTTTCAGAGCAGAAGACCAGGACAGGGGTGTGGGGCGCTTTGGTCCTGCCAGGACAGGGGTGCTAGGCGCCCTGGTCCCTGGGACAGGGGCGCTGGGCACCCTGGTCCTCCTTACAGACAACAAGTTTTGGCAGTTCCGACAGTTTTCCAGGTTGCAAAGTGGCAGCTTCAGGTGCAGTTTCAAGAACAGAATCAGGACAGTGGCGCCCACGCCCCCGTCCCGAACATTTTCACTCAGATTTTGACTCCGGGTACGCATCTACATTCTTGTCTTGTCCTTATGTTTGCAGCTTTCCATTGTTTAAGTTCAATTCTGCAATCTTGTTATTAGCATTTTGGGGTTAGGAATTGAACTTGCATAATCTTACCTTTCCATTACAACAAAGGAATAGAAACCCTATTAGGTAGCCCGTGGCTCTCTCTTTCACCAAAAAGAAGTAGCCAATTGTGCGATACCTCTAGGCTCTTTCGTATTCCGTAATGTGTGTCAAAAGGTAGGATTAGGACATGTTAGCCTAGTCTCACTTTTTCCCCCACACAGTCTTAAACAGGGTCCACAACTTTTTGAGATCAGACATTATCAACCATCATATCAAGCAATTGAGAATGAAGGCACAAGGTCAGTATAGCTACTGAATTTTGTCCAAGTCAGTCTTTATCTTTTATCATTTGGTGACAAATCATGTTCCTGTGCTACTCAAGGATGTCCACAAGTGACTAGAGGAGCCATGATGGGCATCACCTTTTTCTTTGTCTGTTGTTTAAGGTGTGAACCGATGAAGTTCTAGGAAAATTGCTCTAGTGGGTGTCTGTGATAGGAGCATTCAGCTAGTGAATGCCACACATACCTCGAGCCCTAGTGTATTTCCCAGAATGGAGGGGTTCACTCCTTGTCTGCTAAGTGTTTGTTTCTTCAATGAGATATCTTTACATATTGGCTCCTTATACCCTAATGTGCAAAGCTCCATTGTTACATAATAAGGCTCAGTGATGAATATATATTGCACAATAAATAATGACACAGGTTCATGAATCGATCAATCTTATTTCATCTTGTTTTCTTATTGCTAGTTTGTTGATTCTTTTCTCATCATCTCTTTCTAAATCATTTTCTATCATCTAACATTATTCTACTTCATTCTAAGGTTCATTCTCTCATATTCAATCTCAATATCATCTTCACATCACCTATCTCTATCTCTAATCAACTAACTATTCTTCTATCTAACATTCTTCTTTTTTCGAGAAATCATTCATGTCTCTAATGCATAAACAATCTCTCGAGGAGGCAATACACCCTAAGTATCGTTGGGCATACTGAGGCAGGAAATTTTTTGTTTTCTTTGAAACAATGTCGTATTGACTTTGTCTCAAAGAGGGGCAAATGTAGACACCTAAAAATATCTCATTGATCATGCACTAATTATTCCTCTAATTAGTTAAATAATTATTTAATTATTTAATTAAGTTAATTAATCTTATTCTTCTATTTTCATATTTTTTTATCATTTAATCATTTTCTAATATTAATTAAATATTTATTATTTAATTAATTATGATTATTACTCCTTAAATTTAAATAATCTTTATTATTTAAATAAATTAATTATTCTAATTTCTATCTCTATTCAATTAATCATTAACCCTTTTCTAAATATTAATTAAATATTTATTATTTAATTAATTATGATTTAATTCCTTTAATTTAAATAATATTTTTTATTTAATTAAATTCAATTTCTAAATAATTAAATAATTTCTTTAAATTATTTAATTAACAAATTTATTCTTCAAATTTCAAATTCCAAATCCCCAAATTCTAATTTCATATTTCTTCTATTTTCATTTAATTCCAAATTCCAAATTCAAATTCATATTTGTAATTTCAAATACATGTGCATGATTTCAAAAATTAAATTGAAAATCAAAGTCAATTTCTAAATATATTTTGAATTTAAAATAAATTCAATATTTGAATTAAATCTCATGCAAAGATCAAATTGAAAATCTAAGTGAAACTGCAAGCACATGCTAAATTAATTAATTCAATCAGTTAATTAATTAGATCATTATCTTTTCAATCTCTATTTCTATCTTCCACTTTGCTCTTTTCCAAAAAGATCTCAATCAATTAACTATCTCCTCCTCTTTATTTCCTCCAATCATTCTTTTTCATTCCTTGGTCAGCGTTTTCTCAATCAGTTGACTCAATTAATCTATTCAATCTATTATGTTCCACCTCCAAATCAACAGTTCAACTATCAATCAGCATGTGAGTTCACCTGAGTTCCACCTCTTAATCAATTTGTTCCACCTTTTATTCAATCCTCTCCAATAATCTATAAATTGAGCATTCAATCTCCATTTTCAACGGAATCACGAACTTTGAATCTTTGTGTCATTTGTAGGTTGTTAGCGCGATATTTGAGAGCCACCGTACCACAAAGAGGAGAAGAGCAATGGAAGTTATACGCAGTCTTGGAATAGGGGGAATTGATTGATTTATCTTATATTCTTGTTTCTTGTTTCTATGTTATTTCATTGTTTATTTGTTTGTTTGAATTCTAATTAGGATAGGGATTTGTGATTTCCCTTTCATTCCTAGTTGATATTACATTTGATGAATTTATACATGTGACAATTAGGATTTTGCCCCCAGCGGAAACAAAACTTTATTATAGATATATGAATTGATCAAGATCCAAACCATGGCGGGATATAATGCAGATTGACCGATTCTGATAAAATCCAAAACAGTGACTATGATAAGTATGTCAAAGATTAATAATTGTTGGTAAGCTACATATTTTCTGCTAAATGGTTTAGAGCAATGAATGTGAAAGATGAAATGGATAAGCTAAGATAGATGGAAGTGATAGATGTGATAGGATGGATAGATAGGTGCGCAAAGCGATCTCATAGATGGAAGAACTCACTTTTAGATAGCACCTGTTTATCAAGTTTTCACTGTCTAAATTTATTGCATTTTTTCCATTTTTTTATTTTTTTTATTTTTTTTTCATTGTTTTATGCTTTTTAGGGATTTTCTGCTTTTCTGATTTTTACTGATTTCTTCAGGACTTTATATGTTTTTTTACTGATTTTCTCCAGGACTTTATATCTCAAGCATAGAATTTCTTGAGATGGATGGAATTGATAGGTTCATCAAACCAATCACCTTCAAGGGTAGATAACTTGTATGCTTCTGAGTCGTATGATGCTACTATGACAAAAGGACATAACCAATTTGCTTCAAATTTACCCTTCTTTTCTCAATCTTGTTGATTTCTCGGATTCTCCCTTAGAACTATATCTCCAATCTAAAAAATGTGGGGCTTGACTCTGTGATTATAACTTCTTGTCATTCTCTGTTGATATGCTTTCAAATGATCTGTTGCATTTTGACGACGTTCCTGGATCAGCTCAAGTTCTTGAAGTCTAGAGACTCATTGTTGTTCTTTGAGTATAAGACCTTTCAAGGAAACTCATAGAGAAGGCACCTCTACTTCTACTGGTAATATGGCTTCTGATCCATAGACTAAGCAATATGGATTTTCCCTTATTGGTGTGTGAATGCTCATTCGGTATGCCCAAAGAGCAGGATTTAATTGAATGTGTCAGTCTTTTCCAGCTTCATTGACTGTTTTCTTCAAGATTTTCAAGATATTCTTGTTTGATGCCTCAACTTGACCTACACACCCTTGGGAGAATCTCTTGAACAGATTTTATGCCAACTCATCTCTTTTGATCTTATCACATTACCTAAAACATCACACTATGAACCACAAGTCAAACCTTCCTGGTGGAGAGATAATGATTATTGTGGATTTCATAAAGGAAGAGAGCACAAAAAAAAAAACTATCATCGATTAAAGGATGTCGTTCAAGACCTCATTGATCGAGATGACATAGAAGTGGATGGTCACAATGCAAAAACTTCCAATATTGATCATACCATGTTCAAGAATTCACTCCCATCATATGAGAAAGGAGCTCCTTCCCATCAAGGTAAGAATCAAGATAACACAACAAATTATACACGTGCAATCTATACCTATATTGTCAATAATCTTTATGATGCCAATGAACAAGTTGCTACCATTACCATCGAAGGCAAGGATCTTGCATGCAATGTTGTTACACGTCATAGCAAGCTTGTCTTACCATATGCATCATCAAGAGTGACATATGTGCCCAAACATTATAACCTTATGGACCAATTAGATAAGACGTCAGCACTTATCTCCATACTAGAGCTTTTGTGTATATCACCCTCATATAAAACCATCTTAGATCAAGCTCTCCAAGAAGCGTCAGTTCCACCCAACCTCAATATAGATCAATTTCAAGTCATGGTTGGTAGTCTCAAATCATCACCATGTCTCACTTTTGCAGAGAGTGATGATGCATCCTTTCAACAATCGCATAACGCCCCTCTCCACATTGAGGGATTCATACATAAACATAGAATCAAGCGAGTCTTGATTGACAATGGAGTTGGCCTTAATATTTGCACATTATAGTTAATAACAACATTGGGATATGCAAAAGATGCAGTAGATGCCAGAAAGCGGATCACCATCAAGGCCTATGATGATGCAGAACGCTCCTCTAAAGGGTGTGTCACTCTACCAGTCAGGGTAGGACCCATGGTGAATAATGTGGTTTGTCAAGTCCTAGACCTCCCTCTTCCATACAATCTCCTATTAGGTAGACCATGGATTCACGCCATGCAAGCAGTACCATCTACTTGCCATCAATGCATCAAGTTTCCATATAACCGAGTAGAGATTACTATCCTTGGTGATGCCAACCCATTCGCTCTTTGCAACCATATAAGGCATCAACCTAATATCACAATCCCTAGCGATAGAGAAACCACCACCTCATCATCTTACATTCACCCATCAAACCTCACCAATCCACTGATCCCTACACCCAAACAAGAAAAGCTGAAAAAATGAAAGTACAAGATAAAGGCCCATGAGAGTATAATATTAGTCAGCTTTTCTATGTTGTCCAACTACCCCTCTCACCTAGGACTTATAGAAAACCACAACAGTCACTCAAACCACTTGTTGCATCCCATACTACTACAGTTGATGGCTTCATCCCAAGCAAATCACAGGAACAAGAAACTATTGATGAATATTTGGCAGGATGGATCTACAAAGACCCTTCCGACCCAACTAGACAACAGGTCAGGATCCCGATAGAAAGGTATGGTAAAGGTTTTACCCTAATGCAAAATATGGGCTATGATGGCCATAGTGCATTAGGATTCCACAAGCAAGGTGTAGTACAAGAGCCATTGCAACCATTGTTACAACCACGGGATACAACTGGACTCGGGTGCAACCCTGGTTCAAGCAACTCTTCTAAGCTCAGGATTCCAAGAAAACATAAGAGGCCCACTTCTAATATTACCCCTTCTAGAAACAGGACAATGTCTATTGAAAATCAACCTACCAGGTCTAAATTTTCAAGTTACAAAAACACTCCTCAATTTACAACAAGTAAGAAAAGGAGTTATGTTGCCCGCCAAACTATCACTCCTGGATAAAACTCTTGTCTACTTCAGACACCCAAGCAACATCAACAACCCTGTCAGATAAAACCCCTGTAGAAACTATTGACAAACCTTTCACATCAACAGACATCCCTATAACATATAGTGATAGAGTTCTACAGAGTGATTCCGACATGGATTCACATGAATACGAGTGGGATTCTTCATTTTCACAATCATCTGACAGGGACACTTTTGAGGTTAAGAAAGTTGAAGGAGATGCATTTATTAAAACCTTTTGGGACCCAGTTCATGAGGATACTTCAACAATAGATAGGTCACCTCTCGAGCCTAATTCCAAAGAGGATAGTACTAACGATGACATTGGTTCCTCTGTACTTACCATAACTGACGCATCTTATGAACTTAACCTGATCAATGAGGCAATGCCAATTATTCACCCCGAACTCATTGAGTGGAATCCGTAAGATCCTCCACACCTTGACACCTTCCAAAACGACGACACGATTATAGAATTTCTTGAATTTCAGAATGACACACCAAGTGGGGATCACAAAGTTGGGTATGCTATTCAACTTAATAGTGCAACTTACTTTGGAGATTATTGGTTAACAAATTTGCCTTTCTTTAATATTTTTTATAATGACTCATGCATACCCCTACTGAAAAGCAAAAGAAACCAACAATTGGGTGAACCGATTATTGGTTTACCCTTTGCATAAGAGTGCAGCTCCCGTATGATATCCAATGAATTTTTATGCAAATTAATCAAGTTAAGAAATGCACTTTTTACCAGAAAGAGAGAAAGGCTTTCACATCCATTTGTCAACACAACATGAATGCTATGAAATAATTATTCATAAATGTAAAGTTCAGAGACTTTAACTTTGAATATTTCACTCTTATATAAAACCTATTTCACAAAGCATATTCAATGTAGTATGAATGCGTATCGATACTCACTCATGCCTCAAAGGACAAGGGGGATCAGAATCATTCAAACAACAACAAACAACTAATTTCCTTAATCAAATGAATTCATAGACTTATAATAAGCAGATAATCAAAGAAGTAAAATATTTTGCTCACAAACATATATCCCAATAGAGATTTGTTCTTTCATTCAAACACACGGATTTGAAGGCCATGCAAAATATATCATTTTATTCACATATAAAATGTCTTCCCTGAAAATTCAAAAAGAAAACTAAGTCTGCTAATCGAAAACAAATTTTTTCGAACCTCAATAAAAGCTTGCTTGATTATATATATAGCCTCCAAGCTAATAGTTTCTGAAATAACCCATTTTTTAAACTCTATCCTAGAGTTAAACGAAAATGTTTACTTAAAACTAGATAAAACTTAAATGACCAAGAGCCACGGACAGAATGACAGCTCATTCATAACACGATCAAGGCTCCAATGTGGTAGACGAAATGACTGATCCATCTTGTTTTGCCGCAGTACCACGTACATTCCGCCACTCCAAGTGTGTCATTGAGAAGTTGAGGATGACCTGATAGTGCGGGAACCCAATATGTAGAATGTGTTATTTCCAGACTTCTTTATCCATGTTTACCTACATGACCTTAATTTTATGCGCTTCCAGATGATCAAAGCAAACCGCTAACATTGACTCTATCCTAGCCACCTTGCAAAAATCATTTGTAGCTAGAGACTTTGTTTCTTTAACGTGTTGCACTCTCTCCTTAAAATTTTTGACCATGTTTGTTGCAAGCTCGATCATCCGTCTATCATCCTTCAGGAGTTTTATATCAATGCATTTCAAATCTTTATGCATCGTATCAATGAGCTCTTTTAATACTTTTAATAATTTGATGGATTCTGCGTGACCCTATTTAATGATTGAGTTTCTCCATTCAATGTTTTTCCTTGATACATATAGTACATTGTCATCCAAGTTATCGACAGGCTTCTTGGCAAGAAATTTCATGATCCCAATTTTTTGTACATCATTCATTTGTTCTAAGACCTCTACCCATTTATTTATTTCTTTGTCCCATGTTGTAGCTTCCAACTACAGATCTTTACTCACGATTATACCATTATCATTCACCTTGATTAAGCTAGCAATGTAATATGTGCCTTGCTCCACTATGGAGTCAAGCCATTCATCAAAAATCTCAGCTATCATACGGCTTCTTTCAACCTAGTCCAATAGCCTCTAGTTTACTAGTGATACAGGGTTAAAAGACAATGACAGTTGTGTCAGAGGCTGAGGACTCGGATGATGTATGGCATTGATATATTCTGCCATCTGTGTAACAATTTGTTTCAATTCCCATTTGTCCTTCTCATCTTTCCAAGTTTTGGATATCATTCTTTTGGTGGAGAATTTTAAATGTTTGGCATCCACAGCTCTTGAAGCAACTCCCAGGTTAATTTTCTAAACAACAAAATCCTTTATTGTGGCATTCTCTAGGTCTTTATCTGAGATAGGCTTTGCTACTTCCACTACCGAGTGCCCTGTTTCGTCATCGACCTCTAGCATAGCCTTTGTTTTAAGCTTTTTGGGTTTGGATATTCTTCCAAGGAACTTACTAACCATATCCTCCATGGGAATGGTAATAGGAACCACACTGCGTTCTTACCAATTGAAGCTCCAAGCCATCGACAAATTCTGGAAGTTTCTTTGGGCGGAGGTGTCTGATAATTAGGTAGATCGACAATAGTCATGGTGCTCATCGGATTTGGATTTTCTTCAGATTCTTTCTTTGTATCCGCATCTTGTACTAAAATATTATTTGACACTTATTCGTCTGTGGCCACCTAGGTTTCTTCACTTGAATCTAAGTCCACAACAATTTGGTCTGCCGCTAGTTCCCTGTTTTTCTTTCTGCTCCTAGAACGGGTGACTTGAACTACTAAGGAACTCAATGGAGATTTCTTTGACCTCTTGGTTTGAACCTCTCCAATTTTTAGCCTTGTGGCACCAACAATATCAACAATTACATTAGAGGAGGAAGTAGGAATCTGTGTTGTAGCATGAAGTGGACATGAAGTGGACCAACTGTTAATTATTTAGGAGTAATAATTGGCTCCTTTCTAAATTTGTGGTCCCTTAACCACTTCTCCATTCTCCTTATAACATTGAAGGACTTGGCTTGGATACTTTCTTCTTCTCTCCTATCCCAGTCAATTTTAGGGATGGGTTTCCCTTGAACCCTTACATTGAAATCAGGATCCAACACATCTTCGCCCTCCTCTTCTTGTATTCGTGCCACATTTATCAACAACCTCATTGTAACAATCTATTGCAAAGTGAACCTTGACCATAATCTCCTTCTTACTTCAAATTCATCACAGCAATTTTCCCAATAATCTTCTAATTGGGGTTCATGAAAGAAATTGACATCAACATTTAGATGTTCTACAGCATAGCCTCTTCTATCAAACTTACGTCGGGCAATGTAGGGCTGTAAAATCAGTTTCTTGAACTCTAATTCTAGGCTCAAAGCATTGCAACTATAATATCCAAGTTCAATTGGGAAGGCAACTCCAGATTTACTCTTCGCCCCTAACTTTTTATCATTGTGGGCAAGTTGTCTACAAACTTCAGTAAGTATATAACTATCAAAGGCATACCTGGGAAATTTGACTGGTTCACCTTCTAATCCCCCCATTCTAATGTAAGTAAATATGGGAAATTGGATAAAATAGCTTCCATATATACTGACCATCTCAATGGCTTCGATTAACATTATTTTATTTGTGTCTCCTTGCAATTCAAAGACAAGTCTACCTGTGAAAACATCGTTCCATCTTGTAACATTTTCAACATATCTATGGTGTTGCAGGTGTGGATAATAATCATAAACCTTCATGCCATCCACCCAAGGCTCATGATGTAACCCTTGCCACTCTCTGGTACAAGCCAATATATAAAATAAATATGAGGACATATAAAAACTAGACATTCCAAAAAAATTACTCAAACCCTCATGAAGCCTTTCAGAAATAACATGTGCCTTGTCAAGATATTTCTCACCAGCTAACAATACCTAACTGTAAAAATACATCCAGTCTTCCCAGTAGAAAGCGTGTGAATTCCCTTTGAGTTTGTTTAACAAAATCATAATATCCTACACCTCTGTTATGAAATGCTCTCTTGTAAGAGGTTTGGGTAACCGGGAACCCCCTTTCTGAACTTTTAGGAGCCAATTCCTTGCAATGACGCTTTTATAAGTGCTTTTCTTCTCAGAGAAAAATGCGTATGAAGTACCAATGGACTAGTCTTCATATGGCTCCTTATGAGGAATTCCAATTGTAGCCATCACTTTTTCCCTATTAATTTCTACTAACAATTCGCCACTGCTAGTCCTAATGCACCTGTTACCGATATCATACCTATTCATACATCCTATCACCAATTATGGGCAAGGAGTGGCAGTTGGGAATGCAGTAGCTTCAATCAAGCCAATGTTAACTATTCTTTCCATCATCGAGTTAGCCTCAGGTTTTCTAGCTCTTTCTAGAAAATCTCCTAAGTCAGCTTGGGCTAAAGAAGTGTCACCCAGTTCTGGAAGTGTACTGGCTAAGCATGATGTGTGGCCAAGCTTTGGAAGATTCGGCCTCATAATGGCCACTTTTGCATTCATCAAAAAATTTCTAGAAAGAACAGAATTCTATTCCAAAACAAAGATTTTTTCTATACTGACTTTCTGAGCTAGTAACACAGCGGAGAAGAAATTATCAAAACTCACCCGTTACCACCATCAAATCTGTGAAACCCTTAGAAGTATGGAGTTGAAATTACCTCCGGCATCCTTCACTTCTCCAACAACAATAGCTACCAATTTCACAATTTGAGAATTCACATATTAAGAGGAGGAAGAAACAGAGTAATACCTACGCATGCCTCGTGATAATTCATTCGACCATGTGAGATAACCTATGATTTGATGAGATCCTGACAACTTTCTTGATTATATATCAACTCTACACAAACGGCTTGAGTTTTCATGATTTCTTTTCATAATTAGAATTTTAAAATATGATATGCTCATAATATTCCTTTTGTTGTGCCATGTTTGCTTTATTAATGTCCTCAGGGATAACTTGTAATGAAATTTTGAACTTTGAACTATTTAACAAGAAGTTCAATGGTTCAAGTTCAATCCTGAGAAAACAAAAGGGCTTCCACCTTGCGGTTCAACACAACACTGGTAACGAGTGAAGACTTTTAACAAACATAAAGGAGGACCTTGAACTTTGAACCTTGAACCGCTTCAAGAATGGTTCAACTATTCAAGTTCAAAACCAACTTAACACATTAACACTCGCCCGCTTACCAACAAAACAAATCCACGACACCCACGAAGGCACCAGTTGAAACTTAAACCTTGAACCAAGATGCAAGTTCAACCTATAGGTTCATTGGGTTAGAAAAAGTGGATTATAAAGAAAAGGTACATAGCCAAGGACAAATCAAACCGAATGGGGAAAGCAACATTAATCACACATTATTTTGCTCAAGACAAAGACTTTAACTGTTGACAAAATAATGGGGTAACATCGGCTCTGACTGGGGACCGAGACTGAGAAGGACCAGAAATGGAACTTAGAATCTCTGATTTTGCATGCAAGTGGAGAAGAACAAAGGTCAAACCACAACAAACCACACAACAAGAAAAACAAATAGCATAGCAAAAACCTATGTACAAAGCAGAAGGAGACCTGCTTATAACTGGTACAGCTTTAAATATTTCCCATTATAGGACAAGGGCAGTGAAACGCCATTAGGGTATTCAAGTTTAAATGAGTTAGGGCCTAATACATGTTTGATCGTGAATGGTCCTTTCCACAGAGAATCAAATTTCCTATGAGCTCCTTTTTCGTTCCCTGCGTTTGTCCCAGAGCAGGACTTGATCTCCCAGCATAAATTGTCGTGGTCTAGCTCTGCGATCAAAAAATTTCTTTACCCTGGCCTGATGTGCATTGATGTGATCCACCAACTCTTGCCTCTCTTCTTCAATTTTTGAAAGGTACATAATTCTCTTTTCCAGAGCACTTTGCGAGAATTCATCTTCTATCACTTTTTGCAACCTAGTAGCTGATAATTTGAGGGGTAAGGACAATTGAGCTTCTACTCCGTATACCAATTCAAATGGTGTCATACCTATGGCCATTTTAGGTGAGGTCCTATCTAACCACAGTGCTTCATATAGCCTTTTATGCCAATCCTTTGCATTCTCAGCCACCAATTTTCGCATTATAGAAATCAAATTCTTATTGCTAGATTCAGCCTAGTCATTTCCTTCCAGATAGTAATCTGAAGAATGAGATAATAAAATGCCATGATCATAACAAAATAGGCTGAATTATTCGGAAGATAAATTTGGGGCATTATCGGTCATGATCTTCTGGGGTACACCAAACCTAGTCAAGATATTCTCTTTCAAGAAGTTACAAACAATTTCTGAAGTAGTCTTCCTGACGGGGACTGCTTCTACCCACTTCGTAAAATAATTTGTAGCAATGAGGATACGAGTATAACCAGCACTTGACGAGGGATTCAATGTACCAATAAAATCTAAACCCCATTGTTTCAAGGTTTCATCTATGATTACCAGCCTTAATGGTAATGCAGCTAATTGGGGTCTTCCTGAGAATAACTTGCATTTCTCATAGCCTGCAACCCATTTATATGCATCTTTAAACATACCTAGCCAGTAGCAGCAACTCCTGACGATTTTGAAAACTGTTACGGTAGATGAATAGTGTCCTCCACATGCCTCATTATGAAAAACTCGTAAAAGCTTCTCATGTTGTTCCTTGTCAACACACCTTAAGAATGACCCATCCAAGCCTTTTTTGTATAAGATATCATCCACAATCACATATTTAGTTACCTTCAATATTAGATTTCTCTTTTCTTTTGCATTTAAATGCTTAGGACATTCTCCATAAGTCAAGTAACTAGCCACATTGGTGAACCACTCATCTTGCAAGCTGACAAATAAAGTTAGTTGCAGTTTGTCTTCTTCTTCCTTGTCTTCGGCTATTAAATGACATAATCCTTTCCCCCAGACTAACTTGGTCGGTCTGATATCCAAATCAAATTCCTGAACCTTTGAAACCCAGGTCGCTCTATTATTCATTCCCACCTCCTGTTGAGTCAAGATACTTTTCACAGTGGGGTTTGGTACAAAGACAATTGAATGAGAATGCAGTACATAATACCTAAAATTCTTAACAACTTTAATAACCGCAAAGGCCCATTTCTCAGCAAATGAGTAATTCAATTCATGTTTTTTGAGCGGAACGCTCATGAATGCAATAGGGACTTCTTCATTCAATTCATTCTTTTGTAGAAGAATGCCAGATATTGTGTGTTCTGAAGCATAACAATACATGATAAAATCTCTTTTAAAATAAGGATTTATTAGTGTTGGATCATGAGCAATTGCTTCCTTTACCTCTTGAAAGGCTCTTTTTGCTTCTTCCTTCCATTTAAAAAATTGCTTTTCACTCATCATCCCTACAATGTGTTTGGTAATTTCAGCAAAGTCTAGCACAAACCTCCTGAGAAAACTCACTTGCCCAAAGATCGATTTGATACCACTTCTATCTGACGACAAACTTAATTTTTGGATAGCTTTTACCCAATCAGGATCTATTTTGATACCATCTTGTGAAACTATATGCCCTAATAGCTTTCCCTCTGTAACACGGAAAACTGACTTCTTTGGGTTGAAAGAAATACCATGGTCTCTGCATCTTTGTAGCACAGTCTCCAAATCTCTTAGGTGATTTTTCCTTCTTTTAGAGAAAATTGTCAAATCATCCAGATAGATAACTATAGTCTTACCAATGAGGTGACTGAATGAGAGATTCATCGCCCTTTGGAAAGTTTCTCCTGCATTTATTAGGCCAAATGACATATGATTGTAGGCAAAAATTCCCCAAGGTGTTGCGAAGGTCATTTTGTGTTGGTCCTCTTTTGCTACACTTATCTGATTATAACCGGAGAAACCATCAAGCATCGACATCATTTTTAATCAAACAATAGTTTGGAGAATATGATCCATCGCTGGCAATGGGTAATTATCTTTCAAACTGGCCTGATTCAAGTTTTGAAAATCCACACAGATCCTTATTTCTCCATTTTTCTTGCGAACCAGAAGAATATTGGCCAGCCATGTAGAATGGTGAATAGGATAGATAATCCTTGCCTGAAGCATCTTGTCTATTTCTTTGAAAATAGCATCTGCGACCATGGGATTGTAATTTCTTAAATTTGGTCTAAAAGGAGCCACTCCGGGCTTGAGAGGGATGTGATGTTGAAACTGGTCATTTATAAAGCCTTTCAAATCCTCATAAGACCAGGCAAAGACATCTAAAAAAATTTGTAACAGTTTAATAAAAAATGTCTTTCTTTAGGGTTGCAACACTTGCCTAAATTGACCATCTTTGGGTTATTTTCATCACCTAAATTAATCTTTTCATATTCTCCAAATGTATTAGCAGTTTGCGAAGTATTTTCTTTGACATACCTATCATTGCGATCAAAGAGGCATTCTAAGGATACCAGGCCTTTTGGAATTCGATTTCCCTTCAACTGGAAAACTTCCTTTTTAGAACCTCCCTCTGTATCTGGACAAAACTCATTACATTAATTCTCAGACCCTTTGAAGAAAGAAGAAGCAAACATTTCAGTTTTTTGCAAGAACTTATTGATGTGTTTATCATTTCCAAACACTTGCTAGAAATTTGAATTGCCAGGTACATTAGGGAGATATATAACTTCGATCCTGTAAACATCTGCACCCAAATCTGGATGTGGGAGTAATAAAGATGCCGACACTGCCAAAGAATCTGCATAGGAATTCTGATGTCTAGGAATAGCTTCAATTGAGAAAGCATCAAAATATTCAATCTCATCCAGACTTTGTTTCTGTAATGTCTAGGTCTTTCATTCTTTACCGAGAAGAGACCTCGTACCTGTTTAACAATTAATTATGCATCACCTTTGGCGCTCAACAATTTGATTCCTCTTTTCCTAGCTTGCTCAATTCCTAACAATAATGCCTCATATTTTGTGGTGTTATTAGTGTTTTTAAATTCTAATTTGAATGAAAAAAGAATTTTTTCACCTTGTGGAGAAATAAGCACCACTCTAGCACCAGATCCAGTCAATGCACAACTCCCATCAAACTCCATTTCCCACAAGCCTGCAGTAGGATCTACTATATCTTCTGGTGTCCCTTTCTTATCATCAGAGAAGAGCAAATAATTGCCAAAATCACATTCTTGATACAATATTTGATATTTTGGGTCATCAGATGGAAAAACATTATATTTGGACTTTGGTTCAGGTTGAAGAGCAAATTTTTGCTTACTAATGGGAATTATTGCCTCAGACCAATCCATTTTAATTTCTCCTCACAAATCCTTACAAAAAGTCTTGCTTAGCAACATTCCATAACTTGTGGGAATATCAGTAACCAAAATAGTTAACTTCACTCTTTTGTTAGGATGTACTGCCAGAGCAACTTGCGCATCTTTGATTTGACCTAGTAAAGGAATTTGCTTTGAGTCCATTGAATAGCATTTACCGAATGTTTTAGTGAGTGAAAGACCTAATGCTTTAGCAACTGCAGAAGGCATAATATTATCGGAGGCTCCCGAATCAATGATGCAATTATTAAGTTTATATCCATTGATAAATAAAGACACATAAAATGGCTCGGTCCTTTGGTCAGGTACTAATGGTGATTCAATTGATTCATTAGCTAATGACTTTAGAACAGTACTAGATAACTCTGTAGATTTGGTATCCTTTTCATCTTGTGAGGACTCAAGATTAATCAATGGTATTTTGGTGTATTGCAACTGAGAAGTTTCCCCCTGTACATATTTAATTAAATTTTCTAACTCTTTAGGATTCAACCTAAGATATTTAGTGGGAGAAATCTGGATTTTTAATGCCTTACAAAATTCAACAATATCAAAAGAAGTATCTGATGAATAATGATGAAAAACAAATACCCTAACTGGTACTGAGAGGGGGGGGGGGGGGGTGAATCAGTACAGTCAAATACTTTCTAACAATATTTTCAAGCTAAAACAACACTAACCGGTTGTCTTCATCACTGAACTTAACCATGGCAATATCGGTTAACCACAGTAAGACTTCAGACAGCATAGACCGGTAAGTCTAAACACTTCAAATACATTTAATACTTGATAGCTACTTTACTTATAAACATATGCATGTGGTGTGTCACCAATACCATAACCATTAGCTCTTCATGCATAATCACTTAAACAAAGAACACTTAATCATCACATGAAAAATGCACAACCCATGACACACAGATTTTTCACGTGGAAACCCAAATGGGAAAAACCACGATGGGGATGAATACCCACAAGCTTGTTTTTGAACTCTTTTGAAGCTCACTCTGTTAGGAGCCTAGTCTCGTTAAAGACTTTACAATAAGGTTCTGCTAGGAACTGATCCTGTTAAAGATCACCCGGTTAAGGGATGGCTATATACCCTGTTAAAGGTTGAAACCCTGTTAAAGGTTACCTTGCTAGAGGATTTGAAGAACTCAATGAACTTGAGTCACCTAGTTAGAGTATTTACAGTAAGCCTGTTAAAGCTACCCGGCAAAGGGATTTTCCTTCTGTTGAAATGGTTAGAAGACAACAGGTAAAGCTTTGATTTGATAACAACACTATATGCTAAGGCAGATCCTTTTCAGTTCCTCTACTTCTACAATCACACTCTGCAATTTTCTCTTACTGGTTTGGCAAGTATCTCATCACTCGGATACACACACAACATTTTCCAACAACTTACAATAATAAACATCATCGACCTTATAGACAACAATTAGGTCAGTAGCATAAACCCTAAACCCTAAGCATTTTAGGTTTACAATACAAGTGGTCCAATCCTGACCGTCCAAACACTTTGCATAGAGAAATACAATTTCAAATAGATCACAAGACAATCTGCATCGTCCATTCTTCACCGCACATAGAAATCAGTAACTCATCATGCTTTCTTCTCATACCGCTAAGAAGAATTTTCATTCCCGAGGTAGACATTTAATGCAGTCGATCTTCTCATGCAAGATACTCAAGGGAATCCTTCACGTGCAAAAGGCTGACATGGCATCATGATCTCATCTTCATCTCCTAGCTAACTTAACACAGAATTTCATCGATTGCATCGTACAAGCGAGATTTATAAATTGGAAACCCTAGAGCTGAGACTACCAACCTGTAGTCACACTCAGTGAAACCCCGACACCGGTTCACTGCATTTCTTCATACCGGTTCACTAACTTCTTCCAATCTGCATACCGGTTTACTTACACTTATTGACATCAATGACAACATACATTATCATCATATCAACATTTTGGTTCATCATATGCCAACAGTATCGGGGTCAGAACGCTTCAACATCTGAACTTCTTGAACTCTTGAACCATTCTCCGAGTTCTAGTTCAAAGGTTCTTTACCTTTAGCTACGGTTTCAAGAAAAGTAGTGGTACCTATATTTTTGGATTGACGTTGATTTCTAGTGAGGATGGCACAAGAAGGGTCTCCAAGGGTCACCAATATATCACCTCCTCTATCTGAATCCGATTCATACTCCAGGAAGTGTATTCCAGAGTCACCAGGTTGCTCATGGACTTCTTCTTCCGGACCAAATTCACTTATGACCTCTCTTGTGTTTTTCATTTGTGCATATCACACCATCTATGGACAAGAACTACCATCATGATCATCAGTGAGATGGAAAACACATATATTTCCCTTAAGTGGTGGAGCTTCAATTTCTAGTCTTTGTTGAGCTGGAGGCAATTGTAAGGTTTTTTTCCTAGTTCCCATAGACTAATTAGTAATCCTCCTTGGTATGTCTTGATAAGGTTGTGGGTAAGACGTATTAGCCTTGGGTAACTATTCTTTGAGTGTTATGACATCATTCATCAGCCTTTGAATTACAGGGTCTAAGGAGGTAGAGGGTTACGCGTTAGCCACTTGCCCTTCCCTTTTCTATTTTCCTGCAGTAATTAAGTCATCTTCTAACTCAACAATGAGTGTTTTGACATTATTCAGAGTTGCAACTCTTTGTCTGTGAATCAAGAAACTTATCTCTGAGGACATAAAGTTTATGAAGAAATATTTCAAATTATCATCTAAAGGTTTCTGATTTGCAGGAATTTTATGGACAATTTTATCAAATTTGGCCACAAAATATCTCATAGATTCAGGGATCTCTTTTTTCAATTGAGCTAACTAGGCCAAAAGGGAATGTTCATCTTCTGCAACCTTGAACCTAGCCTCAAACCTAGTTTTCAAATCTTGCAAGTTTGTTATTACGCTATTCGGCAAATGGTAAAACCAGTCTGCAGTTGTCATAGTTAATGTCTGTGCAAACAACCTTACTATCACATCTTCATGTTGGACGGCTATTACACCACATGAAACATTAAATGCATTTAAATGGTCATCAACTGTGACCTTTCCATCACCACTAAATTTAGGCAAATGATCCCTCGCTCCTTTGGGTAAAGCATTCAAATTTAGACCAAGATTTAACAGACCTACTGCGGCTCCCCAGGGATTGTTGGCTGCCATCAGAAGAATGATATTAAAGGGTGTTGGGTTGATTACACTGGGTAAGGTAACACCATACAAGGTTAGGGCTTGACAAACTGAAGATACAAGAAATGAAGGGAAAGGGGAAGGAGGTCTACTTATTGCTCGTCTCTTGGGTATAAAGGACGGCTGAAAGTTAATATTTTACAATTCCTGAAAGACTGAGTCAAATATCCCCTCACACCTTTGAGACCTAGTGTATCTTCTTGGCTCCAGCCTGTTCACAATGCACAATTTTAATAGAAATAGATAAGCTTTAAATAGTTCACAAGATAGTTCTATATATCCTGTAACCAGATGACCAATCTTATTATTCGACTCCCCAGCAGAGTCACCAAAAATCTGTTGGTTAACAGATTTGCCTTTCTTTAATATTTTTTATAATGACTCATGCATACCCCTGCTGAAAAGAAAAAGAAACCAACAGCTGGGTGAACCGATTATTGGTTAACCCTCTGCATAAGAGTGCAACTCCCGTATGATATCCACTAAATTTTTATGCAAATTAATCACTAAGAAATGCACTTTTTTACCAGAAAGTGAGAAAGGCTTTCACATCCATTTGTCAACACAACATGAATGCTACGAAATAATTATTCATAAATGTAAAGTTAACAGACTTTTAACTTTGAATATTTCACTCTTATATAAAACCTATTTAACAAAGTATATTCAATGTAGTATGAATGTTGATCCATACTCACGCATGCCTCAAAGGACAAGGGGGATCAGAATCATTCAAACAACAACAAACAGCTAATTTTCTTAATCAAATGAATTCACAGACTTGTAATAAGCAGATAATCAAAGAAGTAAAATATTCTCCTCACAAACATATATCCCAACAGAGATTTGTTCTTTCATTCAAACACATAAATTTGAAGGTCGTGCAAAATATATCATTTCATTCATAGATAAAATGTCTTCCCTAAAAATTCCAAAAGAAAACTAAGTCTGCTAACCTAAAACAAACTTTTCCAGACCTTAATAAAAGCTTGCTTAATTACATATATAGCCTCCAGGCTAATAGTTTTTGAAATAACTCATTTTTTAAACTCTATCCTAGAGTTAAAAGAAATTGTTTACTTAAAACTGGATAAAACTTAAATGACCAAGAGCCATGGACAAAATGACAGTTCATTAATAACCTGATCAGGACTCCAACATGGTAGAGGAAACGATTGATTTATCCTATTTTGCCGCAGTACCAAGTACATTCTACCACTCCAAGTGTGTCGTTGAGAATTTGAGGATGACCTGATAGTGCGAGAGCCCAATATGCAAAATGTGTTGTTTCCAAACTTCTTTATCCATGTTTACCTACATGACCTTAATTTTATGCACTTCCAGATGATCAAAGCAAAGTGCTAACATTGACTCTATCCTAGCCACCTTGGAGAAGTCATTTGTAGTTAGAGAGTTTGTTTCTTTAACGAGTTGCACTCTCTCAAAAGTTTTGACCATGTCTGCTGCAAGCTCGATCATCTATCCATCATCCTTCAGGTTTTGTATATCGATGCATTTCAAATCTTTATGCATCGTATCAATGAGCTCTTTTAATCCTTTTAATAATTTGATGGATTCTTCGTGACCCTATTTAATGATTGAGTTTCTCCATTCAACATTTTTCCTTGATACATAAAGTACATTCTCATCCAATTTATCCACAGGCTTCTTGGCAAGAAATTTCATGATCCCAAATTTTTGTATATCATTCATCTGTGCTAAGACCGTTACCCCTTTATTTATTTCTTTGTCCCATGTTATAGCTTCCAACTCCAGCTCTTTACTCACAATTATAGCATTATCATACACCTTGATTAAGCTAGCAATGTAATCTATGCCTTCCTGCACTATGGAGTCAAGTCATTCATCAAAAATCTCAGCTATCATATGGTTTCTTTCAACCTGATCCAATAGCCTCTGGTTTACTGGTGATTTAGGGTCAAAAGACAATGACAGTTGTGTCAAAGGTTGAGGACTCGGGTGATGTATGGCATTGATATATTCTGCCATCTGTGTAACAACTTGTTTCAATTCCCGTTTGTCCTTCTCATCTTTCCAGGTTCTAGATATCATTCTTTTAATGGAAGATTTTAAATGTTTGGCATCCAAAGCTCTTGAAGCAACTCCCAGGTTAATTTTCTAAACAACAAAATCCTTTATTGTGGTATTCTCTAGGTCTTTATCTAAGATAGGCTTTGCTACTTCCACTACCCAATTTCCTGTTTCGTCATCGACCTCCAGCATAGCCTTTGTTTTAAGCTTTTTGGGTTTGGATATTCTTCCAAGGAACTTACTAACCATATCCTCCATGGGAATGGTAATAGGAACCACACTACGTTTCTTACCAATTGAAGCTCCAAGCCATCGACAAATGTTGGAATTTTCTTTGGGCGGAGGTGTCCGATAATCAGGTGGATCGACAACAGTCATGGTGCTCATCGAATTTGGATTTTCTTCAGATTCTTTCTTTGTATCTGCATCTTGTACTGAAAGATTATTTGACACCTATTTGTTTGTGGCCACCTAGGTTTATTCACTTGAATCTAAGTCCACAACAATCCGGTTTGCCGCTAGTTCCCTGTTTTTCTTTCTGCTCCTAGAACGGGTGACTCGAACTGCTGAGGAACTCAATGGAGATTTCTTTGACCTCTTGGTTTGAACCTCTCCAATTTTTAGCCTTGTGGCACCAACAATATCAATAATTACATTAGAGGCGGAAGTAGGAATCTGTGTTGTAGCATGAAATGGACTAACTGTTAATTCTTTAGGAGTAATAATTGGCTTTTTTCTAAATTTGTGGTCCCTTAACCACTTCTTTGTTCTCCTTATAACATTGAAGGACTTGGCTTGGATACTTTCTTCTTCTCTCCTATCCCATTCAATTTTACAGATGGGTTTCCCTTGAAACCTTACATTGGATTCAGGATCCAACACATCTTCGCCCTCCTCTTGTATTCCTGCCACGTTTATCGACAGCCTCATTGTAACAATCTATTGCAAAGTGAACCTTGACCATAATATCCTTCTTACTTCAAATTTATCACAACAATTTTCCCAATAATCTTCTAATTGGGGTTCATGAAAGAAATTGACATCAACATTTAGATGTTCTACAACATAGCCTCTGCTATCAAACTTACATCGGGCAATGTAGGGCTATAAATTTAGTTTCTTGAACTCTAATTCTAGGTTCAAAGCATCAGAAATGGATTTGCAACTATAATATCCAAGTTCAATTAGGAAGGCAACTCCAGATTTTCTCTTCACCCCTAACTTTATATCAATGTGGACAAGTTGTTTTCAAACTTCAATAAGTATATAACTATCAAAGGCATACCTGGGCAATTTGAATGGTTCACCTTCAAAGCCCCCCACTCCAATGTAAGTAAACCTGGGAAATTGGATAAAATAGCTTCCATATATATTGACTAGATCCATGGCTTTGGCTGACATTCTTTTATTTGTGTTCCCTGCAGTTCAAAGACAAGTCTACATGTGAAAACATCATTCCATCTTGTAACATTTTCAGCATATCTCTGTTGTTGCGAGTGTGGATATAAATCATAAACCTTCATGCCATCCACCCAAGGCGCATGATGTAACCCTTGCCACTCTCTGGTACAATCCAGTATATAAAATAAATATGAGGACATATTAAAACTGGGCATTCCAACAAAATTACTCAAACCCTCATGAAGCCTTTCAGCAATAACCTATGCCCAGTCAAGATATTTCTCACCAACTAACAATACCTGAATGTAAAAAATACATCCAGTCTTCCCAATAGAAAGTGTGTGAATTCCCTTTGAGTTTGTTTAAAAAAATCATAATATCCTACACCTCTGTTATGAAATGCTCTCTTGTAAGAGGTTTGGGTAACCGAGAACCCCCTTTCTGAACTTTTAGGAACCAATTCCTTGCAATGACGCTTTTATAAGTGCTTTTCCTCTTAGAGAAAAATGTGTATGAAGTACCAATGGACCAATTTTCATATGGATCCTTATGAGGGATTCCAATTGTAGCCATCACTATTTCCCTATTAATTTCTACTAACAATTTGCCATTGTTGGTCATAATGCACCTGTTACCGACATTATACCTATTCATACATGCTATCACCAATTCTGGGCAAGGAGCGGTAGTTGGGAATGCAGCAGCTTCAATCAAGCCAATTTTAACTATTATTTCCATCATCAAGTTAGCCTTATGATTTCTAGCTCTTTCTAAAAAATCTCCTAAGTCAGCTTGGGCTAAAGAAGTGTCACCCAGTTCTAGAAGTGTACTAACTAAGCACGATGTGTGGCCAAGATTTGGAAGAGTCAGCCTCATAATGGTTGCTTTTGCATTCATCAAAAAATTTCTAGAAAGAACAAAATTCTATTCCAAAACAAAGAATTTTTCTATACTGACTTTCTGAGCTAGTAACACAGCGGAGAAGAAATTATCAAAACTCACCTGTTACCACCATCAAATCTATGAAACCCTCGGAAGTATGGAGTTGAAATTACCTTCGGCGTCCTTCGCTTCTCCAACAACAACAACTACCAATTTCACAATTTGAGAATTCACATATTAAGAGGTGGAAGAAACTGAATAATACCTATGCATGCCTCATGATAATTCATTCGAGTGTGTGAGATAACCCATGATTTGATGGGATCCTGACAACTTTCTTTATTATATATCAACTCTGCACAAACGGCTTGAGTTTTCATGATTTCTTTCCATAATTAGAATTTTAAAATATGATATGCTCAGAATATTCCTTTTTCCATGCCACCTTTGCTTTATTAATGTCCTCAAGGCCAACTTGAAATGAACTTTTAAAATTTGAACCATTTAACAAGAAGTTCAATGGTTCAAGTTCAATCCTGAGAAAACAAAAGGACTTCCACCTTGCGGCTCAAAACAACACTGGGAATGAGCGAAGACTTTTAACAAACATAAAGGAGGACCTTGAACTTTTAACCTTGAACCACTTTAAGAATAGTTCAAAAGTTCAAGTTCAAAACTAACTTAACACATTAACACTCGCCCACTTAATAACAAAACAAATCCATGACACACACGAAGGCACCGGTTGAACCTTGAACCTTGAACCAAGACGCAGGTTCAACCTACGGGTTCATTGGGACAAAAGAAGTGGATTATAAAGAAAAGGTACATAGCCAAGGATAGATCAAACCGAATGGGTAAAGCAACATTAATGACACATTATTTTGCTCAAGACAAAGACTTTAACTGTTGACAAAATAATGGGGTAACAGAGAGAATGCCAAACCTTTTAGTCACAAAAATAATACAATCAAAACAGGATCCTCAAGTAAAAACCACACTGTGGCACTTGTGGAAACCAAAAGAGTAAAAACAAAGGACGTATCCAATGGTGAAAACCTCTCCAAGGTGCCTGAGGATGGAAGGTTTTATATTCTCCCCTAAAGCTCTAATCATGAGAGATCATCTATTCTCATAGAAGAAACAAAGGAAGTCAATCTCGAGGCACCTGAAAAATTCACACATACTACATCTAGCAGAATCACTGACTCCAGCAGAAGATCTTGATTTTACAGAGTTATTTCACAAGAAATAAATAAATTTTGTGTGGTCCTATGCAGACATGCCAGGACTTGATCCATAACTAGTAATGCATCACTTAACAGTATCAGAAGGAGCCAAATCAATAAAAAAAAAGCTTAGAAAGATGCATCCTCAAATCGCACTATTAGTAAAAGCTGAACTCAAAGATCTATTAGATGTGGGTTTCATAAGACCCATTGACTATGCAGAATGGATCTCCAACCTGATACCAGT
Source organism: Cryptomeria japonica (assembly GCF_030272615.1). Taxonomy (NCBI): domain Eukaryota; kingdom Viridiplantae; phylum Streptophyta; class Pinopsida; order Cupressales; family Cupressaceae; genus Cryptomeria; species Cryptomeria japonica. The sequence goes on from NC_081405.1 coordinate 672,156,540, forward strand.
GGAAAAACCAGTTGGGGGCATCTGTATCTATAAAGATTTTAGAGATCTAAACAAAGCATTTCCTAAATACGACTTCCCTCTTCCAAACATTGATATGATCGTGGACCTCATAGCAGGACATGAAATGCTATCACTCATGGATGGCTTTTCAAGATACAACCAAATCAGGATTACTCCAAAGGATCAACACAAAATACCTTTTACATGCCCATGGGGTACACTATTGGAATGTAATGCCATTTGGTCTCAATAATTTTGGCGCCACATATCAAAGGGAAATGACTACTATCTTCCATGATATGATGCATACACTGATGGAAGACTATATGGATGATTTACTAGCTAAATCATTAACTGGAGAGGGTCACCTCATTGTACTGGACAAAATCTTCAACAAACGAGCAATATAATGTACGCCTAAATCCAAAGAAGTGTGTCTTTGAGGTAGCCTCCGGAAAGCTCCTAGGATACATTGTCTCAAACAAAGGAATTGAGGTTGATCCCGCAAAGTTCAAAGAAATTAGGGAAATGCCACGTCCAGGAACATCATTCAATTAAGAACATTACAAGGAAGGCTACAATCAATTCGGCGGTTCATTGCACAATTGGCTGACTAATGTCATCCCTTCACACATTTGCTTCACAAGAATGTTCGTTTCAAATGGGAAGAGAATTTCCAGCAAGCATTCTAGCATCTCAAGAACTACCTAATGACGCCACCATTACTGATGCCACCATCTCCAAACATGCCCTTATTGTTATACATATCAACTACAGCTACGGCCTTAGGCATGTTACTCGCACAACATAATGTAGAAGGCAAAGAATGTGCAATATACTACATTTCCAGAACAATGGTAGGGTATGAACTCAATTATACCCCTATTGAACGAGCTTGTCTAGCAGTAATTTTGGCAGCCACCAAATTGAGGCACTAAATGTTGACACACAAGATACAACTCATTGCCAAGATAGATCCACTCAAGTATCTACTTAGTAAAGTAGCACTAACCGGCCGTTTAGCAAAGTGGGTTATGCTCCTCAGTAAATTTGACATAGAATATGTGGAACGCAAAGCCATTAAAGGACAAGTCATTGCAAATCACCTAGCTAAAGCATCGCTCATAGGCGACCATCCTCTCATTTCCAATTTTCTAGATGAGGAGATTTTTCGCAGTTATGCCAACACCACCATGGAAGCTATATTTTGATGGGTCTTACACTAGACATGGTTCAGGAGAAGGCATTCTTTTTATCACTCCTCAAGGTGATAGCATACCCAAATCATACAAGCTCACATTCCCATGCATGAATAACATAGCAGAGTATGAAGCTTTGATCACAAGACTCTGCATGGCCATCCAATGGAATTTGAAAGAACTACAAGTATATGGTGATTCTCATTTAGTCATACGACAAGTTAATGATGACTACCAAACTAAGGATGATAAGTTCGTACCTTACAAGAAAATGGTTGATAAATTCAAGGAATTATTCACAGCTATCACTTTTGAGCAGATTCCTCGAGACCAAAACAGAGTTGCAGATGCAATGGCTACAATAGCTTCTCTCCTTGATCTTCCATAGAACTCAACACACTATGAGTTCTTAGTTGAACAAATTTGGATCCCCGCTTATGATATCCCATAATTTGAGATGGTTTGTCAACTCATCGGTCCCGATTCCCCATGGTATGATAAATTTAATGCTTATTTACATGATCAAATCCTTCCCACTAACCAATCAAACAACCAATGAAAAACCTTCATACGCCAATCTTCTCGATACACCATCATAGTTGAAATCCTATACTGACGAGGTCTCGATGGTGCTCTCCTTCGATGTCTAGAGAAAGGTGAGGTGACCATAGCTTTAGAAGAAGTACATGAAGGTATCTACGGAGCTCATTCAAGTGGCCCTTCAATGGCTAAAAAGATCATGTGGGCAGGATACTATTGGCCATCTATGGAAAAAGACTCCTACTTCTTTGTCAGAAAGTGCAAGAAGTGTCAAGTTCATGGAGATCTGATACATGCCCCAATGCAATAATTTTAACCTATCACAACACCATGGCCCTTTTGTCAGTGGGGACTTGACCTTGTGGTTAAAATCCATCCATCTTCATCTAACGGTTATAAATTTATCATTACCGCCACGGAGTACTTCACCAAGTGGATCAAAGTCATTCCCCTCACCCAAGTCACCGACAAGCAGATCACCTCATTCATCCTCAATTACATCATTTATCGGTATGGTGTACCCATGTCCATCATCACAGATAATGGGCTCCCTTTCAAAAATCAAGATGTCTGTGAACTCTATGAGAAGTTTCATATCCAACACCGTTTTTCCACCCCATATTATCCACAAGGCAATGGTCAAGCAGAAGCATCAAATAAGAATATATTGAGGATCCTCAAAAAGACAGTCAATGATGTTGGTCGTGATTGGCACATTTGTTTGAATCTAGCACTATGGGCATATCAAACTAGCATTCGAACCCCTACAGGCGCAACCCCCTACTCACTTGTTTATGGCTCAGAAGCCATCTTGGGGATTGAGGTTGAATTACCATCTCTATAGGTCTCCTTGCACAATATAATAAATGATGAATAATATCGAGTCTCACATCTTCAGGACTTGGAACTACTTGATGAAAAGTGACAAGCTACCTACAACCACCTTAAAGCATATTAGTAGTGCATGAGTAGAAGCTACAATCATAGGGTCAGACTTTGCACATTTGAGGTAGGAGATCTTGTTCTCAGAGAGAATCCTCTCAATCAACCAAATCAAGAACATCGAGGCAAATTTGAATCCAATTGGCTGGGTCCATATGTCATCACTGTCATCTTTGGGTCTGGGGCATATCAGTTAGCAACTTCAGAAGGAGAACCACTGGCAGATCCAATCAACAACATGCATCTCAAAAAGTTTCATACATAAGCTGTGCAAAGCATCAAGCTCATCAAATATCAAAAAATACCAAAAAAAATCATAAAAAGTCCTGAACAAAATACAAAAAAATAAAGAAAATAAAGAAAATAATAAAGAAAAATCATTCATCCAAATGGTGAAAACCACTCTGGTGGCGCCTTGGGTAAGTAAGGTGGTGAAAACCTGGTAAACAGGCGCCATTCATAAAGGCTACAGCTCCATTGTCTCTCAGACTTGTTACGATCACATCCATTGCATCCATTCATCCATCATTTATACCAATCAAGCCACGTTCATCACCATCCATCTCTAAAAGGAGGGGTTGTGTAATCTATGTTACCTAGGTCATCCTATAAGCAAAGCAAGTTACTCTATCTACACAGGTACATCGACTCACGCACACCTAGACTACAATAGACATTTACATTAATTTTCTGGTCTCAATACATATGCTACGTCCAGCAAACACCACAAACAACCTACAATGCAAACACTATCAATTGATCAACCAATCAAACACAATCAAAACAAACAATTACATCAATTGTCTAAGTCTCCATGAGTATTTTGCTTCAGATACCTTGACTTCATCAGGCAATTACATCAATTGTCTAAGTCTCATCAGGTCAATTTGACTCACTTACTCAGACTTTATCCTATCCAAGCGAACAACTGACATCAATTGTCACGCTTTGACTAAACCAGGGAAATTCAACTGATTGCACCAGACTGTCCAACCAATTTTGATCAATTGTACAACATCAATCAAAAGTACAAACACTACATTTGCAACGTGTCTCCTACATGACCTAACGGTACTCACTGGCTTACCCTTCTCCTCCTTCATTCCCAAATCCTCCATTCTATCCATGCCTAGTTTTTTTAAAAAATTCGAGAGAGTGCCCAAATTTTTGAAATTTTATCCCATCTCTTGAGAGGGCATACCTAACCACCAACTTGGTGCATGTTGGGGCACGTACTATGCTTACTTGTTTTTCTTTGAAACGATGCGATAAACCACACTATCTCAAAGAGGGGAAAATGTAGACACCCAAATCTGTCTACTTAATTAAATGAATATTGAGTATTTATTTGATTATTTAACCATCGATCAACAATTAATTAATTTAATTAATTCATCTTAACCCTCTTCTCCTATTAATTAAATAAATTATTCAATTTATTTAATTTAATTCATTAAACCATGTTCTGACAATTAATTAAATAAATAAAGCATATTTGTTTAATTAACCCCTCTCCACATTTAAATAAATCAACATTTATTTAAATCCCTAAAATCCTCTCTCTCACATTTAAATAAATAAAGTTTTATTTAAAATCCCACCCCACTTGCATTCTCCTACAAATGCAAGTTGCACACATAAATGAATTTTATTTCTAAATAAAATCCTATTTTCTCTCACCCACCAAATCCACTTGCATATCTAACCCTTCTTCTAGACTCTTCTATCCCCTTCTAATTAGCCTAATCCCCCTCTCTAATCATTTGCACATCCCTTAAGAAAGGTCACTTCTCAAAACAACTCAAAATTCTTCAATAACCATTAAAGGTTTTGTGTCTCCAACAAGCTAACATCTAAAGTCTTCTAAAACCATTAAAGGCTCTTACATGACCATAAATGGTTAACTCAAACTCAACCTTTGATTAGAGACTTTCTCTCTAACTCAACCATCCTTTAACTCATGAGTCTCTTCAAGCATTCATTGCTTTGAACATGGTTATCCCTTTTACTCTTGCACAAGAGTTTATCCCTTGGATAATAGATTTATCCAATAACCCAACCCACATGAGGTTACCCTCATGTCTCCTCAGGCATTAAATGTTCCTTTCTTCTCCTCTCAAGCCATCTCATTTTGATACTTGTCATCATGGGATTGGGTTGAAAGCCATCACATAGATTCCAAACCTATTAATCTTGACCCTTCACGAGCTCACTCAATCTTAGCCATGTGATGAAATTGTCATCAAAGAGAGATAAATCACCTCAAGTAATTATCCCAAATATGTAAAGACTCAACAAACAAGTCTAAAACTCTTGTGAAATACTCGTCCCACAAAGAAAGATCTAAAACATTATGATCAGCTTGCTAAAGAGTAGAACTCAAATCTGAAGAAGCGGGAGATGCATGAGTAGGAATCTCAATGCTTGTCTCAAGAAAAAAAAATATTCAAGTGTCCAAACTTCTCCTCACAAACATGATTCACCCTTGATGGTGTTAATTTCTATAACCCAGCAACAAATTAATTGCTCAACAAATATCACAGAAAAGGAATTATCTATTTGGTAACAATTAATACACCGGTTTAATTAACAATAACGAATAGTAAAAGCAAATTCACACGAAACCAACCACACAAACATAGATAACATTGATATACCCAGGAAACCCCAATGTGAAGAAAAACCTGCAAATTTTGAATCTTCTATTCAGCTTCAAGAGAAAACTTTCCTTCTGAATACAATCCTAGTTGCTACAACAATTTTACATGTATATCCTTCTTGATGAAAACATCAATTATGCAAGAGAAGTGAAACTTTCCTCATACAACCCAACCTAAGAGAAACATTCCTTGCATGACACAAACTAGAACTTTCCTTACATGAAGTGAGAGAAAGGAAACTTGTCTCACATAACTCAGACTATCTTAGACATAAAATTGCTCTTGGTGTTAACCTCACAATTCTAGGAAATAGTCTAATTACAAAATAGAAAACATTCTCTTGCTAAACATCCAACACGAGCAGCACTTAAGCAACTTCCACAACCACACCTTCTGAACTACAGAAAACTTAACAAATGGAAGGGTGTGAACATCAGTTAAAGTAACATCATCATCATCATCATCATCATCATCATCATCATGAGCAAAATGAGAATAGGAATACAATCAAGATGAATGACCCATCACTCCCATAGCAATGGAATTTGTAATCTCTATGTCCCTAATGTAGACTTAATCAAGGGTGAACCCCACAATATTACCTTGTGCACCATGAGTAATTTGATAAAGTGAAAGGAGATAAGTGGTCAAGGATGCTACACAAAGAACACCATCAAATGTTCCCCCTCCCATCTCAATAGAACCTTTCCCAAAAACTTTCATATATGTGTTGTTACCCATCAATATATTATCAGAATTACAGGACTCAAAAGAAGAGAACATATCCATAGAAGATGCCATATGATAAGATGTTTTTGAATTAAGAAGTCATCTCCTATGTTCAGGAATTGTATATGCCAAGAGTGCATTACCTTTCATATTGTTAATGTCATGTGAAATTCCTATAGTTATTGATTGCATAGATGAAGAAGTTGTCGATTGTGAAGTTGAAAGAGGAGACTCTTATGAGGGCAGCTTGATGTTGAAGAAGGTGTGTGAGTGTCAATAGCTTTATAATATAATGAGATGACGTTCTTTACACTCTCATTATATGCAACCTCAATGTTAAGAGATGAAGAAGTTGTCGATTGTGGAGTTGAAGGAGGAGACACTTATGAGAAAATGGCATATAATGAGAGTAACAAGAGCTTCATCTTTGTTGACGTTGAAGTTGCATATATTCACTTTTGGTCAATATCATTAGTGGAAATCACAAATGAATATTTTGTTGTTGACATTGAAGTTGCATATAATCACTTTTGGACAACAAAATCTTCAATAGTGATTTTCACTAATGATATGTGGTTAGAAGTAAAAATTTGCACAAATCCATGATACAATCAAAGAGTACAATAGTAGAATAATAGATTACCCCCCATAATATAAGCAACTAACCCCTTTGTATAAGAGAAATTGAAACTATGTTTGCAAATAAATTACAACAATTTATCCAAAAGTAATAAATCAGAGCTACAAACTAAAATTATGAAAATCTAGAAACAAATCTGCACAAAGTATATGAACAGAATTGAAGTGCTCCTCAACACCTTCCTAATATTGCTTAAATCACGAAAAACGGAGTTCAAAGCCAAACGTTATGAGCTCGAGAGTGGAAAAGAAAGATTTGACTTCAACAAGAAAAAAACATCAAATAGCAAAATAATAAAAAATACTCAGAGTGTTGTGAATTTAACAAAAGCAGCTTTCCATAGATATCTCATTTACAAAATTTTGTCTATGTTTGCATAAGTTACATCAATTTGAAAAAAAGGCCTATTTTAGGCACTTTGGAGCAAATCAAGTGACCAGAAGGCTTAAACCCAATAACTCATATGACAACTGGGGGGTGTTGGGGGAAAAGATAATGTGGCAAGCCCCATCCCACACCTCTTATGCTCTTCTAAGAAAGGGTTGAGAAAAAATGAACACACGATGCCTTAAGCAAACAACATACTTGGTGAAGGCAACCACATATAAAGAGAAAAACTGCAAAGATGAGCCCAATTTAAGTTTAGAAGAGACCCACTTAAATAAAGATACAACCATGGGTATGAAAGGGTCAAGTGTTGGTCAAACAACCCAATTGCAAATAATAAACCACCCACGGTACAATGAGTCAAGCCTCCAGACAAAACATGGTATGGATTACAAATGATGCAACCACCAACCTTAACACCAATAGAGCCATTGGACTAAAACCCTCAACTCAGCCCTACAAGAGTGGATACGCTTACCAAAATGTAGAAGATATTGGACCACAAAACTTGTACAGGCTACGAAAACAGGTACCATCCCTAGACAAAGTATGAACCGGCTAATCAAAAGGTTGATCACCAAATTGTTACAGAGTTGATCAAAGCCACAAACCATTAGCCAAAGTATTGATCAGGCCTACAAATGTTATGATGTGCAATCTTCAATAAGTAAAATTTTGATAGGCCGAGTTGGTGGCAACAATCTGCAAAGAGCACAAAGAAAAAAAAAAATGATCAGTTCAAAAATTTTGCCAATACAAAATGATTGTTGTGCCAAAAACCATTGGCTTTTCAACAGTCTGATAAGCAAGAAAACAGTCAGAGAAATTAAGAAACCACAACTAATAAAACCAACATACACTTACGCCTCCAATGAATAGCCTATGTCACCAGCCAATGATTGCGGCCAATCTAGGGCTAGGGCCAACAAATGGACAGTGTGAGCCTTTGTAATTTTGCCAACCACTAGCTAATAAGGTCGATGAAAGAATTCAATGAGTTGAATCAAAGATCAGAAAATCTCAACAAATTAATAAATCTAGATGATGGAAACTCCAACCAATGGTAAATCAAGTCTCTACTAATAATCCCCCTATAGATTGTAAGTATATTGTCGATTAAGTTAAGTCAAGTTAAGTTAGTATTTGTGGATATTTTGAACATTTCACATGGGATGCGTAGTTACATGCTTCTTCTTCACATGGAGTGCTTGTAGATGGCTTGTGATTCAGAGGTGTTCATGGATTTATTGTAATGTTGCATTGTTGAATAATACATGGTGCATGGATGCTTTTGGAGGTTGGATTTTTCCCTCACGAGTGTCTATTCTTTTGCATATGGATTCTGAGTATTTATTTGCATTGATTTCTCATTTGGTTTATGTGAAAAATGTTAGTTTATGGTTGCATATATTCCAACAGAATAGGTGTTAGTGAAACAATAGACTATAGGTTTGATGTATTACACTTTAATCTTAGGCCTTATTTTGTTTGGGAACAAGCAAAAGTGTAGTTGGGGGGAGTGATGGGTTCTACAAATGATACAATCTTATCTATTTTATTCGTTCTTTCACAAGAATTTTATATGTTTTAAGACTTCAATATGAACTATGTTTTAACTTAATATGTGATATATGACATGTGATGAATGAATATGTTTTGTAGATATTCATGGTTGATATAATGTCATAATGTTATAAATGGTGTTGATGTAAATGAATTCTTGTCCTAAGATACTAATCCGCAACTTAGGGATTGATTGATGACCCACAACTAAAGCAAAATGTTCCCCTACAACCCATGTGGAAGAAGTCAAGAAGTTGTTGATTGAAACACAATTATTAAGGAGTTATATTGACCTTGTCTTTCAAGAATAAATGAACTCACGGGATATGCAGGAGTTTACAAGATAGTGTAGTTAAGTTTCATCATGGCATCTATTCACTTCTTGCACATTCCCTATCTTTCCTATTTTGTTGATTAAATAAGAGTCCAATTAAGATTGTGATTCTTGTTACTTTAGTTGTTGATTTCAATTTTAGGAGAATAAGTCATCCTCAATGTTAGGGAGGATTGGCAAGCATTCATAGAAGTTTCTAAGATATAATTAACTCACCCTCTCGATATTGTGTATAAATTCTAATCTTGGTAGAGTTGGAAACTCTCGAAATACATGATACAAGCTAGAATCTTCTAGTAGAGAAGTTATTACTATCTGTTATGTACTATTGAAGAATGAAAAATGTGATGATTGATGGCATCCTAAGTTAAGGCTACTTTGTGTTCAAAGGTTGCAACACGCAAGCAAGGGCTACTTGACTTAATGTAATCATCTTTATAGTTAGACTGTTAATTTAGCACTAGTTAAGATTGTTCATTGATATAATAGATCACGTGCTATAATTGTTCTTCAATTAGATAGATATAATTTGTTCATGATGTCAGTTTTATAGATTGTGAATTAAAGTTGTAGCACATTCGTAATATTGCACTACCCACAATCACTTATGGGTCACTTGCTAGTTACCTGCAACAACTGATGTGCAAAGAGGTTAACATTCCAACATTGTATTTGTTTCGATTAATTGTTGAATTCAATCATTTCCCTTTAGACAACTAATAGATGGATTAGATATTTCTTGGTTGCACATACTTTTTTAGCTTCATCCAAGTATATATGTACTTGGTTGATAATTAAATTAATTCCTCTATGATAGTAGGTTACTTAATATTGGATTTGTTGGCCCATTAAGAGTATGCATTGAGATGTATGCATCAACCTATTGGATTTAGGATTCGGTCACATGTGTGTAATTATATTTGAGAAAATGTCTTTTTAGGATTTTAAAGCACTTGTTGGTACCCTCTTAAGCTCCAAAGTATGTGGACCATTCAAGAAACCACTAGAATGGTGCTATCAGACAAGGAAATAAGTTTTTTTTTTCAAGTGCTAATTTTAACACCTTGAACCATTGATCTTGATACATTACCACATATGGTCTTTTTAGGATGTTAGAGCACTTGTTGGTACCCTATTAATCTCCAAATTAGGTTGACCATTCAAGAAACCATTAGAATGGTGCTATCAGACAAGGAAATAAGTTTTTTTTCAAGTGCTAATTTCAACACCTTGAACCATTGATCTTGATACAGTACCACATACATGATCAATAATGTGTTGTTATGCATATAAATAACTTTATTATAACATTATTTCAAAAAGGGGCAAAATGTAGACACCTAAAATTGACCACACCTTTGTTTGGTTAATATACTACAAATTTGACTGATTTTGTATCCTAATATTGATTAAATAATACTCTTAATTAATATTCTATCATCTCAACCTTTCTCCTAACCTATTTCTTCTATTATCCCTAAATTATCCTAAGGTAATTAATTTAATTAATTTACCTATCCTAGCATGTTTCATAACTTCATCTATTATATTAAATAAATACCTTATTTATTTTATTTTATTCATAAAATACTTTCATTCCCCTTTTCTTCTTAAATATGAATTAAATCTAAACATTTAATTCACATTTTCCTCTCATATTCAAATCCTCCAACTCTCCCACTTGCACCTAGTCACATTCCCTAATCCAATTCTAATCCCACCTAATTAACCCCTAGTCATTTGCACATTCTTAATCCATGGTTAGGAAAGACTAATTACCTTTCCATTTACTCCTACATAGCTTTTCCCTCCCCCTCATAACTCTTTTCCCTTTTGGAAGGGAAACCCGCATGGGTCTCTCCTTCCAAAAGTACTCCCAAGGAATTAAAAATTAACTTATTCTCCTCCATCCCCATGCTTTGGGAATGTGAGATAAGAAATGCCTTTATAGCAAGATTTTGCCCATGCTGCAAGGTACTTTTACAATACCCATCTCCCTTTCAAGGCATCACATTGTGCCACTTGGCACAATCTCATGTCTTGAGAGACCACTTTCTATGTCCACACTTGATCTTCTCTCCTCTCATCCTAGCCATTTGTTTGCAAGGCTGGTATAGCAGATAGACATCTAGATAAAAAAAATTGCATCTGGCCACATCAGACATGCTGAGTTCAGGGATGGAAACATGGCATGTAAACTAAGGGTAATAAGTATGGGTTACATCTCATCCTATAGTTATAGATAGATTGTCAAATACGATCACCATAAGTAAGGTGATATAAGGCAATATAATAGAGGTATAAGAAAAGGGAGAATATATGATATGAATATATAAAGATGTATAAGGAGACATAAGGGTGTATATGATATATAATCGATACAATTATTTTTATAATCTAAATCTAACATGTTATGTTTGTTCTTACTATTTTGTTAGTGTAGTCTCCCAAGTTTTACATCTTTAATTATGAGTCCAATTTCACACTCTCCTTAGCACTTATTTTATTTTTTCATTCCCCTAAGCATTTTAGGACCATTTCTATCCTTGAATTAACCCTCAACTCAAGAATATGGGTCATATCCTATTTTAAAACTTCAACACACTTTATCCCACACTTAAATGTTGTCAAATGTAACATAAATTTAAAATTTAATATTAGGGCCCTATTATCTTGCCAGTTTCAACTTTGTTTTCTATCACAAGTGCATTTTTTAATCCTTGTTTCACTTCTATATTGTTTTGTAGCTTTTAGTTTCTTTGTCAATTAGTTCTATCAATTAATGTGCTCACTCATGCATGCTTTAGGACCTAATTAGTTCACATTTGAATCAATCAAGAGATCTTTTAAGCGACAAAGGAATAGAACAAAGGGATTGTTTGACTCTCTTTAAGTAAGAGGTAGTCAACCATAAACCCCTTTTGTGGTTTGTATTTCAATGTTTAATGAAAGGGGGTTTGGTCCTAGTTGAATTGAGAGCTAGAATAATTCTTCCCTTTTTCATCTTAGACATTTTGGTTAATCTAACATGCTTGTATAATTTCTTATTTGTATGAACTTGGCTTATTACATTCCCTTTAATTTCAAAAAAAGTACAAAAAGAAAAGAAAAAATGTGTTTTTCATGCATTGTTATGTCTTTCATTATATGCATTTAGATGAAATTTACATTTTGAATGCTTTATTTCATTAGATTACATCATTTCATTGCAATAATTAGAGCAAGTTTTTATTTTCTTAGATTAAAACAAAAAACAATCCTTTCTTGAAGAAAATATGTTATCCAACCATGTTGAATCTCTTTTTACAATATTTCCATACTTTTGATGGGTCATTTTCATGTAGAGGTCCCAATCACATCACAAACAACTCAAAACCATTCTTCAAAGGTGTTCACAAATTTACAAGGAAAAATCAACTCATCAACTCCCTCATTTCACTTCTTGATCCTAGTTGGTTTACCCAAAACTTGGTTCAAACTCACCAAATGGCTTGACAAACTTGGGGCAGGCCACTAAAAAGGATCAATGCATCACGACCACCCACTTTATGCACCGGTTCACTTCCCATAACCTCTCCCTAGATGAGTTGCTTTACAAGGGCCCATTTCCTAGTACCCCTATTCAAAGGGTTTTTAGGCCTTAATTCACAAACTTCCCAAAATGACTTCATAAATAAAATAGAGATTCAAACACTCATTATCAAGTTACATAATATACTCCAAAATTATTGGTGGTTGCTTTGGAACATGTGCATCAAAAATGGCCTCCTATGTTGTCCTAATTAGGCCTATTAGGCCTCTTTTACAAAGAGACTATCAACAAAACCCTTTCTAATATACAAGAAACTACTCATACCTTCACAATGGGTCTCAAATAGATAAAATCCATAATTTTTAAGGCAAGATACCATCCCTTAGTCATGAGTTTACAAAACCCTTATTTTTAAGCCAATATGAGGAGGGTTTCTTAGAAATCCCACTTCCACACTTTCCCACACTTCACCAACTATTCAAAATCCTTAGAAAATGTTTTTGCATGCTTTTAGAATACTCACATTACCCTTCCCAACTTTTGTTCATCCATTTCCCACTTCATACCTCTCATTCTCACTTGAGAATGTGTCTCAATCCACCTAGGGCATCATCACAGAGCCATACAAAGAACTCAAAACCCTGTACGTCATTGAAACACAAAAAATAAAATATAATAGGCCATTCCACCAAGTTACAGTGCCATACAGTGGGCGGAATGGCCAAAACAAAAAAATATTCTTACAAGGCCTATTGTTGCCCATGTATTGGCAGTTTATACAAAAATGCTTATAAAATTCTCAAAACTTAATTAAACGAATCCAAACAAAATGAAAAAGGAAGATAACTCAAAGAAATATCATTCCATAACAGTTTCTTGGCATGAGAAGACCGTACAGAAGAGTACAATTTGCTGCAACGTGAAAAAATAGTAAATTTGTGGAAAAGACAATAATTTCTTAATTTCTTCTTGAGTGCCATGTACATTTGTTATCTCCAACCCCCATTAGACCTCTCAAGGGTCTTTTATCCCCTTAAAACAATTTTTCAACCACCTTTAACCGCTTTTCAAACTATATAACCGTTGGGGTTCACATTTGACAAAATGTTGTATAATGACAATTTTACAAATTTGACAACTTAAGCAACTTTGCTTATTTATTACAAAAACTTTGTAAATTGGCTCTTCATGACTCCTATTCATCCAAACATGCCTAAATGAGGTCAAATAGATCTTTGAAAAATATTACATACCATGACCTCATTATTTGGCATTCTCGACAACATTATGACAATATCCACCCATATCAAACCTACACAAATGGTTCATAGAACCTTATTTAGTTACATTTAACATGAAATAGGACTCAAAACTTTAATTGGCCTCAATGAGGCATATAACCAATTAGGTTCTCCTACACCACATTTAGTAGTGATGAATTTGATATGTTATATAAAGCCCTTGACTGCATCTCTATTAAGTTATCCTCTACATATTTTAAACCAACCTTTTTCTAAAGATTGATCAACATGATACATGTGATTGGTTAAAAGAATGAACCCAAAAAGCCTAAGATTGTTGTGCATCTTCATCCTAGTGTCCCTCAACCTCAAAACAAACTAGTGATTGTTGTTACAAGTGGTAAGCTTCTTAACTCCATCTTAAATTTTAGAAAATAACTCATCCAAAGTCATAAGATGAATCAACATAGTTATCTTTTAGTTGCTCACACATACAACACAAGAAACAATAAGCAATCCAATCATGTGCAATTCGTTCCTTCTTCTTCTTCTTTTCTTTCTTCTCAACTAGTGCTTCCTCCTACACCTCATCTTACCCAACATCTTGGAAAGGAGTATGATCTTGTTCAACAACTTTGTGCTACTCCAGCCAAAATATCCCTTAGGGAGTTGATTCAAACTTCACCTACATACCATGGAATGCTTCAAGAAACTTTGCAAGAGATAGTTGTTCTACCTTATGTGAGACCTAAGGATGTAGTAGCTTTGTTAAAATGTATGCATGCAACTAAGATGGACATTGTGTTTTCCCAACATGAGTTTCCTTCTTTGGAAGTTCAAAACTAATATGATCCTCTTATGATTATTGTTCTTATCAATGGTAATGGGATAAAATGAACTCTGGTTGATAATGGATCAGGTCTTTTATATGTATCAAGAGCATTAACTTGTTGTATAAAATCAACATGGACAATTCTCATATTCAGCATGTTTCTATCTCTATTCTTGGATCTGATAATGTTGGTAGACAATTGTTTTTGATTAAAAAAGCAGCGTTAATTGGTAGACAATTGTTATGTACAATTGCATTACCTATTAAGATAGTTCTTATCATTTTATCAATACCTATAAATGTCATGTTGGATACCCTCAAATATAACCTTCTATGCAAACCTTGGATTCATGTTATGCAAGTGGTCCCTTCAACTCTTCATGACAACCTTAAGTCCATTTACAACTACAAGATGTATACCTTAGAAGGTGATACGAACAAACAAAGTCGTTTACAAACAAAAGTAGGATATCAATCTTCTTTAAATTCTTCATTTCCTTCTCCAATCCAAATAGATATGTAATCTACTAATGAAGATGATCTTTCACCTGAAGAGGTACTATTAGAGGATGATTGTGGTTAAGTAGATTTGACACCTTCCTATGTGGGAGAATATTTTATCCCTCCATTATAATCTAAGACTAAAGAGGATGATATGGTGATATCCACAAAGGATTCAACTTCTTTTATACAACCTAATAACAATTTTGTGGTTGCTTCTACTTCAATTGTCTTTTGATTCTTCTTCCTATGACATTGAGACATATTAAGCTCTCCTATTTTTTTTTAAATGGCATTTATTTATTGTCCTAGTTTCCATATCTTAGCCAAGAGTAGATATAGAGGCAATGGTTGTGGTGCAAATGAACAAGGAATTAAAGTCCCTTTAGAAACTTACACACATGTAAACTTCATTTGAACTTGGATATAATCCTGTGAAATCCACCAAAGCATCTCATAGACCATCTCTCAATGTGAATGTTAAATCTGTTAGAAGTATGATTGTCATTGTACCAAAAGATCAACTTGTTAATGCCCGATACAACCACTAGACTTATAGAATCCACGGGAGGTGGTTAAGCCATGTTACAAACCTGAGCTTTGCGATGCACAACACAAGGAGACCAAGGGCGCACACCTTGCAACAATTTCTTCTTCTTCTGAATCTCTTCCTCTAGTTAATCGTCACTTAACTGAAATTAGTTTTGCCCCTTGCATACTTTTATTTGACATATTTTCTATGGATGATTCCTTAGCCGAATTATTGCAGTTTATAATAATATTCCTCGGTATCATCATAATCATGTATTTCCCTTTTGTTTAAATGTTGAAGCATACTTTGGGAAAGACGTTGAATTATCAAATGATGCCTTGAAGATGACTCAAGAACTTCCTCATCTTTTGGATATTCTTGAATGTAACAATTTCCTCATTTAAATACTATTGATGTCAAAATGGATTTGTATAATGCTTAAAAAGTGATTAAAATTGGAAAATGTCTTGAAGATGATAAACAACATTATCTTTCTTCTCTCTTGTATGATTTTCCTGAACTCTTTCCTTGAAATTATTCAGATATGCCTAGTATTGATTCTCAATTTGTTACCCATATTATTGTGTTGCTTCTCAATGCCACCTATTAAACAAAATATTAGAAAGATGAATCCCAAGATTATGTTACTAGTTTAGGTTGAGATTAAAATGCTTCTAGAAGCTAGTTGTATCTGTCATATAGAATATTCACCTTGGATTTCAAACATAGTTTACATTGATAAACTAAATAATAATATTATAATGTTCACTCACTTTTGAGATCTTAATGAAACTTCTTTGAAATATGACTTTCCCCTTCCAAACATTGATATGATAGTTGATTCCACACTCGGTCATACTTTATTGTCCTTTATGGATGGCTTTTTTGGATTCAACCAAATCATTATCAATCTTCAAGATCAATAATAACACCTTGGGAAAAAATTGTTGGGTTATCATGCCCTTTGGATTAAAGAAAGCTAGTGCAACTTATCAGCCTGCTATGACCCTTATCTTTCATGACTATATGGATAAAATCTTGGAGGACTATGTTGATGAAATCTTGGCTAAATCCATTTCCTACCAAGATCATGTCAATATCTTTTGTCAAATCTTTGGATGTATTCATAAATATAATAACATGCATTTGAATCCCCAAAAATGTGATTTTGGTGTTGATAGTGGAAACTTATTAGGATTCATTGTCTAGCATTGTGCAATTGAAGTAGACACAAAGAAAATAGAAGTTATTGTTAACATGCCACCTCCTAGAAATATTTCTCAACTATGTAGCTTAAAAGGAAAGATTAAATTCATTCATCCATTTATTTCCCAACTCGCAAATCAAACCCTTCCTTTCACCCAATTACCTAAAAAGGATAGAAGTTTTAAATAGAATGTGGATTGTCAAAAAACCTTTAATGGTTTAAAATATTACCTAGCCAATACCCCTATCTTACAACCTACAATCTTAATCATCATTTTCTTCTCTACTACTGCTTCTTCTAATGTTCTTGCAGCCTTATTGGCACAATTGTGGTAGTCATAGTAAAGAACATCATCTATTATACATAAGCCACACTTTACTTGATTATGAAGTCTGATATACTGCAATTGAAAAATAATGTCTTGCTCTTATTTTCGCAACTTAAAAGTTAAGACATCGCCTTCTTTATGTTGAAACACGTGTTACTATTAAAATTTTATTTGTTAAAGCATCTTATCTCCAAAACAGATCTTTTGGGATGCTTAGCTAAATGGGTTATGTTGTTAACTGAATTTGAACTTAAGTTTGTCTCTCAAAAAATGATTAAAGGCCAAGCTTTAACTGACCATTTAGCTGATGCTCCTTCATCCTTCACTCTCCCTAATCAAGACAACTTTCTAAATGATCTCGGTCTTCCTTTAGATGTAGATAATGCATGGGACTTATTCTTTGATGGATCTAGATGTCGAATTGGCTCTGGTATTGGTGTTATATTATTACCTCCTTCAAAAAGGCCATTTCTTCTATCCTATCATTTCACTTTCTTATTTACCAGCAACATTGTTGACTATGAATCCCTTATAGCTAGATTACGTGTGTCTTTATCCTTTAAAATGCAACACTTGTGTAACAAACTAGTAATTTCACGGAATTTCTTGTTGTTCTTTTCACTTTAGAAAGAGGTTATGTCCTAGGTTGGTGAAAGTATCTATGAATCAAATAATCGAGTTGTGATAGATATGTTTAATGAGAAAAGGTTGGATGGAGTTAATTGGCATTTGGTCTTGGTGGTTAGGCAAATTCTTAGTTTGAATGTTTCTTTAGATTTCGTTTCCTTTTGTTACATTCCTAGGGAGTGGAATGGTCTATTACTTGGCTAAATGGATCTCTAAGCAAATGGAGGGATGGAATGTTCGGGATTGGGAACATTTCTCCCCAAAATATTCTCTTACTTTAGAGAAGTTAGTTATTGATGAAATGATAGGGTGATTGGTGACCCTTTCTGAGGTTCCTTTTGGTGAGTTTCTCATCATTTTTTGGCATATCTTTGATGAGCTTTTTGATCTTCTTTCTTTTTAATAGTTCTTTATGATTAACAAGAATCCACCCCTTTCCCAAAAAACATTGTGTGCAAGTGTAATTATGGGTAGAAAAATAGAGAAAGGGGTTTTAGTGGATGAGAAAAAATATTGTTGAGTTAACTCCCACAAAAGAGTAGGAGATAAGTATTGGATGAAGGTGGAAAGCTAGCAGTGGGTTAAAATGGGAGGAAGAAAGTGGAGAAGTTTTTAGGAGTTTGGAATGGTGTAAAGGATTCCACAAGAGAATAGGAAGCTAATGGCCATATTTGGTGAAAGGTGGCAATTTTTTATCAAGTGAAGCATCGAGTGTTGGAAGTGGTGAAGGATGAAATCTTCCAATATACCTATTATAGAAATGTATGATGCAAATTATACACTCTTTAAAGGGTGGTTCTACCACTTGGCTCCACTTTATGAGCATTGTGCTCACAATTTTTCTTACTTGGCATGTCTAATGCAAGAGAATTCTGGTCCATCAACAATAATGCCTCACCAAAAACAATACTAGGCTATATTTTCATTTTTTTTCAATCTTGGGTTGTTGACAATAATATTTCTTATTGACTTTCTTTCTTGGATGGTCGTTGAATATATTTTTGATTTCAAATGAACTTTTTACTTGTAATTGTGCTACAAGACACCCACAAGTTGTTATAATCCTAAGTTAAGTTGCTACAAGATAGTAACTTATGTCAATAGAGTACTTCAAAAATATGACAAGAAATATATATTTTGGTACAAGGGTTGTATGTATTTAATTTTAAATACAATGACTTCTTGAGTCTCAAGGTTGTGATTAAACCTACTAGCTAAGTTATATTTTAGGCTAATTGAATAAGATGACAATCATTATTTTCTATAGTTTAATCAATTAAAACTAGATTCTATCATGATCTTTTATAAAATGTCAATTGTCTTTCTAAAATCAAATGATGTTTTGTATTTTCTATTTTTTATTGTGTTAATTTGAATTTCTCATACAATTAATATTTCTTGAATAGTTTAATTGTTATACAACAATTTGTGATGAGCTCTTTTACACATGCTAATTGATTTGCAAATTCATGCTTCTTTTTACTTCCATTTAGGTAGTTGGTTTTCTCCCTTTCTATGACTTCTCAATTTCTCTTTATAATGAGTGATTTTTTAATTTAATTGAATTTCCTTCTTTTGCATGGCTCTACATTATCTTGGCCAATAGACTTCCTCCATTGTTGCATCAAAAAGCTTTGGATCATTCATTTTCAACATGGCACTTCACTTTGGTCATTATCATTTTTATTGCTACTCTATTGTTGTTTGGCAATTACTTAGGGCCATATGGTATTGTTCTACCATCTTTCAAGACTATTCTTTGCTCCCATGCAATAATTATAACTTTGGATTTTTCTTGGTCAATTGTAGTTGGTAACAAGATCTACAACATTTGGATTTTGTTAGGAGTAGCTGGCAACAAAATTTTAAGAATTTCTTAGCTAACAGCAAATTTTTATTTTTATAGGAAAAAGGTATGGAAAAGAGAGGGAGAAAAGAAAAGAAAACATCCATTAAAGGAGGGAAGTGAAAAATTGTTTTAGTAAAGTTGAGAAAAAAATGATGGAAACTTCATTAAGGGAGAAGAGGAAGGAATGAGATGAAAGTTGTGGAAGAAATTTCGTAGTGAGAGAATGTCTTAGTTATAGGCAATTGTTGTGGTTATTGTAATTTATTATAATTTGGTCATTTTTGTTTCCTTTTACATATGATTGTATTGAATGAATATCAGATTATTTAATCAGACCATCTTTTATTAAACTCCCTGATTTAGACTATATTAATTTGAGAGGTTTTACCTTTGTGATGAGCATTTGTTCTTTCGAGGAATGCTAAACTAATTGTTGTCGAGATCCTCGAGGTGTTGCCTAATTTATTTAAATAGCTTTGTTTTTGTTCCTTTGTTTGACCCAAAAGACAAAGCACATATATTGATGACAAAGCCTACACCAACACCATATTGATAGCAAAACCTACACCAACACCAAAATGAGATATTCTTGTATTATACTACCTACTCCCATCTAATCACTCCAATATATTCCAATAATTATTTTTTACTTGCAAGTATTCCCCAAGGCAAGTACATGCAGTAATGTAAATAGCACTCAAATTGAACAATCTATAATTAAACTAGGCAATGGATATAAAAGTTAGTTGAAAATTTTGCATACCTGGGAAGGCATGCAAAATTATGGTTTCAGCCACAACGTGTGAGTTTAAAACTTTCCTAATTCTAAGGGAAGGGTCCCCCTTTCCTGCTATTACAAATTAATTATAATATATAAGAACTAATCTAACTTGGGTGAGACAACATGCTTTTCTCTTTTTTTCGGAAAAGAAATTGCAAATAGAGTAACAAATACATAAATCTAATAAATTTCAATGACAACAAAGATGCTTATATGAAAGGAAGCAAATTTTTCATGAAAGCGCAAATTCTTCCATCACTTCCTCGAGATGGGAATATAGAATAAAAGCACAAAGTTTGTTGCTATGGTGGACCTCTAGATTAGTATAAATAGGAACAACTACAAGCACAAAGTCTTGTAACCTATCTCTATTATGAACACTTAACTATGCTAACTTAATCCTCAATACTTGTAGCACAAATTCTACAAGAAATTAGATCAAATCTCTTTCTAACAACCTCACTAGAATCTCAAGTATATGCACGGAAAAGTATATCACTGTGACATAAGAACACAATGGATATATGTGATAACTCAATGATGAACAGTGAGTACCAAACTGGTACTGAGAGGGGGGGTGAATCAGTACAGGCACAAAAACTTTTCCTGAACCGGTTTGACTGCAAACAGTGAACTTGACTGGCAATCACTAACACCGGTCATGAATCAAATTACTACCGGTTAAGCACAATGAGATTGTGAAAGATATAAATCGGAACCACTTATCTTTCCACACAACCTACACCCTCATTCCCACATTATCCTTGTGCATAAACAGGTAATCTATCATCAGAAATATAATAACATGCTAGACCAACATGATTCACTACTTGACAGAAAACAACAAAACATCACATGAAAAAGACATCACATATGACACACATATTTTTCACATGGAAACCCAACTGGGAAAAACCACGGTGGGGATGAATACCCACAAGTTGTTCTTGAACTCTTTAGAAGTTCGCTCTGTTAGGAGCCTAGTCCGGTTAAATATTGTTACAACAGGTTCTGTTAGGAACCGATCCTGTTAGGGATCACCCGGTTAAGGGATGGCTAGAATACCTGGTTAAGGGTTAAACTCTATTAGAGGTTACCTTGTTAGAGGATTTCATGAACCCAATGGCTTTGAGTCACCCTATTAAAGGATTTACAGCAAGCTGGTTAAAGCTACCCTGTTAAGGGATTTTCCAACTGTTGAAGTGGTTAGAGATCAACAAGTATTACAATGATCTGGTAATAGCACTCAATGTCAATGCAGATCCGCTTTAGTTCCTTCCTTCAACATACACACTCTACAGGTATCAACCCTCTTATCTGGTCTGGCAAGAATCACGTATCGTTGCACTTAGATACACACACAACATTTGCCAACAACTTCAACAAGAAACACAGCATCGACCTTATAGGAAACAGATAGGTCGGTAACACAAACCCTAAACCCTAAACATTTAGATTGAGCAATTCAGTTGGTTCAATCCTGACCATTGAACACTTTGCCTTTGAATACAACGGTCTTGAATAGATCTCAAGACATTCTCCATCGTTCGTTCTTCACTACTTCATGAAGGTGATAACCCAACACTCGTTCTCCACTGTTTGCAGAGGCTTCGCACATTCCCGAGGTAGATAGGATCAATCTTCTTCATGCAAGATCCTTCACGCGCACGAGGCTGATAGGGCAACACGATCTGATCTCCATTACACTGCTAACTCATCACACAATTCCATCAGTTGAATAACACAGGCTCAAAACACTTCAACTGGAAACCCTGAGGCTGGGACTACCAGCCAGTAGTCATACCGTATTAAACCTTGATAGAAAACCTTCCATATATTGGTTCACTTGGACAAGCGTACCGCTTCGCCTTTTGCACATATACCGGTTCACAGCATGTTACTAGTTCACTTTGCCAGTTGCTTAAATTCAATATACTGGTTCACTCTTCAGCATATTGACATCAATGACAACACAATATCATCATGTCAATATACTCGGCACATATGCCAACAATCTCCCCCTTCGGCATTGATGGCAATATACAAAGATATCTCTCTTTCTGCATCACATCTTCTCCTTAATATTGCAGATATCTTCTCTGCTTCACATCTTCCCCCCCTTTGAAAACAATGCCAAAGTAGAGGTATGAGTTTCCATGTTCCACTATGTTGCTCCCCCTAAGGAGTAGCATTCTTCAACACATCAATCCTGGAAAGATATAGCAAAGTAAGATCTGACTGATGTGGAGCACAAAGCTTTAGTTTACCTCTTGAAGGGGCAGTACCCCTAATTCACCTCTCAAATAGGTAAATGTAGCCTTCGGTAGAGGCTTGGTGAATATGTCTGCTAACTTCTCCTTACTGGAAACATGTTCCAATACCACCTCTTTGTTCTGAACCTTTTCCCTCAAGAAATGATACTTGAGTTCAAAGTGCTTAGTTCTAGCATGCAAAACCTGATTCTTGGAGATGTTAATTGCACTTGTATTGTCACAAAATATACTTACCAGTTTAGATACAAGAACTTTGAAGCCATTCAATACATGCTTCATCCAAATAGTCTAGGTGCAGTTCATAAAAGCTACAACATACTCCGCTTCTGTTGTAGACTGAGAGATACAACTTTGTTTTTTACTCATCCATGAGACCAATCTATCATCGAGAAAGAATGCACCACCGGTTGTGCTCTTCTGCACATTACCAGCCCAGTCAGCATTTGTGAACACTTTCAGTTTCAAATCATTATTGTATGGATACCATAATCCATTGTCAATAGTTCCCTTCAAATATCTAAGAATCCGCTTGACTACTACCAAGTGGGATTCTCTTGGGCTTTTCTGGAACCGAGTGGTAATCCCCACTGCATGTGCAATGTTCGGTTTGCTATGCACTACATAATGCAACTTACCAATCATTGGTTGGTAATCCTTCTCATTTACCAATGCTGAGTCATCCTCTTTTGATAGTTTGCAACTGGTCACCATTGGTGTACCAACCGGTTTGTTGTCTTCCATGCCAAAGGTCTTCAACACCTCTTTGACATACTTGGACTGAGTAATAAAGATTCCATCTTTCATTTGTTGAATCTGCAGTCCAATGAAGAACTTAATCTCCCCTATGAGTGACATCTCAAACTCCTTTTTTATCTCATCTGCAAAGTCATGACTCATCTTGTCATCTCCACCAAAGATTATGTCATCAACAAATACTTCACAAATCAGAATCTGATCTTCTTTTGATTTCAATTAGATATTGTTGTCTTCACTTGTTCTTTCAAATCCAATCTTCACAAGATGGGAGTGCAAGCATTCATACCATGCTCTAGGTGCCTGCTTCAGTCCATACGAGGCTTTATGTAGCCTACACACCATGTCACTGTCTTTTGATAGGGCAAACCCATCTGGTTGCTCTATATATACCTCCTCTTCAATTATTCCATTTAGGAATGTAGATTTTACATCCATTTGGTATACCTTGAATCCTTTAAAAGTTGCATATGCAAGAAACATACGAACTCCTTCCAATCTTGCTATTGGAACAAAGGTTTATCCATAGTCTTCCCCTTCTTCTTGGGCATATCCTTTACACACTAGTCTGGCCTTGTTCCTTACCACTATGCCATCCTCATTCAGCTTATTTCTGAAGACCCGTTCGGTTCCAATGATATTTTATGCTCTGGTCTGGGTACCAAAGACCATGTACCATTCTTCTCTATCTGGTCAAGTTCTTCTTCCATTGCCTTGATCCAGTCTTCATCTTTATGTGCCTCTTTGAATGATTTAGGCTCAAATTCAGAGATCATACATGAGCTTTCTCTAACCTTTCTTCTTGTAAGAATTCCTGCATCTTTGTCTCCTATGATCTGCTTTGGATCATGATTGAGTTTGACATACCTAGGTATATTCTTAACAGATTCCTCTTGCTTTTCTTCTTCATCCTCATCTTCATCAGCGTCAACATCTACCAGTGTAGGAGCACAGTTACTGGTACTAGCCAGATTTGCAACCGGTTCCCAGAAGGTTACTACAGGTTCATCTCCTACATCCTCACTACCAGTTTCCTCAAGTTTCTCAGAGTTTTCATCAATTCTAACATTGATTCTTTCAACGATTCTCTGAGTCCTACTATTGAGACATTTGAGAGCTTTACTCTTGGTGGAGTATCCTAGGAATATTCCCTCATCACATTTTGCATCGAACTTACTCAGATGTTCACTTCTCTTGATATAACATTTGCTACCAAATACTCTAAAGTAGCTTACCACTGGTGTCTTACTGGTCCAGTACTCATAAGGATTCTTATCCTTTCCTTTCTTGATGAGTACCTGGTTCATTGTGTAGACTGCAGTGCTCACCACTTCTCTCCAAAAGGTGTGAGCAACCTTTCCTTGGATCAACATAGTTCTAGCCGCTTCAACCATAGTCCGGTTGTTTCTTTCTGCTAAGCCACTATGTTGTGGAGTCCAGGGGGTAGACAGTTGCCTATTGATGCCATTCTCTTCACAATATTTGTTGAATTCACCGGAAGTGAATTCCCCTCCTTGATCAGTTCTTAGGCATTTGATTCTTCTACCGCTTTCTTTTTCTACTAGTGCTCTGAAAGCTTTGAACTTTCCAAAGGCTTCAGACTTATCCTTCAAGAATGTGACCCACATCATTCTTGAGAAATCATCTGTAAGAATCATAAAATACTTATCTCCCTGCACACTCCTGGTTTTCATAGGACCACACAAATCAGTATGCACAAGATCAAGTAAATTGTCTGCAGTGAAAGATTTACCTTTGAAGGTTGAGGAAGGCATTTTCCCCAATTGACACTCTGTACACAGAGGATTTTCCGGTTTGCTTAGCACCGGTAGTCCTCTAACTGCCTTAATCTTATTGGCCTTCACTATGTTATCAAAGTTTACATGGCAGAGTCTCCTATGCCATATCCAGCTATCATCAAATTTAGCCATAAGACATGTACTTATATTAGCATTCAGCTGAAATAGGTTACCTTTGGTTTGCATACCGGTAGCCATCAGTTCACCATTCTTTCCTTTGATTTTGCACACTCCATTTTTTAATTCTAGAGTGAGTCCACTATCATTCAATTGGGAAACACTCAATAGGTTGTGTCTGAGACCTTTCACCCAATACACATTGTCAGCACTACTCTTTCCATTAAGAGAGATGGACCCTCTGCCTTTGACCATACATGATGCATCATTACCAAAATGAACCACACCACCATCACACTCTTCCAGAGATAGAAACTTGCTTTGGTCACCAGTCATATGGTGAGAATAGCCACTGTCAATAATCCACTCATTGGAATTATCAAAGCGGGAGACAAGAGCCTTCTTGTCTAACACATCTTCTTTGACTGCAACAAACACAATATCTTCCTTTTCTTCATCTTCAGATTCCTCATCTGTGACACCTTCATCAACTGCTACAAAACAGTTTCTCTGGTTTCCTCCTTTGAACTTCCTGAACCTTTCTGGTTTGTCCTTGTTATCACCATTAGGACAGTTTACAGTAATGTGTCCTATCTGATTACAAGAAAAGCATTTCAAAGGGAGCTTACCTTTGTATTTATTGGTTCCCTTAGGAAGTCTCTTGGCAAGAAGAGATTCAAATTCCATTAGGATCTCCTCATCATCCATTTCTCTGATGTGCCTTGGTTCACCGCTGGTGCTTGCTTCTTTACCTTTTCTAGATGGTGCAACAGATGCTCTAAAAGATGCTTTGGTATTCTGAATACTACCATCACAACTATTTAGCTCATAGGCTGTCAACTTTACAATGATGGAGTCTAGGGATACCTTAGTCTTGTCTATTGACCTCAACTCCTGAATAGTAGCAACCCTTATTGCATAGACTGGTAATAAGGATCTCAAGACTTTGCTAACAACAGTAGAATCATCAATTTTTCCTCTTGCACTCTTGATATCTCCATCAACAATTTTGATTCTTATTCCATGTTGTTGAATGGTCTCTCCTTCAACCATTTGCATGTCTTCAAACTTTCCCCTAAGGCTTTCTTCCTTAGCTTGTTTTACATGCTCATCACCACCATAGATATTCTCAAGAGTATCCCATACTTCTTTGGGATTTTCTTTATCCTGGACATCAATAAACTCAATGTCAAATAAGTTGTTGATTAGGGCTTCGATGACTTGCCCATTTTCCTAGATCTCTCTCTTTTGGTCATCGGTGAGAGTACCGATAGGAATAACATAAGCATTCTCAACATAGCTCCAGTGTTGAGCACCCATGCTTCTGATGTATATCTTCATTTTGTTCTTCTATATTTTGAAATTATCTCTGTTGAACTTTGGACCTTCCCTCTTCATCATTACAATAGGATCTTTCCCTCAAGCGGTTAAGCTTACAACACAGAGGATCTGGAGGATGCTCTGATACTAATTGATAACTCAATGATGAACAGTGAGTACCAAACAGGTACTAAGAGGGGGGGTGAATCAATACAGGCACAAAAACTTTTCCTGAACCGGTTTGACTGCAAACAGTGAACTTGACTAGCAATCACTAACACCGGTCATGAATCAGATTACTACCGATTAAGCACAATGAGATTGTGAAAGATATAAACTGGAACCACTTATCTTTCCACACAACCTACACCCTCATTCCCACATTGTCCTTGTGCATAAGCAGGTAATCTATCATCAGAAATATAATAACATGCTAGATCAACATGATTCACCGCTTGACAGAAAACAACAAAGCATCACATGAAAAAGACATCACATATGACACACATATTTTTCATGTGGAAACCCAACTGGGAAGAACCACGATGGGGATGAATACCCACAAGTTATTCTTGAACTCTTTAGAAGTTCGCTCTGTTAGGAGCCTAGTCTGTTTAAAGACTGTTACAACAGGTTTTGTTAGGAACCGATCCTGTTAGGGATCACTCGGTTAAGGGATGGCTAGAATACTCGGTTAAGGGTTAAACCCTGTTAGAGGTTACCTTGTTAGAGGATTTCATGAACCCAATGGCTTTGAGTCACCCTGTTAAAGGATTTACAACAAGCTGGTTAAAGCTACCCTGTTAAGGGATTTTCCAACTGTTGAAGTGGTTAGAGATCAACAGGTATTACAATGATCTAGTAATAGCACTCAATGCCAATGTAGATCCACTTTAGTTCCTTCCTTCAGCATACACACTCTGCAGGTATCAACCCTCTTATCTAGTCTGGCAAGAATCATGTATCTTTGCACTTAGATACACACACAACATTTGCCAACAACTTCAACAAGAAATACAGCATCGACCTTATAGGAAACAGATAGGTCGGTAACACAAACCCTAAACCCTAAACATTTAGGTTGAGAAATTCAGTCGGTTCAATCCTGACCATTGAACACTTTGCCTTTGAATACAACAGTCTTGAACAGATCTCAAGACATTCTCCATCGTTCATTCTTCACCGCTTCATGGAGGCGATAACCCATCACGCGTTCTCCACCGTTTGCAGAGGCTTTGCACATTCCCGAGGTAGATAGGATCAATCTTCTTCATGCAAGATCCTTCACGCGCATGAGGCTGACGTGGCAATACGATCTGATCTGCATTGTACTGCTAACTCATCACACAATGTCATTAGTTGAATAACACAGGCTCAAAACACTTCAACCGGAAACCCTGAGGCTGGGACTACCAACTGATAGTCATATCGTATTAAACCTTGATAGAAAACCTTCCATATACCGGTTCACTTGGACAAGCGCACCGCTTCGCCTTTTGCACATATTTCGGTTCACAGCATGTTACCGGTTCACTTTGCCAGTTGCTTAACTTCAATATACCGGTTCACTCTTCAGCATATTGACATCAATGACAACACAATATCATCATGTCAACATACTCGGCACATATGCCAACAATATGAACAAGGCTTCAACACAAAGTCTGAAACTCAAGTGTCTTCTTTATATTGCTTGAAAAACCAATTTACAAGTATAAAACAAAAAGTTTGTATTGTTGTAAATTTCTATAGAGTTTTCTTGCTTGCTAAAAACATCTCAAATTACATAGAGCGTCGTCCAATATATATAGGAGAGGGGCTAAGAGAAAAAAGTGGGAGAATTCCAACTAACTAAGACTTATTCCACAACCAACTATGACTTATTCCAAATTACAACCCGGTTGTCTTTCAACTTGTAATTTGTTTACATGTAATTGCAAGTTAAAAGAATGCAAGTAATGTGACTACTTGCAATTACAATTTTTGGCATAACATGTAATTTGTCAAAGGGAAATTACAAATGCATAATTGAAACTAATCTAAGTGTCCAAGATACTACTTTATTTACATCATCCTCTGTCTAGGAGGTCTTCATGTTGCTACAAGATGTTGGCACTTGAAGTATTCAAGATCTGTGAGATGTCTAGGAACATCAACTTGCATCATTTGACCATGAATGGTAATGACAGTGGCCTTATGAAGATCAACCATTGAACTTGAAGATAATAAACATTCTTTATTGGCCACTATGATAGTGAAAGTCATTGTTTTTTGTCGCATAGCACTGCTATAATGCATTGTAACAATGCATTCCTCTAATGCATTACTCCTTCACTTGTCAAGTCCTCTCTACTTCATGGTTCATAATATTTTGACCTTCTATGTGCATATGACAGTGAATTATCTTCATTTTACATCACTACTATCATCAACATATGAAAGCATTGGCTCTTACTTACTATCTTGACATGCATCGACACCCCTTGCAATCGGGTATCTAGGACCCAAGTACAAGTGCAAAAGTATTTAACACTCTCGCAATAACATCTTGTAATTGGTTTTTGGAGGCCCGATTACAAGTACAGGGAACTTGCAATAAAGGAGATCGAGTTACATGCTTGCAATCGGGTTTCAAAGACCCCATTGCAAGTAATAATATAATGGCAATAGAAAGACATGCAATTGGGTTTATAAGACCCTACTGCAAGTAACTTGTAATTGGGTTTCTAAGACCCCTACTGCAAATAAAATTAACTTGCAGTTTGAGCAAAAAGTTTCTACTTGCAGTGACATCAAAAAGTTCCTACTTGTAGTGTGGAACTCAAAACCCAAAATTGGACAAAAAGCTAGGAAAATGAGAGCAAAAACCAACCAAAACTTGGACAACGATTGCAAACACACCTACTGATGATTTGACATTAACAAATACGAGTATCAAACCTCGTAAAATGTGCCTTAGAGAATAAAACTATGAATTTTAAGTAAAAATTGTAGGGGTCGTCAATTTTTTGAATGTTCAAAATTTGAGACAACAATAAAAAACATGTAAACTAAAAATATGCATAGGGCTATGGTAATATAACATGAAAACCTTGTAAGTAATTCATTGAGAATTTATATAACTTTTCAATTTAATGATTAACGTTTGCTCATTTATTTTGATGTTCATCAAATGAATTCCTCTATTTTGCACGGGTAAATTTGGATTTAATCCATTGAATTGTTACATTAAATTGTGACTTTTTCTATTATAGTAAAAAAAATAGTGAGACATAAAATTATTTTTCTATATTCTATCATATCAAATATTCCTTGGTTGAGACATCAAAGTTACAACAATTGGTCAACAACTAGGATTTCAAATTACAACTTAACAAAGACACCCTATATCTATTGCAAATGTGAAGTTGATTGATGTATTAGTAGGGTTGTCATTGATATCAATGTGCTAATTCTATTTCAATGTTTGGTTTTTTCTCCGGATGTTATGACTTATTGTGGATATATTCTTGATATGTTGGCATGTTCTTGGATATTGCTTTGAGATTCTTCTTTCATAGCTTGGTGGATGGGAAGGTGTTCTCCAGAAGTCTATGCAGTGATGATAATGATTGTTTGATAGAGTTTTCAAAGCTCTGCATCTTCAATTATCTTGTTGTGTTTTTGGATGTATGTTTCTCATGCATATATTCTAATTTGGCACGTGTTGATGTGCTCCAGAATTTTGTTTTTGGACATGTTCTTTCTTGGTCTGATTAACCCCAAATGCTCTATCTTTTGGTCTGGTGATTGCAACATTTGGATGACGTGTTGTTGCTTTGTTGTGTGGTCCACTTTTCATTCCTTTTCATGGCAGGAATGCTTAGTGAAGACCTATTTGGAATTGTGCTTTATTATCTCCTTGGCTGACTTGGAAAATCTATTCTAGAGATCAGTATATATATAGTATGGTTGTAATGAAATATAACAAGAAGGTTTTCATAGAAGGAAGATCTATCTTTAATGCAAAGTGGTTTATCAGTATGGTTGTTTGTTGATTCTATTTTGGTACTGGTGGCAGTGAGCCTAAGGTTTTTTCGGCATTGCAGCAAAGTGGTAGTTGTGCCTTTATGGTGGATTTTTTCTTTCTTTCTTCGGGTAGTGAGCCCTCCTTGTTTACTTGGCGGTTTTGGTCGAGTAGTGAGCCCGCCTACAATGATAAATTCTGATAGTGAGCCAACTTTATAAAAATCACCTTAATCAATCTCACCTTAACGGGTATTTTCATATTGAGAACTAACATTCTTTGTGGTTTTTTCCTTTCTTGGATTCTCCACGTCATATCTAATGTTTCATGTGCGTGTTCTTTCATGTTCATATCTGCTTATGGTTAAGTAATCTATGTTAATTTGTACCGAATCTATATGTGGGAAAAGTAATATATTTTAATTTACAACTGATTCACCCCCCTTTCAGATGTCTAAAACATTAAACAATTGGTATCAAAGCTTTGGTTCCTAAAAAGTGAGGCTAACCACTCAAGGAGATTCGATGGCGCATAAATTGACTATTCCTACCTTTGAAGGAAATCTTGAAAAGTTTGATAGCACACCAAATGAAGGTATATTTCTTAGTTATTCTACAAAGAGCAAAGCTTACAGATGTTATAACAAGAGGTTGAATAAAATTGTTGAAAGTGAAAATGTGAAGGTTGATGAGAACATTTCAAAAGAAGCTATTATTCAAGCAGGGTGTGAATTTGATGAAGGAGAAGATAAGAATAGAGATGAAGATGAGCATAAAGAAACTCAAGTTGCTTTGGCAACTATATCAAAAACCCCAAGGTATGTGCAAAAAAATTATTCTGAGAATCAAATCATAGGAGATAAAAATAGAGGAGTCATTACAAGAAGCAAAGTTATTGAAGAACAAGTTCTTTTGTGTTTACTTTCTCAGTCCAAACCTAAGACAATTGAAGAAGCCTGCAAAGATCAAAGTTGGATGAAAGGGATGAAGGAAGAGCTGGATCAAATTGAGAAAAATTAGACTTGGGAACTGGTATCTAGACCGACAAATAAGAATGTTATTGGAACAAAGTGCATATTCTAGAACAAACTAGATGAAAATAGCTAGGTTGTAAGAAACAAAGAATAATTGGTATGCAAAGGTTACACTCAGGTTGAAGGTATTGATTTTGAGGAGACTTATGCTCCTTTTGTTAGAATGGAGGTTATTGCGATGTTTTTGGCTTTTGCAGCATATAAGAACTTCAAAGTCTATCAAATGGATGTGATGTCGACAATTCTAAATGAAGAGTTGAAATAAGAAGTCTACATTGAACAACTAGAAGGATTCAAGTTATCAGATGATCTAGATGTTTGCATATTGAAGAAGGTGTTGTATAGATTGAAAGAATCTACTAAAGCATGGTATGGAAGGTTAGATAAGTATCTATTGATTCAAGGTTTTCAAAGAGGGTTTGTCGACAGCAATCTTTACTTCAAAGTTGAATCAAGTAAGATTTTAATTGTTGTTGTATATGTGGATGATATAATTTTTGGAGGCAATGATGACATGTGCAAGAAGTTTGCTAGTGAAATGCAGAAGGAATTTGAAATGTCTATGATTGATGAGTTAAATTTCTTTCTTGGATTGCAAGTGAATCAAAACAGTAAAGACATTTTCATTTCTCAATCAAAGTATGTTAGAGAATTGTTGAAAAAGTTTGAATTGGAGAATTCTAAACCAGTATGTACTCTCATGACTACCGAATGCAAATTGTCTAATGATGATAAAACTTCTAAAACTAATGCAAGAAAGTACAAATCAATGATTGGAGTGTTATACCTAACTACTACAAGACCAGAAATCATGTATGTTGTTTGTCTTGCAGCCAGATTTCAACAAGAACCGAAAGAGTCACATGTTGCAATGAAAAGGATATTTAGATACTTGAAAGGAACATAAGATTTTGGATTGTGATATTCTTGAGGATCAGACTTTACGTTGAAATCTTATACTGGTGTTGATTGGACAAGAAGTGTTGATGGCAGGAAGAGTACAAGTGGTGGAGCATTTTTTCTTGGCTCCCAGTTAGTTGCATGGTTAAGCAAGAAGTAGGATTTTGTATCTTCATCAACTACAGAAACTGAGTACATTGTAGTTGCTTCATGCTACACTCGGGTACTTTGGATGAAATAAATATTGAAGGATATTGGCGTATTGCTTGATGAACCTATCTCAATCATGTATGATAATACAAGTGCAATCAATATCTTTAAGAACTCGGTTTTGCATTTTAGAACAAAGCATATTTCTATTCGATATCATTTCTTGAGAGAAAAAGTTTTGTACAATGAAGTAAAAATCGAATATGTATCTACAAAAGAGAAATTGCAGATATCTTTATGAAGGCATTGTGTATCTCCAACAAATGTTAGGGGTCATACCCCTTCTTAGTTTGAACTAAGTGCATTTGGCAGTACATTAGTCTAGGATATTCCATGCATATTTCAATTTGGTATAATGTTTGGTGCTTCCTCTTAGGGGGAGTTGTATGGGTTTTGAGTTGAGTTGCTGTTATTCACCTTCGTCCTTGATGTCAAAAGGGGAGAAGTTTAAGAAGTTTGAGTTTGAGAAGTTGGAGAAATTGTTTGTCGTTGATGAATGTTGCCATCAATGACAAAGGGGGAAATTGTTCCAGATGTAAAGTTGATTGATGTATCGATATGATTGTCATTGATGTTAATGTGTTGATTTTGTTTCAATGTTTGGTTTTTTCTCTAGATGCTTAGACTTATTGCAGATATATTCTTGATATGTTGGCATATTGTTGGATATTTCTTTGAGATTCTTCTTTCATGGCTTGGTGGTTCGGAAGGTGTTCTTTGGAAGTCTATGCAGTGATGATAATGATTGTCTAACAGAGTTTGCAGAGCTTTGCATCTTCAATTCTCTTGTTGTGTTTCTAGATTTATGTTTCTCATACATGTATCTTTGTTATTCTAATTCGGCACGTATTGATATGCTCCGGAATTGAGTTTTTGGACATGTTCTTTCTTGGTCCAGTTAACCCCAGATGCTCTATCTTTTGGTATGGTGATTGCGAAGTTTGGATGACATGTTGTTTCTCTGTTGTGTGGTCCACTTTTCATTCCTTTCCACCGTGAGAATGCTTAGTGAAGACCCATTTTGAATTGTGCTTTATTATCTCTTTGGCCAACTTGGAAAATCAATTCTGGAGGTCACTATATATAGAGTATGGTTGTAATGAAATATAACAAGAAGGTTTTCATAGAAGGAAGTTGATTGTAAAAGGAAGATCTATCTTTAATGTTGAAGTGGTTGATCAGTATGGTTGTTTGTTGATGTTGTTTTGGTACTGATGGCAGTGAGCCTAAGGTTTCTTCTGACATTGCAGCAAAGTGTAGTTGTGCCTTTGTGGTGGATTCTTTCTTTCTTCCTTCGGGTAGTGAACCCTCCTTCTTTTTCTAGCACCAGGTAGTGAGCCCACCTGCAGTGAACAATTCTGGCAATGAGCCATCTTTGTAAAAATCACCTTAACCAGTGTCACCCTAATAGGTGTTTTCATATTGAGAACTAATATTCTCCATGGTTTTTCCCTTTTTGGGTTTTCCATGTCATATCTAGTGTTTCATGTGTTTGTTCTTTCATGTTCATATCAGCTTATGGTTAAGTAATATGTGTTAATCTGTACTAAATCTGTATTTGTGGGAAAAGTAGTATATTTTAATTTACAACTTATTCACCCCATTCTCTCCCCCGCCCTCCCCCCTCAATTGTCTGGAACATTCAACAATATCAACCACTAAACCATAATAAAAACCTAAATTTAGATTTCCTATGTAGTAACAAAAATTCTTTGTTCTTTGTAATTGTTTATCATAAGAAATGGTGAATTGAAAATAGAATTAATTGTCATTTTTAAGGTAAATTGGCAAGCAAGGATTTTTAAATAAACACAACAAATATTCTCTACATGAGATAATAGAGTTATTTAATATTGTTTCTAATTGTTTCTAATTGAACAGTTGAACTATTTAATATCATTTCCAATCAAACAATTGTTGAACTCACTTCTTTCTCTAGAATAACGGTTAAATATGATATCATAGACTAATAAATAAAATAATCATAAATTGTTTTAAATTTTTGTACATCTTAACAATTTGCAAACCACAAGAATTAAGGATATCCTTTCTATCAATTTTACCCCCAAATATTCATTGTTATTTTTGTTAAGACTTTCATTTTTCTTTTAAGGGTGAAACCTATAAGAGAGAAAGACCTACCACCAACAGTGGAGAAAGAGCTACAACAACCGGAGACAAAGAACTCCACAAAAATATTTATCTATCAATTGTGAGTAAATCTTATAATTATTTTTAAATTTGAATTAATTTTTGAAGACATGAATCTATGCCCCATAGCAACAAACAATAACCCCAAACCCACACCAGCAACTTAGGAAATGAGTGATCTTTCTAGCATAAATTCTTTTTTTATATTGAATCACGCAATAGAATAGAATACATAAAAAAAAGGGCAACTATAAGTTGCCAGAAATAAACCAGCAAGAATGGTATACAACATTGTCCCAAAAAACAACAGCAGTTGTAAGTAAGCAACAAGCTTACAAAGACCAACTACAAAACTAAACAGTGTTGAACATGGAGTAGATACAATATCATGGATGTATCATCCTAAAAAGAAAAAACAATTGAACATGGAAAGCCTATTACAACTCAAGAACTTAACAAAAACTATAATATAAAATTTAAGCATTTGTTGTAGCTATTTGGAGCATAGAATATCAACTCTATGAAGCTATAGCAACTAGAATTTGATCGTGTCCAAGTGATTGTTGATCTCGCCATCTTCTTTATGTCTGTCCTCAATTGAGAACATAAAAACACAATCTGAAAAATAATGTCAAGAGTAAAACCTTAGCATTTCACCTTCATGATGAACCTTAAGGTTTGAAAACACAGTCATACATCTACTTTTCCAAATGTTAAACAAAATAATGTCTCATAGGGTAAACAATGATGTTCTTTTGAAGATGTAAGCCCACAACTGCTTCTTTCCAGCAAAGAGTATGATCAAAGATGGCAAGGATATATTTAAAAATAGCATTCCACTTTTTTTTTGCCCAAATACAGTCCCAAAAAATATGTTTCATGTTTTCATTTTAATGGCAAAATACACAATTACCTAGTTGGATCATCATACATCTCAACCTATCACCCACGAGGAGTTTGAAATGTAAGATCTTCCTGGCTAAAATCTGAGCATTAGCTTTCGCTTTAAACCACCAGATTTGTTCACTTAACTTTCTCCAAGTTTTCTTTTGAAATTTACATTTCCATTTTTTATTCAATCTGAGTTTTAAAGGTAAGAGAGGCAGATGCCTTAGATATATATCTTTTAAAGGGAAGAAGACAAACTGATGCTTTTGACAGCCACCACCAATTCTTGAAAAAATGACATTTCAAAGGGGTGCAAAGCTTCATGACCAATCAACAAGGACCAAGGATATTAGAAAGATAATAAATCCTTTGATCCTATTGCTTAAACTAAACTTCCTCTGCAAATTAGGCCAATTATCCCATTCCATGGCAGCAAAGTCCCACAGATCTCAAAACTGACGAACTTCTTTCTTAAATAAAAGGTAAGCTTGTCTTTTAAAAGAAATAGCAAGAGGCTACTCTTGATATTGGACCAATCTGTTCCACCAGATAGAAGAGGAGTTAAAACTAAAACCATGTTGAAGGGAATATTTTTTCCAATTTAAGAATTTGCACACTTGTTGTCATGCCTTCCAAATAGACTGTAAAGAAGGTGAACCTCTAATATGAAAGAAAGGAGGCATCAATATTTTGTCTTCCCACATGATAGTTTGTCATTTTCTTTTAATTGAGACCTAGCTAATACGAAAATGAACCAAGATTTTCCATGGTTCATCCCCAACAATATCACAGACTGTCCATTTTGTTGCTAGACAACTTGTGTTTTGGGATCCAATATGCCTAACCCACCTTTAGCTTTTGGTTGAACGCAATGCAACCATGAAGTGTATTCGAAACCAGCAACACCACTCCAATTAGACCAAAGGAAATGACGCACAAGTTTGATAAGATCATCGTAACCTTTTTTTGAGGGCATCCAGTAAGATGAATAATACACATGTGAGGCGAAAAAAATCTAATTGACCACTTGAATCTTGTCGGCTAAGGATAGAAACTTGTTTTCCCAAGAAATCAACTTAATTTTTAGTTTAATAAGGAACTGATGCACATGAAAGGGGCACACACAAAACCAAAGTTCAAAGGTTAGTATGTTAGCCTCAACCAAAACTAAAAACCAAATGAACTAAAGACTTCCAAATGCATACCATAAGAGATAAAGAACAAACAATAGAAGCGTAGCATATGACAAATAAGATTTAGAAACTCCCTAAGATGCTCCCATTGTGCTCTTTGATGTGTCTCCCTTGTTCTTCTCCTATCCAAGATCCAAAATGCAATGCTTGAGTGTAGCTCTCAGTTTTAGCATGTAGCCATGGATGTCAAATGAAGGATTGAATGGTCGAAAATGAACTTATATTGCTATGTAAATGCACAAATAGAA
The DNA here is from genome assembly GCF_030272615.1 of Cryptomeria japonica. Lineage (NCBI taxonomy): Eukaryota > Viridiplantae > Streptophyta > Pinopsida > Cupressales > Cupressaceae > Cryptomeria > Cryptomeria japonica. The sequence continues at coordinate 672,193,855 of NC_081405.1, forward strand.
TTGCGATGAGAAAGTCAAATGTGAGTGTCTATGCCAATATAATAGCAATGCTTAGAAATGCTTCCTCCTTTGCTTGAGGTTCCTTTTATAGGCGAAATGGTCAATTGAAGGGTCAAGATTGATTTGGCTTTATAGAGGGCTAGGATTGCATGAGAGAGGCATGATCCTCAATCCATGTTTGCAACTTCCACCAATGCAATGGTGACAAGTGGCATCATGAGAGGGCTTGAGAGGAGAGGGAAGAAGCATTAAATGCTTGAGAGAACATTGTTAAAGTAATCAGATTTGTTTTATGTTATTGCTTTGTCTATTTGAATATATTTATTAACTATGTCTTCAATAATATCGTTGAGATAATAAGAATACTCTTAGTTCAATTTTGATCAGAATACATTAGATGTCTTTGGCTTGCACTTGTAGATTTTTGTGTTTGCCATTTGAATCGATTTCATCCATATATATGTTTGGTTAGATGTCTTATGAATAGACATGCCTCTACGTGAACATAGTTCACGTGAGTCATGTCTCTTCATAGACATACTTCATAAACAACGATGAACGATTTAGTTATCGTTTTATATTAAACGCATGTTAAATACTAAAACGTTTTAGCAGAATGATCGATTATATTGATCATTCCATTGATCAATATATTGATATTCATAAACCAATTCTTATAATCGAATCATGATTGTAGTCCGTATAACATAGACATCAATTTCCATGATCGATATTTGTTTAGACTTCTTAATCAATACAAACAAATTCATCGATTTACATAATCGACTTCATTAATGGTTAAGCACATAATGATCTTTAATCGATCCATTGTTTGATCGATTCTCTTTATCATTTAATCATAGATCGGTGATGATGATTCTAATCGTTTCCAAAATAACATGATTTATATAATAATCATGTATGTGTGTGTATATATATATATACTTGATTATTTATAATCATGATTTAACATCATCAAAGTAAATACATCAATCAACTATGTGAAAGGATAGATATCAATTGTTCACTTGTATGACTTCATTGGTTAGATTAATCTGACCAAAGCTACAATCATCAACAAACATGAGGGTAACCTCATGTGGTTAGGTTATTGGGTAAAGGCTTTATCCAGTGTTAAAGTTATTATCCAATGGGTAAATTCTTGTGCAAGGTTTACCCATGGTTGAGTCTTGGTCAAAGGGACAAAACCCATGTGGGTTAGTGTGTTGAAGAAGGGAAGCATTTAAGACTCTGTATGGGTGAGATGATTGGTTGAGGGTTAATTTGGGATTAGGATTAGGATTGTGCAAATGATTAGAAGTGGGTTTAGGCTAAAACAGGAGGGTTTAGGCTAAAATTAGTGAGCAAGTGGGCATTGTAGGAGAATGCAAGTGGATGAGTATTTTATATAAAAGATTCATTTATTTAAATAGGGATTTTGATTGGGGATTTTAAATAAATGTTTAATTTATTTAAATGATAGGAAAGGGGGTGATTGAATAAATTTATCAATCTATTTAATAGTTGGATAATAGTTAGTGATTTTAATTTAAATAAATTTATGAAATTTATTTAATTAAATTAGTAGAATGGGGTGGAAATGAATTAATTAAATGTAAATTTAATTAATAAAAGAACATTAGTGTTTTAAACAAATAATAAATATTTATTTAATTTAGTGGACAGATTTGTGTGTCTACAAGAACCATTTCCATATCTTGGAAAGAGACACACCCAAACCAAAGGGAATGCCCAGGGAACGAGAGATTTGACCATGTTTAATTTGCTTCCATTTTGAGAGGATCCAAGAAGGACCTTTATCAATTTGTGTCAAGAAAAAATCAGTTTTATGATGTTCTAATTTAGACCCTAAAACTAAGCAATAAAGATTAATAACATCCATAGCATTCGAAATCTCTTCTTATGAATTTGGAAGAAAAAACATGTTATCAGCAAAATGTGAATTCATGACCAGTGCATTACAAGGAAGAGAGATACCTTTGGTTAAGCCCATCTAATTGTATTTTTGTAACAAATAACCAAGTGCATTAGCAAGCTAAGACGTAAAGAAAAGGGGATAATGAGAAGCTCTATCTAATTAAGCGTTGAAGTGGGAAGGTGTTGGATATCTCATTATTGACTATTAATTGAGCATTAATTAAGGGTTGAAGTGGGAAGGTATTGGGTATCTCATTATTGACTATTAATTGAGCATTGGCCTCTTTAAACAACATTTCAACATGTTTACATAACTTAGAGCCAAACCCCAACCATTGTAGCATTTTGAGGATAAATCTCCAGCACATTCTATCATATGCCTTATCAAAATCCAACTTGATTATGATAGCATTTTGACCTGATTGTTGAGCCCATTCTAAAGTTTCCCATGTGAGAAGAAGATTATCAAGAATATATCTCCCTCCAAGGAATCCAATTTTCTCAGCTCTAACAATACCTTGAGCCACAGGTTTGATCCTTGTAGCAAGTGCTTTGGCAATAATTTTGCAAGATGTATTAAGCAAGGTAATAGGATGCCATCCAGCAATCGTTTCATCATTCTTTCCTTTAGGAATTAATTTGATGGAGCCTAACTCCAAAGCTTCTAAATACAACATATAAAAATCATCTTTAATGAATTGCCACATTGTTTGATAGAACCCCACTGAAAGTCCATCTATACTCGGGCTTTTATTAGCAGCCATAGACAAAACAGCATGCTCAAGATCGTCAATGGAAAGGTTGTGATCTAAAAATTGACTATAATCAACATCCAAATTCTTTGGGATATGATCTTTTATAATATCTTCCAAAACAGTTACATCATGCCAATGTCAATCTTCTTTAAAAAGATTCTAGTAATAGTTTTGAAACAGGGCTGTAATCTCTTCTGATTTTGTGTGAAGAAGATCTTTCTCATCTTAAATTGCCCCAATATACTCTTTTTTATGTTTGTGATTAAAGAAACTAAAGAAATATTTGGAGCCCCTATTACCCTCCTTAGCCCAATGTAATCTAGCTCTGATTTTTGCACCTCGACTCTTATAGTTGTCCATTTTTCAAAATTGTGCTTCCAAAGAAGCCATAGAAGATTGCAAATTTATGTCATCTAGCTTGATATCCAATTATTTTCTGTTATGTTCAAGCTTTCCTTTGAGAGATTTTTCACTACGTGTACGTTGCCACACCATTCCCTATAAGAGTCCCCTCTTTAGGTTTGGGAATAGAATTCCAAAGACCCACAAGAGCAACCACACAAGAAGGGTTATTTAAATGCGAAGTGTTAAGTTTGTAAGGAAGCCTTTGAGTCATTATTGGCCTTAACATTTCCAGACACCGTACAAATGATAGGATAATGATCTGAAAAGTAAAGTTTGTAAGGAAGCCTTTGAGTCATTATTGGCCTTAACATTTCCATACACCGTACAAATGATAGGATAATGATCTGAAAAGTAAAGGAATAATCAACTTTAACACAAGGCCATGCGAGTCTTGGACAACTTGAAGATTGGGAGAAGTGTAGAAGCTATCCAACCTGCTAAGTTTTCTATTCTCTCCAAATCTGCAGTTGGACCAAGTAAACCAGTTACTGTCATGGCTAAGATTTTTCTTGTGGATAGGATCCAAAACACCAATGGAATTCCGACGATAAAGCCATTTATCAAATTCTTCATTACTCAACTTGCTAGGGTTGAGCCAGCTTCTATCATTTTGATGCTCAACCATATTAAAGTCACCTCTTATAATCCAATCAGCATTCGGAAGGATTTTAGCAATCCAATCCCATAATTCACTTATGTCCTTGGCACAAATTTGGAACATAAACAGAGCAGAAACCAATGGGCTATCCATTGATAAAAGTAAGGGCCCACACACAATTGTGTGCTGGGTCCTCACCTTTATCAATAACAAATTTATTCACCCAAGGAGCAAAACCAATGATAGCCCCTCCGCTACCTTCAATGGCAAATTTATTCACCCAAGGAGCAAAACCAATGATAGCCCCTCCCCTACCTTCAATGGCAAAGTGGAAGTGGAAGGGTCCTCCTCTTGAGGCAGGGCTTCATAACGGTTGGCTAATAATAGGCTGATCAAATTAGTAGGAGCTGGAGATCTTGATCTTTGTCTTGTTGGATGAGCCCTTCCAAGGGAATCCTTATCCATATTCTTAGGAGAAGGGGACCTGTGCCTTGGTTTTATTAACATTAATGTTTTGCTTTTTCCATGCAATTTTTCTCAGAAAAAGATTCTCATTTTTTGAATTAAATATTATAGAAATACAGAGAACAAGAAACATACGAAAAGGTATCTAAAAGCTCACATTGCTAACAGCTTGAAGGCCTATCTACAAATGACATAATATCGTTAATAAATAAGGACAAGTCTCACCGTATCCATTACAATGGAGACATGTTTGGATGTAAGACATACTTAATAGAGTGCCTAGAAAATAAAAACTACTTTGCCATTCAATTAGATTTAATCGTGTAACCCAATGGAGCCTCTCACAATGACAGCCTATTCTACTGCGGTGGACTGATATGTAAGAGCTTTTTGCTTGCTGGTATTGCCAGTTATATTGTTTGTAAAGGTTTGAACTAGAACAGTACTAGCCACTGTTTAAGGGGGCATTGAAATTGATTGAATTTAATAAGGTACGAAACCCAACAGTTTAAGGGATCAAGATAAACGAAAGAATTTTAATGATATCTACGAAACCTAACAGTCTAAGCGATCAAGATAAACGAAGGAATTTTAATGATATCTACAAACCCCAGCGGTCTAATGCTGGGGTCTCATGGAGGAGGGCTTCCTAAAAAATAGAGCTGGACCTGCTCAGATTTTTTTGGAAAATTTTTAAGCTGGTGGTCCCATGAATTTTGTGGTGTAATTTAGCTTAAAAATTTACGCTTCTAAATTTAAGGAAGCTGGTGGTCTCGTGGATATAATATCTTTGTATATGCATAATAAATACAAGTAAAAATAATTCATTTCCCTCCAAAACTATTTTTTAATAGAAATAAAACTTAGAAGTTTGACAAGTGGCAGATAACATCCTAATCTGGTGGAGCAATTTCTAGCCCCACCCCTTTTCACCCGCTCAAATTTGCAGCTCTAAAATGTAAGGGCTTCTATTATTTGGAGAAGATTCCAAATAATCCCACAGCACAAAAAAAAAAAAATTTATTCATGGGACCACCTCTTCCTTAAAAAAAGAGCTTGAGCCCCCTTCATGGGACCCCTGCCTAAAGGACCAAGATACACCAAGAAAGAAAGAAAGGGTCACGGGGTAGAAAGAAAGAAAAAAATGTGTTTGATGTCCACAGATGACCAGAAATAGGTTGACAAAACTGGAACAGAGAGCGTGTAAAATAGCAAAGCACTAGGGCCAAAAAAAGGCCCTAGAGAAAAAGAAAACACAGAAAGAGGCTAACCTAGAGAAGAGCAAACAGAAGACAACCATCCAAATAAAATTAGTTAAGTCATTATGTGGAGAAGTTAAGAGTCGTCATGTGGAGAACTAGTTACAGCCAGGGATGGTTGATGTTGTCCCCTGATAAATAAAACACTCCAGGTAGACTCTTTCAACTGGCAGATTCAACATAGTGGATGCATGAATGATTCATTCGAGTCAAGATACATCTGGTAAACTGAATCAGCTATTTGCTATAATAGATATTGAGAAGGGGGGACAGGTCGTGGTGGCAGGTGAAAGAGTATTCCTTTTCAAACTTGATTGTGTGGATTTCTTTTCCTTTGGTGTTCCCATTGCTTTGTTGTATTGGTTGGTGTAACTCCTTATATTCAAATTTCTAATAATTCCTATCAACTTAACATGTCAGCTAGAGAAGACCCTATTGCTAGATCAAATAATGATTTGAGTAGCTCAGCAGTGCTAATGCTAATTTATGGGGAAAAAACTCGACAAATAGCCTTCTGATTTTTCATTTTACCAGTCTATACATTTAAAACGACAAGCATCATAAATTCGATAAGAATCGAGGCAAAATCTGGCTGGCCCCATGAGCAGGGAGTGCACACAAACCCGCCAGCTTCACTTCAAGTTTGAAAATTTGGCCTCAGCAACAAGTGTCCCAACTTATCACTCCACCAGGCCAACAAGGGACTAGTTTATCGACAATTTTAGAAACGTATGTTTCGATTTAACTGTATAAAATAAATCTTAGTTATGAAATGTATGTCCAATGCAAAAGCCCAGTTACTCAGATATTGTGTGATGTGGATTCTTCAATTGAATTACAAACTAAAACACAACTCTTCAACAACAATAAAATTCAATGTTGTTATGCAGTCAACCTTGACGTGCTAAAGATTTATGTGTGCGTGTACAAATGGGCAAACTATCACAGCTGTAGCCCTACAGATTTGTGTACATGGTTAACACTTAAACTAATTAAATACTAAAAAACCCATTTTACTGGCCTTATAAACCCAAACTATTCAAATATGATATTAATTTATAATGATCTCACAGTATGTGCTTAACCAAACAAGAAATTGAGCCACGTATACTGTACGCTAACCAAAAAAAATACAACACAATATAGTTTTAGATTCATTTCCCAAATAATTTAGAGCAAATCTCCACAATTCCATATTGTAAAATTTTGTGCCACTGATGGGGTCCTACGGATAAGTGTGAACTACTTAAATTGCTAGGAGATGCTTCCACAGGATCAAAATTGGACAGCAGTAAAAACACACACTTTTCAGCAATAATTATATCTAGTCGTCAGAAAATCTCAACAAAAACAGAAAATTCAAAACATATTTGGCTGTTGATTGTATTTTACTTGGTGTCGGTTTACTATTTGAATTACAACCACCATATTCTCAACTTTTGTGACAGAGAAATATAAAGGTTAGAGCAAAACTAATTTTCATAATCTAGTAAACAACATCATGCTGAAAACTTCGACCCTGATCAGGAATTTTTGAACTAGAATTCGTTGAAAAAAAAGAGAAAAAGCAGCTCAAATAATTATGCAATATGTAAAAAATATCAATAACTAGAGTAATGATAATTTACAAAACATTTGGGACCATATTGATAACTATCCCAGATATTATTACCTGCTCTTTGACCTCAACTGTGCTACCTTTTTAGAGCTGCTCGCTAAAATGAGCAAGCATTCATCATAGACACCAAAAAGATTTACATTAAAAATGCAGGGCTCCTAGGAGGGCCCAACAACTCTTCAGTTATTCCTAGAAATAAACTATAATCTACACTCGCATTATTAGGTTGGAACCAAGTTTGGCACATTAGGGGACTGTGAAAACATTAAAAGAATGGCCACACAAAACAAAATAAATTGAATGAAAGAGAATAAACTAGATCTGCACACTTTGTTGTGTAATGTAATAACCTCTTCCACTTCTAACAAACTCCCACAAGCATTCTCCAATTCTGTTACTTGGTCCTTCAATGAGAGTGCACGACCTTCAGCATCTTTAAGCTTCAAAGCAGTTTGAAGCTGTTTGATGACCAGATCTTTCTGTTCCTGCAAAAGAGATGTTTCGTTTTCCACCAAAGCAATGCTTCTTGTGGCTGCATCACTTAACATTAGAAATTCTATCTCAGCTTGCATACTCTCTTTATATTGTTCTTCCAACTCCTTTTCCATTTCTTTGCACTTTTCTTGCAATGATTGCAATTCACTTGCAGAACCCTCACTTGGCAGTTTGGTTTCCTTCTGTTTAATCTCTTGATCCTTGCATAGAACTTCAAGCTCCTTCACTTTTGTTTGTTCTGATGATGTTCTCTTGTTTGCTGCTTCAAGTTCCTTATTGAGTTGGTTTCCCTCCAAAGGCCTTTCTCTCTCAGCTTTTTCCTCCACATGAGAACCATTAGGTACATTAAATGAATCATACTTGTTGAGATGCTTACTTATACTATCACTGTCAGAACATATGCCAAGTTCAGAACCCTTCATCTGCACAGGAAACGTTCCATTTTCCGCCAAAGAAACACTTCTTATGGCTGCATTATTTAAAATCAGATATTCTATCTCAGCTTGCATATTCTCTTTATATTGTTCTTCCAACTCCCTTTCCATTTCTTTGCATTTATCTTGCACCAATTGTAATTCACTCACAGCCCCCTCACTTGGCGGTTTGGTTTCCTTGTATTTAATTTCTTGATCCTTGCTTGGGACTTCAAATTTCTTCACGTTTGTTTGCTCCGATAATGTTCTCTCGTTTGTTGATTCAAGTTCCTTCTGTAATAATTTCAGCTTTTCATTCATCTTATTGAGTTGGCTTCCTGGGGAAGCCCATTCTCTCTCAGCCATTTCTACCACATGAGAACCATTAGCTACATCAGATTCATCATTCTTGTACAGATGCTTATTTACACTATCACTGTCAGAAAATATGCCATGGTCAGAATTCTTCATCTGGAATCGTCCATTTAGTTTTCCTAGATCTTTCATTTGTTGAACTTCTGCAGAAACAGAACAAAATAAATTAGTCTCCAATAAAAGAAAAAGTAGTTTCGTATCTTGCATGTTATTGTTTTTCTTGAGAATGGCAATGAGCTCATTGATTGTAATGCATGTCCCTCCTGAAATTAAACCATTATTTTGACCGTATGTGACTCAATTCAGATGGTGACAAGGATAACACTAAAGCTTGACAATCTGCTCTATTCAATAGAGAAGAATAGATAAAATGCCAACAAGCAAACTAAACTTTTGGTCAATACAGAATAACCATGATTTAAAATAAATTTGAATTATATTAAAAATTATAAAGCTTTATCAGAAAGCAAATACACATGAAAATACATAATCACGCACAAATATGTATAAAAATTAAAAATACAGAAATATATCTTCCCAGAAGAGGTCACAGCTATAAAGTTTGTCCTCAATATTGTAGCCCGAAAGTAGAATTTATCAGTTATTTTTCACTTGTTTGGTTCACGTGTTTCTGAATTGCTTTTTGCTTTATATTTTACAATTTCAAATAAGCATATTAGATCCATAATGGTGCAGTGCGGCCAAAAAGTCCAATTCTGACTGAACCTTATCCAGGTTGGATCAAAACACCAGGCAATGTGCAACAAAACAATGAAGAAGCTGTGCACTGTACATTCAAATCAAAATATTCATCATGGAAAAGATATACGGTACTAGTCATACTTCAAGATACACGAGAAAAGTGCAGTTAAACAGTGTACATTCATTCAATTCAAACAGACAGTTTGCACATCAAGCATGATCATTTTACTCTAGTATAAGGAACAAATATAGCTTTGGATGTAGATAATTTATGGCATTTATGCCATTATTGAAACTGACTTGAATCAACATGCATCCTTAATTACTTTTATGTGTTTCCTTCAACTCTAGCCATCATTATGTATCTCAAAGTTTTCACACAATCATTGTGCTTTCTACTGTGATAAATTTACCAAATTGATAGTGGAGAACTGCTGAAGCTTCTTGATTGTCTTGTTACATAGTTAGCAGATCCAGTCAAACCCAACGAGGTTCAGTCCAAACCAAACCTTTTCAGCTGGACTTAATAGCAAATAGCACAGTCCCTCATTTTCCTAGATCACTAAACTTTTTCAACCGGACTGAGCTGTCCAGGCCTTTCTTTTGCTAAATTTAACTTTGTTTCAGAGTCCAATTCATTACTCATTGCAAATGCAAAGACAGATACAAAGCTAAATATTTTCCTGCAAACCATAAAGAAATGAATGAACAAACATCCTTAAATGTTTTCTACTTCTTTCTTGGACACTGACCGTCCTTACACATCTCAAAATTAGCACGCAATCATCATTTTTTATAGTACCACACTGCTGAAGCTTCTCCATTTTTTTGTTACATGGTTAACACTAACAGGGTCCAGCCAAACCCATAAAGGTTCAAACTTCAGACCAAACAAAATATTTTAGCTGGAATTAACAGTACAAGTCCTTCCATTAAATCACCAAACTTCTTCAGATGGAATGAGCCATCGAGACCTTTCTTTTCTATTAATCAAGCAATGTTTCAGAGTCAAGTTCATAACTCATTGTAAATGCAAAGATATATACATGGCCAACTACTTTCATATATTGATCTTTTCCTGAAATCCAGAAAGATCTGTGCAGAGGATAATCTAGGAGATCTCTTCCAAGCACAAAATGCATGAAATTGATTATGTGAAAGCTTAACTAACATCACCACAACGTAAGATATGATGGTATCCACCATAGGACTCTCAACCTGAACATTATCATAGAAATATCAAGTGTTTCATCTCCATTGGTGTATATATCTAAAACTAAAAAGACTTCAATTGACTTCATTTATTCAAATTGCACAGGTTTCTTTAAAAACAAAAAAGATATGCAAACATGGCTGTTTGACATGAAGAACGAATGAAAGTTAACTTGAGATACCGTGCAAATGATTAAAAAAATTACTACCAATTCGAATGAACATAAAAAAAATACTCACACATATAGGACACAAGGGATGGGACAGAGGGACACCAGGGACACCAGGGACAAGTTTCAGGAATAGAGGGACCATAGAGACAAATTTGGGGATGGTGAGGGTACAGCAGTGGGTTGCACAAATATAATATTTATATAGCTATACATAAGTGTATATTGTAAATATATGTATGTGTATATACAAAACATGGTGGCCCAAAACAAATTTTATATTTCTTTTTAAAACCAGAATGGGGTTTGAGGGCAATCCGATCCACACAGACCTTCATATCACATGTTGTATTTCATAATTTTATCATTATGTTTGTCCAACACCAAAACCTCTTTATTTCTCACTAAATCATCATTCTTTAGAGTACCAACAGTGAAGTTTGGGAATCTGACCAGTCTAAAAGATGAGGACTGTGCAGTTGAAGAATGATATATTGTTATTCTTTAATCTTTATTTATTCTTTTCTCTGTTTTTAACTTTTTAGAAACTCCTTACAGAAGTCAGCAGAAACTGACAAATATTTATGCAAACTAGATAACATACACCATTATTCCACCCTTATCACTTCCTCCACTCTCTCCTAATACCAAAGTATAAGTGGCATACAAATTAAGAAATATTTGAACACCAACTTCCTGAAGTTAAGATAAAAGAGCATGCATTGAAGTGAATAAAAACAGCAACAGCTGCTTCAATAGTCTATTTTATACATCCCTGTTTCTGAGCATCTACATTTTCAGGTAGGGGTGTGTCCCCATGGAAGTATAGTTCTGGAATATTCTTCAAAACAGAGAAAAAAACTGTCATTGAATAAACAAAAAAATCACCCATCAATCGCCAAAAACATGCAAACAATTAAGAAAATTGACAATAAACTGTGGTTTTTTCACTGAAAAAACCGGTTCCTTCAAAAAATCAACACAGTGATCTGAATCAGAAGGGTGACTATCACAATCGATGATTAATCATAATTTGTTGGTGATTTCTGCTAATATGGAATTAATCATTACGAATTCACGTTGGCACTACTTGTTTTAGTACCAAAACACTGCTTAGTGATTTTAAAGGCATTCCACACGATAAAATTAAAGGTGCTCATTATAAATGGATTGACAGAGAGAAAGGGTCCCATTATCACAGTCACCATTTGGTTCCTAATGTGCTTGACAATAGATTTTGAGTTTATAATATTATAGTATTGATTTCCAACATTATTAGTCATGACATTCTGTATGCAATCCAGTTTATTTATTGTATTTTTCAGAATGCCAATATGCAGAAAAAGATATTAAACAAGTCTTTTTGGAATATGGAAAGGTTTGTGTTTGGGCTGTCCTGGAAAGTAAAACTAATCCCTGTGAAGTTATTGTTTGTACAACACACAGATGCCTTGAGGTGCAAAAGATTCCTCCTCAGTTTTGGTCATTAATCCTATATGCTTTAAAAAATTAAAAGCATTGGGTTAGGTTTTACAAATAGAAGAAACAAGATTTAAACTGCCTCACCTAAATACTGAGGTTTTAATTTCTGTAAAGCTGGAGGAATCCATCCCAGAAGTTTTATACTTTCAGTTTGAATTTATGGTTGTTAAATGTGAAAAAATTCATTTGGGAAGCTTGAATCCCTGTTTTCTTTGTAAAATTTATGGCCATCAAAAAAACTTTTGTCCTATATTTGGCAGTTTACTTCAATTTGTTGTCCGTGAAGCTTTCCCTTCTAGAAGCAAGGATTCTGATTTTTGTCAGGGAGAGCGTAAAAAGGTGAGAGAGACTGAGACTATGGAAGAATTCCAAGTATCAAAAATGATTCCACTTCCTCCCAGCCTAATGGACAAAAAGATGGTGCTTTAAGAGATGAGTCATTCAATCATCTAGCTAAGATGGTTGACTCTGATTCAAAAATTTCAGAGGATAACAGAAAAATGCACGAAGGAATCCCTCCAAGTTCTCAAGCCAAGCATATACTTCAGAGAACTGTTGCTTCTGTTAAGAAACCTGAACAAATTCATGCTGTTTTCATGGGAGGCTCTAAACTGCAGTAAAGCCTACGTTTAGGGGCTGCAGTAAAGCCTATGTTTAGGGGAATTTTGAGAATAAAATTTCCCCATGAAATGTGATGATAATGGAGATAATCAGAATGATGATAAATCCTTAGAGAAGATATTAGATGAGATTAAAAGAACAAGGAAACAATCTGAATCTAATAATATTAAGTTGCTTTGAAAGATTGTATAAGAGACAGGCCCTCTTCCAACCCCTCTTGCTTAATATAAGGATATTACGGATATTATTTTCTCTGTACTTTCTATGTCCACAATACTTAATATTATTAGTTTGGGGAAAGCAATGTCCACATGTTGAGGGACATCTACTTCCTCTCCCTCAGTTCCCAAAATACAAGAAAACAAAGGGGATGCCCTAATGAAATAGCATATGAACCTTAAAATCATGTGTTCTAGGAAATTGTAAAAGATTAGGGAAAAACATATTTATTTGTCCTAATAATCTCAAACCCCCTTATGGAAAACTGTACAGAAACGAACTTGCAAAGAGTGGCTACAAATACAATGGTGATTTACACATGCAATCATTACAACAGGCTTTAATTTTTCACATTTGTGTTAAGTAGTGCACATTTGAAAATCTTCCATTCCCACTCGTTGCACAGCAATAGAAATCTATTAATCCTTTGTAATCACTGCCACCACAAGCTGAAAAAAATATCATTAAAGAAGTCCACAGGAATTGGAAAAGTGCACATAAAGTAAAAGAATATTTAGTCCATTAGACATATCTTACATATATTATTTCCCATCTTGTAAAATATAAAGCATATTCCTGAAACAGGAAATGCCTTTCATTTCATCTGGACAGCTAAATTTAAATAAGGAACAGGAGGTTTGATTTTAGTGGTATTAGAAATGGCTCTCCCATATACCCTAGAAGTGTACTTGGGACATACATAAAGGTAGTTGTATCAACCTTCCTTAAGAGATTACAGTTTTAGAACACATTTTGTGGTCCACCACCAAGACAACCTGGCTCCTTATGTAATAAACAGGCTTTAAACACACAAGATTTACAATATTAATTAATAATTAATGCTAAATAACAAAACTATTATTACAGCTTGGATAGGCTCAATTAATCATTTGCTTAAATTATAAATGTAACTAAAATGTGTTGATAGTTTTTTAATGATTTATGGACAATTGCTTAATATTGTAACTGATCTCTCCCTGAATGTCCCCTTTTGTAAATGCCCTACTGTTTGCCCTAAAATCACAAATTCCTTCCAAATAAGAGACGTAAGATGGTTAGAGGTATAACTTTACCAATTAGATCCTGATTGAGACACCTCAATCGTGTTCGAATCTTTCCTACTAGGTTTAGGAACATTATCTTAATCATCATTGCAGTTTACATAATGTGCATGTGGATTCCCTTCAGGCTTAACCCAATGACCCATCTAAGCTGTGAAGCCCACAGGAGATCATAAAAGGCACTTTGAGCCTATTCATCAAGTTCAGGGGCACGGAATTATATCCGTCATTCGGCCTTCCAACTTAACTCGAATGGACCACCAGGCTACTTGCTTTCCTTAATGCCCATATCTCCCCTCCAGAGCAGAACAGCAGACTGGATGAAGCTTTAAAGGAATCCTTTTACTAGAATAGAGATTGCTGTTTTTATTTAATAAAGTGGCACTGCTAGTTCTCACTGGATTGAATGCTTATTTCTTGTCTTGCGATGATGTTCACTTATAATTCATATCATATATAAACTTACCAATTCAAGGCTGTTAGCCAAAAATCAGATTTCTGCGTTATATGTATTCTATTTCCAGATTCTAATGCAAATGTCTGTTTATCCCAGGTCATATTGTCTATTCTTCATTTGATTGATCCTTCCTTTTCCAAATGAATAGTTTTCCCTTTAATACCTCATCATGTGTGATTATGAATGGAGGTGTTGATTCTAAAGAGGTATGACTTCTCACCAAAGGTGACGTCCCTTTGTTAATCATCTTAACAACTGAATGATTATCGCTGCCTTACTCTTATTTTAATTATCTATGCCTTCCAACTTGTGGTTGTTAACATAAAGAGATCACTGCCTTCATCCATAATGAGATTCGCTGTCTTTAACAATATTGATTGCTGCTTATTAAATAATGAGGTACTGCACTAGCCTTCTACAGTCACTGCCCTAATCCCTATGGATCGATGTTTGCAGAAAAATTGCTGCTCTGCAATAATTTAATGTATCTTTTGTATTTTGCTCCTGTTTCTGATTCATCCCATGCCTCAGCCTTATATATGTCTTTTGTCTATCTTTTGTCTGGGGCCCCTTAAGTACTTCATCTCAAGGCTAAGTTGGCCTTAATTTAAACTTATATATTCTTTGGCTCATCAAAACCCTAGGTCTGCTTCCCAAGTCGGCCTCCTTTTGTCAGTTGATGGTCTGTGATTATTTCTTATTTATCATTGTCATATTTCTTCCTGGCCGGCTCTAGACTTAGGGCTATGTTAGGTATTTATAAAACACTAGCCTTAGGCAGGGCATGACACTCCCTCTGGTTGTAAGTCGGGTTTTCTAGCATAAGGAGCCCTACATTGTAATCCTATCATTTATCCTAATAATGGACCAAAAAGTGTAGTCCAAAATGTTGATCTCTTAAAAATGTTTGCATTTTCCCTGAAAATTTGTCATATTTAATATTATGGAACACAGAAACCTCTACTAATAATAATCATGTTAATGAATCATATGAACATGGACAATGTAAAAGAGACAGTGCTCAACTGCCCACAATCTAACTTCTGGTTTCTTTTTGGAATCTAACCATTCTAATAGCAATTGTAACTGGAGAGCAATGATACAAGCAGTAGAAGTCAATACTCCAGCTTTGCACATCTTTAACTAATTTGCCCTAGAAATCTGACCAATGTGAAAACATGAACATTAATTCTAATGAACTGTACAACATTGGATTGGCTGTATTTGATAATTAACAATAATAAACTCAACCTTCTTCTGGTCTAAAGATTTGGATCTGATAAGCAGTCAACATCTTGTTACATTGACAAGTGGATGCATGCAAAGAACCATGTAAACAGCTACATAGATGTAATAACTTAACAGTGAACTTGATATCGATGCCAAAACTTTGTTACTTATTAATTATGTCATAAGGTTTGTTTTTGTGTCCAATTTTGATGAAGAAAAAATTCTGAACATATTCATCATGTTGGCTATCAAACATGTTTATCCACAAATCCTAAAGACTCGCGTCAATGCCTACAACCAGAGAATGTGTCAACTAAGGTAGAGGGTAAGGCTTATACTCAAACAGTGGCATGAATAAGACAATTCTTGTGAGTGAGCATACCCACCTACAGCTTTGGCCTCAATTAGCCCAGGAGGGTGTTCCTAAAAGTATCCTGAATAGGGCAAATCAATCACAATGATGAAACAATACTAAAACATTCAGCAACTATACCTAGTAGGTGATAGAGCATAGGCCCCAGAACTTGCCATTAAGCCTATAGCACATTAGTTGCTTGTAAGACCTCTTTTCAAGCTGATAATAACATTCATATACATGTATCTAAAGATAGCAGTAACATGTATGCTCTTATGAGATTTTCCCTTAAACCAACCATATACATGTAATAGAATAAACTATAAATACTTGCTCACATGTTCCTGTAACAGTTAATCAATCTTAGCTCAAATGAAATATGAAAGCAGTAATATCAATGGAATAGGTGAACAAATTGGATTCTAACCCTAAACTGAAAGTAACGAGGATAAGGATATCGTAACAAGAATATGTTTGATCATTTACCACTAAGGACCAGTGCCTACTCCAATGGGCAATGGAGTCACAAACTGCAAGGAGGAAAAGAGCACACCTGCAACTCACACCTCGAACTAGACTTGCATGAACAAATCAGTGATGAAGCTTTATGCAACCACACATTTTTTATAATCCATCACAAAACAACAATAACTCACATGAAATGAAAGGAAGACTATCACAAAGGCTTGCAATGCTTTTAAATGTAGTCACATATTTATCTAATTCACATTACATTCATACCAACAAATGTGGCAGAGGAAACCCACAACTCCTGCGTTCAAAGATTTACCTAAATCATTATACTTTGCCATGGAGACAATCAGTTGCATACATAGTTGCAATTAAAATCGTTACAATGATTTATAACATGTGACCTTGTCAGTTCCAGAATGGACTTGCATATATTGATATCCTAGAATGACCTAAAGAACTTGTAGTCAGTAAAAATGACCAACACTTACTAAATCTTTCGTCCTAGTATTAATAGCATCCAATTACAATGTATTCGCTTGCCTCATTGGGGATCACAAGATGTATCTACCTTGGATCTGGCGTTAAGCAACCTAGAACATTTGAAACATTCCTCCCACACTTAAGAGAGTAACTTGGTACCATTTATAGGTCTACAACAGCTAGGATTTTCATTTATAGCATTGAGGCACCTATACCCATTTTCAACATTCCTCCCACACTTAGAGAGTAGCTTGGATCCATTTATAGGTCTACAACAGCAAGGATTTTCAGTTATAGTTTGTGGAACGAGCCTTTGATGGGCTCAATGTTGTTTTGGCAAAATCTGGACAGCAGTACAGGTTTTGTGGAATCTAGGCATTAATGGCATCCTTGGAAGTGCAAGGTTATGTATCATACCCCAACCATGTCATAATAAATTTTAAACAACTAAAATATAATAATAATAATAAATTAATGGAAAAATATATATAAATATATTACTGTGCTTAGAAAATTGTCTTAATTATTAAGATTTCACAATTTTCTGTGATCTAATCGAGCCAAGGCAAACAGAGAGAAGATATGCACTCCATCCTATCAATCCAATTCAGCCCCAATGCTTAGGATAATAAATACACAACAACTACTATAAAAGGGCACTTATGATTATGGTGGAGCAGCAATTTGATTACTGCAGGCAGCGATAGAATGTATTTATAAATAATGAGGTCTGATGTAGTATGAGCAGCACTCAGAAATAATATTAATTACAATACAGTCAGCGATTGCAAATAGTAAATATAGATTATATTAAGACAAAGACAAATGATTAATTAAAGAAGCAGCACCAATCAGCATTTGACCCTTCATGAAAAGGCATGAGGTCAAATGGTAACGGGCAGTGCATGAGGATAAATGGTGAGAGGCACCGATTACCTTGCAAGGGACATAAAGTTTGGGTGAAAGGGTAAGGGAGATGTCTATTCATCTTCCTTGAAAGGTATTTAAGGAGAAACTCTATTTGGAGGAAAGGAATGGAACAGGAGAGGAGAAGACAGAATACTGAACACCTAACAAATAATCAGATCAGACTACTATTTGTAATATTCCAATTCTGTGGTAATGTAGAGATTATTGTTTAGTTCTATATATGAATTTAAATGTATATCTCTGTTATAATTTAATAAGCATTCAAATATGCACAAGAGCATTGCAACAGTCTGTCACAAAGGTGTAAGGAAGGAATGTGCGTTAAGGGAGAACAGCTTTAGAGCACCATGCTACAGTGGCAAGTAGGGAGAACAGCTATTAGGGCAACCTATTGCACTGTGAAAGGGAGAGAATGGCTAAGGGCACCCTATGGCAATTTCCCTTCCAACTCCTACATTGAGGGACTGTAGATGAACTCAAAGATCTCCAGCCATGGAAGAATGGAGGGAGGTTGCATGGAGGGAGAGAACAGCTGTCTAAAGGCAGCCTAACATGAATCCTTATCCCATATCTTCTATGTCTGAGATTCACATACAAATCAGACATGCTACATATTGATGAATATATGATTTCCCTACTCTAATAATAGATTTATTTCATTAACTGTGTCTGCAATATTACCTAACTTGACTGCATGTTTCCAGAACAGACTTAGCTCATCTTATTCTTAAGTAAAGAATGTACCCCTAACTAGTATATGCTTGTTTCATTTGGTTTTGTGAATTTAGGGCAAAATATAGAGTGGTCCAGAAAGGGGACATTGCATGATGATAGATGGGAGTATGGCACTCAAACAGAAAGGATCCACAAAATTGCTTTCTTGACCGATCTTGAAATCATGTGCCAAGATACATAGATGCCAGGGGGGAATGAGATTAAGGTATGCTGGGCGAATGTGGGAAAGAAAAGTCCATGGGCCCAAGGAAATCGAATGACAGATCAGCAGAATTTAGGGGTACAAGATGCCACATGACAACGTGCCTTAGGTACACAAGCATTAAAGGTTCAAAAGGGGAAGGTGCAATCACAAGCAGGGACTACGGAAAAGGAATAGTCACTACCACAAGAAGTGTGGAGAGAGAAAGGAACCCTAAATGTCTAAGGCAAATGAATGAACAAAGTGGCAAGGGGGGTTGTGTTTCTCGATTACAAGGTACTCAATGTGCTTTGGGGAGCAGAGAAAAAAAACCCAAAGGCCTGCAAACAATAGAAAAGGTGGTCGAGGATTGGGGAAATTGAGCATACTCAATTAAAGGAGAGGAAGAGGGGATTGGGAGAGAGGAATACACATTGCCTCAAGTATCAAAGTTTGGAAAGATCTAATACCACTCGCATTGAGGAAAAGAGAGAGGAAAGCATTAGGAGGGTCGAGGTTCGAGAGTATGGGAAACTACTTGTTGAAGTCAAGGAAGGTGACAAAACTCGAAAGCCTAGGCCCTAAAGTGAAGAAGGTGGTAGGAAGTGGAGAAAACACAAGTGCAGTGAACTAGGGTCATAGAGGACAAAATGCCAAGGAGATAGGTAATGAAAAGTCTAAAAATCCGTTGGAGGAGGACAAGGGCAAGATGAAGTGTGAGGGTGTGGAGAAAAGGATGAAGTGCAAGGCTGCAAGGAAAGGAATGAAGGGCTACCGCTAGGCAAAGGCTTGAAACCCCAACAACTGGGGAAAGACAAGGTGGAAGCCGAGAAAAGGAATTACTTTCAAATGGGCAGTAAAGTAAAGAAAAGCCCAAACCTCCAATAGTGAGGGTTTCAAGGAATGGTGAAATGAAGGAGAAGTTACAAAGGTAAGGTAAAAACTAAAAACCCAACCAAGGCCAAAAACAGATTTAAAAACCTCCAATTTGGCCATACGTCCAAGACGGTGATTCAAAGAACGACACTTACTAGAGCATAAATTGACTTAGGTGGCCGATTAAAAAAAATCTATGATTGGATATTAAAGATCGGCAAGGTATTAAAGAGCATAAATTGACTTAGGTGGCCAATTAAAAAAAATCTATGCTTGGTTAGGGGAATAAAGGTAACACAAGACTGATAACATTTTCTAATTTTGGGGCATACAAAATATGTAGCCAAAACATGCAACATCAATTCATAAAAAAAAATTAAAAAAATCATGATAAATTTCAAATAATAATAATATGTAATTTTTATTTATTTTTTTATTTGAATATATTATAATAAATTTACTATATTAAAATTCAAATAAATTTTCATATAAAAAAAAAAAAATTAAAAAGTACTAAAATATATGATATATATTATGATGTTATCATATTAAATTTAAATAACTTTAAAATTATTAAATTTTTATTAAAGCACTAAATTATATGATATATATTATAATTTCATGATAACATTATGATTATCATAAAATTATAAACCACTAATAGCATACAATGATGTTTTATTTATAACTTATACAATGATGTTAAATGATAAAAGTGGACATGGTTGGTTTGGATCCCTTAAAAAGTAGTCCTCTCCAAGAATAAAAGTGTGGTGGTTGTGAAGAACATGTTCAAAGACTCGAAACAAGATAAAACAAAATTCATTTCTTAATAATATTATAATCGACCAACTCCCATTTTGGAACTTAATGGCATTGTTCACATGGTGCTACAACAACAACCAACTAATCATGGTGTTTTAGATTGGGAGCAATGATGCAGCATGCTTAAGGTGCCCTTATGCATTCATACATATGAATATTATATGCAAATCCAAACAAAAGTGGTATTTATCGATATTCCCTCGATTTCAAACTTTTTGGTTGATATGCAGCAAACCCTATGACATAGATGTAGTGTCGTAAATTGTATCTCTTTACAATTTCTCACTCTATTTGGCACATATTTTAGTGTTCTTTTTCCTAGAACATTTTAAGCCCATTTGGGCCTATTCTACATTAAATCTTTATTGTTGCTCCCGCAACTTAAATGTCGTCAAATACTAAAATTAGGACCAAATCTAAGATCACAAACCCCGACACTCATGCTTCCCTTTTGGCGAGCCTATTTTGGTGGGACAAGGGTGCCCGTCTCCATAGTCTCGCCAAAATCTCCCAAAACTGTTTCCATTGCAAGTATTGGCCTTCATAATTCAAAACCTAGTCTCAATTTGGTACTTGACTATTTTATGTTGGCTTTTTATTAAAAATCCCTTGTGAACCCTTATATAAAGCAAATCTTCTATCATTCACAAGGTCTAAGTTACAATTCAAGTGGCCTTATTATCAAGCAAGCATTTCAGATTCGAGTTATCAGCATATTGAGCAGCAGACTAAAGCATTCAACATTCAAGTATGATTTCATGTTTGTCAAGTTTTGTTATCATGTTATTGTATTACCATTTGAGGACTTCATAAAGAGCATTGCATCACCACCTTTATGTCAAACTCCATAAGAGGGTTTCATACCTAAGGTACAATCATTTTCATTTCAGCATTTCCATTATACTTTAGCAAAACTCCTCCCTAGGAAAAGCTCTCTTTTACATCAATCGTAGCTACTGTGGAGGTGGGAACAACAACACAGGGTTTGACTTAAGCAAGCTCCTATACAGCACAACCATTCTTCCATGTTTTTTGTGTGTGCAGGTTCAGATCCGAATTCAAGGAAGTTACAAACGAGTAGAGCAGCTAGGACAGACATTCCCAGATTTTGAAAAGACGAAAACACCAGGACTGGGGCACCTAGCACACCAGTCCAGCCCTTTCAGGTCCACTTTGCAGATCCAGGTGCGGCTTACTATGTTAGCTTTCTATTCTGTAATTTATGGTTATTGCTGAAAGTCATAATTTTCTATCATTAAACCTAGATCTTAAACACACACTTCATAATATCAATTCCATTGCAATGAAGGAACATTAATTCTCCTAAAAGAACTGTAGCTGAACCCATTCATGTTCCAATGCTATGTAATGGAGATTTGAGATCTTAGTTTGCATTCATAGGCCAAGGATCTCGTGACCATACATGTCAGTAGATAATAAATGTTCTATTTGTCCAACAAATGTTCAAATTTTGTGACAAGAAGGTGTCTTGTATCATTTACTTACATCAATGATAGCATGGGAAATCTACTCAAAATATGCGCAAGGGCCAAGAAATAAGGTCTTGTAGTATATGCAAACATAAACCTTTCCATGATAATATTGATTCCATCCTTCTTGAATTATTGAGCTTATCATAGACTGAGCACGTAGATTTCTCTTCTAAAATATAACAAAAGAATAATACAAGTAATTGCTTGACTACAAGGACTACAACCATAAGAGAATACCCTCATATTTGCTAGGATTCTCTTGCTAAGAGGCTATACCTGCAGCTAGGCAGTGTAGCATTCACAATCACTCTTACATCGATTTGTCCCTCTTTTTTGTCGGTCTTAATCATAAAACTACTTGTAGGCTTTTTAACAAAATAAGTAACTCGAGTTGGAACCCACAACTTGTTGAATAAACCAAATACAACAATCCCTTTTAATTTTTGTTTTTGTGGACTTCTCATGATGCCTCGCAATTGTAAATCATTTGCAAACCATGAGCGTATAAGCAATGGCATTTCAATGACAAAACAAAGTATAATTATGACTCCCTTGATACATTTCACAGACTCTTGCTATAATGATCAAACGAAGTATAAACAATGTTTTAAAGAGTCATATTTTACAACATATAATATCGAAATTTTAAAAAGTTCCGATTTAAAACTTATAATGGCAACCCTACCTATAATGCATATCAAAACCCTACCTATTTTGCATAAAATTTATGTTTTTTTAAAGTTGCCAAATCTTTTTCAAAATTTTAGATCTACTAAGTCCAAGTATCCAAACCATGGTCCTAATGCTTAAACTTGTTGCCATTCTCCTTATATACATTACTCTTTGCTCTTAAAATTAGGACAATTGATAGTTAAGTTGCACTCAACCAAAAAAAACAATAGCAAGTCTAGAAGAAACACAATGAGCTTAATGTGAATATGTTTCTTGCTTTCATAACTAAGGTACTTAGCTATTTGGAATACTTTCATATCTATTTTAGCTGCTAGGGCCAAGTAGGTGGTACGCACACAATTTGAAAATAAAAGCATCCTCCTCCTTTTACTCATTAGATGTAACTTTTTGTTTTAGTTTAATTAGTGGGATTTCTATTAAGGCTCCTACCCTTCAATTGTGAGGGTTTCTTCACACGATCCACATACCATATAATTCATTTGTAGGGAAACCACTTTAACTAATGCTCTATCAATGACAAAGACCAATACAATTACATTTCAAACTCCTACTCTTCCTACCTAGTATAAGGTATAAGCTTTCATCTTCTTCATCCTTCACTCCTATTGCTTGAACACTTTCTCCTTCTATCTCCTCTTAGAAGGAACCTACTCCTTGTTCCTCCTTGCTTTCCTCCTTTGTCACCTACAAGCCCACTACATACAATCACTAAAGTAAGATTATCATTCTAGCATGCCCTGACAATGCTCAAATGTCCTTGGGGAGAGTTGAAGCTTGGCCTTCAACAAGAGAACCAAGTGGACCTACCAACTAACCACAACCCCTTTGACTATCAAACATAACACTATTACTGTTGATGTCATAACTCCAAAACTTGAACTCAACAAAAACTTACCTAGCCAAAACTTTGACAAACTCAAGACTCAACAAAAACTTGACATATTGAAATTACATAATTCATAAAATAAAATTAAAGAACATGCAAAATAGAGTTAAATAGCATTAAAAAATGAATTTAATTCTTGCATAGCTAGGAAAATTGTTGAAAAAATGTTCAAATCCATATCAATGGAAAAATAATTGAAACAAAACTTAAAATGGGGGAAGAGTAAGAAACTTGCCCGCAATACTTGTCACAATTCAGTGGCAAGTTATTGGCTAAGTAATCGACCTAAAGGTTTTGACCAGAGAAACGAAAATCGCCCGAAATCGCCCAAACTCGGCGAGTCCGAGTCCGAGTCAGGCCAAACGAGTCCCAGGGGCTCGGACTCGGACTCGGCCGAGTCTGGAGAGTAAACTCGCCAGACTCGCCGAGTTGGCGATTTTGGCTCAAAATCGCCAGACTCGCCGAGTCCTGAGCCCCAGACTCGGCTACTGGCTGGGTTAATAAAATGACAAAAAAAAAACATTTTAAAAAGTTTTTTTAAAAAGTAATAAGTTTTTTTGGAAGGGCGAAATTTGACATTTTGGTCTCTCCGTCAGGATTATTTTATGGAATATAACATTTAAGTATAAGAATTCTTATACTTTAAGTTATATTCCATATATACTGTCAGGATGTTTGAGAGTGGTTTCGGGCCTCCAGGAGTTATATTGCAAAATCTAGTTTTTGGAGGATTCTTCAGTTTTCCAAACTTAGTCAAATTTCAGGATCAGGACATTCCAGACTTAGCCAAATTTCAGGGCATTTGAAGATCAGGATGACATTCCAGACTTTATCACTCACCAACTTGACCTAGCTTGGACCTTCAAGAATGATACTCACCAAGCAAGACCCAATTAGCAACAAGTGCAAAACCAGGCCCTAAGGAAGACTCTCAAAGAAACCCTAATTCAGACTTGTAATAAGTTTTTTTGGCCTCGCGGGGCGCTGCCCCTTGACCTCGCCCTGTATCGCGACAGGAAGCGCGCAAGGGGCGCTGCCCCCAAACCCCCGTCGAAAAATATGGGGGAAACTGTGTCGATAGAAGTAGAGAAAATTTAACCTCCGAGTCTGACATTGATTGGATCGACCAGGTAGATATAGAGGTTGAGACTGTAGCCATGGCAGAGGAGGAGCGGAGAGCACGAGCACAGACAGGAGATTCAGAGGCAGATAGTGACACGGATGTTCCTAATGTTGGTGAGCATGGCATGGTGTCACGGGGAGCGGCTATGGCAGTCGAATCATCCAGGAACTACCTTAGACGCCTTCGCAGGGGGCTGGGGCCGAATGGTGCAGGCTCCTCTAAGCCATAGACTTGTAGTTGTATTTACCTTTGGTATTTGTATGAAACATTTGATGATGATCATATGATGACATGGATTTTTTATTCCATGAGTTTTGTAATATTGTATACATTTGACAATATTTATATATCTATGTTTGTTATTTTCTTCAGCTACAATTTGCGTTTATGCTTATGTGATTGATGTATACTTGTGTATGTAATCAAATGAGCCGAGTTTGATGATGTTATTGTGTCTTTAAGGTGTATTCAATAAAGGGTGCATGAAACAAGTTTTAAATCTTAAAAAATCTCTAAATTTTTTGAGTTTTTCACTTTCCCGAGTCCAGCCGAGTCTAGAGCCGAGTCTGACGCCGAGTCCCGAGTCCGAGTCCAATTTGGCCTTGCCGAGTCCGAGCCGAGTCCGAGTTTCGTTTCTTTGGTTTTGACCCATGAGTTCTCTTGAATTGGCAAATTATTCATAGCGTTTTTGAGCTAAATTTTAAGAGCATTATTGCATTACACATAGTTCCAAAATAAAGCTAAACAAAAAGAATGGTATAATATTGGCTCTAAAATGCAGTTACATGTTATCCATGTATAATGTGCAACAAAAACTCATGTTGATGATCCAATTGAAAAGTGAGTTGTCTGATAGAAACCTATTAGCATGACCAATAATCAAATGTAATCACAAAAAGCATGTCCAAAGTTCACAGTTCCATGTCTAATTGGCCCTATATAATTAAACAAAGGGGCTCACTAGATCCTCATTAAACGAATAATCGATGAACCAGGTAGCCAACTCCACAATCTATCCCCTGAGAATAAGAATATGTTTTCTTTAAATGAACAAAAAACACAATGCACATAATCAATGGACCACATACCCAACTTCTTGATCTATTTAGATTAAGAGGGAGACAATATTTTCTTTAAACGCAAAAGTAATAGGGCAAGCAATATAAACCTGATATCTGTCAGGTTGCAATCTAACAGTGTGATGGTACACCTGTTGCATTTGCAACAATGACCCTAGTTCAAGACCACGAGGGGATGTCCCCTATTATAAACTGGAACCCATATTAATGCTATAGATTAGATGTAGCGGAGGAGTGGGGCTTTCAATGATTTCAGAATCAGACATGAAAAGTTATGTGATTTCTCAGCTAAATGTGAAAATTGAAATAATTGGGGAATGCATAGGAGGGCAACCAACTCCCCAATAACTAACTTGTATATTCTGAATTATTTTCAAAGTCCACTCCAGTAATGTGATGATTTCTTTATGTTAATTTGAAACATATTGCAAATTTTGCTCGCTACGCATATTATTTCATAATCAACAACTGGACATAAAATACCTTGATCTGAATTAAAAGATATGGATGAATGCTGTTAAGTACACAAGTGTCTGTCTACAAACGACTTGAGATTGTAAAAATCTTCTTGAATTTAGAAAATAATGAAGAGAAAATGTAAAACATATGATGCTAGCTGTGCTTTTCTCATTATTTTGGGCAGGAAGGTAAATTGGACTGCAAAAGAACTAAGTAATTATACAAGCGTACAAACCTGGTCAAAACCATTTAATGGAACTCAAAGAGCAAAACATTACAACATAAGTGAGTGCTGAAAGGAACTCTAATAATCAGAAGTACAGAATCTGAACAAAAACTAGGAGTCAAAAGCCATATGAATATCAGACAAGACCATAGCATGGTACAACAATGCATAAAGATTAAAAAAAACACAACTAAAACAATTGACAATTTTCCAACCTTTTTTGGTTCCAAATTTGGAATTGTTTGGAGTCTTACCTTGCTGTAGCGCCTCTTCGGCGGTCTTAAGTTGTGTCAATGCTTGAACCAAACAAGCTGATTCTCCAGGTTGAAGATGTGTACCATTTTCATGTGCTTGCGAACCTGGTTTCTCTTCCATCTCTTTTGCACCAGCAGTAGCTGCAGATGCAAAACTCTCTTCGTTGTGTGCAACATCACACGTCAGTACTGGATTCTCCCTAATATCTTCGCCTTCTCTACATTCACCGTGACTACCATTTAATATCTCGGACTCTAAAATCTGAGCTTCCTCACAATCTTGTCTCTCAAACGAGCTATTTTCAGGTTCAAAGTTTTCACACCAAAGTTTAAATTCTTCTGTTGACCACTTCCTATTCCCAAGGCTTGTATTACTGCCACTCTTAGCAATGACTGCCTTGCTATGGCCTGAAGCTCTAACTACTGAGGTTCCTAAATTATTTACTCTGCTGCAGGAACTCTCAGCGAAGTCATCTAGACTCTCGTGTTTGTTGCTGCCCACTAAATTTCTGTCACTCTTAGTCATCACTGCATTTATGTGACCTGAAGTACTAACAGCTGAGATTCCAATATTATTTGCCGTGCTGCACGAACTTTCACCATGGTCATCCAAGTTCTCCTGACCGTCACAATCCCAGATACAGGTAGCAGGAAAAACTTCAACATGGTTTCCAGAAATACCTTCACATTTGTGTACAATTCTCCCTGTACTGATGCTACTGTCATCGTGCTCATGAATGGGATCTTCAGAATTGAGATTACTCTCAAACTTTTCTGCCCTCGCCTTCTTGGTTGGTCCTGCAGGTCTCTTCATATCCCCAGATTCAAATGCCCTCATGCCAATTGGCAGCTCAATTCCATCCCCATAAAGTGGTGAGTAGTTCATTTCTTCTCTATTTTCAAACAATCCAAAATCGATATCATTCAGAAGTTCTTCTGCTATTAAGTTTTCAGCCATATCTTTTGGAAAGCTTGTAAAGCTCTGGTCTTCGCTACAGCCAATGGGATATAAATTTAAGACAGCATAACACGACCCTGAATCCGAATCCCGGTCCGGATGAGTGAATCCCAAAATAGATGATGATGCAGCAATATTATTGCCAACGGAGGGTTCAGACTCAATTATCTCATTTTTCTGCTTGCTTCCACTAGATGCTCCCTTGGATGTATCTAATTGTCCTGCATGAGGATTAACTCTCTTATGAAGCATTCTCTGTGGCTCCTGAACATGTCCAACATCCTTATTAGTCTCTCGCCGCCTTCTCTTCCATTTCTTCAGCCCTTTCCCCTTAGTCTTTTCAACCTGATCTGGACGAGCCTTATTTGTAATTATGCTTTCCTCCTTCAATTTAGCCATTTCTTCCACTTTCTCACACTTCTCCCCCACCTCAACATTATTTTCCTCATTGCCAGATCCAGAATGCCCATCCCCCAACTCCATCGTCCCAAAATCAACCACCAGAACGAAGCACAGTTACCCTGGAAAACTACAGTGGCATTGACTCAATAGCAATTTCTGGCTCAAATCCAACCCACATTGTAATTCTGTGCCATCCACTCAAAAGTCACTCAACATAATAGCTCACCCAAATTATCTCTACTGAATCGGCCAATCACTATATGCAACCCACGGAGCGAATCTTACAGCCAGAATCATGAAACTTTAATTGGTCTGATATCAATTCACCGAGAAAATCCGTCACCCAAATTTCAAACATTCATCTAGCAAAACATAAAGCGAATCAAATGCCTGTATTTGCCTGACAACTACTAATTCAAGGAGCAACTTCAACAATCCACCCAAAAAAACCCTCCTCGGTAGCAAATTGATGGAAACAACCAAAGCGTCTATCTGAAAAATCTATACTAGGTCTTCCAATCACCTAACAGCAATCCTGCGGCATGTTGTAACGAATCTGTAAGCCTCTGTAACTCAAATTCTACACAAAATTAAACGCATTCCCTTTCAAACCTATCTACTAGCTTAATGCAGTGATAAACAATTGAAAAAAAAAAACACGTATTTTAAAACCAGATAGATTTTTACAAGTAAAAGCACATTAATATCTATTAGCGAGCAATTTTGGTAACCCACCTGAACACCTGTCTTAAGTCTATCAATCACTCAATATATCAAATCCCATTGCATAACCAACAACCCAACTAGTAAATTTTAATGAGGCATAAAATTGCCAATCAGGTCTTTACAAGCCCAATTTTCATTGTAACAGTCGAAAACATTCTAGCTTCCAAGGGCAAGGGCTCTTGGACAGCTGTTGCTAAGCCTCAACGAGCAAATCCCAGCTGGGCCATCAAACCCACAACTACTAAATACCAAACCCTCCATTGGGTTCTCAGATCCTGGATCCCCGATAACACCCACTATCGAAACCCCCACTGGGTCCTCAAATCTACGGCACACACAAGGATAAATCCCCACAGAAGACGGGAATCCTAAGAATTGAAAAAAGGTAAAGAAAATCTGACAATCGGCAGCTAGGCTACACCGTAAAGACTTGAGGCATGTGTATAGTAATGGATTGTACTCTGACCACATGGTTTGGCAAACAACAAAGCACTGATCCAAACAAGATCTTATTACCTGTCAAGGTGGAGGGAAGCTTACCCACGTGTCCTTCCGCCCACAGTACACTCAAATCCACCCTCCTCGATAAAATAAATTCAAGGAAAGTCTATCTACTGAGCTCCATTTCAGCCTTTGATTAAAAACATATTTATTAATAAATATGCTCTTACATTAAGTGGCCTGAAAAGATGAGTTTACAAGTCGAGCACTTCATTTTTAGCCTAGAAGAGACTCAATAATTAATTGTTCTCGGAATTAAGAAAGGTTATTCGGCCTACTTTTGCGTAACGGTAAGAATCGATGAGATAATCACGACAAGAATGAAATTTTAAGATAAATTAAGAAGTTTTGTAACCCCCACCTGGAGTATCGTGAAGAGGAAGTACTTTATTTGGAATTCTGGAAAAGGAATTTAAAAACTAAAGAAAGAGCCCTGCTTTGGAATAAAATCTGTGAAGGGAAAACTAAAATAAAAGAGCATTATTTGAAGTAAAGTGGATAACAAAAAGGTAAAAGAAAACCCCAAAAAATGGAAAGAATAAAAGTAGGTGGCCCTTGGCTTCTTGCCCAGAGGGACCCGCAAGTTAATTTTTGTTACACAGAGTTAACAAACTACCTATCACTTTCATTTGTTGTCCAACTTTGTCTTTGCCATCCATGGATGTTGTGGGACCCAACGAAGTGTGATACTGGGTGTGGGTTTTCTTCTCTGGAATGTTAGAATATATTTCTTATTGCTCCTCAAGGTTAGTATTGCCGCATTCTCAGCATTTAAGAGCTTAAATTTGTTCAGCATCATGCATATTGAATTTGTTAAGCTTAGAAAGAGCATTTTTGGTCGCCATTATTGAGGTATATAAATTTCGGTGTGTCCCAAATTATTCAGTACAATTAGCCTTTTGCAAAGATGGAGAAGGATAAAACAAAATTGATGAGCTAATGGTTCGGGGAAGCTAGTTCCCTCATACCGTGTACCTAGTGGCGGCCATACCGTGAGGCGTCCACACTGACAGGAGGTCGCATCCGTTTAAGGTATAATTCATTCCACTGAGTTTGAAGTATATACTTCACCGTCCCGTACAAAATGTTTTGACTGTAAATTTGAGCTTTGTAAAGTAATTTACAGTAGAGACATCAAAATAGGACATTTGACTGTAAATTTGAGCTTTGTAAAGTAATTTACAGTAGAGACATCAAAATAGGACATCAAAGTTTTAAACAGTTTACAACTTCTTCTTTTGATCTGTTTTTTTATAGTGAATTTTGATTAATCAGTTTATTGTTTTGTTAAGCTTTGTTTCTTCAAACAAATTACTTAAATTATTTTTGTTAAATGTTTTCATAGATGGTTTGAATGTAGTATACTATAGATTAGGCACCACATGATAAGATGTCGCTACGTCTCTACCTCTCTAGATGTTTATTTCTTTGCTTATGGACTTTGCTGGTCAGTTGGTTCTTTGACGGTCATTGTGTTGTTCTCAATTTTGGGTTAGTCTTTAATGATCATTTGTTGTTCTCAATTTTGGGTTTGCTTGGTCTCATGGACTAACATAAAAAAATCTTCATCCATTCATTGTATTCAATGTTTTATATCCTTTTCCATATGAATGGGTAAATCTATAATTGATGTCATTTTTTAGCTATATTGAATTTCTTTAAAAAAACTTAATTTACCTACATAAATATTTTTTCAAGAATTTGTAATCATAATTTGTGACTTATAATCAAAATGAAGGGAACGATCCAATTTAAAAGTTTTTGAAAAATTATTATTAAGTACAAAAATTTATTATCTTTCATTTTCTATTTAGTTTTGTGTCTCATATAAAATATTCTAGAGTTTGATACGTAAATGAATTATCTTGGTGAATTTTTCACTATTATAATTTGTCATATTAAGAAAAATATATGATTGGTTGTTGAGTTTATCCTCTTACAACTTGAATCCATGCACATATTAAATGCAACAATCAATACCACTCATACACAAATCCAAATCAAATGAATATGTTCATGCTCAAAATCAAAGCAAATCAATATGTCCCAAATGGAAATTCAAATCAAATCGAATAAGGTTGTGTTGGTGCGAAATTCCGACCAAATGTTGGCAAGACGATTTTGCTTTTTGGTTTGAAGGCTAATTGAGAGCAGCATTGATCCAATCAAGTTGAGATTGGGCATGGAACCATTGTCCATTTTCTAAATAATTATCTATATTGTTGCTATGTTTGCCACCAACACCTCGATTAGTGGCTATAAACCTAGAGGGGGTGCTACACTATGTTATTGAACAAGAAGGGTATGTCAAACAAGGTTCTACCCTTCCCCCTCTACTAATGTGTCCCTCTTTGCTACTATGTCTACTCACTCTATCATTGGAAATGGCTCTTTATCTTGATACATTGCTAGGGTTGGTGGATAAATTATTTCTAGAAAGTACTTGTTTTTCAAATATGTGTGTGATCTTTAACAAGAAGAACAAAGTATGTGCATTTCAAATATGTATATGGTCTTTAAAAAGAAGAACGAAGTACTTACATTATCAATATCATATTGTGGTGGCAACCATTGCTTGTAGCAAATGTAGAAGTGTGTTATGACAAATGCATTCTCTGTTGTAGCAAATGTTATGATATTTATTAGAATTGAATGGGAAGCATGCAACTAAAGTTCATGACTACACCCTACCTCCTTTGTAAAGTAGACATGCTCTCCTATAACCATTTCATACATTATGCTAAAGTGCAATGTGGAGAATGATATCCAAAACAAACTATTTTTCAAGTTTTAGAAATCCTTGCAAAACCTTCAAAATTCTATACCAAAGTGGTTAATATGTTACAATTTTATTGTTCTCTACATATTTTTGTCTCATGTCTTATATTAGGTAGTAGGTTTAGTAAAGATGTCAAAGTGATTCCACTGAAAAAAGAAATATAATAAATATCTTGTAATGAGAGATTGTGTACACCTTCATAATTTATATATTTGAATTGAATAAATATAAAAATAACACAAATTCATTGTATATAAATCTAAACACATTGGGGCAACTGGTGGTGAACTAGTTTTGTTAGGGTTTCTTGGCTTTGTTGTGTGTGTGCCATATTGCAAGTTTTTGTGGGATCCTTCTAGCACTTGTTTGCGTTTATTGTGATCCTATTGCAATTTTTAGGCTTAAGGGCCTTTTTTGTCATTCCATTAAAAGATCTCAGCTTTTCATTCCTTCATAGTTGTTGTTGCTGCAGTTGAAAGCTTGATAGTGACATCCCATAGCTCCCCCACTCAAATGACCTCAAAAATTTATTTTGAAAGTGTTCCATGAGCTAAGTCTATAAACCCACTGCCTAATAATCTTCTTCTAGTTTCATATTTTACTGAAACATATAAATGGCTTGATAATTACATACTTATTGGATGTTTTGTGGGAGGGTCCCCCTTGAAAATGAAATCTACATGATTGGGTTAACAAATCCTACACCCCAAATGGGATTTGACTTGTCGTCGTGCATAACCTTACAAAATGTGTTTTCCTTTTCTATTTTGCTAAAGTTGATTATGTCCAAAATATTATCTCTCAGAGCTTGTGTCCTGTTCATTCCTCTTTTCTTGTGCTTAAACCTTGGACTTGTGACTTTTTCGTCAATGGACTCTATCATTTGTGTAAAACTTGAAAAGTTTTATGTGGTTCACCTTAAATATCATGTCTGTGTTGAGGTTGACCTCTTAGAAGACCTTAAGGAAATAGTGGATATTCAAATTGACCAAATCTTGTACTATCAAAGGATTTAGTATACTAATCTAATGAGCACTTGTTATTGGTGTCAAACCTCTTATCACAAGATTGGGGATTGTATGCTAGTTGTCCAAAGGAGGAGATTTAATTGGTCCACTATGGCTAATTGTAAAACTAAGAATGTTAACATTTTAAAGCTTGTTTTTAAACCCTCTAGGTAAGGAATTTCAGTTCTACGAGTTTCAAAGTCAATTAATACTCTAGTGTTGGACACAAAAATGGCTTATTTTACCTAGCCTCGATCGATTTCTTTGCAACCCATGACTAGCCAAGCTTAGCATATTTCCCCAACAATGGTGAGTCAAAGGAGATCATGTATCATGTCAAGGTGTTTGGGTTAGAATTAAGGTGCCCTTTACCTCGTAAATCTTTTGTCATGGTTCCAACATCCTTGGGAAATTATCTAAGGCACTTAGGGTGTATAGGAAAAATAATTCATAATATGTATTCTCACCATTATTTGTAATACATTCATAAGGGGTCATGGGTTCCACTAGCAACGATAAATATGGGTAGTGAACACAGTTATTTAATGTTGTTTTCACAACATGTGTTCCTAGATTGGGACAATAAATGAGATGAGAAGTGGACAAATGAGTAGTGGATGCTTGGAAGAGGCATCGTGTGCCTCTTGGTATTCCATCATTTATAACATTTAATGTAATGTAACTTATCTTCTATGTTTGGGTGCCTAAGTTGGTGGGAAAATATTGGAGCCAAAATTGGTACCCCTCTTCATTTCATGGAGGTAATCTAAGGGTTAGGGACATTTGGAATGGAAATACTTCTTTGGACTCCTTTCTTGGTGGTTTTGGAGCTCTCATAATTCTATATAAACAACTCTTTGAATGTAAAAATTAAGTGAGAAATAGCTGAATGTAGAGTTGCTTTGCAAGAACAAGGATAGGTGTGAGGCATAAGGAAGTTGTTTATAGGTACACAAGTGTTGCAATGTTGGAAGCAAATAGGAGAATGAAAGTGAATGTATTGTAATCACATTTATTTGTTGATAATGCATACTTGACCTTGAAAGGAAGCTAAGGTGCAAAAAGCACTTCCTAACACTGATATAGTGGGGAAGATAGCGCAAGTTTTCTTTACAGATCTTAACTATTACATCATCATAAAACATTCAAATAAAGATATTAAAAAGGTATATCATGGAGAAACCCCTTTTGGGAGAAAAAACCCACTCACTCCAAAGCATGGTACTTAAGTATTATTACCGAAATAACAGTTATAATATAATAACAATGCACAACTTCTTCAACATTAATCTTCAACAATCAATCCAACAACACACTATATCAATTTCAACAACATTACACTAATGGTGGCCTTATGGAAAAATAAAGAACATAAGATTTAAAAAAAGAACGAAGATGAAAAGAATGATATAAAGTTCAAGTTCAATTCAACGCTATCTTTATTAATTCCTTGCTAACATAGTGTGACAGGACCCCAATTATTAAGCACCAACATGGTCACACAGAAAATGAAACATACATGAAAGATCAAAAACTTTGAATGGAGAACCAAAACCTTATTTTAATTACTTTCAAATTCCAAAATTAGTTCAGAATAAATGCATTCCTTCAAAGGACCAACTAAACTCCCTTTACAAACTCATCCCCAAACTTATCTTGGTATGATCTACAACTTAATAGAAACTCCAACTTCACTCGTCAACTCCCAAAGTATCGCTATCTCTTCTCTGTGATCGATCTATTATGTTACATGCACCTTACACCTTTCTCTTCTTAGTGATGTTTCCCCTTGATCCTCATCCAACCCCTTTTTAACCAATTGTTGTTCCTTATAAATTGATCAGCCTTTTGAAATTGTCAACCAACCAACTTGGTTGGTCTGTTCTTATAACTAGCAACAACCAG